>NC_059361.1:32242500-32928750 GCF_019703515.2 Myxocyprinus asiaticus
TTTTAAACAGCCACAGGACACACTTCATGATTGATGAAATAGTCTGAGAGTAAATATTTCTCACATCAGTCGGAGCTCTCATGGTACGCACAGTGTGTACGGCCGTACAGCTGGTTGCGCCACTGATTACTAAAGCTTAGCAGCTGAAATGTTTCCATCATCTGGTAGCACACTATGGAGTCAAACTTATTACATATATTTGCAAAAAAATAAAGTATTGCAAAAGACAAAGCCGTATTAAATTGCAAAAAACGATATATGTTGTAAATGAAACCCGAGAATTGAGATCCTTTTTTTAATCTGCAACAGACTTTTGGCATCAATTATTTTGCAACGCTTCTTTTCACTTTGCGGAAAGTATTTTTTTCTTTGCGATGCTTTTTTTAATGTTTGTGTTACCTTTTCCCTTTGCGCTTCATTTCTTTTTACGCTTCACTATGTGGCACTGTTTTGACATGGGGCAGAGTTTAGAGTATGACGACATCATGTGGGGCATGGCTTATTCACAGGTCAAGGAGCATGTGCAGTTTACATGCACCATGGGGCCACTAACTTCAAAACAAGTGGACGCGGTCAGTGGAAAAATGTCACTGCAATTTAAGGTTTGTCATTTTTAGGGTGAAAGTCCTGGTTACAGTGCCTTGTGCTACTTGTAGCTTTTTAGCTAATATCACTGGGATGTGTCGTTTGATGTTACAGTCTGCTATTTTCACCTCAACTAGGTTTTTAAAAACCCCTATTTACATAAAGGGAAGTATGTGTTTGTGCCATCAAAGCCTTGATTACAGTTCTTAATATTACCTGTCTGACCAAAACACTTGACACTGTTTCATGGTGTTTGTCGTTGTCAAAAGAATTGATGCCAAAAGTCTGATGCAGATTAAAAAATGGATCTCAATTCTCTGGATTCATTTACAACATACATTGTTTTTTGCAGCTTTGTCTTTTGCAATACTTTATTTGATTTTTTTTTCAAATATATAAGGCATCATATTGACTCCATAGCACACAGCTGTTTTAGTCTGACTGCATGCATTTTGAAATTACACTGCAAGCTTCATCTTGGTGCTGTGATGTAGGTCAGACGGTTTTTATATTACCTGAAAATGATAGGAGAGGCTAGTCATAATTAACATCAAAGGCATTAAACAGGTCTATAAAGAAGAGCTGAGACACACATATTCAACTATATTCAAAGCAGTGTAGAATAGACTGGGGGCTATGGGTGGGTGTATTCAAAGCCTCATCCGCCTCTTAATGGTGCAAGTCAATAAGGCATGTGTGTGGACATTTGTGTGTGTTTATACATGCTTTCATTTCTTTTGGTCTCAGCCAAAGGCCCAGCCCTCTCACCAGGACCCATCTACATCTCAGTACGTTCACATTGACGGCTTTCCTTGGCATAGTTTTGTATCACATGACCCTTTCGTTTAAGGTTTTAACTGGAACCTAAACAACAGCCTGCTTGTCTTCTCTGTGTTATGATGTGAATGTGCAGTATTTCTCGTTGGAAGCGAGGTGTTTGTGACCTGATTGAGCAGAGAGCATTGGTGATGCAACCAAGAATGCAAATGTGTCTCATGGCAGTGTGAAAATTTGGGTTACACCTTGTTCTTATGACTATTTATTTACTTAACTACTTAGTCATTTTAACAAAAACATACTTGCTGTATACTGTAATTAGACCAATTTTTGTGGATCATCATGTAATTATGTGTGAGTGGTGCTTGTGCGTGCAAAACTCACTGCCATGATGTTAGGCTTTCTAGGTGTTTCTATGGTGTTTCTAGGTGGTTGCTTACATTGGCCCAAGTCAAAAAAGCCCACCAACATCTGTCTGTGATATTCTGATTCTTAGATATTGGTCAGGTCCCTCCTTCAAATTTCTTTTGACCGTTTAATCATCCAACAGGCGAAAATCATACGTCGCATCACCTTGAAAAGTAATAGCAGAATTTTTCTCAACAAGCAGTATGATTTGAGATATCATTCATGGTACAGGTTTCACACCAAAGTTTAAAACTTAGTCTTAGGGGTTTGTTCTAAGTATGAGCAATAGTATAGTGAGGCTTTCCAGGAAACACAACTAGTAATGTTCCAGATGTTCCAATGTACCAGAGGGGTCATTCTTAAATAATGTTGACTTTCCAACTAACAAAATATTGACATTTCCAATTCTTTTTTTTTTTTTTTTTTTTGCCAATAAAAGCTGAGGGTAAAAATGTTTTACATCTTGACATTATTTTTATTCATAAAGGACAACTTCACTGTTGTTCTTTATTTAATTTATTTTATTTGTTTTACGAATGATGCAAGGTTGTAATACCAGTGCGATAAAACTAGTGACAAATTCTCATAAAAGATTGTTGTCAAGACTGATCAGATAAATCACACCATTAAATCAGTTTTTTCAATAAACATCTTTCACATGAACATTGTTTAATGTCACTCTAATTACATATTTAAATGAGCCATATATAAAAAATTACAGGTACAATGTACATTTAATTACTTTTTCAACATAGTGGGGAAAACCACTATATGCACATTTGAGCAGCCTCTTCCTCTGAATTTTGACCTTGGAAGTTATTTTCCACAACTTTTTGTATTTTTAAAATAAAAGTTTTTAACAGTGATAACACCAATGACATTAAATCAAGAGACAAACATGATTTTTAAATGATTTAAATGATTAATTACTTATTTTGTTTTGCTTTTTTGCACACTTATTAGGCTTTGCGCTAATGCTTGACCTGAGAAAATAAAATGAGTCAAAAATAAATGCATAAATAACTTTAAATGTCATTGAAATGGTGTTCGCAATTGACAAATTCAAATATACTGTATTTTCTAAAAAAATATAGAGTCAAACCATTTCTTATTATTTAGCTAACAAAAGGTTAGGTTATAGAATAATGCCTTTTTAAATGGGGTTTCTTGACTATTTGAAACCTTTTTCATGACTATGAAAAATGCTATTCTGAGATGCAAGTTGGTGCTGTTTTGGCGGCACGAGGGGGATCTACACAATATTAGGCAGGTGGTTTTAATGTTGTGGCTGATCGGTGTATGTAATAAGCCACTCAAGCTGTCCAAGTCAGTGCTTCCCTATAGGGCAATCTACTTTTTTTGTAGATTGCCCTATAGGGAATGTTTTTGCACATGGTTTTGAATGGCATCCGGTAAGTGATGTTCACGTGACCCCGATCAGACGCACTTCAGAGGGATATACTGACTATGCGCAGTACTTCAGTATGGTGACTAACAGATAGTCAACAAAAAATAAGCTAAATAACTATTACATCTCATTGCAAGACTCCAATACAGAGCGGCACGAAACCTTAACGCAGAATGACGTGCTTCGATGTAACCGGAGTGCTTTTCAAAAGCACAGGTATCTAGTTCATAACATCAAGCAGTTTAAACTTTTTTTACTGTAACTTTTAAGCAGTGTCAGACAGAATCAGCAAAATACTTTAATCTCTCCACGTCACTTCATAAATACGCTAGCATTACTCACAGCAGAGAATTTAAAGTCCGGTAGTGATTGGCTATGAAATGTATCGATGCAATGCTTTGATGGCTGGAACAGCAGTGCATAAAAAGACTAAACCTAAAGCATTAGAGATGAAACTTCTTGCAGATGGTTTTAACGTGCTGACTGTTATACATTGTTAAGCACAGCAAGTCATCATCATGCAAAAGGAAGCAGCCTCAACATTTTTCAAAAATTATACTCTTCTGTTCCATTGAAGAAAGTCATACAAGTTTGGAATGATACAGTATGAGGTGAGTAAATGAGGACAGAATTCTAATTTCTGGGTGAACTTTTCCTTTAATGTTCCTGTAAATGAAAAGCTGTCTCTCAAAATCTACACACGGTGTCAGAGCTTTCAGGAGAGCATTGTTGATTTCTTGTCATTGCGTGCGGTTCAGCACAAAACTTCTGGCTTATTACAAGTGTTGCCTCTTTTACAAGTGAAACCTGATCTGTTTGGGATGACAATGGGCACATTCATTATTCATGTGCTCTGGGGCTGGGGATGGAGATCAATACTACAGGCCCATCAAAAGCCACAGGAGCTGGATACTGAGACTGAATGGTGTATAAGCAAACAAAGTCCCATTGTGGAACTGTTGGAACTGGGACTGTTGGATCACGGCCCATTCAATGGCCAACTCTTGCATTGCCGAGGAGTTTTTGTAAGGATATTGGTTTGTCTTTTACTGTGGGGGATCAACTTGGTCAAGGTCAGGCCAGTGGGAGCAACATGATCACATGGGAAGTCGGCATGTTGTTTACGAGAGTTCCGGTATCCTACGATCGGCCACATCTCCAGCATGTTTAACTTTCCCATGGCGCGACTGGAAGCACATTGCGTCAGCAGCGTGGGAAACCCGGGTTTCGGATGATGTGTTGAAACCAGGAAGTAATCGCATTCGCATAATCAGTGACAAGCATGATTCAGAGGTTGTGTTTTTCCCTCTAACATTAAATTTTTACTCCACTGATTTTTTAGGTTTAGGTTTGGAGTTGAGAAAATATGCATGTGGAGCGGGACGTGGTTGTGTGTCTGTCACTGGGGAGAGAGGAAGCGGTAAGAGCCATCACCTGGAGATTATTGATACTAAACACCTGTGTCTCATTTCAGTGACGGCAGAGACTGGTGTGAAAAGGCCGGCGAAGAGGCAGAGAGAGTGCGAACCAGACACACCCCGAAGCTATACGCTGCAAAGCGTTTATTTAGTACTTTAAGTTCGTTCTGACTGTTATCAGTGAAGCTGTGTCTGCAAAGTGAAAAGACTTTCTGAAAAGCACCTTTCTGAATTAAACTTGGAGAATAAAATCACACTTACGTGGACTGCAACCCCAGCCCCCGCTTCCTTCTTACTGAAACCTGCTGCAATGCATTCCTTACAGCTGATAACAACTCGCTTCAGAACTCGCTTGTGGCGCCCCTCCATGGACATTTCACCTAGAAAATGTACACTGTCGGCCAAAAGTTTGGAATAATGTACAGATTTTGCTGTTTCGGAAGGAAATTGGTACTTTAATTCACCAAAGTGGCATTCAACTGATCACAAAGTATAGTCTGGACATTACTGATGTAAAAAAACAGCACCGTCACTGTTTGAAAAAAGTCATTTTTGATCAAATCTGGACAGGCCCCATTTCCAGCAGCCATAACTCCAACACCTTATCCTTGAGTAATCATGCTAAATTGCTAATTTGGTACTAGATATCACTTCCCATTATATCAAACACAGTCGAAAGCTATTTGGTTTGTTAAATGAAGCTTAACATTGTCTTTGTGTTTGTTTTTGAGTTGCCACAGTATGCAATAAATTGGCATGTCTTAAGGTCAATATTAGGTCAAAAATGCCAAAAAAGAAACAGCTTTCTCTAGAAACTCGTCAGTCAATCATTGTTTTGAGGAATGAAGGCTATACAATGCTTGAAATTGCCAAAAAACTGAAGATTTCATACAAAGGTGTACACTACAGTCTTCAGAGACAAAGGACAACTGGCTCTAACAAGGGCAGAAAGAGATGTGGAAGGCCTTGTTATGTACAACTAAACAAGTGGATAAGTATATCAGAGTCTCTAGTTTGAGAAATAGACACCTCAAATGTCCTCAGCTGACAGCTTCATTGAATTCTACCCGCTCAACACCAGTTTCATTTACAACAGTAAAGAGAAGACTCAGGGGTGCAGGCCTTATGGGAAGAATTGCAAAGAAAAAGCCACTTTTGAAACAGAAAAACAAAAAGAAAAGGTTAGAGTGGGCAAAGAAACACAGACATTGGACAACAGATAATTGGAAAAGAGTGTTATAGATCTTAACCCCATTGAGCTTTTGTGGGATCAGCTAGACTGTAAGGTGCGTGAGACGTGCCTGACAAGCCAGCCACATCTATGGCAAGTGCTACAGGAAGCGTGGGGTGAATTGTCACCTGAGTATCTGGACAAACCAAGGATCTGCAAAGCTATCATTGCTGCATGTGGAGGATTTTTTTTTTCTCCCCTTTTCTCCCCAATTTGGAATGCCCAGTTCCCAATGTGCTCGAAGTCCTCATGGTGCTGTAGTGACTCAATCCGGGTAGCGGAGGACGAATCTCAGTTGTCTCCATGTCTGAGACCGTCAATCCGTGCATCTTATCATGTGGCTTGTTGAGCGCTTTTCCACAGAGACATGGTGTGTCTGGAGGCTCATGCTATTCTCCGCAGCATCCACGCACAACACACCACGTGCCCCACCGAGAGCGAGAAACACGTTATAGCGACCACGAGAAGGTTAACCCAACATGACTCTACCCTCCCTAGCAACCGGGACAATTTGGTTGCTTAGGAGACCTGTTTGGAGTCACTCAGCACGCCCTGGATTCGAACTCACGACTCCAGGGGTGGTAGTCAGCATCTTTACTCACTGAGCTACCCAGGCCCCCCATGTGGAGGATTTTTGGATGAGAACTCTTTGAAGTAGTTTAAGAAGTTCACAAGTTCAAATTTTTTTTCAAATTGTAATAGTAATTTTTCATGTTGTTAATGTCCTCCTGACTATACATAGTGGTCAGTTGAATGCCACTTTGTTGAATAAAAGTACCAATTTCTTTCCATAAGAGCAACATCTGTACATTATTCCAAATTTTGGCCACCAGTGTAGCTCACACGTGCTCATTTGCCCAACAACACTTAACCGCTTTTGGCCACTGTGGGCAGTGTTTTGAATTTCGGGTGACCACAGACCGATATTAGCTAAAGAAAAGTCAACATACTGTTTCCGATTTCACCGTGATATCAGCCTTGGGAAAGAGAGGTGCTTTTTGACTTTGTAGTCACAGGATGTAGTAAAATGTACAAATAATAGATTTGTTGCTCTGTGGTGCTATCAAAATATTACTCAAACCAGATATATATAGAAATATTCGCTCAACCAATGGCGTGTGTCTGGAAGGGGCTACTGTATATTTTTGTCCAACCAGTGGCTGACAGTGCAATGGCGCAAAAATGGTACACCTCACCTTTTAATATACAGTTATGTGTGGTAGGATTTTGAACCAGTGAGATTTTATGCAGGCAGGCTACCCAGCATGACATGACAAATATAGAAACCAAGCGACCAATACAAATGCAGCTGGTTAGACTAAAACTCATATTAACAACAAGGTGTAAATCCAATGTTTGTAGGGGGTTTTATTATTTATTTACAGAATGAAGATGAAAGAAGCTTGAACTTAACTAAGTTTAATGAACACAATTTGTTCGCTCCATAGAGAAAGTGTGCACCACTTTGTGCTGTTTCTACCCCATTGTTTCAAGACATCTGCTAGTAATTTTGCCTCTGTTCATTTTTAGGGGTAAAACCCCTTTAACAAGGTATTTTTCCACAGTCTCATAGATTTTACATTCATTGAGCATTTCTTCTCATTTTACAGCCCACAATGACATAAAAAGCTCTGGGATGCACTAACATAGCAATACTTTTTTTTTTTTTTTTTTTAGTCACTGTTTCAAGCATGCGATCTTGACAAGCTGCCCGGCTTCAGCCAGCAAATTGTCAAAGTAAAGCTGACGTTTGTGTGTTTGTATGTAATAACTAGGCAGGTGTCTTATTCTGTCTGCATTACATTCACACTACGTTTATAGCAGACAGCTTGTTTTCTCTTTGTTGGTTGAAATTCATAATGGAGAAAAGCTGATCATAAAAATAAAAACAGATCAGGACTCAGTTGTCATACAACTTGTATGCTATATTCCAAGTCTATATTCTATACAGTATATCTGTATTCTATATGTACTATATTGTAAGTCTTAAGCCGTATAATAGCTTTGCTTGAGTAACAGACCAAAATTTAAGTCTGTATTCACTGAAAATATATCCCTCCACACTAGCTTGCAAATCATGTTCGTGCCTCAAATTTGCTGTGGAGCATGCAAGAACTAATGCCTAATGGCATCATTGACGTCAAACTTGGTGTGATGTGTCTTGTGCTCCTATTTCAAATTTGGACAAGAGCAAATTAGATTTGAGACTACCCTGATGTGCATTTAAAAAAAAAAAAAAAAACTGAACCCATAGGCCAACAACTGTTCTTCCGCTTTTGTTTTGTAGAGTAGTCACTTGGTGCGACACTCTAAGATAAGAGGGCTCTATTTTAGTTTTTAGTCAATGGAACTGAGTGGATGGAGACCTGTGAGTCTGAGATAGTGCCCAGCTCATGTCAGAGACATCGCACTATAGTAAGCAGCCTTTTTAAAACTACCCATTTGACCATGACATCCACTAGAGATCTATATACTGATATTTCAGTTATCTATCATCTTTGTTTTGAGTGCAGAGTTTAGTCTTTTTTTTCTTCTTATTAATACCAGACCTTAGGTTAGATTAATATGAATTCTGATTTCAGTTACTCCATAAACAGGCTGCATGTATGGTTCTGTGACTTTTTCAATCTTTTGTGAACTGTATTTGAGGTAGCTGTGAAAGCTTGACAGAAGGTTGACATGGATGCCATATTGTATTGGGCTGAGATCTCTGTATGGTTCAACTCACTACTAGATCATCTCACTCCTAACAGATTGTTACAACTGAGCACAGCCGAGTTTATGGGGAATTAATTCACCAAGCTCACACAAAATGTAATAAAAATAAATCATAGATATATCAGAAATCTTTGGGTAAAGTCATCAAAATTGTTGGCACTAGTTTATACAATTGAAAAATCTTGCTATGTGGTCACTACTTGACATTTTGCAATCAGATATAATAAAAAGATTATCCTCCACATACCACAAGAAATAAACATCTCAAAAGAGATCATTTTTTTAATATCTCAATTGTTTCTCCTATACAGGTATGAGATCAAATGGAGACTTTTGCTTAGATCTCTTGCTTCCCCAGTAATCTCATATGACTCTCCTATAGAGTTTCAGAAGAAATCTAAACAATCTCAGACTGTGCTCAGATCTGTCAGTCAGAGACTTCATTATGAATTCACAAATCTCTCATCAAATTCTTCCCAGACCCAATAATCTGATCTATGCTGTCCCCAGTACTTTTATAGCTGTATACTGTATGTAAAAATAACGATTTTCTGACGCAACGCAATCTTCATTTGAATGATCTTGATATCGATTCTTAAATCCCAAGATCGATCTTTTACTTTATGCAGCAACCCTCTACAGTGTGAGTAAATCACTCGCATATGTGACCAAATTTCGTGCTATGCAACAAAAAATGTCTGGGATTGCCACTGGCTGGTAAATGTCTCTCTTCAAAGTCCTTTTCAAGGCAAGTCAGTACTCTTGGCAGCCATCTTGGGAATGCTCCCAGGCAGCTATTTTCTATTAATACAAGCCACATACAGTACAGCTTCTATCTACTTAAATGGGGAAAGAACGATATCTCCATTTCCATCTCAATCACAATTTCATCATCAAAATGTGTCTAATCAAATTAATCCAAACTTCAATCAAATTAAAATAGAACAGTGACTTTTCAACAACAACAAAAAACACCTTTGGTCTTGTTTTATGTCAAATAAAGTCCTGCACAACAGAGCATCACATTATAAATGAAAACACTGAAAACTTCTAGCACTCTTGGCTTGTGAGATATAGGTTCAATATAATAATAAAATTCATTTTACTAAACACTAGTAATATATTTCTGTTATAATTTCTTAAAGCTGCACTACGTAACTTTGTGCTCTCTAGTGACATCTTTGGTTGAAACTTAAAATTGCAAGCAATTTGCGGAAGAACACTTTATGTGAATTGTGTTTCGGCACTGCTCTTCTGATGGATGAATCACGTGATTTGAGCTTTGCCTGTGTGTGATCATGACTGGAGATATTCAGAGCCGGAGTCATAACATGCTATTTTCATGTTGATATAATGTTATATAATTAAACATTTAAAACTGAAATATTACTTGCTTTGTTGAAGATAAAGAACACTCATATCCACATATTTTGAATGAGTTAATTTTACACTTATTTTGCTTTTCTGACACTACACTCAAAGTGCTTTTACATAGAGAACAGGGGATTCAGTCTTCTCAATCACCAGTTACAGTATATTTGAATGATTATTCAAGTGTTTGTGTTTTATCTACTATTAATGTTTGTTTTGTACTACACTTATTTTAAGAGGTGATACTCATGATATGGCTGATACGAGTTCAATAGAAGACTTTATTATTGTTATGTTGTATTGTAAATAAGGATTCAATAATGATGGGGATAAAATATAATTGAAAATAATAACATTCAACTAATATGCTTAAATATGCAATATAACAATTTTCAAGAAGTCAATTTCAGAAGTCATAAATATTAGTAAACATGTAACTTCACCGGACAACGTAGATACATCACGCTCAGTTAACACACAAGTAATGTTTGATTCATACAAGCATGACAAGCAATATTAGCTTCAACAACCCTACCAGACAACATATCCAAGCATTATAGCTGGTAAACAACTTCGCCAAATGGATAACAGATAAACATCCATCCAGATTTCTGTGATGCTGTCCTGATCTGTGTGAGTGTGACTGAACTGAACATAGTTTCTTTCTTCTTTTTAACAGCGACTCACAAACTAAAACAGTGCATTATCACCATCTGTTGTTTACATGCGAATGCGACAGCCGGTTCTTCTTCCCTATATTCACGGACATGACATATTGACGCAAGAATGTATGTCATAAGCCAGCGATTTCGTGCCAAATGGGACCCGACAGCTCAAAATACAAATAATGTTTTTAGGCTTACCGTAGTGAATCGGGGTAAGGTAAGAACATTGATTTGAACACTGGTTGTTTATGTACTCAATCAATAATGGCAATTTGCTCATTTTTAACCAAAAAATCTTACATAGCTTTTATTTTGAATCTAACTTTAATTTTGACTTGAAGTTGGTAGTTTCACTATTCCCGGCTTGTATAGCTAATGCGCATGCGCATTCTGGAGTTTATTGACAATTGATGTATTTATCTAAAAGGTGATTGGCTCTTTTACCTATAAGGCGGGACTTTGTTTTTTCTACATCAGCCGTATTGGGCGTTCCAATTTCTCCCATTAATTTTAATACAAGTGCTCTGTTTCGTGCTAAACAGTCTTTGCTCTCTTGTTAATGTGCGCTCAATGGCTGTTGTGAGTAGTCTTAAAGTTACAGTAACGATTTATCACGTGTTCTACTTACCAATGTAAATACTTGTAAGTAGTACAAATTATGCATGTAAACAATAAACATGTAACAAAAATATATATGCAATATAATATATGCAATTTCAAGACATAAATTGATGGAATAGAAAAGCTAAAATGTAACAATATGATGAAAAACTAATGAAAATGTAACTTGTAAAATTAATATTTTAAAATTGTACCTAGAAGGGTTGCCTAGAAGATTAGAAGTAAGTTTATAATTAAGAGCATTAGCTGAGAGGGAATTTATTTCATTGATAAGCAAATTGGGCAAAATATGAATCGATATCGAATCGGTATCAAATCAAATTGAGATCTTGTGAATCAGAGTCAGCTCAAACCTGGAAGTCTTTATCAATACCCAGCCCTTATAATTTGTCTATTTTTATTTGTTCTAAGGAATTTAACGAGAAACATCTGAGACAGTCCTCAAATAATAATATGAAACAACCAATAAACAACCAATAAAATGTTCCTCTGGGCTTTCATAATCATTCACAATTTGCAATGCATTTTATTGCTCTTGAGAAAAGATCTCGTCTGATGATGTTTTGGTGCGAGAGGTGCTTCACTGAGTCCTCTCTTCATGAGTCTGGCTGTTTTGTTGCTAAAAGGTCCAGAAGTTTATACTGCAAGTTGAGTCCAGCCCCGAGTACGAAGCCCGCAGTGACACAGTCTTAAGGGCCTCTCAGGTTACAGGCCTGGCCTGGCCTTCCTGTCTTCCGAAGAAGGGGTGGGGGGGTGAACGTGCAGGGAACTTGAGCGTTCTCCAGTGAATTACACAATACACCAGTTATGAAAAAGTCTGCTTCTCTAGAGACCATCGCAATGTTAGGATTTAAAGTTTGTCCCCACCTGCCTCATTACATCCCCTACTCTTTATCAGTCACTCTGTTTTTCTCTTTTTCTGACACATTTGGGGTGTTCCTGCACGAGGTTTGCACTCTTTTTCGCAGTTAGGCTCTTTGTTTTAAAGGGATAGCTCACCCAAAAATGAAAATTCTGTCATTTACATGTTATTCCAAGCCCATATGAATCTCTTTCTTCCATGGACCACAAACAATGTTAAGTAGTATGTTAGTCTCAACTGCTATTTACTTTCAGTGAATCTTTTTTTCCATACAATGAAAGTGAATGATGATTGAGGCTGTTATTTTGCCTAACATCTCTTTTTGTGTTCCATGGAAGAAAGTCATACAGGTTTGAAACTACATGAGGATCAGTAAATGATGACAGAATTTTTATTTTTGGGTCACCTATCCAGCACAGCACGTTTGCGCACAGCATCTTGGCTTGAAAAAAAAATGTGTCAGTTACTAATCACCTGCAATCCAGTTTAAACGGGCACTAAATATGCTGAAATTGCTGGTTTTTGCTGTGCCTTGTCTAGCACCACATTTTTGGTGTGTTTGCACAATGAACTGATTTGGATCATTCCTTTAGTGAATTGGGTACTAAAACAACAAAGACAGTGCATACTAATAAACAATGCTATCAGTGGGCTCAATTTGTTCATAATGAATTCCCCCGGAGTGTTTATGGTGACTATGAGCAGACATGACCTCAGTCAGATCAATGGAAACAAGCAGAGAAACACTGTTTGGCCTGACATGACTCAGCTCTGCTGTGTGCCATGTTAGGTAACATGTTCCAGCCTGGTTTTACTCGAAACACAGTCAGGCTCTGAACCCAAACCAACAGCACCAGATGTTAGCCTGGAAAAATCAGGCGAATTTGGTTATTTTTACCAATTTTTATTTTTTGGTGCATTTGAAAAGTTGTCTCAGCCTTGTGTTTATAATATCGAGAGTGTTCGTGATATGAGGGAAGCCATTTGTGTGCTGTGTTTACCCTGTTCTCATATCCTTACTTTCAGTCAGCAGTAGTTCAGTCTGTGGCCGTACATGGGAAGTTTTATTCATCCTGAGCACTTAGCCACTGATAAGACAAACAACAGATCTCTGTTCAGTGTCAGATGGACCATTCCATCCCTCACGCTTTTTTTCGCTAACACAAAAGAATGCTGGCTGTGCTTTGTCGACACAAACTTTGAATGTGTGTCATTTTTTATGAAATATTCTGTTATATTGAAAATATTTTCTAACTACAGCAGTACCTTGAATATGTTGGTACAATGGATGTCAGTTGTCAAAAGTACCGGTACTTCAGTACCAAGTCGATACTAAAATAGAGATGTCACAATACCAGTGTTTATAAATGCAGTAGTACCAAGCACCGACAATTTAATACCCGCTCGCTGTCTGACTGATGCAAGACTGCTTTCAAATGCTCACTCGCTAATTTGACATATTTGGCAAAAGCTCCAGACTAAAAAAATGACTTGGGAGCCATTGGCTCCTAAACTGAAACATTAAGGAGCCAAATAACTGTTTTTAGTCACCAAATCACAGAATTGCTCGATTTAGATTGCTGTAGAAAGCCAAAGAAAAGGAAGACAGCTGATAACCCATTAATCTGAGGTTTAATAAACAGTATATATTGTTGAGAAGATAAGTTTGCATTCCCTTTTGTCTCAAATGTTCACACCCATTTCATAATTTATACAAATATAAAGAAAATATTTTATGTAGTACTGCTCTTCAGAATCTACATTATAGATATTTACATAAAGTATAGGATGCATATAGTAATAATGTGTTGCCTTCTTGAGCATCAATGAATGTTTGCACCTTGTGTAATAGCTGTGTACAAGTCCCTCAATTGTCCTAAGTGTTAAAAGCTAGATTTTATATATATATATATATATATATATATATATACAGTTGTGCTCAAAAGTTTGCATACCCTGGCAGAAATTGTGAAATTTTGGCATTGATTTTGAAAATATGACTGATCATGCAAAAAAGAACTGTCTTTTATTCTAAGGATAGTGATGATGTGAAGCCATTTTAGTTATCACATAGTTGTTTGGCTCCTTTTTAAATCATAATGATAACAGAAATCACCCAAATGGCCCTGATCAAAAGTTTACATACCCTTGAGTGTTTGGCCTTGTTACAGACACACAAGGTGACACACACAGGTTTAAATGGCAATTAAAGATTAATTTCCCACACCTGTGGCTTTTTAAATTGCAATTAGTGTCTGTGTATAAATAGTCAATGAGTTTGTTAGCTCTCACGTGGATGCACTGAGCAGACTAGATACTGAGCCATGGGGAGCAGAAAAGAACTGTCAAAAGATCTGCGTAACAAGGTAATGGAACTTTATAAAGATGGAAAAGGATATAAAAAGATATCTAAAGTCTTGAAAATGCCAGTCAGTACTGTTCATTCACTTATTAAGAAGTGGAAAATTCGGGGATCTCTTGATACCAAGCCAAGGTCAGGTAGGCCAAGAAAGATTTCAGCCACAACTGCCAGAAGAATTGTTTGGGATACAAAGACAAACCCACAGGTAACCTCAGGAGAAATACAGGCTGCTCTGGAAAAAGACAGTGTGGTTGTTTCAAGGAGCACAATACGACGATACTTGAACAAAAATGAGCTGCATGGTCGAGTTGCCAGAACGAAGCCTTTACTGCGCCAATGCCACAAAAAAGCCTGGTTACAATATGCCCGACAACACCCTTGACACGCCTCAGCTTCTGGCACACTGTTTGGAGTGACGAGACCAAAATAGAGCTTTATGGTCACAACCATAAGTGCTATGTTTGGAGAGGGGTCAACAAGGCCTATAGTGAAAATAATACCATCCCCACTGTGAAGCATGGTGGTGGCTCACTGATGTTTTGGGGGTGTGTGAGCTCTAAAGACACAGAGAATCTTGTGAAAATTGATGGCAAGATGAATGCAGCATGTTATCAGAAAATACTAGCAGACAATTTGCATTCTTCTGCATGAAAGCTGCGCATGGGACGCACTTGGACTTTCCAGCATGACAGTGACCCTAAGCACAAGGCCAAGTTGACCCTCCAGTGGTTACAGCAGAAAAAGCCTTAATATCATTGAGCCACTCTGGGGAGATCTCAAATGTGCGGTTCATGCAAGACGACCAAAGACTTTGCAAGATCTGGAGGCATTTTGCCAAGACGAATGGGCAGCTATACCACCTGCAAGAATTTGGGGCCTCATAGACAACTATTACAAAAGACTGCACGCTGTCATTGATGCTAAAGGGGGCAATACACAGTATTAAGAACTAAGGGTATACAGACTTTTGAACAGGGGTCATTTCATTTTTTTCTTTGTTGCCATGTTTTGTTTTATGATTGTGCCATTCTGTGATAACCTACAGTTGAATATGAATCCCATAAGAAATAAAAGAAATGTGTTTTGCCTGCTCACTCATGTTTTCTTTAAAAATGGTACATATATTACCAATTCTCCAAGGGTGTGCAAACTTTTGAGCACAACTGATTTTTTCATTTTGTAAACACTTTATGAAGTAATTTGTTTAGTCACCATTTTGATGCTGAAGTTGAATTAAACTTTAAAACATGGAATTCAGAAAAAATTAATTGTAAAACACAAGATTTGGGAAAATATAAAATGTTTCATAGGGCCCTACTTGAAAAAAACTTGAAGCAATGTTTATTTAATTGAAAAACACTTAAAGGATTTTAATTTATAATTTACATTTAAATTTTAACTTTTTAAATAGGCCAAAAAAAACTGTTCAATAGCATATGATCAATTTTTGCAAGCGGAATCAAAATTGGGATCGAGAATTGTGAAATTTTAGTGATATTGGTACCAACTGCTGGTATCATGACAACCCTAGTTGGCACAGTTAGATCATTTTGCAATTTTATATAAAGAAATTTTTTTTAAAAACATTTTTATATTCCAAATAATTTAAGTTTTGTTAACATGCAAAAATGTGCAAGAATATAAACCAAAACAGTCATCTTGCACAAGTATGTAGTACACTGTACTGTGGGTTGTAAATGTATGAGAAACCACCTTGAATAACAGTCTTCCCCCCCCGATAAAAGCTGAGATAAATCTTTATCTGAGATAAAACAAATGTCATCACAGACTCTTCCTTGATTGTTCTATTAGGCTGCGCATAGGGAGTCTGTGCCAGCGTTAGCGAGAGGCAGTCACGCAATGGGATCTGCTCAAAGCAGAAACATGTGTGGACAAAGGCGATAGCAACAACCATCAAATGAAACTTTCCCTAGAATAAGCCTGGCAAATGAAAGGAAATGACATCATTTGGGGGTATGTCTTGGCTGTAGGCTTGTTTTTTGTTTATTTTCACAGCTGCAACATTCAAATTATCCAACCCTAACAATTAAGTGTAGGACGTCTCATAAATTGCTCATAAAAATGTAAAAAATTACAAAAAAATACAGTGGTAATACTACAGTATTTTTTTAACATGTGCCATAGTATTCTTTGAAGTACCTTTGGATCAAATAACATAATACAATGAGGTGTAAATATTATGGTACATGTACATGTTAATTAGTGGTACACCATAATATGGGCCAGGGTGATTAATTTGACAAAATTATATTTGGCCTCTAAGATTATCGACATTGGCCAGTAACCTGTCAGTTCGTCCGAATACAAAAATTATTATTTCCACCTTGTATCATTTGCAAACTATACTGGGGGCCTTGTCAATGAATAATAAAACAAATTAGTCATTTTTTTTAATCAGCATTTTTGTAATCATTTCATTTGCTGTCATTAAATTGTATTTTATATATCTGCATCATATCGGCCACCATTGTCTCTAGATATCGGTATTGACATCGGCCACTGAAAAACTTGTATCAGTCAACTTTATGGTAATCATGTAGGATTTTGGTATTTATCAAAGTACCAATGTACCATTTCGACTGGATTCAATTCAGGGGCCTGCGATCAATATTACGATGTTATGTACCTATTTTACACAATCAGTTACATTTATTATCTCACAAATGCAACCAAAATATAATTTGAATAATTTATTGAGCACTCTGACTTCAGTTCTTGCAAGTACTTCCTGTAATTCAGTTATTGGAAAAAAATTATATACAAAATAAAGTCACATACATGTGCAGGGCTCGACAGTAAGGACTGCCCGATGGCCCGGGGCCAGTATGAGAGAGATTCGGGCCAGTTGCTAGAACTGTCACTTGCCCGATCGGGCCAGTGCTGCATTTATAACATTAGTGCAAGCAAACAAGCAAGAGAGCACAAAAATTACACTGAGCAAATAAAGTATTGTAACCGACGAGCAAGTGCGATTCTATTTAGCTCGCAAAGATGCATGAGAGCATAATATACTGGACGCACCAAGGCACAGTTGCGTGCACGCATAAGAGCATGCAGACACCGAGCGCACTCTCCTAGCACTGTCCTCGCTCTTTTCCAAGTGTCTTAGCAGCAGCTATTACCAATGTGAAGAAAATAGCAGGAAAACCGGGCCAGTACAAAAAATCCTTAGCGTTGAGCGCTGATGTGATCATCAATCATTTGACAGTCCAAAATACTTCCATACCCACGACTTGTTTCCGACAGTAGAGTATGTGCTATCTGTGTTTTTTCTTGACTACATCTTCCACAGTTGTATTGAAAAATTCTGTTACAGTTTACTGTGATAAATGTTAGTAAGGGTGTTTATGTGTAGATGTGAAAAGTCTTGTAATTGATGTTGGTGCAGGGCAGGTGTTTTCTCTTTCCCTAGTCAGTGCTGCTCAGAATGCCAGTGCTGTCGAACCGTTTGACATGGTTGAATTGTTCCATCATACTTTAAAATAGAAAGACCACATGTAGAATTAAAATGGTCGCATGCGCCACGATATTGAGGGAAGCCCGATTTAATCGCGCATGTGAGCTGCTCTACGCTATCCTGTCACAGGAGCTCGTGCTCAAATTTAAATCCCTCCGCACACATCCGCGTCCCATATGAAAAGCATATTTAGTGCTTATAAAGTGAGATTAATATCATAAGGTTGCTGCATTGTATGACGGACATGTGTGGCATTAGTGTTAAAATAAACGTGTATCTTAAAAATATATACATCGATATTTACGCGTTGTATCAATGACATCGCATCGTTAGTTATTTGATCGATGCATCGATCCAGATCGATGGATCGTTACACCCCTACACAGTACAACTTTTTTTGTAAGGATTGGCTGAGACAAAAGAAGTCTGTATTGTTTGTAACCCTTTCTATTAAACACTGTTAAATTAATTCACTGCACAACACTTCAGAGGCATTGAGTATTTGAAAATAAGTCTGTTTTTGGCTTTAGACAGACTTTGTTCATGATTGGTTTTCTCAGTTATTTCTTCTGCTAACAAATGGACAGGAGTTTAGCGAGGAGCAAATTACATTTGGGTGTGCTAAATTGAATCATTTATATGGGTTTGATCTGATTTTGGCCTCCTTGTGGTTTCAGCCCAAGACGTCATCCAATTCACAAACAGAGAGAAAGAGAGAGACATACTAACATTGAACATAATCCTGTTTCTGTCTTAGTTCATTTAATTTTAGATCCCTTTGTGTTTTATTTTGAAAGCACCATTCAATATACTTCCATAGTTTATTAAGGAAATCGATCGTCCATCGGTTGTAAGTGTTATTTTGTTAACGATACAGCCATGGGAGACTCAAAATGGAGTTTAACTGTAGCTCTGTTTTGTCGTATGATAATTGATATGATATTGTTTTTCATGATATTTCTTTTCTTGCATTTATTTGCATGCAGAATTGTGATTGGTATTTTCTTTTTCTTATATTATTCTAATTATCAATAGCCACCTTTACACTGCAAAAGCAGCACAGAAGCCTACAATCTAAGCGGATCTAAAACTTTAGCACTATTCTTTTGCAAGCATTGCTATTACCTTAAGGAAATGCACATCTATTATTTAATCTTGGTCTTTCAAATGAAGTATTGTGTTGTTGTGTACCTAATTATTTAATTGTGCTCTGTACATAATGTTTTTAATGTCTAATAAACCTTTATTGGCTGGTTTTAGCTTTTAAGGCCATTTAAGCTAACACTTTGTTCATAAATACTTCCATGATTTAGAGAGCATTCGTGTAGGAACATACATAACAAGCATAAAGGAGTATATGAATATAGAACACGTTTATGTGATACAAATGACATTTGAACACAGAAAAGAAGAGATCTTTGTTTTTTGTTTTTTTTTTTTGGGAGGGGTGGGGGGGTTTTGTAAAGGAAGTTGGTCATTACGACATAGTGTTATGACGTGTTATGAAATCATTACAACTTTCAAAGTTTTTTTTAGTTTTTTTATTCTGGCCAGTATAAAGCTTGTGAATGGGTTTTTTTCCCCTTACCCTTAATAGTTTCACTGGGATTTGCTTTATGCCTTTTTATGTCTTTTCATTTCAAAGCATTATGCTTGAATAGTGTTTTATATTACACTGTTGCTGGTCACTGGTTTACATTAGACTGGCAATGTATGTTGAAATAGTTTAGGAAAAGTTTGGACACACTCATTCTTTATTATAGCTTTTTCACATTTTAGAATAATAGTATTGTCATAAAAACTATGAAATAAGGCACAAGTATGGTTGTTGTGACACAACATGTTAAATCCATCATATATTTTAGCTTCTTTAACCCTTTAAGCTCTGAAGGTGTTTTTAAAGATTTCCTGTCACAGTGGCATACCCAAAATTAAAGACTTCTAACTCTACAAAAACACATGGAGGGTCAAGTGTTTAGTATAATTTTAAAGAAAAGTTTTCAATATATTTAATGATATAGAATAGATTATGATACATTCTGAGACTATCAGCCTAAGAATCTGCTGAAAAATCACAAAAGACTTTCTTTTTTTTATTTTATTTAATCTTTTTTTCTTATTATTTTTCTGATTTGACATTATATATCTCAGTGTGTAAATAAGGTAGCTCTTTGTTTTGTTCCCAGTCATGTCTCCTGTACGTGAGTATCAATTTTGTGTTGATATGACAAAGGGATCAAAAGTTATAGCAATACTAAAATTATTTACCCTGGTTTCCAAAAAAGGCTCCAAACAAATAAAACATAATAATTGTACATAAGAACTAATTACACATGCAAATACAATAATGAAAAAAGGTATGCTCTCTCCAAAGCATGCAGGCTTGAGTAACGAGATCTCATTCAGTTCCATTCTGTGTCATTTGAGCCATCACTGATCAGTGTCATGTACTTGGCGCCATCTATGGTGCCCATATGTAATTAGAGTGAACAATCCTCTCTGTCCATATTTGGATGATGTTCCTTGTTTGGGGTAAAAAGAAGTTCTAAACAGCCTAGAAACGGTATACTGTTCACAAACATTCAGACACCTGCCACACCACTGTGGAAGGTGTTTAAAGGAGCATTTAAATATGATGATGCTACATGTAAAACCTAAACTAATGTGACATAAAAAATGTGTTATCAATGACTTTATGCCTCATTCTGTGAAGTCAGTAAAAGATGCTTTTTTTTTATCCACTCGATGAGTAATATATATGCAGTAGAAAATTTTTTTATTTGCCTTGTTTACACAGAATTCATGACACTAATGCGCTAACACGCTATATGAGTCCATAATATGCACGTATTACACACTTTTATTGTAATTTATGATGACACTCATACAATTGCAAAGATGGGTGTACAGTAATTATGGGCAAAATACAGACAAAAGAATGACGATAAGAGAGGCATATCTTACTTTGGGCGGATGTGTAATTGGCTTTCGCTGCAGTTGGCGCTTAAGAGTATTTGAGTAGATTTGATTCCTTTTGTAGACTAATTAAACAAAAAAATCACATGACATGGTCTTGCACGCCTGTGTGTTCACATTGAATACTGACTGAAAAGCGTAAACAAAGTAGTAGGTGGAGCCTCAGGTCACACCTGCCGATGACGTGGACCAAAGGCAGCAAGAAGGTGTTAAGCTGCCGGTTAGAAGTTTTCCTAAAAGTTCACCCAGGCGAGCTGTTCCGAACAACCGAATGAAACAGAAAAAACATATTTTCTAAATGACGTCATAACCATTCGTTCTCCGATTTCGTATGAAGTATATACAGTATAGGCCTTCATTTTAAGCAAGTAACTTTTGATCAACAGGTTTTTAATATTGCAAAAACATAAATTGAGTTTGACTCAATTTAGGTTTTGACTGGGGACCTGGGTAGCTCAGTGGTAAAAGACGCTGGCTACCACCCCTGGAGTTTGCTAGTTCGAATCCCAGGGCGTGCTGAGTGACGCCAGCCAGGTCTCCTAAGCAACCAAATTGGCCCGGTTGCTAGGGAGGGTAGACTCACATGGGGTAAACTCCTCGTGGTCGCTATAATGTGGTTCGTTCTCAGTGGGGCACGTGGTGAGTTGAGCGTGGATGCCGCGGTGGATGGCGTGAAGCCTCCACACGCGCTATGTCTCCGTGGCAACGCGCTCAACAAGTTACGTGATAAGATGCGTGGGTTGGCGGTCTCAGACGCGGAGGCGAATCACTACGCGACCACGAGGCCTTAAAAGCACATAGGGAATTGGACATTCCAAATTGGGGGAAAAAGAAAAAAAAAAAAAAAAAACTATTTACCTGGTATATTGGGTTTACATTTTGCATGCATCTGTTTTATAGTTATTATGTGTGTGTTTATCGTCCTATTGACATTTACATTTCTATTTGATATGTATCTCTTAGGTTGATCTCCCTGTCTGTGAAAGCGATAGCTCTAACAATGCCAGACTGTTCATGCGTTACACGGTTACTTTTCTGTAGCAGGTGGCAGAGGTAATTGTTGCCACTCTCTTCTGTAGAGTCATGGTATTCCTCCGCTGCCTGTCTGTCGGCTGAGAGGCTGCCTGCCATTTCTCAAGATAAACACTGTTAATTTGGGCTGAAGGTGACCCTCTGACAATGAATTATTGAACTCGTCTGTCGATCAGGATTATGGAGTCACTCCATCATTAATTACTTAACTATCTTTTCTTGAATGTTGTCTTAAGTTTCTATTGATGCCTTGATCATCCTGCTTGCACACAATGGTGACAACAAAAGAATGTATTGGTAGAGTAATGGTTTCAAAGATTAAATTTCATGGGATACTTTGACTTCTTGGGATTCCGCAGTGGAGATCAACAAGAAAGTTCACCCAGAAATTAGAATTCTGTTTACTCACCCTTATGTCATTCCAAACAAGATAAGTTCATAGAGACAAAATGTGATTATCAAAGCCTTGTCTAAAAGTTTAAAAGTCTTCTGAAGCCATATGATAGCTTTGTGTGAGGAAATTGTTATTCACTCAAAACGTTCCCCTCCATTTTCTTGTTTGTTTAGAATAACTGAACTTCACTAGAAAGAGCAGAGGATATAAACTGTGCTAGGGGACAGAGTCATCTTTGCTTGTCAGTCAAGGATATGTTCACAACTTGCCGTTAGATGTTTCCAAAACTGGGTCAACAATCTATTTTGAATAGCCTTGCATAGAAAAGCACTAGTGGTTGAGGCTTAAATCTTGAACGCCTGTCCTCTGTTATTGAATGGGTGGAGCAGGGGACGTAAGAATAGAAACATAAATGTCCGAGCTCTCACCCAATGAGGTCAGGCAGTAATCTGTGCCTCTTTTGTCCTGTTCATTAGCATCACTCTTGTTCAGTGACCTGAGAAATTGTGGATCAGCAATTGATGTTCGGTTGTGATAGTTGAATGCATTGGCATTCACACGTGTGTCATCATTACCAATAGTAAGGCTTATTAATTTCACTGACTTCACTTTCAAAGAGACTGATATATCAAACATAGACTCTTGATTCCTGTAGAGATCATAGCTTTATCAATCATGTAGATGAAATGCAATAATAATGTAGCACTGGGATTGTGGTTTCCTTACAGCTGTACAATAACACTCTCATTTAGTTTACTGAGATCTCTTGTTGATGTGCTTTACAAGACTTATTTCTGATCCCAATTTTCATACTTTTAATAGTATGCAAGATGAGAAGTAGTGTGTCCCAAATCTTGGGTACCTGGATGAAATACTTTTCTACTGCTTTAGGCTTGCTCTCTGTTTTTTAGTCATGATTGTCTGTTTTATTGGTCCGTCGTCTTTACAGAGGCCTCAAACACTTGTCCCTGAATATTGCAGTGAGTAATGCCATCTTATAGAGTATCAAAGAAAAATGTATCCTCAAGAAACCTAAAAGCAGAGAATGCTGGCCTGATTAATATAGCATAGGCTTTTGTGTGACTACATATGATAAAATCTACACTTAGAAAATTAATTCCAGAAAGATGCTGGTTATTTGCTGTTTCACTGTTGTCACTGATTTCTTTTTTTTTTTTTTTTATGGCTTGTCATCGCTTTAAAGTGGTCAGTGGACTTGGCTGATGGTATGGAATTTTCTCTAACGCTGTTTCTTTTGATAACAGAGCCTATGTTTTATTGGGAGGATTGTAATCCCTTTTATCCATGTCTTTTTTTTTTTTTTTTTTTACTTTTTGGGGGGAACAGATGTCTTAATATAGCTTTGTGGGTTAGAAGCCAGAGTGGATGATGTCCGTGTGTGGGATTCTTTAGAAGTCTGAGTGATGCTGAGTCACAAATATGTCTGGCTTATGCTTTGAATCTGTGATGTTTTTGAATGATTACTGTGATTCCATGAATCGTATTCAAGTTTATATTTTATCATGATGTCTAAATGTGTCATTTAATTATAATCTTGAGTTGCGTGGATTGGAATGCGATTTGTTGCAGGTGCCTATTAGTAGAATTTGAATATAAATTGCAAAGCAGTATACTGTATGTGTGGGGGGAAAAAACTCTTTAGATTCAGAACTGGTAATTGTGTCATATGAATGAAAGTGATTCAACCAGACATTTATGAATGTTAATTCCATTGGCAGCGCTAGGGCTGGGCTACCGGGGCTTAAACCACAAAAGTTTTCCATAAATCCCCAGATGTTTTTATTATTTTGTTGTGATGTCAGAAGTACCAGTGCTTCAGTATTTTATGTTGATACTAAAACATATTATATATTAACAATACATTTTAATATTAAGTAATATATATATAAATATATATATTTATATATATAATATAAATTAATGTTACCTGTCTTTCTATAGTATCGATAACACCAAATACAGACTCAATTTAGTACAAACGTGCTGTCTTGATGGCAGCTGCATTCCAACACTCATGTATGTGCACGCATGCAAGAAGAGCACTCGAAACACACAGTTGCGGCTGTGTGTGTCTGGTCAAAATTCCTGTCTTGGTGAGACCAAATATTTAGATGCATAACCCTGAAAACAAACAGTAATATATTTAGATGTGCTCGAAGAATTTGCAAACTTTACAAGCTAGGACATTTGCTTTTTTGGAAAACACTTTTATTAAGACAGGATGCAATGAACCTTGCGAACTTTGGCAATCTAGCAACAAATTTTTCTTATAGTCACTGGGCTTGGGATCAGTGCCTTTTTCACGCATCGGTAATCAGAAGATTTTCCCGATGATTATATATATATATATATATATATATATATATATATATTTTTTTTTTTTTTTTTTTTTTTTTCAGATATAAATAGAGCTGCTTGTTGTACAATAGTCATCGTCTCTTCAGACATACAGACAACACAACTTTGGTAAACTGTGAGCAGCAAGGTTAATTAAAGGAGTCGCACACGCTATTCTAAAATTCAAAACAATTTTTTTTTTTCTACAAATGTACGCACACACCGCCACGGGCGCAAGTCACATAGTTTTCCATTAAATTCAACCCAAATCATTAAACGTAAATAAATTGCATAATAAACATTGCGCAGTTACACCAGTTTCATACGTGAACCTGCAAGCTCATCAAAGTCACTTACAAAAAACCTTTGTAACTTTGGACTGCCATCTGTGTCTCTTCAGCACGTCCTGTGTGTGTGTGTTTGTGTATGTGTGTGATTGTGACCACAACCGGCTTCAGTAAATGGTATATCGCCCTCTTGTGGTCTCCCAATCTATTGTGCCAGACTGTTGAGGCTAATTTTAATATATTGATAAAATAATGTGCCAATCAATAATCGATATATCGATATTTTATGACATCCCTAATAGTCACCTATTTTAGCCTATTGACAGCCTGCTATCTTCTAAACTAACTTAAAAAACCAGATGAATCAATAGCCTAATAGGTTTCAAAATTGTAGATTGTACACAATGTGTGTCGAACTATGGAAAGCCAAAAGGGACAATATAGTGTTTGGTTTTTGTTTTGGGTTTTTTTTTATCACTTTTTACTGAACAAAGTGTTAAAAGCACGCAATTTCTAATATTTGAGCTCATCTAAAGCTGAGACAAAAGCTAGTGGGATGTTTAGTGTCTGCAACATTTAAAGATTTATTATAAAAATGACATCTCACAGATGTCACATTTAAACTTTTATTGTAAAGTGTGTTATATTCAAAGGATGGCCCCTTATGTATCCACAGAGGTCTGGGTTGGTGATCTGCCCCCAGTTAATACCAGGTGAAAATGGGGTGTTTTTATGTGTCTGTGTGGATTGAAACTGTCATTAAAATGCCTTTACTAAGCCCTCTTGTTGTAGTTTATCGGTCTCGCCACACTTCTTCACACACTCTTTAAGATGTTCTTATCCTTCATTAAGAAGCTCCTCACCTTTGCCTTCCATCCTCCGTCTCAGAATGGGCCATTTCATTAATGTGCAGCTGCCCAAACACTGGCAGCTTTTATGCCAACCTCTGCACCCGCTGTAAAGGCCAATGCTGATGGAAAGTTTATAAAATGTGTAGTGGAATATAAACCAGACAGACTGATGCTTCTCTCAGGAATCTGTATTGAAAGTAGAACACTTAATTATTTAAATACTCTCCTGTTTCCTGGTCTTGGCATATTCCAAACCACCCGCTCTTGTTCAAGATTTTGACAAGCTAAACTCATTCGAAAGCATTTGTGGCATATTGTTGATTACCACAGATATTAATTTTGACCTCTCCTTTTCTTAAAAAAAAAAAGAAGCAAAAGTCTGGTTTACAGTGAGACACTTACAATGGAAGTAAATGGGGCCAATCTGTAAACGTTAAAATATTCACTGTTTAAAAAGTATAGCCACAAGACATAAACAGTGTGCGTGGTAACATGATTTTAATGTGATAAAATTGCTTGCTAACCTTTTCTGTGTAAAGCTATATCCAGTTTGTATAACTTCATTGCAACGTAATTGCATACTGTGAAATTTAGTGGATTTTTTCTTTTGCTGTTGGACCAAATGGGAACGCAACAAAAGTATTTGCTGTGGTCTCCAAATCACATCTATAGAAGTTTACCCCACTGTTACCCCAGAAATGATAAAAAGGGTCAATGACCATGTTAAGCAATGTTATCTATCATGCTCACACCACAGGTCAAAACTTGAACTGATGTCTAGTTGTTTAATAGGAAATGCTAATTGCTCTATAGTGTGTAACCTTGTATAGGACCAATTTTTGAACTTGAATGTTGATCAAATTAGTCCACCAAATTTGCATTCATTATGAAAACATAAAATTTCATTCATAAGGCACATATTTATGCAATACATTGCACAATGTTTTGCTACTCTCTTTAGTTTGCATTGAATTGTTTCATTTATCGCTTTTTACTGTCTTTTTGTTTCACTTAGAATGGCCTTTGGAGGCTCCAAGCATGCCAAAGGAGTCTTCAGTGGAAGTGCTGCATAATGCACCCTCTGCCTTGTCTGGATCCATCACCTTGTCTGGATTTTCTCTTTCACCTAGTTCAGTTCCACCCAATGTCATAGAGAATTACAATTACAATCACAATGTTAACACTGTGTTTGGATCAGTATTTCCTAACTCCCTGAACTCTGCCCCTAGCCCAGAGCCTCTTAGTACACCCCCTTTACATTCTTTAGAGTCTGAAGAGGGACATGGATCTACCCCCAAAGTTTTCTCCAGACAGCGTCGAGAACTCAAGTCTCCAGTGCCTACGTCCCATAGTGCACCCTCATCTTGGGAAGCTATCAGTCTTGCTCCCCACTTCTCACAGGCTACAGACAATTCATCTCTGCTGTCTTCTTTGCCTTCTAATGGACTTGATTCTCCTTGGAGAACTCCAATGGAACCTCCTGTCCCTTCCCCTGATATCCAATATAAGATGGTGCAAATCAATGACACTGAAGTTCCTGTTGGAAACCGAGTGGAACCATCCAGCAGAATCCAAGACCTTCAATTACAACCCAGCTATAACCCGTATGTCCAACATGATGCAGGCTATCAGCAGTTAGAGCTAAGCCATGCTGTTTTTGTACACTATCAAATGACGTCGTCCTCCGTTGAGCCAACTATGGGTCCACCTGAAGACTTTTTCCCAACTAACACCATGGATGTGGACTATGGTTCTGGAGATTACTTGGAAACAATGTCCTTCATGGGATCTGAAGGAGATGACTACTCCATGACTACCAATGTACTCTCTGATGTGTACAATTTTGAGGACACAAACTTCGAGACCTATGACACCACGTTCCCTTCAAGAGTTGTGATGTCATTTTCCAGCAAACACATATATCCCTTCTTTACTAGTGTTACTAGTTCTTTCTCCAGTATACATGTTGAAAGTACTCCTAGTCAAACCTCCAGTTTGACGAGCAATTCAGCCTCAATTGTACCCACCTCTGATTGGGCAACATCTTTGAATTTGACAACCACTGTGCCCCTTACCTTGTTTACAACTCCAGTTTTTACCAGTAAACCAAACATTTTGACCACTGAGCTTGTCCACATTTCCCCATCCCTTCCAATCATCCAACCAACCGGAGTACATTCATTACCAATTCTCCAAACAACTTCAGATATTTTAAACCAGAATCAGTCAGTCAGTGAGAGCTCAGAGTTGGTCCCTGACTGGACAGGCACTATTACCATCCAACCCACAGATGTTCTTTTACCAGACATGAACAGTTTGGAGTATTACACCATTCAACTGACCAAGGACAATGGTAGCTCGCCAGATCACACTGCCAATCAAACAACCTCTAGTCTTTTCTCCATCATTCCAATCAGCACCACACATATTGTATCCACAAGAACATACTCCGTTGACCCAAGTTACATACTTACAGCTATGTTTGATGATGAGCTACAGCCTGCAGATAATAGTTCGTGGACTGAGGAATCCTCAACAGATATCTCTGGATTTGAGCCTTTTAACACCACTATCCTGGACCTCTCAGAAATTAGACCAAGTCTTACAAATACTACAGTGCCATATTTGGAACCATCATTCACACCGACACCCTCAATGGACCCTTCAGCTTCATTGGGGGATCAGAACTCAACCACTGATTGGTCCATCACACCTTCTGGAGCTTACAACACATCCATTCTGGTGACTTATCCTCCTTTTACCGAGGAACCAGATGTTCACCTGTCATCTACCATTAACGACAGCCAATGGGTTATCATCTCAGTTCCAACCCCCTCTGAGACCCTCTTTCCTAGTACTGTACTTACCAGTAATGTAGTCACCACCTCTATCAGTGTTTCTGCATACCCAACTGACTCGACCTTTAATGTCACCTCCACCCCTCCTCCGACAGACATGGTTGACGAGGAGTTCATGTCCGAAACTCCATCTGACACCCCTATCGCCATGGTTACTGATAGTGATAACACCTCACCAATTAGTAGCTTTACAACCACATCCCCCACAGTATTACATAATGACACAGCTGTGACATCATTTTCTATAACAAACTCCAACAACATAACAGTGACTACCCTGGAAGACTCATTAGTTACAACCCTAAGCACAACCCCTCCTACAACCACTGCCCGGAAGTATCTCTGCAACATTACCAAGCCTGACTCCTACTTAATCAGAGTTGGTAAGATGTTAAAAAAAAATTATTTGCTTCACAGGTTGCAAAGTTTTACACCAATACTTGTGTACATTTTTGAGAATCAATGTGCAACTCTATGCATAAAGCATTAATGTAACCTAGCAATAACTGGATTGACAACCTTGCCAAGGCTCCAAAAATAACATTAAGGCTAGTATTTGCTCTGTTTTAGGGTTTCCTCCTGGGTCTACTGCTGGATATGCCAAAGCCAAAGTCAGAGAGATTCTCAAAACAGAGTACAATCGCTCTGTGGAGATACAGGTACTCCAGACATTGTTTTTAAAGTTCTGCTCATACACAAATCTAATTTTTTATTTTTTATGGTTTCAAAGTGATGCCATTCAATGGTGTTGTGCAATTGTTTTTTCTTTAAGAAATGTTTGATATTTTGATTTATGTGATTTATTTCTTAGTGTTTGAGAGAAGTTAATCAGAAACACTTGTTGATTGGAAAACTTCAACAAGCCTCCATCAGGGTGGGGGTGGGGGCAGTTGGGTGAAGCTTAAGTAATTTATTTATTTAATTTAAAATTAACCAATGCAGTTGTAAAATTAGCAATAAAGTGTGGCATCTACCAATAAAAAGTAAAAAAAATATATATATATATATCCATGCCCCTTGTTTGATGTTGAATTTGCACGAGAATAACTACTTTAAATGTTATTTCTTTGTATTTACCAGTCACTTCTCAAGAAATCTATTGAAAAAGAACAAGAATAAAAATGAATCCTGCTATTCAGACTGAATCACTGAATCTTTCGAGGTGTTGTGTAATGACTGAACCCCAGTCTTGTGTCAAATTTCAGTTGGAGCATCAGGAAAAATCTTCCTTTCCTGTTTTATCTCTTGAGTCCTCATGAATAAACAACACTTAATTTGGCTCAAAGGGAACAAACTACGTCTTTGTAGCTGTAAATTAATCACTACTGATACAGTGGAATGCAAAAGTTTGGGCACCCCTGACCAAAATTTCTGTTGCTGTGAATGGTTAAGTGAGTAGAAGATTAATTGATCTCCAAAAGGCATAAAGTTAAAGATGAAACATTTTTTTAAACATTTTAAGCAAGGTAAGTGTATTATTTTTCTTTTGCACAATTTTAGAGTGAAAAAAAAGGAAAGGAGCACCATGCAAATGTTTGGGCACCCCAAGAGATTTGAGCTTTCAGATAACTTTTACCAAGATCTCAGACTTTAATTAGCTTGTTAGGGCTATGGCTTGTTCACAATCATCGTTTGGAAAGACCAGGTGGTGCAAATTTCAAAGTTTTACAAATACTCTGACTCCTCAAACCTTGTCCCAACAATCAGCAGGCATGGGCTCCTCTAAGCAGCTGCCTAGCACTCTGAAAATTTAAATAATTGATGCCCACAAAGCGGGAGAATGCTATAAGAAGATAGCAAAGCGTTTTCAGGTAGCCGTTTCCTCAGTTCGTAATATAATTAAGAAATGGCAGTTAACAGGAATGATGGAGGTCAAGTTGAGGTCTGGAAGACCAAGAAAACTTTCAGAGGGAACTGCTCGTAGGATTGCTAGAAAGGGAAATCAAAACCCCTGTTTGACTGCAAAAGACCTTAAGGAAGATTTAGCAGACTCTGGTGTAGTGGTGCACTGTTCTACTGTGCAGCAACACCTGCACAAATATGACCTTCATGGAAGAGGCATGAGAAGAAAACCTTTCCTGCGTCCTCACCACAAAATTCAGCATCAGAAGTTTGCAAATGAACATCTAAACAAGCCTGATGCATTCTGGAAACAAGTCATGTGGACTGATGAAGTTAAAATATAACTTTTTGGCCACAATGAGCAAAGGTATGTTTGGAGCAAAAAGGGTACAGAATTTCATGAAAAGAACACCTCTCCAACTGTTAAGCACGGGTGGATCGATCATGCTTTGGGCTTGTGTTGCAGCTAGCGGCATGGGGAAGATTTCACTGGTAGAAGGAAGAATGGATTAAATTAAATACCAGCAAATTCTGGAAGCAAACATCACACCATCTGTAAAAAAGCTGAAGATGAAAAGAGGATGGCTTCTGCTACCGTATAACGATCCTAAACACAACTCAAAATCCACAATGGACGACCTCAAGAGGAGCAAGCTGAATGTTTTGCCATGGCCCTCACAGTCCCCTGACCTAAATATCGAAAATCTGTGGATAGTCCTCAAAAGAGCAGTGCATGCAAGACGGCCCAAGAATCACAGAACTAGAAGCCTTTTGCAATGAAGAATGGGCGAAATATCCCCCAAACAAGAATTGAAAGACTCTTAGCTGGCCACAAAAAGCGTTTACAAGCTGTGATACTTGCCAGGGGGTGTTAATAAATACTGACCATGCAGGGTGCCCAAACTTTTGCTTCGGGCCCTTTTCCTTTTTTGTTTTTTTGAAACTGTAAAAGATGGGAATAAAAAAGTAAAATTGCTTAAAATATGAAAGAAATATGTCATCTTTAACTTTATGCCTTTTGGAAATCAGGCCATCTTTTGCTCGCTTAGCTATTCACAGCAACAGAAATTTTGATCAGGGGTGCCCAAACTTTTGCATGCCACTGTATATGCATGCTCATTGAAAAGCTTTTTTCTGTATTTTCCCATGTGCTTCAATTTGAAGTTGCTATTACAAATATAACATATCCTTGAGATCTTCTGTGCATAATAACTGCATTGTCTGTCGTAGGTTGTGAAAGCCCCTCCAGACTTTGTGTTTCGTGCTGTGTCTGGTGCTGTGGTTTACACTGCCATATCAGTCATTAATTCTCTGAGACTCTCTGCTTGGACCACAAGTTCCTTTATCAGTGTGTCACCCATCAGCCCTGAACCAAGCCTACAATATCACATACATTCAGGTACAGCATATTAGGACTACAGTAACAGTCAGTGGGAGATTGCTCATTACAATTCTTGAACCATCTTTCTATATTTTTTAGCTACCTACAGTATGTAAGGGCTAGTCAACTGGTCATCATTGCAAAATATACCCCAACAGGGTGATCAGTCTCATTATCAGTCTTATTTTGCGATAATGATCGGCTGGCTGTAAATTATCCCGCTTATTACACGATTGCTTACCAAATAAATAAATACAGTACATACCTAAAAAATTGACCTGAGTTTAAGTAATTTTATTAGGTTACTTAAACAATTACAGTATATTGTTATTATGGACAATAATCATTATTCAGAAATGTTTGACTGCTGAATGCTGCCGTTGACCAATCAGAATAGACTATGCAAGAGATCTGTGTAGTAATGGACATTAATAGCTCAATATGTTATGCATTTTGCCAAGCATGTTGATTTAAAATGGCAGGCTAATAGATTGAACAGGAAAATAATCAGTGATAAAATATGAGATGCTCATGATTTAAATACTAACATGTTTCGTAACATTGACAGAGTGTGTATAAATTTTTTCTGTCTTCAGTGCTTCAGTTTGTACCCAGCCATATAGATGTGCGAATGTGCACCTTCAGTGAGCAGATTGAGAAGGGTTTGATCTCAGCCTTAGCTGAAGTCCGCAGACGCTCACTGGAATCCACAAACTTCACTGTACATGTAAGTACAGTTTCCGCAACTGTCGCAGTTACTATGTTTTTATGTTAAAGCAAAGTCATTCGCCATATAAAAATCTAATGTTCTGATCATGTTTAGGTATAACATTTTGTTCCTATCATTAATTCAGTTTGTTATCCAGCTTATGGTGTAAAGAGCTCAACTCTCAATACGAGTTTCAGACAGCAATGACTTGATACTGAGCCCCTTCAGATTCTCTTTATTACTTCAAATTTTATTCAAATAGCTTAAATTTCTTTTAGTAATAAAGTAACTGCAATTAATTTAAATGTTCCAAATCAGGATTAAAATGTACGTTTTTTTTTTTTTTTTTTTTTTTTTTTTTGGTATGCTGTAACAAGGAAGTTTTTGATCTAGGCCAAAAAAAAACAAAAACAAAAAAAATACCATTTGTTTTTCAATTTTATTGAATCAAGCTCGTTTTGTGATGGAAATTCAAAACTTGTTCCACTTCAGTGTGAAGTAGGATGACATCATCTCCAGCTGTTTGTTCTGATTAGATTGAAGGAAAGAGCAGGATTGTTCAGTTCAACCGTTGTCAAGGCAACAAAACTAATGGCTCTTATTCATTTCAATTCAGATGCTGTATGTGTCATTTTAAATTGAATGTGAATCCAGGAAAGACTTTTGTGCTGAGCACCTATGACATGAACTTTCATTGATGAAATGTATATAGTTCATGTCTACTAATTAACCCACAATTTTTATTATTTATTTATATTTTATGAATTCTCATAATTTCCTAATTTGACCTGAAACTCTGGATAAAAAATATTAATCAAAATATATCCCTTTGATGTTGTTCTTTGCCGTCAGCAACAAAATTTCAAAGCTATTTTCTTACTGTCTGAATATAAATCTCTGGTTATAATTTCTCTCATAGATGCAGAAAGTTGCTGTAGTTTCAAATAATTGTAGCTTTGAGACTAAATTGTTTTGCAGATTTTAAACATCACATTGAGTCCCGTGGTCATGACGTTACAACAGCAGAAGATTCCTGTGGAGATCACGTTTGCGGTGCGTGATGTCCGTGGGTATGTGCCAGGGTCAGAGGTCAGCGCCCAGCTTCGCTTCCTTAGTGTAGTTGAGTACAGCTACTACCTGGGCTACCCAGTACAGCAAATCGCAGAGCGTGAGTCCACACTTACAAACACTAATTTTTGTTTGATCACAGGAACACACACAAATATTACAGCTTATCAACCATCTTGACAAGCTAATGATTATAAATGAGCAAAAGGTTTATGCTGTATTTTCTAGCAGGGCTGAAGACAATCTGATGTGTTGTATGTGTCAATGAAAATGGTGTTACATTTTAAAAGGATAGTTCACCCAAAAATGAAAATTCGCTCATCATTTACTCCCCCTCATGCCATCCCAGATGTGTATGACTTTCTTTCTTCTGCTGAACACAAAGATTTTTAAAGAATATCTCCACTCTGTTGATCCATACAATGCAAGTGAAAGGTGACTAGACCTTTTAAGCCCCAAAAAGCAAATAAAGGCAGCAGAAAATTAATCTGGTTAAATCCATATCTTCAGAAGCGATATTATAGGTGTGGGTAAGAAACAGATCAATATTTCAGTCCTTTTTTACTATAAGTCTCCACTTTCACTTTCACATTCTTTCACATTCTCAAAGTGAAAGTGGAGATTTATGGTCAAAAAGGTCTTAAATATTTATCGGTTTCTCACACAAATTGATTGCATTGCTTCAGAAAATATATATTAAACCCCTGGAGTTGTATGGATTACTTTTATGCTGCCTTTAAATTTACATTTTAATTAAATAAGATGTTTTTCCCCCTTTCTCTCCATCATTAGCTTTCCACTACCCTGAGCTGAATACAACTCAACTGCTTCGTTCCTCATGGGTCAGGACAGGTACTTATCTGCTAAAGTTCTTCCAGAATAGTAACACACTGGTATTCCAAAGTAATGTTAATATACCATCAAATAATCTTAATAGTCTTTTTGGAGAGATGTAATGATTCAGTTCTCAGATAAAGTCAGTGTTTCCTAATCAGTCTAAACATCCTTAAAACAAGATTTTTTTAAAAGATCTTTGAACAACATTTACTTGAAGCAAAATTGCATAAGCTATTTAGACTTAATTTCTTGAATCAAATAAATGTTTCTTAATCCATTGGCAATTATTTTCTTCTTGTTTTAAGTAAGATTTATGCTTAAGAAAAAAGTAATTCGCAAATGGTGTGTGTGTGTGTGTGTGTGTGTGTGTGGTCAGTGTTGTTGGGAGTGTTAGACCAGCGTGTGAGGGACAGGGTCTTCCAGGCAACCATTGAGCGTAGATTGGCTCTGCTGCTGGGTGATGCGCTGAGGACAGGCCGTCGCTTTAAGAGAGCGACTAATGTTGGTAACAACAGTGTGCAGGTTTGTGTAAATCTATTCCCATTTGTACATCTTTTACTTTTTATGTGCTTTTCTTCAGCGAATAGTGAAAAGTGTGTGTCATGGGACCATAGACATTTGCTGTATATTTACTCTTGCTCTCTTTGGATGAGATCATTAAATTAATTAACAGAGCTCTTCCTATGTGTCCGCATCTGATGCCTCTTTGGTTTCTTAATCAGTCTGTGTCTTTGTGCCACATCCCCACACCTGCTCTCCCTCGGCGAATCATCATTCAGGGACAGAAGTATCCATGGCAACACCCTCCTATTCATCCCTGGCCGGGGAGCCACTCAAAAAACAACCAATTTACTGGCGAATGGCTGGCACATCATACACCAGATAAATAATTGAACACAGCTAGCAGACAGCCTGAGTGATTTTTAAAGCATTAATTGTTGTTCTGCCCACAAAGTAAAGATTTTCCAGTTACATAGAGATTATGGAGTGCGGGACTGACCGTGCATTAACCTTCCTCAGTTACAGTTATAGCTGGCCGGTTTGGTTTCCGAATTACTTGGTGATAATGACAAGACATAGCGCAGTCATCGTAACACTGTCATTAAAAAACGAATTAGCTGGGAACAAATAGGGCTGTGTTAATGATGCTCTATGATGTACTTTCTAATTTTAGAGTGGTGACGAATTCTGAAATATCATACAAGCACACTGATTCTTAAAGTGAAGGTTAAAGACATCCAACTAATAAAATCTGCCAAGTAGTTGGATAGGCAAGCATCATTACTACTGCTCATTCTTAGAGATTTGAACAAATCCCTAACTCCAAGTATTAAACTTTAGTGCGTAAATCATTCTGCACTCTTTGTGAACCACTCTGAACCACTTAGCAACCACATAGCAATGCCCTAGCAACCATCCAGAACACCCAAGTTTTGTAGGGGCAAGCACCACTCACAAATGTAAAAATCTAGTTGTGATATGGAGTAGACATCCTCTATGCTACCTCTTATAATGCACCCTTAGGTACTGTAGCAGCACTCTCAAAATGAGCTTTTAATGTCTCTGGTCAGTGAGGGTTCACCACTCGGGGCTCTTAATGTGAGGTTAGCCCACATGCTGCCACTCTCTTTCCACCCCAATAACCCTGCAGACTAGAAATATATTAGAGCTAGATCTTAGACCCCCAGTCTGTCCCTCTCTGAAGAAAAATGTATCTTCCAGTAAAGCCTTTTTCGGTTTTGTCATGAAAATGTTTAAATTTAAGAAGCTAATTGTAACCTATTCAAAATTCATATTCCTGACTTGTGTTTGTGTGCGAGGAACAATTGGCATTTGTATACATGCAATTAAAGACCCCTTGAAATCACTTGACAAGTTTCCTTTTTTTTCTCCCCTTTTCTCCCAATTTGGAATGTCCAATTCCCACTACTTAGTAGGTCCTTGTGGTGGCGCGGTTACTCACCTCAATCTGGGTGGCGGAGGACAAGTCTCAGTCTCCGAATGTGGAGGCTCATGCTACCCTCCGCGATCCATGCACAACTTACAATGCGCCCCATTGAGAGCGAGAGCCACTAATCGCGACTGCAAGGAGGTTACCCCATGTGACTCTGCCCTCCCTAGCAACCGGGCCAATTTGGTTGCTTAGGAGACCTGGCTGGAGTCACTCAGCACGCTATAGATTCGAACTCGTGACTCCAGGGGTGGTTGTCAGCGTCAATACTCACTGAGCTACCAGGACCCTCGACAAGTTTCCTTTTCTGTGTTGATGTATTTTCTACTGAAACATGTTGAAGTATTTCCTATTGGAAGTTTGATTGGACAAAAGCCTGTGTAGTGCAAAAGGAGTCTTATATATTTTGGTCTTTTTTTTTTACTTTTTTTTTTTTTTAAGTATCTTGATGGTATCAGGGAATGACAAAAATTTTACTTTTGTGTTTAGTTGCATCAAACTTTGTATAAACAAGCCTCTTGTTTTTATTTTGTTCAGATTGTACAGACCACACGTCTGGTGGGCCCTGACAACCCCTTGGAGATTATCTACTTTGTAGAAGGAGCAAATGGACAGAGATTTCCTGCCGCAACCACAGCGAACATGCTCAACAGTCTGGACATGCAACATGCAGCTATTGTCATGGGTTTCCGATTTCAGGGAATATTGGCACAGCGTGAGCATTCAGAACTTTTAATTTTTTCAGTAGAAAAAATCATAAGAGAGAAACTATATAGCATTAACTTTATTACATGGCTCTCTGGAATACTTGATTCTGATTGGTCAATGGTGCCAACTAGAGGTCTGATATTTCTGAGAAACAACCATCAACAACCAGTTGTTATAGCAAATTAAACCCCTTCAGTGTGATACAAGACCCCTCAGCTTCGCTTCAGGGTCCTGATCTGCCTGTCGGAGTTTATTTTGCGATAACAACCGGCTGATTGTACATTGTCTCTTACATAATGACTACCACAGAAAATTGAATTTATCATTTAAATGATTTCCATATTTTAGTTAGGTAGCATATCAGACAGTGTTTTTATGGTTGTATTCTTTATTTCTGCTTGCTCTAAATGTCAAAAGAGTTGAGTTCAGATAGCATGAAATCTGTTTGAGAGCTCTGCCTTTTTATGTAACATTTATATGACAGGCTTACAGCTGCATCACCCACAGCAAAAACGGTGGATAAATTAGACTAAATATGGTAACTTCCTGTTGTATAACACCTTAGACCTGTTAAATGAGCTCAAAAACAGGACAAACCCAATTTATGGAATAAGTGTTTCCAATACAAGTGCTAGTGCTAAGCGCAGCGCTATGCCATAAGTCATTCACGTAAAGTCATTGAGCATGGCCAGGAAGTTTTGGTATTTTCGTGCAAGCATGCGCTAAGTCTAGGCGTAAGTGGGTTAGGTGAAATTGCACACGCAAAGCGCTAATGGGCGGGGTGCAATTTAATTCTTAGGTTCTTCTCCAGCACCATCTGCTTCCTATTATATAGTTGATTCTGTCAAGCACCAGCGATATAAACAAAGACAGCACATTCATAAGAAGTTGGTAGTGTAAATGGACTGCAATGACTTAGAAGAATAGAAATATAGACTTATGTTCTTATGTGCATTAGCTGTTGAATGTCAGGCATATTTCTATGACAATGACATGCTCCTTTTATACGCATGGAAAACGTGGTTCTCGTCAGGATTTGGATTTACGCTTCGTTAAATTATAGAGAATGTAAGTATTATTAAAAATTTTCATCTACTGACACACAAATCATGACTAGTGTTAAGTGTTTGTATCTGAACTCAATTTTACCAAAAATATTTCTAAATTCAAATTTCACTTAAAATATCATCAAAATAACTAAGTGGTCAAAAATATAATACCAAATTCAGACATTTTACTCTTCCACCGGCCCCTTTTGCAGACTTAAAAATCAATTTAAAATAACAATACAAATTAGGTCATAAATACAATTTTAAATATAAACATGATAAGAATTAATAATTGAAAATAAACCATGACCTTAAGATAGTTCAACACAAATCTCATAAATATTTGTTTCATAAAACGGCTACAACGTCATGGAAATAATTTTTTTCCACTATATTTTCAGTGGCTGCCTTTTTAGAGCGTTCCATATCAGTAACTTACGAGGTTCCACTTTGGTTAGGATGCTGCCTTAGAACATAACTACCAACTACTATGTAGGCAGTAGACAGCAAGGCAGCTCATTGGGTTTTGGAACAAAGCTACGTGGCGAAAATACTCAAACCATACTTGTAGTCTTAAATGTGAATGAGGCATGATTACCATACATGAGTGAATATTACATACTGTTCTTAGTCACTGACATGTATCCTTCTGCCCTCTCTGTATGTTCAGCTATGGAGAAACAGGCCTCACCTCCCTCAGACACTGAGAAGACCAACACATGGATAATCGTGGGGGTGGTGGTCCCTGTGCTGGTGGTGATCATTATCATAACCATCCTGTACTGGAAACTCTGCCGCACAGACAAACTGGAATTCCAGCCAGACACCATGAGCACTGTCCAACAGAGACAGAAGGTAAGAGAGAGACGGGAAAACTCGGTGTAATGATTTAAAAGTAATTAAATGTTTAAAGTGCTCTTTCAGCCCTCGTTATGAAACTCCCCCAGAGATGTCATAACTTTCTTTCCTTCTGAATGGGTCAGCAGTAGGTCATATGGGTCGTTTTTGTGTTTTGTTTTGTGTCCAGCATGTCTGCTGGGTTGTGTCAGTGATATTGCTAATCAGTCAGTGGGCTCCTGTGTGTCTGAGCTGCTTATCTCAAATCTCACTGAGTGATTTAAATTACTCTGTGTTAGGACGCTGGCTAGATGTGTGTGCGTGCGTGTGTGTGTTATATACGATCTGAATCGGTTACATGAAGAGGTGGCTTTTTAGATGGCTAACCGCTACTCTGCCTGTTTTTATACATACACAGTCATACTTTCATTGGGAAGTCTGATTATTATAGTGAATCATTACATTGTTTATGATTCCAGAATTTCACCCACCTAATAGTTTTACCCCAAAACATCTCTACAGTCGAGTGAATGAAAAACGCTTTGTGAAACTGTCAAACTGATTCACAAGTTCTTTTCTATTGGTTTGAAAGAATCATTAAAAAGAACAGATTCAAAAAGAATTATTTGTTTACAAATCGAACAACACTGATTTACAAATGCTTTGCAAATTAATTTGAACAAATCATTTAAAAGAACCCAAGGGCATAGATTTGGCTTGACCTTTGGGGTGGTTGCAGCGTGAAGCATTTATCCATATTTCCATTGATCATGGTATAAATAATGGGAGGGGGGGGGGGGGGTTACCAGTTAAAAATAATGATTTGTTCATGAAGTATGTTACTGGTGCTGTTTTACATCTATAACCAGACTTGTCATGCACAAGCACACACGCATGTGGATTCACAGCAGTAATTAAGTCTAATGCTCATCTGGCTTTTTGGTTGATGCTCAGCAGTGAAGGTCTTATCCAGAGCAGCACACTACTCCTCATGGTCTGAACTCTGGATTCAACCACACTTAGCTGAGGAGCACAAACTCATTATTCTGTACACTCCACATATGTCTCTTCACACATTTCTGCTCCATACCATACCACACCACCTTCAGTAACTCCCCCGCTCTCTTATAAACTCTCAACAGTGTCCCTTCTAAGTCCTTCAATGAGGTCCTCTGGTTTAATCATTTTAATGATAGTCTGGTTCTCACATTTTTCATTGTTAAGGTCTCTCCCTGGAAAATCTATTTTAACAGATTTTTATGGGCAGTGGGAGAGTTTTAATTATTTCTGCTATTCCGTTTGGTGCCACAAGTGCTACAGAAATGTTACAATTTTACCTTATAAGGTTATGCCTTAATCTTTTTAACATGGCTGCCTTATTTCACACCGAGGAATTGATCAGTGTTGTAAAGACTGTATCATGCATGTCTTTCATATCAATCTTTAATTTTCCATTGATTTTACTACTTGTGCACTTTCAAACACATTTGGAGATGTATATACATATAGAACCTCTCTCTTTCTTTCTCTCTCTCTCTTTCTCTCCCATGTTCTCCATCTAACACATAGCCATTCATATCTTAACACTTTATTTCCTCCCCCATGCTTGTACAGTCTACCACCTCATTACAGAAATCCATACCAGCAATCCAAAAATCAATGACTCCTATCAAGAGCAAAGAGCTTTTAGAGAGTAGTGATGAAGAGGAGGAAGAAGAAGAGGAGGAGGAGGAGGAAGAAGAAGAAGAAGAAGAAGAAGAAGAAGAAGAAGAAGAAGAAGAGGAGGAGGAAGAAGAAGAGGAGGAGGAGGAAGAAAGGAGAGAGGAGAAGGTAGAGACTGGTAGAGGAGTCATCGTAGTTTACTGTAGACCATAGAATAGTCCTCCAGTTAGTTCCCATACAGGAAGTACAAGACTCAGAGGAGTGTTGCGCCAGCATGAGTGTAGCTGTGTTAACATTTTCGGTGTTTGTACAGTTTTAGCGCTGCAAAAAAAGAATCTTAATTAAGCATCCTTAAAACAAGACTGATGTATTTGGTAAGCAAAATTGTGATACTAAGAATATATCTGGAATTATTTTTCTCACCCCATTTGCCAAATTGCTTTTTTTTTTTTTTTTTTTTAAGTATAAACCTCAAAAACTGTATTAGATTTATACTTAAAATAAGAGAAAAAAGTATTTACAAATTGGGTAAGAAAAAACATTGAATTCAAGATATACTCTCTGAAGACCAGAATTTACTTCTTATAAAATTTTGCTTCTCAAGTACACTTATGATGTCTTATGTTGTCTTAAAAATGACACAAAATACTAATTAAGAAAATGATTTTTGCAGTGAGTTCTGTCTGGACCCTTTTGACATGAATAGGTGTGTGTGTAGTACAGTCAAAAGAAGCGTTAAGGGTAACATGATCAGTTTCAATCAAATGCTGATGGAAACGCAAGCAACATCTAATTCCCACCTTCATCCAAATCAGAAACCTGTTATTGGCGCCAGAAGCATTAAGAAAAAGGAGAGTATTGAGGAAGAAGAGGAGGAGGAGGAGGAGGAGGAGGAGGAGGAGGAAGAAGAAGAAGATGAGGAGGAGGATGAAGAAGAAGAAGCCAAGGAAGAACCCAAGAAAGCTATAAAGAAACAGTTGCCATATAGTATGAGAACGCCGGAGGTATACCTGAACTGTACAGTAATCCATAGGAGTGGTGTGATGTAGTGATGTATTTCTTAGAATCCTGTAGCTAGTCCTATTTACAGTATTATCAATTGCTGATAATCTCCCTTCATGATAGCCACAGCAATCAGGACAAATATATAATCCCAACACCAGATGTATGTACAGTATTTGAATGTGTCGTCAACATCTTCATCTCTGGCCATTTGGTGTAAGTCTGGGTAACCTGGACTGAATTGTGGCCTAGATTAGGTATTGCTGCAGTGCAAGCTCAAAGAAATGAGATAAGAGCTTGCTTTGTTATGTACAGCCTAATTTGCATTTGAAAGGGAATGTGAAAATAGACATTGTCCCAGAAGATGAGCATATTTCAGTGAAATTGGCTCTATTGTGGCAGTTCTGTTCACTGCACAACACAAAAGCTTCTCGGCTTGTGCATTTTTCATACATTTCTGTGTTTTCTGGCAATGTATGAAACTATTTAACAGAATTTAACATGGCCCATTGTGACTTTTTGGTTTGTTTGGGCTGGAATATCATAAAACAAATAACCGTGATTCAACACCAATAGCTGTGCCGCATTCAGTTTATAAAGTTATAAATCAGTTGAACATTTTCAACCAATCATGACTGAAATCATTTTGAAATTTGATTACCGTAGCAACTTTTTTGTCTTGATTTTAAACTCTTGATTCCATTGGTCTTAAAGGGCTAGTTGACAAAAAATTAAAAGGCGTCAATAAAGCAAAAGTGGATGGTGATTTACAGGTGGGCTGCACAATTAATCAAATAAATAATTGAGATTACAATTACAGCTGTCACAATTAACTAATCGTGAAAAGTGTCAATTATAGCCATACATGTAGATCTACTCATGTTGTGTCAAAATTTTCAATTTCATTTTCTATTTTACATAGAAACGTTTTTGCTGTGGTTGATAATTTTATGACATTTCCTTTGCTTGCTTCTGTGTATGATTTATTCAAATTTTGAATTAAAGCTTTGTTTATATGCTTCTGATTGGGCCAATGTAAAGTTGACCGTTTAGGTAACTAGTCTTGATAAAACAACAAAGTCATTCATAAACATCGTTCTCAGCTAGTTTTGGATGTGTAGCCAACATAAAGAATATGGCATGCAGTTGATCCACCCCAAATAAGCATTTTTATGTAAATTCTATTAATGGAAATCAAACACAATTAGAATATAAAGAGAAATAATCAACAGTTATTATTTTGTCATAATTGTGCAGCCCTAATTTACAGTATACTGTCAAACTACAAAAAGGACAAAAAGCACCATAAAAGTAGTTCAAACAACATACCAAGTCTTCTAAAGCCGTACAATAGCTTTGTGTGAGCAACAGAATAAAATTACTCGTCCCCTCTGTTCTAGCTCTCACATCTCATTCGTGCATGCTCGCATTCAAACTTCAACCATGTTTAACGCCAGTGGTGCCAAACTGCGTATTTTTTCCTATTTTTCCTACTATTGCTTAAACTGCACCACATATAGTTTATATTTTGAAACTTTTACATCCAGCTGTTTAAATATGTTCAAAATTATCAGTCAATCATGGTTTAACCCTTTAAGCTCAGATGGGCATTACAGAACATAAAATATCACATACCATTACTTAGTGGAGGTGATTATCTTTCAAACAAGCCCACACACAAGGTAATCAGATGCATAGATCATTAGATAATTGATACGAAGCACAATGTGCGCACAGCATGTGGCTATCTGGCATTTTGCAGTCTGGCTGAAAACACGTTAGCTTTCCTGGATCAGATGACGTTATCGGAAATGATTTAGCGTCATGGAACGCTAAACCAATCGGATTTGGTTCAGATCGAGGTAAAAAGTCTTCCATATTTTGGCAGAGAGACATGTGATTGGTTACTGTTACATTTGGCCACCAGGAGATGGCGGCAAGTACATAACACAGACTCAATAACGACTCATGCCACTGATTCTGTGAAATCTCATTACTAAAATCATGTATGCATGCTATGCAAACCTTTAGTCATTGTTGTGTTTGCATGTGTAATTAGTTCTTATGCACAATTATTATGTTTTTTTTGTTTGGAGAGGCTTTTGGACACTAGGATAAATTATTTTTGTAATGCTATAACTTTTGATTGCTTTTGTTGAATCAACACATAATATTAGTAAGCTACAGCTGACATGATTGGGTACAAAACAAAAGCAGTTTTTCAGAGCCACCTTATTTACACCCTGAGATATACAGTATAATGTCAAAATAAAAAATAAATGTAAAAAAATTCAGCAGTGTCTTAGGCTAGCATTCCCAGAATTTATCATAATCTATATCATTAAAAAGTTTTCTTTAAAATTGTAACAAACACAATTTTTTATAAGCCTTTAATTTTTGGTATGCCTCTGAAACAGGAAATCTTTAAAAACACCCTCAGAGCTTAAAGGGTTAAATCACCTTGAAATGTTATTACCCTGAAAACTTGTTTTCTCTGTTTTAATCTCTAATTCCATTTGGTCTTTTTTTCGCAAAAAAACAAAACAAAAAAAAAAAACACATTATGCCTGTGTGATTCTTAAATGGATAGTTCACCCAAAAATATTCTGTAATAATTTACATATGACTTACTTTCACCACAGTGAACAAGCTTCTCTCACAGCGCCTAGGAATGTGCAGCGGATGTCAAGATTTTCACTGAAATGTGACTTAAATTTCAGGATGTTTCTCACCAATAACCACTGCCATTGTATTGGAAAGACAAAGAGGTGTTATTAATTTAAACATCTCCTTTTGTGATCTGCATAAGAAAGAATGTTATGTGGGTTTGGAACAACATGAGTTATAACAAAAAAATTGACAGTATTATTTTTTTGGGTGAGCTATTCCTTTTAAAGTGGGGGGGGGGTTTCTGCATGATCAAACCACAAGCTTTGTAAGCCTCTTGTCTTGAAACCCTCCACTGGTTTTAAAATGACTGCTGATCTCTAACAGAGCCTGTGGGCATTAGCTTGCTCTGCTGTTGTGTTTGTTCGGTTTGTTTAATCTCTTACAGTGCAGCAGACAGACAGGCCATTACAGCCCCGTCTAGCAGGTCTGGCCCGTGGTCAGTCCACTGACCTTTAATCAAGTGCATCCAATTTGAATGATCACTCTCCTGTTTTTGATCATTCTCTCTTGATTATTCTCATATCGGTTAATTACTGTTGCTCTTGCTCAGTTGAATACTTTGACTCAATATAATGGAGTTATGGAACCTGATATTCCATAACTCACAAATTGTTTATGCCTTGTTGCAAGGTTATTAGTTTTGAATTTTTTTTTAGTTTGTTTTTATTTTCAGTTTGTTATTTCAAGTTGGTCTAGCTTTCATTAGTTCTTAGTCTATAATTTTTTATTTATTTATTTATTTATTTTTGTATTTTCTAGTTTCAGTTTATTTTTTCAGTATTTATGTATTTTTGTTTTCATACTTAATGGCTATAAGTTAATGTGTTTACTGATATCATTTAAATATGTTAAACACTGTTTAAATCTTAAATCAGTCATAGTTACATAAAGCTGTCAAACTTTAATAAACTCAAATAAAATAAAAATGACCATTTAATTTATTTATAGTTTTTGATATACCGTATATTATAAAGTATTTTAGTTTTGTTTCAGTTTTTCCAATTATGCTTTTATTTTTATCTCTGTTTATTTCCATTGAATGTTATTTCATTTTTGTTAACAGCGATAACACTGCCTTGTTTATGTGTCCATTCACATTGGCATTTCTTAAGGCAGCTGGATCGTAGCCTGACCTGATTCTGTCTTGTTTTTTGTTTTTTTTATTAGTATGTGTTCTCTTTTTAAGTAAACATTTAGTCATTTAGCTTTCATTCCTCAGTCCCCTTTGCAATCCCTCTATTTCCTGCACAAACTTAACTCTGCATAAAAGTAAAAAAAAAAGATTCTATTAAAAATAGTCTCCAAATTAACTTTTCCTCTCTTTCCTGCTGTCTCTCTGGTGGTGGTCTTCAGCTGCAGGCTCCCAGTGTAAAGGGTTTTGACTTTGCCAAGCTGCACATGGGCCAGCACAGTAAGGATGACCTCATGGTCATACAAGAGCCGTTACCACTTCCTGTGACCACTAAGGAGCAGAAACCAACCGAGAACGCAGAGGTGCTCACACCAAAGTCCAAAACCTCCTCCAAAACTTCCCGCAATGGCCAGCGCCGCAGGGGCCAGTAAGTGAATGTTTTTTTCATATCCAGGATCAGAATTTTTACCCATAAATCAGTTAACAAGCATAACATGCAGATTTAATAGCATAGCATAAAAATAACAAAATTACATAAAAATAACATAATAATGAAATTACAAATGTGTTGCGTTAATAAAGTATGTTTTGCTGCATAAAACTCATATTACAATAACGTGTTAATTTATTTAAAGGCAGAAATTCAATTATGAGTTGAAGAAATACTGATCAATAGAAAGCTTTTTAGAAGGATTACATCTCACACACTAATCGATAGAAGGGTCTTTGGAGTTAAATTACCACAGATCTTGCAAACACGATCTTAGCCAAGTTGCCTGCACACATGTTATAAATAGACAGATGTCATATAATTCAAATAGATTCCAATACTGTATTAGTCAATATGGGATAATCCATATTTGTAGGCTATACTTACTGCTTATATAATAGACAACCAGTTTTTAGATTTTTGTACCATGCATCTGTAACATTTACCAACCAGTCTGAGCTAAAATAATCAGTCAGAAATGATAAATTCCTAATAATTAAGATGTTTCGAAAGTTAAAGATGCTGTAAGCAATTTTAGCCGTTCTAGAAATTCCACAAGCTGAGCCATTGGATTAGCCAGACCACCTTTTTCCAAAACCCTGCACTCCTAACATACCAAATGAGCTTTATTGAGATCGACGCGAGCAGAAATGGTTGTTAAAAACAACAGCAGCAAAATAGTGCCCTCAACTGACCACTGTTATGTGCAACATGGCATAAAATAGGCGTTATGCCTCAATAATTTGCTGCAACTGCAATACTATGAGAGCGTGCAAAATTATTGATAAGCAGAAAGTGTCATTGTCCACGGTCACATTTTTGTTTGCTGTTTACGGAGTCTAGAGTTGTCACAGAGACCGGTGAGATATCTTACGAAACTTATTTTATTAATATCTTACAGGGAGTAGTAAACATTTTTGCATACCTTTCCATGAAAAAAATCGCTTACAGCACCTTTAATTGATCCAATTTTTCTGGACCAATAGATAAACCTCCAGCAATATGTTGAATACGTAATGGAGCCAGCACCTAGTCACAACCCTTTGGTGGTCACATTATATCTGAAAGAGCACTTTAGAAGCATGACAGGATTAGGTCATCTTCTTCACGCTTTTCCCCTGGAGACTCATGCCTCATCAAAACTGAATGAGGATTAATATTGTTGTCTGTCAAAATGGATGCATAAAAGGAGATCCCAGAATCATGTAATGAAGTTATATCTGTTAAACATAATTTTTTTTTATTATTAGTCTTGTTGTAATTCATTGTTTTAGTCTTTCAATGGCTCAGGATACAGAGTTTTGTATGTGTCTTTTGCACAGAATTTCTCCATCTGAGGGGGATTCTGTAGGCAGTGATCCGTCCAGTGATAGAGGAACTCCTGATGAGGGTATGAGACCTGCTAGTCTGCCCAGCGATCCCAAACAATCACGAAAAGTTGTGGTTAATGGATTAAATGGTACGTTTATTGGCTTTGATTTTGACTCCAAGCATTTTGAGTAGTGCTGTGGTGACACAATCATATCCTCCTGAGACCCCACATCCACATGCGTGGACGTTACGTTTTGGCTTCGCTATAGGCTATGCATAATTTTTATTTCATTTAAACCAACTGATCTCAGTTCGTGAGACTCTAGGTTGTCCTTAAAGGGTTAAACCTTTGACGCACTGAGTCATGTGTTTTTGTTTATTTTTCATATTAATAAAGCCCATCTACTCCGAGTCCTCGCCCTCTCTCTCTCCAACCCAACCTTGACAAAATCAGCATAAAACGATCATAAAATTAATGAAAATGAATTACCATGAAATCAACAGCAGCGATATCGCTTGGGTCAAAGCTTTTAATTCTTAGTACTCGCTGATAGTCCATTACCTATTCCAAAGCTGAGGTGCAAGATATTATCTTATGAATAGCAAGAATATTCTAAAAGAGCAGGATATTTTAAAAGAGCAGAGTTCCACTGAGTCACACAGCTAACAGCTGTGTCAAGTTTTATGTCAAGTTTCATGCAGTGGACTCCAGTGCATCAGCAGCATCAGTAGAGCGATAGGCTACGTTTCATATTGCCTCATGTTTTGCAGTTGAATTATTGTGTACCCTGCGGGCAGGACCTTTAGCGATAGCATCCACTAGATCCATTGAAGCAATTAAATTCAGCAATGTAAATGCTAGGTCAAAGCTAACAGCTCAAGACTCTGTCACACTTACTTTTAACCCTTACTACTTAGTAGTAGTCCATCACCTATTCCTCAGCTGAGGTGCATATGCTCAAAATGTTCATCTGTAAGACTATAACACTTCGGGTTAAGAATATGATATTGATATGAAAATGATCAAGAAATTATTATAAATTTACTGCCGTTGACTTGTTAATAAGTAATCATGTAATCTATAAAAAGTAACTGTAGTCCAATTATGAGTATTTAAAAATATTTATTTAATCCAATTCCAAGTACTTGATTTGTGTAATCTGATTACGTAATCCAGATTACTTGTAATTCGTTACTACCCAGCACTGCTAATTTCTGATGTAATGTCTGTAACGTCTCAAAAACATGAATAACCAACACTTCTGGAAACAGTAAACAATTTGATTTAAAAAAAATAAAAAAATCTGACTTTCTATAGCTTGGTATTTAAAATTTCACAATTTAGTCCCACTGTCCCACTTAATTTTTTAGGAAAACTAAAACTATTTGGTGTAAAAAAAAAAAAAAAAAAAATTAAAACAAATAAATAAATATATACATATATATATATATATATATATATATATATATATATATATATATATATATATATATATATATATATATATGTATATATATATATATATTATTGTTATTATTATTATTATTATTTATTTGCATGTTTCTTAGGTGCTACTAGTTACAAATCAAAAAGGGGAATGGAAAATGTACACAGCAGTCAGGCTCGGGTCTCAGGAGGATATACTAAATTATGATTCTTTTTCTCACAGTTTTTCACTGATACTGAGATCTTTGTAGCAATACTATTTTTATTTAAATGTGTGGATTCGTATCATTTCTAACAGTTCAATGAGTGAAGAAGCAGATAATTTAAATAAGCACTAACTCTAATACCAGCATTTCTCAGTGCGGTCGGAGCCACGTCTACACAGAAATTTGTTTTTGTTTTGTTTTCTAGTAAGAATAGCTAAACATCAATAAAAAAAAAAGATACATTTACTTAAAAGCAAAAATGTATTATAAGATCTTTTTTTAATTTTTTTTTTTAGAAAATGTTTATACATTTTTCTTACAACATTGGCAAACAAATTGTTATTTTTTTATGCATAAATCTCACTGATTTATTCTAAAACAAGAAAAAGCTGTTTGACAAAGAGTTAAGGGAAATGCGCTTAATTCAAAATACCTTGTCTTATCGCATGCAGTTTTATAAGACTGTTTAGATATTTTTATAGGAAAATATGACAAAAAATACTGAAGAATATGTGATTTAAAAATGTACAGAGTTGGAAAGTAAGGAAACCTGCAACATTCAGGGGAAGATTTGTGGCTTTCCCTCTTGATTTGTTCTCCAGTCAGCCAGACCTCATTCATACTGTCTCATATGTGTGGAATGACTAACCCTCGACTTCACTCTTGGCTGCTTGGATTTCTCTCTCTCCCTTTATGTATCTCTCACTCTCTATTCTCTCTAAGTCTCTATGTGTGTTCTCTTTTGACAGTGCCTGTGGCGATGACCCTCTCTCAACACTCATTTCTGCTCTCTCAGACTAAATAGGATACAGTCTGACTAGCCAATAAATGACTCTTATCAACTCTCTCTGTCTCTCTTGCTCTCTCTCTGTCTGATTGTTCTCTTTAACGTATAAACCTCTTCTCTCTCTCTCTTCATCCCCCATTTTTGTCTGATCCCTCCTGCTTACTTTTTTCTTCGCTCCTCCCTTTCAAAAGCACTTTCCTATCCTTTAATCCCCCTCCTCTCATCATTATGTTCTGGTGATAACATTGTTTTCCAAGATAGTGTTGCCTTACCCTCTTATACATATAACTCATTTAATACAAATATTGTGTGTGGAGTTTCTACCCATTTCTCTTGATGTTCTCTTCATACCAATGTCTTCTGAGAACATGTAACTTTTCTCTTTCTCTTTTTCATTCCTTTCATCCGTTCACCCTTCTGTTACTGGCCCACAGGAAAGAATAGAATTGGTAAGACTGACTCTGTCTGCTGTGGTACTTTTAGCAGCTAGTTAAGTTCTCATTTATATATTAATATATTTGTTTCATAGATTTCTTGAATGGTCATTCTGATAATATTTTCTTAGACACAATGTATCAGAGAGAGAGATCTTTACCTTCATTTTAAAATGAGTGCCTATAGAATTAGGCAGACACCTAATTTACTGACAGCATTTATTTAGATATTGAGGAGCACATTAAATATGTGTAAATATGTGTGGAATCCACTTATAATTACCTTGGGAACAGTTGATTACAAATAACTGCAAAAATGGCTCAAGTTAGTTCTAGTATTGTGTAGTATCATTTGTATCCAAATACTTTTGGGGCCGCTGTATACAGAAATATAATAAATTAAATTGCGACCATAGAAGAACAATTGTACAATATGTCATATGTGTAATATCGCAGAGTACCCTTATATATATTTTCCTTTATAGGTCCACCACCAATGAATGGTATGGATGAGCCCTTATCTTCAGCCTCCATCTTTGAGCATGTGGACCGAATGTCCCGCGCAACTGACGGTCCCAAGCGTCTACCAAACAAAATCCAGCTCATCGCCATGCAGCCGATGCCAGCCCTGCCCCTACCCAGCCCTACTGCCAATGACAGGGCTGCAGAGAATGCCAAGCTCAACAAAGAGGTCAGTATTACTCAGTCGCCTTCACTTTTCATGCATTTCTACTAATTAAGCATTATATTGAGAACATTTGTTTTTGCTTTTGTCTTGGGTTTCCATTTGAATCCTCATGGTCCACAACATGAACTTTAAATAAAGTTTTAAAAACCATTATCAACATTTATAAATATGGGAAAAAGTGTATCCAAGATCGTTTGATATAAGCTCCTCTTTGACTGTATGCCTTTATGGTGACCAGATCCAGGTGGCTTTGAGGCATAAATCCGAGATTGAGCACCATCGTAATAAAATTAGACTAAGGGCCAAAAGGAAGGGCCATTATGACTTCCCCGCCATGGATGATCTCGTTGATGGGCTTGGTGACACTAAAGAGCAGGACCGGATCTATCAGAAGGCTCAGATGCAGATTGACAAGATACTAGATCCAGATATTCACATGCCATCTCTCTACACAGAGCCAAAGAAAAGGTAAAAGAGGACCCCAAGATCTATGACCATATAACTGAGAATGTGACTAATCCTGGTTAAGGAATATTCAAAGCATGTCCAAATTTTTAGTACAATAAACATGCATTGACAAGATTTTAATACATAACAGTTTGACTCTGTGAACTCAAATATAGTACTGCCATGATTTTTTATTTGGAGTCTAGATGATGTTTTACATTGTTTGAATGCTGAAAATCTCACTTCTTTCATTCAAGTATTTTAACTTTTTAACCCTTGTGTTGTGTTCGTTTGTGCTAACACGTTTTGTGTTCCCGGTCAAAAATGACCGGCCTACTAAGATTGATAATAAATCTGTTGTATTGCATATATTATCCCAAAGTACTGCATTAGATCTTTTTGTCAACTTCTTTTTTTAGTAATTATGACAGGTTTTGTACTTCTTTTTTTAACATATTTTAAATAATATATATAATGTATTTTATTGACAGAACGATTATTGAACTGAGCTCATACTGGGGTAGTTGGGGGCATTCCCTGCAGAAAAAATACAAATAATAATTATGTAATAAATGAATAACAACTTGGTTGATCTAAACAAAATATGTGTAATTTTAAAGCTCAGAATCTGGAGTTTACAATGCATATAAATGATCCTTCCAATTCGTAAATAATGCTTTTTAATTTGGTGACAAATTAGAACTGTTTTGTTCTCATAATTTGCAGATTTGTAATCACAGCAATTATATTCAGAGTTGGTAAAAACATGATAAAAATATGAAATAACCATGTGTTATATATCATTGGAAAGTTCTCAATTAGTAAAATGCAATGAGCAAATTAGTTTCACTCAGAGGCCAAAATGCAGTGGGTATTAGTGTATGAAATTCCCGTTGACACACATAAATATAATAAACAGGAGTGTCTTTTTGTCACCTTTTTCCTTATTACTTCCTGAAAAATACATATAACATGACATATTGTAACTTACAGCTGACTATCCCGATTCAAACGAGCCCAAACACAACATAATATGATTAGTAGATCTTGAAGTGTTTGTATACGTGCGTGTTTCAAAGTTATGAAAATGTACTAAAAAAAAATTGTGTTCAGATGCCCCGTGTGAACAAAGTCATGGAATTTATTCCAACTGGATGAAATAAACTACAGTTTTCAGAAGAAAAAAATACCGGAGCACAATATAAGGGTTAAGCTAGAACAGAATATTGTATACTTTTGCATCATTTAGACACATCAATGTGCCTTTAGGATTGGAACAGTCCCAGGACAGCAAAATCTCTTGTCCACTTAACATACATTTCTAAAGCATGTGTAATCACTTAGGATTGTGTGTGTTTTGCTGCAATAGAGGGAAGCATTCTCCTAAACAGAGGAAGAAACAGATTAACGGAGATCTGACAGATGCTGACAGAGCCCGACTCATAACGACAGACAGTGATGGGACATACAGGAAATACCCAGGGGTCAATAACATAGCATATGTGGTCAGTGCCCTGAAGAGACCTGTATTCTCTCTCTCTCTCTCTCTCTCTCTCTCTCTCTCTCTCTCTCTCTCTCCACTGTTATTCTTATGTAATCAACTTCAAACTTTCTTTCTTTCCTGTTCTCTCCATATATTTGTAATTCAAAACATTTCTATTTTAGGTATGATTTAATGGATGGCTGCACGATAATAGTTAAAATTATATTCACGATTATTTTGCTCAAAATTATAATCACAGTTATTAATAACAATTATTCTGTCTTTTGAAATTTGTATTTAAAAATAAGAGAGTAAAATAAATCAAACAAATTGAAATAAATTATTATTAATAATTAAATACAATATTAATGTTTCTGTAATTTATTTCTTGCAGCATTGCTCTGCAGTTACAAGCTTTTATTTTTTAAGGAAAACTGAAGGAAGAGCTTAAAATTTCTGTGTGTAGTTGAGTTGGCGACAGCTTTGTGCTCCTCATTTCAGATTAAAAATAAAAAAATGCTCTCATTTCCTCTTCTGTCCTCAAAACAGCAGTAACTTGCAGCGGCCAAACATATTTGGAATTATGCAAATGTGCAATTAAAGTAAATCTGGAGCACTTTAAATATAACACAGTCAGTGCATGTAAGCGAACCGCTCAAAGTGAAAAGCACATATAAAAATGATGTGAAAAACACAGTATTATGAGCCTCATACATGTTCTGAGTATGTTTAATATGCTACAGACAGAATGGAGCGGTGCAGGTATGAGGATACGACATGCGGCTGCGTATTTCAGAGCATGCTTGAAGGTAAAAAAAGATTTTCTGAAGAGAGCGTGATTGGTCAGTTGAGGCAAAAATGTACTTTTAATGAGTTTGTGATTTGGTCTATCTTCCGAGAATGTACAACAATTTGCAACTTTACCTGGCTGCTAATTTTTGCTTACTGGCTTAGTAATACCACAGACGATTATGCTTAATTAACCATGAGAGGCAGAAACTGTGATCATGGTTAAAATACTATTAGGGCTGCACAATTAATTTTATGTATTTAAATGTAAACCAAGAATTTTTCCACTTAGATAAGGGTTAAAGGCTAAAGAATGAGTACTAGCAGCAAATATGTTTAAAATGATGCACACTCTCATAACTCCAGGCTAGGCATGTGACGGTATCAAATTTTCACATCACGATAATTGCTGAAGCTTTTATCAAGGTATACGGTATTATCACGGTATTGAATTGCATTACAAAAATGGGTTAAAAGTTAAACAAACTTTATTAATGGCAAGTTTAATTACTTTTTTCATTACCAAACTAGCCTTTAAATTAACAGATAACAAAGACCTTTGAAAAGACCCCTGAACATTTTAATAAACGAATGCTTGTTTTTTCTGGATAGTAAGCCAGATGCTATTATATAGTAAGGTGCAAGCTACAAATGTAATAACCACTAGTTTACACACTGTATGGCAATGTAATATTGAATATTAATATTGAAATCATCATTGTGTAATTACATGACTTAGTATAAGCTGATTCCAACTGTATTTTAGTTGTTACTACAAGACACAAACGTTACTGTGTAGTAAGCAGAGTTTTACCGTACTACTCTTCAGCCACTTGAAAGCAAGCTACACGTTATCTGCAAATGGCAACAACAGTTCACTTTCTTTGTCATCTTAGTTGTCACTTAGCTATTTGTCTCATAGAGTGTTTTCTCTCAATTTTCAAAAACAGTTTGGAAAAACGAGCAGAACTGTCATAACTTACCTTTATCTCGCTGAATTGCACAAGACGATTGTCCAGCAGATGAGTGAACATGTTGCCAGTTTTCTGCCACATGTTTTACACAAAGGGAAACCATCCTCGACCAACAACCCCTCTGCATTTTTATGGAACCCAAAATACTTCCACACTTCCGACTTAACCCTTTTAGATGGCAAATAAATTCGGCTAAGTTCCTCCTTCAGCCATGCTTCTCATCCATGCTGTTTTGTTTACATCAAGAGTGTGCATGTGTCATTTGTGTGTTGTGAATCTCAATTCGTTGATAAAAAAAATACTATGCGATTTAGAAAAAACTAAATAATTATTAATGGTATTTTGAAGTGCCCACGATAACAATATCAAGCATGATAATTACTGTGATATACTGTATTACTGAATACCATCACATGCCTACTTCAGGCATATCAGTGGCCTAGAAATAGGTGTTATTTTACGTATGGTTGGTCGCCCCATCATGGTGGCCATTATGTTGAGACTAGCCAAATACTACTGAACTTTTGGTTGTGGAATAAATTAATCATGGGTGACAAATACACATCATAAAATGGCATCTGTAAACCAAAAATATTTGCTTTTGTGTGATGCTGTATCCAAGCTGATAGGTGTTATTATGAAGTTCAAGACCACTGTCATATCTGCCAGCAAAACATAAACAAAAAATTACTTTGTGCACCTTTACATTTAATATCTGTGACCTTATGCCAAAATGATCATACATTATGCAAATATTTTGTCCTTAGTTCTTTCTCTCACTTTTGTCTTGCAGTCGGATCCAGACCAAGGCCCTGATCATCACAGCCCATCACCGACGGATGATGTGTTCCATGGCCCGATTTCTCCTCCCCCAGGCCATCCTCCTCCCCCACCCCCATACCTCCCCCCTCAACCATCTATAGAAGAGGCCCGCCAGCAAATGCACTCTCTACTGGATGATGCCTTTGCCCTTGTGTCCCCTACCTCTCAGGGCAGCACAGCTGGCATTACCCTGCCCGGGGTTGGGCTCAACCCTGGAGCCCTGCCCCCCTCAAGCCCGCCATCCCGCGACCCGCGGCCCTGGGGCCCAGGATACCCGCCCCTGAATCCCTACACAGGGGTAAGAAATGATCTGCGGTGAATTATCAAAAAAATTGCACTTTTAGCACATACAATACCAATACCCTGTGGTTTTCAGAGATAACATACAGGGCAAATTCCAATTAAAAGTGATCATCCCTATGCCCTACTCACTCCTGTTCTACTCTGTTCCTTTATGTTCCTCAATCATTCATCATTGACAACATTCATCCATATATTATATCCTCACTTCAATGTATATTTAGTTATTTTGATTAGATAATCAAATTGAAGCGAAGACATGCAACGAAAAATGCGACTATATACATATACCACATATGCTTGACTTATGTATGTGATATAGCACCCCCTTTTGGACCCGGGTCCACAGGTAAAGTTTGTATATATACAGGTGTATACATATATATAAAACTCTTCATCTGGTTAATATATTGGCTATAAAACTCTTCATCTCGTTAATATATTGGCTATAAAACTCTTCATCTGGTTAATATATTGGCTATAAAAAGATTAATTTGGCAAATACTTAAATATAGAGCATTGTAACAGAGCCAAGTCTGTCATTTCAAAATATAAGTCCTGTGTGTTTCGGCCTTGTTTATAGTTAAAAGTCATGCATAATGTACCATATCTTAATTTTTTCTTACTATTATTGGGATTTTGGCAATAAGCAACTTCTAAGATTGTATTTATTTTGTACTCTTGTAGCCTCTGTGTCTGTGCCTATCATAGTAAGGAAAGACTTTGAAAATTTTTATAAATTATTCTATAAATCAATTTTAAAAACTATTGGCCAAATAATCGGTTATCGACCTTTTCCATCACCTTAGTTATCGGTATCAGCAAAATCCACTATTGGTCGACCTCTAGTAAAAATGTACCCTTCACTAACAGTCTTTTCTTTTGTTTGGAATGACGCTTCGAGATGCATCCACTTTTCATAATGCCTTTCAAGGGCGCAAAAAATGCCATTTGGAAAACTCCCACAGTGTCCTGAAAAAATTTTTATTTGTTGAATTAATAAATTACATTTAATTACAGCTCTGTGTGTATTTGCCTGGTTGACAATTATGCAGGCAACAAAATGACATAACACTAAAGGAGGGACCCAAATCATATCTAGGGATCAGAAAATTATAAAAACTTGTGGGTCTGATTTGGGCCAGTAAGAAACCATCTACAACATACAAGCAACCACGTAGCAATGCCCTGGCAACCACCCACAAGACCCTAGCATTGTGGCACTACTTACATTTTCTTCAGAACTTGTAAAACTCAAGTTGTTAATATGTTGTTGGAACACTATCACATGTCTGTCGTGTTTTCAGTATGCTAGTCCCTGGTTGAAGAGAATTAGATCCATACACTTCTCTGTTAAGGATGCACCCATCTGTCAAGCACACCTTAACCCCAGTCATCAGGGTCAAATTAACACAGCTACTGACCCTGGAACTGCCTCTCTTATTCCAGCTCTTAATTAACCTCAACCAAACTGATCACAGATCAGCTCTTGATTGCAGTTAAGCATTGATGTCTCTGAGAAGCCTACGACTAATTGTGGATAAACTCTCACTAATATTCCGCACCACTTAGAAATCTGCCCAAAGAGTCAGAGATGGCAAACACAATTTTTTCAGTGAATATAACAAAGTCTGATAAAGGAATAGTTCACCCACAAAATGAAAATTCTATGAATTGTCATTGTATGAAAAAAGGAAGAAAAAAAGTCATATTGTTTTTGAGCAACTTGGGGTGAGTAAAAGATGATGAAATGTTCATTTTTGGGTGAACTATTCCTTTAAATAATCCATTTTATGTATTAAATCATGGAGGATTGTGAAACCACCAAGAATTATCAGGCTATTTTAAGATCAAGAACTTTGTGTCTTTCTTTCTTTCAGAGATACGCTGACTTGGGTCTGCCTCCTTCCACTGTACAAGGTTTACTGCATAGGTGAGTTGAGTCTGAGGTTTTTGTGCCCCTATGCAATCTGTCCCTCCCCCAGTCCATCCTTTCTTTCTGTTCCTCCTTTCTGACTGTGTACTGTCTGACTGTCTCTATCTCTCACACACAGACAGGTCAGAGCATGGCTATTCATCTATTATACACACAGGTCATGTTTATTTCAGCACTGTGATGTTTCTTGTCTGTGCCGCATGTCTATTCGCTGCACTAGTTGAACAGACAGTGCAAAACAGTGTCAGAAATTAACTTCTTTATTAAGGTGCGATACTTGCCATCTAGAATAGATTTGTACCTTTATGAGGGCATTTTTTCCTAACATATAACACATAGGGTGTGTCCATTTATGTCTAATACTTCAATCATACCAATAACTAAATAGGCCTGGAATTGAATACTGTAAAATAAATCAATTATTACATAACATTAAAATGCATTTTAGTTACATGGGGCATTTTTGTCACTAAGTAGTAGCATTTTTGCCCTGAGCACTGTTTCATTTCTGACCTTGGTGCAAATACCTGTATCCATGCTTACATACACATACACACACACTTTTGTTTTTTGTCATGATGGGAACATTCCATTGATTTCTGCTGTTTTCAAACTGAGCTAATGATATTTTCTGTCAGCTAAACCCAACCCTCACACAAACCTTACAGCATTTACTTACATTACAACATTACTTAATATGTTTATTACACTATTTTCCTCAAAACAATGACTACAAATATTAATAACTAGTCTTGACCAACACAAAATTGGTATCATTTTAAAGTTTAGAAGCTGTACTTTACATGTACAGTATGTAGGCATTATGACCAAAAGTGAACAAGTGCTTTGAAATTTGAAGACAAATCAGAAGTGTTCTGTTTTGATAATTGAATAATAATTTGCACTGTACATATTATTGTAATCGGTAAAAATATAAAACTGATCAAATAGCTTGTGTCATATGTCGTTTGAAAGAGTAGAATTCAAACAAACTTTGTTTTTCTCACAGACAAAAATATAGCAAGTAATAGCCAAGTATGTCTTTGACATACATGTTACATGTAAACAGGTGTTGCTTATATGCCGCGTTTTTGCTTATAACTTCACGAAAAAGAAATTGAACATAAAATATCACATACCATAACTTAGAGGAGGCGATTATCTTAAATGAGAACACGCATAATAATCAAATGCAATCGAATTAGAATGCATAGATCATTAGATAATCTACACACAGTACAATGTGCACACAACACATAATGTGCTATCTGGCTAAAAATACATTAGCTTTTCTGGATCAGATGACTTCATCGGAAATTATGTAGTACGTTGTCCAGTGTCATGGAATGCTAAACCAATCGTATTAGGATTCAGATCGCTGCAACCAGAGGTGAAAGTCATCCAAATAAGGGCTGATCTTTCACTCTAATTACATATGGCCACCACTAGATGGCACAAGTACATGACAGAGTCAATGATGGTTCAAATGACACAGAATGGAACTGAATGAGATCTGTCATGGCTAAGAAAGCGAGGCAGGACCCAAACACAGGGAGGCAAGGATGTGGGCTTTATTTACAATAACATACAACCAAAACACCCACGAGGGGGGAAAAACAGAAACAGAATGATAAACTTGAAAAACTTAACCAGAAACCGACCGAAATTAATAACAGGAACAGGATCATCCAACTGGAGACAAACATTTAACAGCAAGAACAGCAGGGGGCCTGGGTAGCTCAGCAAGTAAAGATGCTGACTACCACACCTGGAGTCACAAGTTCGAATCCAGGGTGTGCTGAGTAACTCCAGTCAGGCTTCCTAAGCAACCAATTGGCCCGGTTGCTAGGGTGGGTAGGGTCACGTCGGGTTAACTTCCTCATGGTTCTCGCTCTCGGTGGGGCGCGTGGTGATTTGTGCGTGGATGCTACGGTGAATAGCTTGAGCCTCCACATGCGTTAGGTCTCTGCTGTAACGCGCTCAACAAGCCACGTGATAAGATGCGCGGATTGACGGTCTCAGACGCGGAGATTTGTCCTCCGCTGCCCAGAGTCACTACGCCACCACGAGGACTTGGAGCGCATTGGGAATTGGGCATGCCAAATTGGAGAAAATCCACAACAAAAAAACCCAGCAAGAACAGGAAACGATTCAACACAGGACTCAACACGAGGGGTGCTTAAGAAGGGAAAGTTTTGATAGGGAGCAGGTGCCGCTGATGATGGGATAATTGGAGAACAAGCTGTTGTCTGGGTAACGGAGCTGGTGTTCTTCACGTGGCACATGCGAAACACAAGAGGGAGAGAGAGAGAGAGAGAGAGAGAGACAAAACCAATACAGGAAAACACTGACAACTGACAGTCCGAGGAGACACAGTCAGGCTAGACTGTGACAGAGATCACATTACTCATGCCTGTATGCTTTGGAGAGAGAGCATACCTTTAGTCATTGTTGTATTTGCATGTGTAATTACTTCTTTGTACAATTATTATGTTTTATTTGTTTGGAGAGGCTTTTGGACACGTAGAGATGTTTTTGGACATTAGGATAAATTATATTTGTAATGCTATCACCTTTGACTGCTTTTTTTTGTATCAACACAAAATTGTACTCCGTTTCAGGTGACAAGATTGGGAACAAAACAAAAGCAGTTTCTTCGAGCTTCCTTATTTACACCCTGAGATATATAATGTCAAATCAGAAAAATAAGAAAAAAAGTGATTTTTGTGTTTTTTTTGTTTGTTTTTTTTTTCAGCAGTTTCTTAGGCTGAGAGTTACAGAATTTATCATATTCTATATCATTAAAAAAATTGAAAGGTTTTCTTTAAAATTATACCAAACACTTGATACTCCTTTTTATATGTTGTTGTTTTTGTCGAGTTATAAGCCTTTAATTTTGGGTATGCCATTGAAACAGGAAATCTTTAAAAAAAAAAAAAAAAAAAAAAAAAAAAACACCCTCAGAGCTTGAAAGGTTAAAGACACACTCTTGATGTTGGAATGCAGAGTAATTTGTTAACAGCTGATTTATGACATGCAGTCTTTTTTATTGTTACAGACAGGGTTTAGGGTCCGGCTACATCCCTTCAGGAGAAGCCCTTCCTGTTGAACAGCTGCTGTCAGAGTCACTCTACACTGGTCGAGGGTGTCACACAGATGAGCTGCCCTCCTCTGCCAGGCCCCGACCTGTAGGTGGGACTACAGGTATGTTCTGACATGATTAACTGGAAACAAACTGCTTAAATGAACTCAACTTAGTCAAACAATTCTAAAGTACAGTATTCATATTAAAATTTCTATCATCTGGAACTCATACTAATTTAAATACAGTAGGAATTCTATAAGAATCAAATAAAGATAGATCCTTTCTAGCTTTATCTTTAGAACCTTACTTGTACTGAAATGATGTCTTGCTAGTTGTCAGTTAAAGGAAATCACACAGGAAGATTAATATTTATTGATTATTTAATTTTTACGTTTTAATTAAATTTGAACAAGGGCAATTTATTCTTCTAATAATCATAGAAGCCCTATTTGGAACTTGTATATAACGTTTATGGCACATGTTTGTTTATAGGTACTCAGCTGCACCATTTAAACCACGTTGGTATGACGGGTCGTGTAAGTGAGAGCAGGCAGCCTGGTGGGTTAAACTGGGGCCCGTATCATGAGGACGACAACAAGCTTGCTAACAACAGAGAACCTGTAAGTTTGAAATGCTCCACAGTGTGTGGTTTTGAAAGAGTTTGATGTTGCAACCATGAGCACATTGACATATGACCGTCCAAATGTATGGATCAACTCAGTAAATTAGGGGGCACACTGACAATTTAGTCAGAAACAGAGCATGGTTTGCATGAAAAATTGTTAATATGAAAGCTGTTTTGTGGACCTTGGTATCGAACCTGAGATTACCTGTAGGAGCTGCTCTGAGTTCGGTTGCAATAGAACTGTGGCACAGTTCACATGAGTGAGAAAACAACCTGTACTCTGGTCTGCACTTGTTCAGGAAGTAAAATAACTTCATCAGTTGCACAAAAACACACACACACACGTGCACCATGAGTGGCAGGGGAACATAAGCAGTGCTGCTACAACTGTTCGCAACCAGCTCCTCAAAAAAGACAGTTTTCGAGCATCAGATATAGTCGCCTTCTCCTGGACATGCATATCTGCTAAATTATGGCATGCAACACACAGAGGTGCAAATTTTGTTTACTCTGGTGTGCATAATGACACCAAATAATTTTTTAAAAAAACACAAATATAGCGGCCCACGTTGTGTTCTCCATCATGTACACGTTTGCGATGACGCAAGTTGATGACGGAAAAGTATGTAAACCACCTTAGACACCCTGATGAACAATGCTGGTACGTTATTGTTAACCTGTCACATCCAAGGTTATTTACATATTGATGTCTTAAAAGTACAGAAGCAAAATCAGCCTGTTTATTTGAAATGGTCATGTAAAACCAAATTAGCATGGTTTTTGGTGCATGAAGCCTTGATTAACAAAAGCTGGGTTTGAACAGTGGCAAGAAAAAGTATGTGAATAATATTGGTATGCTGTGCCCTTTTATGCCATATGTAGTGCTGCGTGTTCTTCCCAACAATTCAACCTTAGTTTCATCAGTCCACAAAACATTTTCCCAGTAGCGTTAGCTGGTCTTTGCCAGTTTAATGTTTTCCGTATAGTAGGCTTATGAACAGAGATGTTAACCAGTTCCAATGATTCCTTCAAGTCTTTAGCTGTCACTCTAGGGTCCTTTTTTACCTCATTGAGCATTCTGCGGTGTGCCCTTTGAGTCATCTTGGCTGGACGGCCACTTCTAGGAAGAGTAGCCACTGTACTAAATCGTCTCCATTTATAGATAATTTGTCTAACTGTGAACAGATGAATATCTAAGCTCTTCGAGATGTCTTTGTAACCCTTTTCAGCTTTATGCAAAACAACAATTCTTGATCGTAGGTCTTCTGAGATCTCTTTTTTTGTGAGGCATAGTCCACGTAAGCAGATGTTTTTTGTGAATAGCAAACTCAAAATGTTTGAGTGCTTTTTATAAGTCAAAGTAGCTCTAACCCACACCTCCAATCTCGTTTTATTAATTGGATGCCAGGTTTGCCATCTCCTGACTTTATTTAGCTTTTGTTGACATCATTAGCCTAGGGGTTCACATACTTTTTCCAACCTACAATGTGAATGTTTGAATGATGTATTCAGTATGTACAAACACAATAATTTGTGTGTTATTAGTTAAAACAGATTGTGTTTGTTCATTATTGTAACTTAGATGAAGATCAAACCAGATTTTAAGACAGATTTACACATAAATGCAGTTAATTCCAAAGGGTTCACATACTTTTTCTTGCCACTGTAAGTGAACTTCAAGGAGGAAAATGAAATGCCACATATAAAAGTGTAGAATATGTCTTCTCTAAACTAACTTCTGTAGCTATTATTTTTTCTGCCTCTGAATGGGCTTTCTCTCATTTTCCAGTCTTTTAATAACTTTTTTCTTCTAATCTTTTCCTCCATGCTTTCCTTTTTTCCCCCCATTCATTCCTTCCTTCCTTCCTTCCTTCCCTCTTCCTGTTTTTTCCATAATTTCTTTGTGTAGGTTCTTGGCTCTCTTGACTACACCTCCATCTCTGTGTTCCAGACCTCCAGGAACGGCCTAAAGGAGCCATCTGCCACTCCTCCCCACCTGGACTCTCTCGGCCTGGGCTATCCTCCCTCCGCTCCCCCCGAGGAGCCTTCCCCTCCAACCCATTCATCCGCCTCACTCATCAAAGCCATCCGAGAGGAACTCATGCGGCTCTCCCAGAAACAGGCAGCGGTACCCAGCTACCACAGCTGAGACCTGCCCCTGTGGCTCCACCCCGTGAAAACTGCACTACACTGCACTGTACTTCCCATGGAAGTGGCTTTTTTGAGATGACGACGACTGTATGTCCTGTAACTGCTGTTGCTGCCGCCCTGTGGCACAAAAGCATTAGGACAGGAAGAGTAGACATTTATCCTTTATTCCCATGTTCATTTCCAGTTTTCTCCATAGTGTTGTTCATTAGCACATGCAGTGTCCCAAGACTGAGGAAGAACCTTTTTTACCTTCTATTCAGTGAGGTGTCATTGCAGCCTATACAGTTCAGTAGCAATTAACTTCTCTGTGGTCTCTACATTGACTGATATTGAAGCCAAAATATGGTCACCACTCGTTCTGTTAGAGGTGTGTGTGTGTTTTTATTTTCACACCGTGTTGTTTTTTTGCTGTGTACAATGCCTTTTTATTTTAAGAATTTTATACCTTGCACTGGCTCTTGATTCTCATCCATGAAAATGAACTGCTTTTTGATACCTTCAAAAACCTTTCTGAACTAATTTCCATATTGTCCAAAAAAAAAATGTAATTTAATTGTCATCCCCTATTTTCCTTTACAGAGGTAACATTTTTGCCTTAACCCTGAGTCACTAGGATAAGCCTACAGTAATTATTTTATTTTCAGAGGTGTTTGATTCAATTTGGCAGGAAATTTCAGGCATCGTCATTCTTCCTAGCTTGTTTGCATACTGTTCGTAAACAAAGAAAAATAGGTCCAATAGCAGAAATGCTACTTAATTGCTCAAACGACATACTTTCCAGATATACATCTTGTAGGACTTTTTTACTATCTGTGACTCTTTGTGTAGCTAGTCAGATCCACTCTGATATGATCATAGGCAACCATGGGTACCTCAAACCATCAGAATAATTTGTCAGAAGAACAATGCCGAAGATCAACTGACGTAAAAAACATGTTTCAACCACAGATGTTGATAGAGAACCCAGAAATCCGTACTGTACCTTTAATTATCCTTATCCTTTTTCTCCAGGAAAGATAGATACAGTATACAGTTCCATTTATGTCTTTGCTGAACTATGCAGTGGAGGACGCTGTCTTTACATTAAAGGAGTGTTATGGGTACTCGTCCCTCAGTTGTAAAGATGAACAAAAAAAATCTTGTTTACAATAATGCACTTACAAAAAAGAAGTCTACAGGGGAAGGCATTGCACTGGAATAATTGTTCAAAAAGCACTATTTTGAAAGTGAAGCCACAAGACTTAAACATATGTTTTAACATGAGGTGTGTGTGATTTGTTTACTAGTAAAATATATTGCTAACCTCGCCTGTGCAAATTTGGAATTCAGTATTTTGACTCATTGTAAAGCTGGTTAACAATGAGTTAAGTAGCCTACACTTTAGGCGCTACAATGGAAGTGAATGGGGCCAATGTTTGGAGGATTTAAACAAAGAAATGTGAAGATTACAATTTTATAAAAGCACTTTAATTCTTCTATTAAAAGTCATGTATTATTTGAGCAATAAAGTTGTCAAAATCGTTGTTTACTGGGATTACACGGTTTGCGGCCTTACATCGTCATGGCAACAAATTTGGACATAATTTTAAAATATTCGTTTTATTACTCTAAATTCATTTTAACACACATATTGTTTGTCTTGTGGCTATATTTTTGAAACAGTGAGTATTTTAACGTTTACAGATTGTCCCCATTCACTTCCATTGTAAGTGTCTCACTGGAACCTAGATTTTTGCTTATTTTTAAAGAAAAGGAGGAACGAGTTGAAATTAATTTTTGTGGAAATCAATATTATGCCACAAATACTTTCAATTGAGCTCCTTTAACTCTGTACATTTGTTGGGCCATTTCTTTGCCCAAAATGTAATCTTTCACATTGTGTCCAGTGTGGAACTAAGAGTCAGTAAGTGGTGAATGACACCCATAGTGTACTCTCCTGAGTATGTGTAGTATCACTACTGTGTAAATGATATTTGAAGACAATACTACATTTTAAAGATATGAAGAAAAAATTGAATTGTTTCAAGTTGAAGTATTTTAAGGTCGGGGTTAGGCCAACATCTTTCCTTTACTGTTCTGTGGCCATGAAGTGCTCATCAATCCATAGCAATAATGTTTTTGAAGTGTTTAATGTGTTACAGGATGCAGTGTTGCTCATTAAACTGCTGTTGATCAACTGGTAATACAATATGTTCCTCTATGACTCCGTGCTTGTAGAGCGTTTGGTGTGGTAGAAGTGCATAAAACATGGTCACTGTAATTATAGTATTAGATTACACTCAGTGAAAGTCTCCAGTTCAAAACACTGATCCTTCAACTATTTGTACCTTATTTAATGCTCAAAATGTGTTCATGCCTTGTGATTAAAACTATTTTTTATGTTGATGTTGAAAACAGGAGGATTATCTTGTTATCTCTGCCCTTGTTTATATGTTGGAATGAGTTTTCTGCTCGCTATTTTGTTGGAATTTCATTGATCTGTAGTTACAATTCTACTGATTCTTTATTTAAGTGACAATTAAAAAGTATTACCATATGGATGTTGTTTGCCTCATCCAACTTTGTTAAGTCATTGATACAGAGCGCAGAATCCTGATACACTCTAAAAAAGGCTGGGTTAAAATATGGGACAGAACACACGTTGAGCTAAACTAAACCAGCAAGTTAGGTTGTTCATTTGAACCCAGCAAATGGGTTATTTATTCAACCCAAATGCTGGTTCATTTTTTTAAGGAATGCTGGGTTAATTTGATCTCATAAGTGGGTTAATATTTTCAGATTGTTTTTTCCTTAAAGAAATATTGTAAAATAAACCACACCATAAACAAATGTGTAAACATGGTAGCTTATTTATTTTGGATTAATATAAATACATGTAATAAGTACATTTAAACTCATTTTACAAATGTTTTAATAAACAGCATGTAGAACAATAAAGTAACATTTATAATTCATGTTAAATACACTAGGCATTAAAAACATTAATGTATTAACAATACCCATTATATTATTAAAAGGATAGTTCACCCAAAAATGAAAAATCTCTCATTTGCTCACCCTCATCCCAGATGTGTATGACTTACTTTCGTCTGCTTCTAAATTTATTTGTTTTTGTTCAGAATATTTCAGCTCTGTTGGTCCATTCTGTGCAAGTGAATAGTGGCCAGAACTTTGAAGCTCCAAAAACTACATAAGGGCAGCATGAAAGTAATTCATAAGACTCCAGTGGTTAAATCCATGTCTTCAAAAGTGATATGATAGGTGTGGGTGAGAGACAGATCAATATTAAAGTCCATTCTTACTCTAAATCACCTCAACTGTTCTGACGCCGCCGCTGGGTTGTCGCATTGGGGTGGAGGGAAGGATGTATTTATAGTATATAGTATAGTTTCAACTTCCAGTGAAAATGACCCACAAAAACTACACAACAGAGAAAAATATAACCCAATAAAATGACCCAACAGGCCACACTCAGCATTTTTAAGAGTGAAGTGTTTATGTCTGCATAACTTTCCATGGACAATCTGAATTCAAACACACTTTGAACACCTAGCTGATGCAACCAAACCTTTTATTCACTTAATGAAAGACCTTTCAGATCTTTATAGGTTCACTTCCACAGAGTTGCTCAGCCTCCAGGATTTTGAGCTCATTTATTTGCGTTCAGCATGCGCCTTCCGCTATACTTTTTATTTGAAGAGCGATTTCTGAATTTTTAAAGTATTATCTGACTGAAAAAACATTTGCTATGAAATTACAGTCTACTAAATCCTTTTCGTAGAGTTTATTTAGCTTTTATAGGGTTTTACCATTGTGCATAGACTTTATATACGCCGAAAATATATTTTAGACTAGGGTGACCATACGTCCTCTTTTTCCAGGACATGTCCTCTTTTTCAGACCTTAAAAAAGTGTCTGGCCGGGATTTCTAAATTTGTGACAATGTCTGGGATTCGGCTTTAGCTGCATTATGATGTGCATCTGGTGTAATGCTTCATTGTGTGTGCGCGCATATTTGCATTGCTTTAACCCCTCTTTGTAAGTCCCACCTTCTCGCACACCAATTGGTCGATTATAAGAGTCTTGCAGCAACTATTGGCCAAATTCCTGACTGTCAATTTCTCTGCGAACGCGCGAAGAGGTGTTGTGTTCGGCATCAAACAGTTGCTTGACAGTAGCAGCAAATGACAGCTGAGTGGAAACAATGTTCAAATGAAAGTGCAAATTTACAGAAGATTTGCACAAAAACTTCCCATGCTTTCATCCAGGTCGAGATCCGTGGGAAACAGAATGTATGACATGTAATGCTGGCGCTTATGTGTCAGTTGCTAATAAAGGTGCAAGTGATTTGGGCCGTTTACACGACAACGTTTTCAACTAAAAACGGAAAAATGTTTATGCGTTTTGGGGCCTGAAAACGCAAACTTTTGAAAACAGGTTTCAAAGTGCACGTTTTTGAAAACGATATCGTTATCGTCTCCGTGTAAACATACAAAAACGCGAATTTGTGAAAACGATGACGTCATACGCACGCGTATTACGTGTTATATAAAGAATGATGGATTGATAGGCATCAATTTGAGATGTATAATTATCAATATGAATACTGGTGTCTGTGCAAATAACAATAATCAACAATTTATTCATTTGGAGTGTTTTGTATGAAGTGTGAACATTGTACAGTAGGCAGAACCTGCAATTTGAAAATCTTGAAATTAATGTATGGATTCAGATGGGAAAAATGTATTTGTATTTTAAATGTTATTGATTTATTTTTATTTGATGTACTTTTACCCTGCAATTCATTCACCCACCGCTTATGTATACAGCCTATAGACAGAGATGTGATACCATGTACAGTATTCAATGATATGCTTAGAATATGAAAACATGAGGCAGTGAAAATGCATGTTAGATCCAGTGTACACAAGACCTCTCTCTCCGTCAGAAGATATCCATATATCAGAGTTCTGTCTGATATACAAAACCAGTCAACATCAACAGCTTATGTTAACTTACTCTCCTACCAGCCCAAGAGTCAGCAGGGGGAATACAGAAGAAGGCAGGAGACGAAGTGATAGTAAAATGAGCAGAGTTTATTGAATAATCTTGAGAGTTCAGTCTATAGGCATGCGCGCGAGTACTTCAAAACAACGCGCGAGACATTCAAAACTACAATGGCGGACGACAGGCTGTGTTTGTGCTGCTCAAGATTTTGAGTTTATGGACGCTTCTCCAGCAAAGTGTAGATTTACTGCATTACTACTACGACCAGCGATCGCCATCTTCATTGTTTGTATTCACCACTCTGTGGAAGAATGCTTATGAGCGCATGCGCGTAGTGTTTCTTTACGTAGTGACATCGCAACTACTGTCCTGGCATGCATAATACAGTGTTTTAGTCGTTTTCGCGGATCCGTGTGAACGGGGATCGTTTTGACAACGTTGTCGTCTGTACGCGAAACTTTTCAAAAACACAAAGGAAAAACTTGTCCATAGTACATAGAAGCACACATTAGCTCTGCGAAGCATAAAGGGTCAGCAAAAGGTGAAAATTCATCAGGTAAATTAACGGACTACTTTTTGCGACCAGGTAAAATTGTTATCACATTGCTTCATTTCCCATGGCCATTCAAAATAATACTATTAAATATAATACTATACATACTAATAGTAAATGAAGCTACACTCATGGCATCAAATATTATATTTTAGTACATGGACATTCAAAAGAATGCTGGAACTTTTTATTTATTTATATATATTTATGTTATGTTAATAGAGTGTCTTTTTCACTGTATTAAAGTTTGCATTCGTAGTAACACTGTTTTGAACCCTATTATCCCCCACCCTATTTTAGACGCTTTGTTAAACCAACGAGTAGGGAAAAAGTCTGAAATGTCTTAAACAGACTACTCTAACACATACTATCTTTCTTAATTTTTAAGACATTATATGGTATTTTCAATCAAGATATATGTACATTAATCTAACTAAAGACGGCTCTTGAGTCATTCAGTGAATGTAAAGTAGTTTGTCTACTCTTGTGCATTTACAGTGCAAAAGCGATAGAGGGCGCAAAATGCTTTAGAATTAATATGAAATATTTTTTAAACTTGAAATAACCAACTAAACTATTAACTAAATTCCAATACTACAGTTGAAGTCATAAGTTTACATACACCTTAGCCAAATACATTTAAACTCAGTTTTTCACAATTCCTGACATTAAATCGTAGAAAACATTCCCTAACTTATGTCAGTTAGCATCACTACTTTATTTTAAGAATGTGAAATGTTAGAATAATAGTAGAGAGAATTATTTATTTCAGATTTTATTTATTTCATCACATTCCCAGTGGGTCAGAAGTTTACATACACTTTGTTAGTATTTGGTAGCATTGACTTTAAATTTTTTAACTTGGGTCAAATGTTTTGGGTAGCCTTCCACAAGCAAAGTTGCTGGAATTTTGGCCCATTCCTCCAGACAGAATTGGTGTAACTGAGTCAGGTTTTTAGACCTCCTTGCTCGCAGTCGCTTTTTCAGTTCTGCCCACAAATTTTCTAGCGGATTGAGGTCAGGGCTTTGTGATGGCCACTCCAATACCTTGACTTTCTTGTTCTTAAGCCACAACTTTGGAGGTATGCTTGGGGTCATTGTCCATTTGGAAGACCCGTTTGCGACCAAGCTTTAACTTCCTGGCTGATGTCTTGAGATGTTGCTTCAAAATATCCACATAATTTTCATTCCTCATGATGTCATCTATTTTGGGAAGTGCACCAGTCCCTCCTGCAGCAAAGCACCCCCACAACATGATGCTGCCTACCCCCACCCCCCCCCCCCCCCCCCCCCCATGCTTCACGGTTAGGATGGTGTTCGTCAGCTTGCAAGCCTCACCCTTTTTCCTCCACACATAACGATGGTCATTATGGCTAAACAGTTAAAAAAAAAAATTAATTAGACCAGAGGACATTTCTTCAAAAAGTAAGATCTTTGTCCTCATTTGCGCTTGCAAATTGTAGTCTGCCTTTTTATGGCGGTTTTGGAGCAGTGGCTTCTTCCTTGCTGAGCAACCTTTCAGTTTATGTCGATATAGGACTCGTTTTACTGTGGATATAGATACTTGTCTGCTTGTTTCCTCCAGCATCTTCACAAGGTCCTTTGCTGTTGTTCTGGGATTGATTTGCACTTTTCGTACCAAACTACATTCATCAGAATGCGTCTCCTTCCTGAGCGGTATGATGGCTGCGTGGTCCCATGGTGTTTATACTTGCGTACTATTGTTTGTACAGATGAACGTGGTACCATCAGGCGTTTGGAAATTGCTCCTAAGGATGAATTTCTTTTGATTTTCCCATGATGTCAAGCAAAGAGGCACTGAGTTTGAAGGTAGGCCTTAAAACACATCCACAGGTACACCTCCAATTCAGTACACCTCATATCAAAACTAACTGGCTAAATGTATAAAGGCTTGACATCATTTTCTGGAATTTTCCAAGCTGCTTAAAGGCAAAGTTAACTTAGTGAATGTAAACTTCTGACCCACTGGAATTGTGATATAGTCAGTTAAAAGTGAAACAATCTGTCTGTAAACAATTGGTGGAAAAATTACTTGTGTCATGCACATAATAGATGTCCTAAATGACTTGCCAAAACTATAGATTGCTAATATTAAATCTGTGGAGTGGTTAAAAAATGAGTTTTAACCTAAGTGTATGTAAACTTCTGACTTCAATTGTATATCATTAGCAGCTTTATTAGAAAAAATAAAACTGTTTTCGCATTCAGGTTCCTGGGCACTACCATCTCACAGGACCTGAATTGGGAGAACCACATTGACTCCATTGTGAAAAAGGCCCAGCAGAGTACTTCCTTTGCCACTTGAGGAAGTTCAACCTGCCACAGGCGTTGCTGATACAGTTCTACTCAGCAGTCACTGAGTCTGTCCTCTGCACTTCAATAACTGTCTGGTTTGGTGCAGCAACAAAACTGGACATAAGAAGACTACAAAGGACAGTTCGGAGAGCTGAAAGGATTATTGGTTGCCCCTGCCCTCCCTTCAAGAACTATACACTTCCAGAGTGGGGAAAAGGGCTCGAAAAATCACTCTGGACCCCACTCACCCAGCCCACTACCTTTTTGAACTGTTTCCTTCTGGATGGTGCTACAGAGCACTGAGCACCAGAACTGTCAGGCACAGGAACAGTTTTTTCCCTCAGGCTATCCAGCTCATGAACAGTTAAAAACTATACTATAATTACGTGCAATACACAGCCTAGTCAAATATATTATTTAACATACCCTACCTCTTCTGCATTACATTCCCTTGCACTGTATATAACAGATTTGTATTTGTACATACCATATATATATATTTTTGTCTTATTGTGTATTTCTATATATACTTATATTTCTACTCGCTTTTTATTTTTATTCTATTTATTATTATTATTATTATTATTATTATTATTATTATTATCTCTGTCTTGTTGTTGTATTGTTTGTGCACTGGAAGCTTCTGTCACCAAGACAAATTCCTTGTATGTGGAAGCATACTTGGCAATAAAGCTCATTCTGATTCTGATTCTTTTACATTTTACTTTGAAACTTTTACAAAAAGCAGTAATCGATGTTACAGTGAGGCACTTACAATGCAATTGAATGGTTGGAAGGTTTAAAGACAGAAATGTGAAGCTTGTAATTTTATCAAAGCACTTACATTAATTCTTCTGTTAAAACTTGTTTATCATTTGAGCTGTAAAGTTTTTAAAATCATAGTTTTTGTAAGATTTTGTAGGACTACCCCTCCCCCTCCCCAATCAAGAACCCCACCCCGACCCCAAACGAACATCCCACTGGTCATATATAAGTACACACACAGAAAATAAATAAATAAATACATAAATATATATATATATATATATATATATATATATATATATATATATATATATATATATATATATATATATATATATAATAATCATACAACTCTAAAACTATGCTTCTCTCTCCACAGTCCCACTCTGAGAGCCCCCCAAAAACATCAAATATCTACCCCATTTCCCATTAAATGAATCCCATATCCCCAGCCTTCTACACATGACCTCTTCGAAGGCTGCTACCCTCCCCATCTCCTCGCGCCATTCCCGAATTGAGGGCACTCCCACCGACCCCTTAAAACAATCTGCCTGCCTATCATCGCACTGGTCAGGACCCAATTTTTTATGTATTTGTCTCCTATGTCAAATGCCCAACACGTCACACACAAAACTCTGTACCCTCAACCAAAATTCCTGGATCTCAGCACACCACCAAAAAACATGGGCCGTGTCTCCATCCTCCGATTGGCAACGCCAGCAGGTGGGTGTGTCTTTAAGACCAAGCCTATTCAATCTAGAGAGGGTTCAATAGAATCTGTGTAGAATAAGTCGCATCGTTGTATCTCTAGATACAGTCTTGACGTTTTTTAGAATCCTAGCCCACACTCCCTCCTCCAACACCAAATTAAAATCTTTCTCCCATAATCTCTTGATAGAAGTTAAAGCTCCATCACCCAGACTTTGAACTAGCAGGGAGTAATACACTGATGCCTCATGACCTTTTCCAAAAGCAGTAATCACCACTCCCAGAGTGTCTGCCACTTTAGGGGGGTGTATACTACTCACAAAAATAGTACAGAGCAGGTGGCGCAGCTGTAAATACCTAGAAACCGAGATCTGGGAATCCCAAAATGTTGAACCATATTATCAAAGGATCTCAACACTCCACTCTCATAAAGGTCACCGAGCGTAGAACCCCCCCCCCCCCAACAATCAACTCTGACCAGCAGAAGGGGAACATATCCATACATAATTTTGGGTTCAGCCATATGCTCAAGGCAGCATTCAAATAAATGTCCAAATTAAACACTCTGGACACTTTTGTCCATACCGAGTGCAAATGCGAGATAACGGGGTGTAACTTAACTTCTATTGTTAGTTTGATAGAAAGACTTTGCAATGGCAAAATAGGGGCAAGAACGTCCTGTTCAATACAAAACCAGGGAGGGGCTCTCTCAGGTGGAAGCTACCAATAAGCCAAATATCTGAAACCGAATGCGTAATAATAAAACAAATTCTTGGGTAGACCTAGCCCACATTTGTCAATTGGCCTATGTAATTTGTTGAAATGTAATCTGGGACTCTTACCATTCTAAATGAAGGTCTTCACTATGCTATCAAATTGCTTGAAATAAGAGAGGGGGACATCTACAGGAAGAGACTGTAACAGGTAGTTGAATTTTGGAATACAATTCATTTTAATAACATTAACCTTCCCTATCATAGATAAACGTAATGAAGCCCACCTGCCCACATTGCTCGAAAACCTTTTTATTAAAGGGTCAAAATTAACTCTAACTAAATCACACAAATTTGCTGGGAATAAAATGCCCAAATACTTAATGCCCTGTTTGAGCCACTGGAAGGTACCCGGTTGAAAAGCTGTTACTGGGCAGTATGCTGTCAGAGCCAAAGCTTTGGATTTAGACCAATTGACTCTGTATCCTAAGAATTTAGAAAAGGAATTAATAATCCTGTGGAGGCAAGGCATAGATCTAGTGGGGTCAGAGACAAATAATCAAATATAATCTGCATAAAGTAAAAGCTTATGCGCCACACCTCCCGCCATCACCCCTGGAAAATCATCCTCCTTTCTTATCGCGGCTGCTAATGGTTCCAGGGCAAGACAGAACAATAATGGGGAAAGAGGGCAACCCTTCCGGGTGTCCCTACCCAGAGTAAAATAATCTGAAATTAATCCATTTGTTGGTACCGCAGCTACCGTGTGTCTATAAAGTAACTTGCTAATACTAATAAAAGTATTTCCGGGGGGGGCCTGGGTAGCTCAGTGGTAAAAAATGCTGGCTACCACCCCTGGAGTTCCCTAGTTTGAATCCCAGGGCGTGCTGAGTGACTCCAGCCAGGTCTCCTAAGCAACCAAATTGGCCCGGTTGCTAGGGAGAGTAGAGTCACATGGGGTAACCTCCTCATGGTCGGTATAATGTGGTTCGTTCTCGGTGGGGCGTGTGGTGAGTTGAGCGTGGTTGCCGCGGTGGATGGCATGAAGCCTCCACATGTGCTATGTCTCCGTGGCAATGCGATCAACAAGCCAAGTGATAAGATGCGCGGGTTGACGGTCTCAGATAGCAGTGACCAGAGTGATCATTTGCCACTGACCACATGATATTGATGAATAAACTCCACCTGATCTATATATATAAGAGATGTCATAACTTCACTTAATCGATTTGTTAGTATTAGTTAGGACAGTAACTCTTACACTCGCTTGGATCTTTGTGCTTTTTAAGAATCAGACTGATCCGGGCTTGTGTCTTGGTTGGCGGAAGCTTTCCATTCTTTAATGATTCCGTATAAACTTCTAACAAAAGTGGAGTCAGATCTGTAGCATAAGATCTAAAAAATTCAGTGGCAAAGCCATCTGGCCCTGGAGTCTTGCCTGTAGTTAAAGCCTTAATTACCTCGTCAATTTTTTTGCTCAGTCGTCAGTTTAGGGAAATCTAATGGTTCCACAAGTTTATAATATCCTCATCAGTAGACGAAGACATGGAACTATAAAGATCAAGATAGAATTCTTTAAAAGCATTATTAATATCAATGACCGAGGTAAATATTTCAGCACTAGCAGTTTTCACTGAGGAAATGGTAGAAAAAGACTCTTTCTGCTTTATATATCTTGCCAAAAGCTTCCCTGCTTTATCCCACGACTCAAAGTATGACTGTCTTGCCCTAAATAACAAAAACTCCACCTTCCGCGACAAAATAGTATTATATCTGTATTTCAATCGGGTCAATTCTCTGAGGCCATCAGACAGCATTCTGCGCTTCAGCTCTGCCTCGGCACTTTTAATATTCCCTGCTATTTTTGGTGAATGATGCATACTGTATGATCCGACCCCTAAGAACTGCCTTAAGTGCCTCCCAAGCCATGCCCACAGAGGATACCGAGGACCAGTTGGTCTCCATATAAACACTGATTTCAGCCTTTAACATTTGTTGAAAATCAGGATTTTGCAAAAGGGATATATTCTAGAATAAATCTTATGGACTGATGGAAAAAATATATAGTCCCTACCAGATGGGTTCAAAAGTCTCCAAATATCTGTAAGAACAAGATTTTTACATATCCTGTGAAGCGTCAATGTTGCTCTAGGGGGCTTGCACACTTTTGCTTCACTATGATCAAGGACTGAGTCCATCAAAAGATTAAAGTCTCCTCCCAATATTATATCATGAGGGGTTCCAGCGTCTTGCAACATCCCTTCAAGATCTATAAAAAAGCCCTGATCATCAATGTTAGGTGCATAAATATTAGCCAAAATCAACCTTTGCCCCTGAATTTCTGCTAAAACAATAATGACTCTTCCTAATTTATCTTTAATCTGTTTGAAACATTTGAATTGTAGATGCTTACTTATCAATGTAATGACTCCCCTGCTCTTACTTGAGCCAGTGCTAAAGAAAACATGTCCACCCCATATCTTCCTAAATTTTTCAGCTTCCTGTGGGGAAAGATGCATTTGAAGAAACACAATATCATATTTCATATCATATTTCATATTTTAAGAAAATAAATAATCTTCCTTCTTTTTATGGGGTGCCCCAAATCATTCACATTCCATATGGAGAGAGACAATCCACTCATATTAACATCTGACATTCTGACATGTTAGAAAAAATAGATTGTGTGTCAAAAACTAAATTATAAAGTGCAACATTAGTGCAATAATCCAACCCCAAACTTCCCCCAGAACCAAACAAACAGAAAAAAGAAAAACGTGCATATTAACCCCGCGCACAACAGCGCCAACCAGCGTCCATCCCTCTAAACTCAAACAGTCCATGTACGCCTACGAGAGTCCCCACGACAACTTTGCCATTGGATTGTTGAAGTCCGGTGCTTCTATACAAATTTTGTGAGACAGAATTACATAACAGAAAGTAATCTATAAAACAAACTCCAGCCAATAGGAGGCATAAACACAAAGAACATGTAGATTCATCCACATAACTGCTCCGAAGGTGTGTTCCTCCACAAAACAAACTTCAGCCTCTAGCGGAACCAGCACACACACACACACACAAAAAGCCTTTCAGTTTCCTTGGACAGTCAAACAAATGTTTAGTGAGCCGGCTGTTCATAAGTGCAGCAGATGACTTCATCCTTCCAAAGTCCTGCAAAAAAATACTCCACAAAATACTCCACAAAACAAACTCCAGCCAATAGGAGGTATAAGCACGAAGAACGAGCAGTTTCATCCACAACTGTCGCAAAGGAGTGTTATTCCACAAAACAAACTCCAGCCCCTAGGCAGAACCAACACAAAAAGAAATAAAATGGCAGAGCCATGGAATGCGGAGGCATGAGAGGCTCAAGGGGCGGGGCCATGGAGAACTGGATACCCGGAGAGTAGCCGAAGACTCGAAGGGCCAGAGTGCCGGTGGGACTGAGGACCAAGGTGGAGCCGTAGGGAAGGAGGTCCCCGGTGGAGCTGACGGATCGGAGGGACAGGGCGCAGCCAGAGGATCGGAGAGCCCTTGCCTGCTCAGGAGAACTAAGGGTGGGTACAAGGGCGGGAACCATCTCCAGGTCCAACTGTTCAGATGTGGCCATGACATGGCGTGGAACAGACTCAGGCGTGGCTGTGACGTGGCATGGAGCAGGCTCACGCGTGGCTGTGACATGGCATGGAGCAGGCTCAGGCATGGCTGTGACGTGGCATGGAGCAGGCTCAGAGGCATGGAGCAGGCTCAGGCATGGCTGTGACGTGGCATGGAGCAGGCTCAGGCGTGGCTGTGACGTGGCATGGAGCAGGCTCAGGCGTGGCTATGACGTGGCATGGAGCAGGCTGAGGCGTGGCTGTGACGTGGCATGGAGCAGGCTGAGCAACCATGATGAGGAACTCTGGCTCGGCGGCCATGACGTGAAACTCTGGCTCGGCGGCCATGACGTGGACCTCTGGCTCGGCGGCCATGTCGTGGACCTCTGGCTCGGCGGCCATGTCGTGGACCTCTGGCTCGGCGGCCATGTCGTGGACCTCTGGCTCGGCGGCCATGTCGTGGACCTCTGGCTCGGCGGCCATGTCGTGGACCTCTGGCTTGGCGGCCATGTCGTGGACCTCTGGCTTGGCGGCCATGTCGTGGACCTCTGGCTCGGCGTCCACCTCCCCCACAGTGAACGTGGAACCAATAATCTGCAAGGCGAGGTCGATATATTGAGCCAGGTTGTAGGTACTCTGACCGCCTGCCATCAGAGAAGATATGGGCTCATTTAATCCAAATCGGAAACAGTTCCTGAGGGCCACCTCATTAAAATCCACCTGGCATCCTAGAGCGCAAAAATCCTCCACGTAATCCTCCAGGGGATGATACCCCTGACATAGGCGGAGGAGCTGGATTGCTGGGTTCATTTTCCAGGTCAGGTATTTCTGTAATGTTGCGCTGGCACTGGCAATGACGAAGAGACGATGACGATGACGTGAAGAACCCAAGTGCAGTTTATTAACAAACGTGAAATCCAATAACCATTACTCCAAACGTGAACAAAAACAAAACATGAACTAGACTAAACTTGACTTGAACAAAACATAAACATGAACTTGACTTGACTAAACTTAACATGGCATGACTAGACTATGAAACATACATTACATCAACAATACTTGACAAAGGACAATGGAAAACATGAGGATTTAAATACATGGACATGGGAGAACAAACCAATGAACAAACAGAACTCTAAACAAGACAACAAGACAATCAACCAATGAAAACAAGACACTTGAACATGGAGGGAAAACATGAAATCACATGACAAGGGAACCACATGACATGAAATAGAATTTTCAAAATAAAAGACATGAAATACAAGAATCAAGAAAATACACATGACAGTAACCCATATTTCTTTCTCTTTTGTTTTTAAGAAAAAGAGGAACGAGTCTAAATTTATTTTGGTGGTAATCAACATTATGCCACAAATGCTGTTGACTGAGTTTAACTTGTATTGAATCCAGAATATTCCTTTAATTATGCAGGCCTCATGCAATCCTTCAAAATAAATGTAAATAAACAATATTATTATGCTATAGTAACTTTACATCATGATCCTCTCTCTCTCTCTCTCTCTCTCTCTCTCTCTCACTCACACACACACACACACACCCACACACACTAAGCTCATATTTCTCTATTGCTTATATGGTACCTTGGCACACTTGTGGTGGAGTGGAAGCAGCAGTCCCGTTTACATTATCGAACAAAAGGGCTCATCAATTTTTCAGCAGCTCTGCATTGTTCAATTTGTCCACCATGTGTAAAGTGGCGAGCGAGTGCTAACATTTGCCTTGTCAAATGCAGGGTAATGAGACATATTTTCAGACCTACTGTATCTATATTTACCACCACAGCACTCATGTATGTGATATTAAGTTGTAACAGAGGCCTACTTGCCTTTATATTGTGTGATTTCCTTTCCTGCCATGTGTTTTGTAGTTTTACACTATAGTTCATTAAAGAAAAGCCCAGCATGGCTTATCATCAGCATATGTTGTGTTTTGGACACAATTCCATCAATACGGTACGTTTTGCCACTTAAATGCTCACGTCTTAATTTTAGCCAAAATACAGGACAGTTGTCAACCATAGATGTGCTGGTGTACCCTCCAGACTTCCACACAATGCATTTAATCATTTATTTATTAGTCTCACAGGATTCTCAATATAAGCATATTTCACATTTAATGACCCCTGACTAGTTGACCTTGTTATTTTTTTTGTTTGGTCCCAATGTGTGGCTCTGATGACTCTGATAATGCTTTATCACTCATTTGTTCCTCACCACAATTTAGTTTCCCTAAGGGCCTATCAGTTACAGTGGCCCTGAAACCCAACACCTCTGCTTGGCACATTGGGATGTGCAAGAACAATGGCACATGGCCTTGGCAGGGGGAGTACCTGCTCAGGTAATCAAATACTCTGGACACCCCACAAACCCATCATTCACAAAGCCCCAGAGCCTCACATTCATTCTCATACAGAGCTGGTTAACCAGGAGATGGTGAACTACTTCTGACACAACAAAACGCAGAGCATTCAATAGGTTTTAAGCTAATAAATCGACAGAGATGTGTTTGGAAGAAGTCTCTCAGAAGCATTCATGGGCTTTTGTGCAGACATCATTAAAGTTTTTGCAGCTAGACTTGCTTGAGTTCTTCTACAAAACATGTTGAGGTACTGGACAGATCTTCATTGCTTGCAGCAAAATCCTTGGAGGTCAATATTTCTTGGATCTCGTGCATGGAACCATGGAAAAGCATCAAACAGTGATGGTATCCTGAAATGCTTTTGCGTATTAGGATCTCATCCATAAACTGGAATCTTGAATCAAAATGGGATCTGATTGGTTACTGAAAGCTGTATTATTTTTTGCAAAGTTACTGCTTCTATCCTCTGCCGTGATGCACGGGCTCCCGTGCTCGGCGTTGCAGTACTGTTTCGGTGGACCTCCAGAGGTGTCTGCCGAGCCTGTTTTATACCTGAACTCAGAAGTCTCCAGAAATGGGTCGGATCCTTCCATGGACCTGACTGTTTTCTCCCAGCCTGGCCCAAGAAACCCAATCAAGACTGAGAGCCAGCCTTCATTTAGCTGCATCTCTATCCAAGCCAAGACTAATGGGACTCACCCCAAGACCAAAGAGCTGGACAAAGACAACAACCACACACTTCATTCCTATCCAAGCTCAGAGGGGTTCTCAGAGAATGAGGGTACCCAGGATAAGAGCCCAGTCCTGGACACCAAATGGCCACATATTCCTCACCCAACCATCATTAGGCCAGCCAAAGTAAGAACATATATGTGTTAAAGGTACATTCAGTAGTTTGGAGCCAATTAAAAAAGTTTTACACATTAACGAATTAAGCAAAAAAGGTTTGAAGCAAGAAGACAGAATTGACCAGCAAAGGCAAAAAAACTAGAGTAAGCATCGGTAAGGAATCTATGTCTTCATTCGTTTAGTGCAAAGTAACTTGGCACAGCGATTGTTGTGGATTTTGTGTAAACCATGACTTGGGTTGCTTGAAAACAAAACAAGTTCGTCAAAAACAATATTCATGGACATCCTAAATTTGATCATCAAAAACAATTCTAATCTTTCCTTTACCTTGACATTCTGTATCACTAGATAATGAGGTTCATTTTTTGCTAAGCAGTTCTCTAATAAAGGTAATAACTGTCTTTAGAAATAATGTGAAACGTAGACAGTCTCCAAAGATTATTGATATGAGGGACAATAATAATTTATCCTTAACAGTAGAAGCATGCTCACTTGATTTCTGACGTTTGTTTTTAGACAAAGCATTTATATTATAGTAGTAAATAATAACTGTAGAAATGACCTCAAACTCCAAAATTTTCCAGATGCAAATGATTTTCCAGAGCTGGCGGGGGCAGCAAAGACGATCATGCTAATCCACATCGATAGATGGCAGTACAGCGTCTAACACCACTGTTGTATCGGTACCTAAAATACACGAAGAAGAGCAATGTTAGCTAGAGAACTATTGAATGCCCCTTTAAATTTCTACTGGTATTTTACTTGCGTTCTTGCAACATGTTATTTGATATGATGTCAAATCTCTTGAAATACGATACTGGAAATGCTCTTGCAATGCAAGAGTCCTGTCATTTCAAATCTAGGATAGTTTTAAAGGGATAGTTCACCAAAAATGAAAATTCCCTCATCATTTACTCAACCTCATGTCATCCCAGATGTGTATGACTTTCTTTCTTCTGCTGAACACTAACGAAGAATATCTCAGCTATGTATGTCCATATATTTTTGTCCTTGTGGGTTTGGGAATGTGGGAAAAATGTCTAGACAACTTAAACAACACATCAGTGAACATAAAAGTTCCATTAGACCAAAGGATATGAATGAACCAGTTGCAGTTCATTTTATTAATTTTAATCATGATGTTTCAACTTTACAGTTCATTGGGATTGAAAAGGTAAGGGTGCTACCTAGAGGTGGAGATATAGACCGTGTACTACAAAGACGTGAGTTTTTTTTGGATTTACTCTCTCCAAACTTTAGCTCCAATGGGTCTTAATGATGAGCTTCCTTTTAATGTTATGCTGTGATGATGAAATTGAGATGTGTTTTGTACACAAAATTATTTGTAAATGTATACTATGCAGTGGAAATTTAATTTTGATATGTTTTGTAAACTAATGTATTTTGAATTGTGTGTTTTATGTGCAATCTTGATGATGAATTATTGGATTAAGGGGATTATACTGTATAGCTTCTTTATTATTATTTGACTTTGGGTAGTTATTGTTTTCATGAATTTGTTGTTTCCTGGTGTCATTTTGATATGGTAACTTCAGAGGTTATATCTGTTTAGAATGTCCACTTGGAGGTGTACTCCTCTCTTTTGTCTTTCTAATAAAAAAAGGGGATAGGTTGTCACACTTTTGCTGATTGTCATTGGCTGTGACGGTTTTTGTAACTTCATATTTTAAATACGCATGTGATACACTCTTTTTCAAATACTTGATGAAGGTCACATGACCGAAACATTGTATTAATTCATTAAATTGTTTATTCGCAAGCAACAGCAGTGTGCAGGATTTTTTCTTGTTTACTTATCTCAGTTGTTTTCCTATGCACCTGCTGATACTTTATCAGGTGTGCGGTGGTTTTTTCTTCTTTTTTGTACATATGTCCATACAATGCAACTGAATGGTGACCAGAACTTTGAAGCTCCAAAAAGAATATAAGGCAGCATATAAGTAATCCATAAGACTCCAGTGATTTAATCCATGTTTTCTGAAGTGATATGATAGGTGTGGATGAGAAACAAATCAATATTTAAGTCTTTTTTTACTATAAAGCTCGACCTTTGACCAGCCCCAACCAGTAGGTGGCGAAATGCACAAAGAATGTAAATTGCCAAAAACCAAAGAAGAATGTGGAAGTGAAAGTGGAGATTTGTAGTAAAAAAGGAGTTAAATATAGATCTGTTTCTCACCCACACCTATCATATCACTTCTGGAGATATAGATTTAACCACTGGATACTTTTATGCTGACTTTATAGGCTTTTTGGACCTTTAAAGTTCTGGTCACCATTCACTTGCATTGAATGGAACTACAGAGCTCAAATATTCTTCCAAAAATCTTTGTTCAGCAGAAGAAATAAAGTCATACACATCTGGGATGGCATGAGGGTGAGTAAATGATGAGAGGATTTTCATTTTTGTGTGAACTATTGAGAAATAGAGTCAAATCGTATTAGGCTTGGAGACAATAAGTAAAATCTAGTCTACTGAGGTGCTCTTTTAACCTCTTTATCAGTATCTGTGTGTATGCATGTTTAGATAAGCCATCTAAACTCGTCCTCACAGACAAGTCAAACCGGTTGTGCACAAGTTTTATTTGCCCCAACTTTAGTGACTGAGAGGAATAGTTAACCCAAAAATTTTCTCCAAAAATACTCTTTTGTTTACTTACCTGCATGTTGTTTCAAACCCTTCTTTCTTCTGTGGAACACAAAAGGAGATGTTAAGCCGAATGTTAGCCTCAGTTACCATTCACTTTAATTGTATGGAAAAAAGATGCAATGACAGTGAATCATGACTGAGGCTGAGAAAGTTTTGCCTAACATCAACTTTTGTGTTCTACGTAAGAAAAAAAGTCATCTCAGCTCATCTCAAAGTCATCATCTTAACTAATCACAATACACATTACAGCACAAAAGTATGCATAGTAGACGATCAGAAAATGATAAATGTCACCATAATCTCTACTGGATACACAGTTTAAACAAATCCTGCATGATAGATAAAATAATTTAATGATGAGTATTTTTACAAATGTGCCAAAATTGGTTTAGATTTTTTTATTTAACAGAATGAGGGAAAGACTTTCCATTGGTTCTGGACTTTTAAGCTTAACTTGATTGGGAGCGTCACTGTAAAGGTTAGGACTAGCCTGGTCTGCTGTTGTTTAAGATGATTTGAGGTCTCTGTCCATGACCAAGGCTTAAAAGCTCCATATGTGCAGGGCTCAAACCATTTTTGTGTGTGCGCATGTGTGTGTGTTTGTGTGGCTGGCTGCATAATCGACATTTTGCTAATTAAACGGCTTTTGTAAATTTAACAAGCATAGACACGTGGTCCCTGTAAACAACGAAGCTGTAGGCTGCTACACATATGAAATTTGCTGTGGTTAAATATGGCAGTGTGCAATGGTAGGTGTGTTTTTCTGATAGTGTGATAGATTTTGATTGTGATCTGACTGTGCAAAAATACATTTTTTAATTTAATTTAATCAGTGGAGTAGTCATTGCGTAAGCTCACTCCTTTAACGGTCTGCTACACACAATAAACACAGAGGCTGAATTAAAACATTAAAATAAGGTCCCTTTTAACAATAGTGTCTAACCAGAGGAACATATTATTGCTCAGAGGTTGCTCTTTCACAGCTCAGAAGACTTAACGGAGTTCCCAGTTTTGCTATCTATATCTAAGTTTCAACTTTGTCCTAAATGTTTCTCATAAAATTTCTTAGGATTAATAAAAAATATACTCAAATGAGACAATTGCTGATATAGAGTAATATTATCGAGCAATACCATTAATGTGGATAGTATAGCTCAGATAATTTGGCTTTGAGAGAATTTGAAGAGAAATGTATGAGCTCACGTTGAAATTTCTCATTTCTGAGCACAATGTGAGGTATTGTTGAGATCTCTTTTGAAACTCTGATTACTGGGGACTTTTTCAGAATCAGGACACTTAAGCAACAGTCTCAATTTAATCTCAAAGGGCCTTATTCACGAAACACAAGCAGACCAAATTTCTGTGTAAATGTACAGTGTTGGGTAAGTTATTACAACAAAAGTAATCCACTACAAATTACTAACTACTCTAAAATTACAATCAGATTACTTTACTGATTACTTCATTAGAAAAGTAATCACAATACTAATTATTTTACTTTTAAGTTACTTTCTAAAACACGAAATAATAGGCTTGGGATCGACGCATCGATAATCGGAAGATTTTCCCGATGATTATCGATATATATATATATATATATATATATATATATATATATATATATATATATATATAAGGATTTTTTCAGATATAAATAGGGCTACCCAGTTCAAAATAGTCTGTCTTTTCAAACACATTTCTCAAAATAACTTTGGTAAAGCTTGAACGACAGGATAAATTAAAGCTAAATCAAAAATACATACAGAGAATTTGCATAATAATTTCTAATAGTTGTTTGCACAGTTAAACCAGTTTCATATACTAACCTGCAAACTTATCAATGTCACTTTCATTCTTGAAGTACAAAAACCTTTGTAAATTTTTTGTGTATGCATGCTATGCAAGGAGCTCTCAAATATATCACCCCCTTGTGGTCTCCCAACGCTATTACGTCAGACATTCAACAGAAGCCCAACTGAGTGAGTGGGAAAGCACGCAAATTAGGCTTCCAATTTAAATGTCAGCTAATGTTAATATGTCGATGCCTCAAAAAAATATAAATAAAATATGTGCCGATCAATAATCGATATATCAATATTTTATGACATGCCTACTAAATAACATATGAACATATGAATTCACATTTTAATTGTATTACACATAATATATTTTTTAGAAATATTTGTTACCCAAGTAATGTACTAAAAAATAATTACTTTCATTGAAAGTCAGTAACTGTAATCTGATTACAAGAATTTAAAATGTAATACATTACACCACAAAACACTTTTTGTTCCTAAAAATAATGAGATTACAGTAACTAATTACTTTGTAATCCAATTACTCCCAACACTGAAAATTAACATACATTTTTGTTTGGAATATAATGTGACTGTTTATGTACAAATAGGTTTATAAACGATTTACAGAGAAATTCAGGTTGTGTTTCATGAATAAGAGCCATCTATGTCTAGATGAAACAATCTGAGATATTAAAGAGATGTCATTTTTAATTTTTCTTTCCTCTGGGTAGAGTCTTATATTTTAGTTTAGGCTTAAGTGACAGTCCAATATGTTCATTCTGTTTTTATGTTTTGAACTCTCCTGTGCACTGGTTGTAAATGTCTGAAAGTACCATGTGACATCATGTGTGACCTCCGGATCCATAAAACAGGATCAATGACCCATATTTTGTAATGATAACCAAAAACATGCTTTTGCTATCACCCAGCCCTTGTATCACTGGTCAAATTAGAATCAAGTGTGCAAAATAAATAAATAAAAACAAGCTCCTGGTAGCTTGTGATGACGCACACTTAATGCATCTTGTATCTTGTAGCATGTCACCACTGCCATAAATTCAGCCCCTCTTCTCATCATCACAAGGATTGATCGTCCCTATGTGTGACCTCTGGTAGCACAGCCTGTCCTTCACTTGCCCCAGGGAAGTGTACAAGTAATGTTTAGATTAATGCCAAATAGACACTTTTGTCCCTGTTATTTGTCTTTTTATTCAAACAAAGAATTCCAAAGGCATGTCATCAATGATCCCACTGTGTCTGTCTTGATGTTCTGCTACAGGTGCAGATACAAGCTGAGTTTGGAATGGCACACTGGCATACTAGCATACCACTCTTTCTATTTCTGCTGTTCAAAAAAATTAACATACTTTGCACAGTATACATATTATATACTGCAGAAATAGTAAGAGTAATATGCTACTATAGTATGGCATTCTGAACTCAGCCACAGACTGGTTTTACTGTAATATCACACTAACATACTGTATACTGTACTCTTACTGTTGTGCAGCAGGTATATTCATAACCTATAATTGCAAAATAACTGTTTATTTCCAAGATGGTAACTAGACACCACTTGCTGAATTACCTGTAAACATGCAATGTGATGAGATTATGTGATCAATGACGTTAGGTCATGTGACAACAATCTACCAATATTACTGTTTGAAACATTTATTGTGGAAAAATGCCTACTGTTTCACCTGTTTCAAAGGGATAGTTCACCCAAAAATGAAAATTTTCTCGTCATTTATTCACCCTCATGCCATCCCTGATGTGTATGACTTTCTTCTGCTAAACACAAACAAAGATTTTTAGAAGAATATTTCAGCTTTATAGGTCCATACAATGCAAGTAAATTGTGGCCAGAACTTTGAAGCGTCAAAAAGCACATAAAGGCAGCACAAAAGTAAATTATGAAATTGTTTAATTTTTGGGTGAAATATCCCTTTAAAAAAAAACAGTAGACAGCATAGAGTGAAGGCTACAGCACAGTATTCAATAAAGTAGAAATCTAGTATTCCATTCCGAAGAAAGCCATACACACATAGACTAAGTTCAGAATAGCATACTATCTATATACTGCAGATATAGTAAGAGTGTTATGATAATAAACTACATTATTTTGAACATAGCAATAGAGATTCGCACACACAAAAACTGACAGTGTAGTAGAAGCATCTGATGAGTGTGCTCATGGTGAAATAATATGTTAATTTAAGACACCTGGCATCCACAAAGATAGGTCAGTTACGCTCTCGAGATGAAATGCAGTGAAAGTGTGTGTGTGTGTGTGTGTGTGTGTGTGTGTGTGGTCAGTTAAAGAGAAGTAGGGGGATGGATGCCATTAAAGGCCTATCACTTTTCTGTAGTACCCTCTAACTGTGCATGTGTCTGTGTGTGTTAGTGAAGTGTACAAGCTTATGTGAAACATGATTCAGAGATGAAATCATGTTACATTTATTAAGTTATCATGTGCTGTGTATTTTGTGCCTCATATAAAAGTCATGTAATGAGAGCGTATATTTTCTTCCTAAGTTACCACCATTATCACAAGCACAAAGTAATGCCTTCATCGCTGGATATAAAACACAGAATATGCACTTCAAATAAAATTCATCAAATTCAGTGAGGGACCATTTAGATTTAGTGCTAGACAATATAATTGTTTAGTTCTAATGAAGTCTTATAATAACAACAAGTTATTTGAGTTAATTATAACTTCACATAATCTTAACTTTAACTCTATGTGATTTAAAAGGGGTTTGAGTATGTAAGTGTGAAGATGTTTAGTGATGTTCAGTGGAAAATCTAGATGACTGTCCAAATCAACCCAACCACGCCTCCTTTATCTAGGACACAGGAAAAAGGAAAAGCATGTTGAAAAAGGGAAATCTGAATGTGTGCACATTGCCTGTCTATGAATTTGTTTGTGAACTCCTAGTCAGTAGTTGTAGAAGTGAACATCAATATATTTGTATTTAAGGATAATCCCTAAGAAAAAACACGAAAGATTCTGAACAAATTTGATAAGTATATAAATAAAATGCCAATAACTAATTTTCTTTCTTTCTTTCTTTCTTTCTTTCTTTCTTTAAACAGTGCCATTTCTATAAAATTTTCCAACAATCAAAAATTATGTGAGTGACTTGCTGCATGATCTAAAATTACAAAGCAAGTCACTTTGGAATGCATGTTTCCTTTCTAATTCTCAAAGTGATGTTATTTTTCTAAAGTAAGTCATAAGTCTGGAAAAAATTGCTGTGCAGGAATGTCGGATTTCTCAGACTGTCTCCAAGGAGCTCTTATTAGGCCCAGTGACTTTTATATCATTCAGGGTCAGCGCTCTGATTTCTAAAATGTTTCTAGTGGACGTTAGGAATACATCATTAAATGTTAAAACTATATATGTGTGTTTGAAACAGATTTACTGACAGTGTTCTTTATTTTCATTGTGTGCTGGAAATAGGAGCAACCAATCCAGGAAGACTTTCCAGTCAGTACCGATTATAATGATTCAGAGGGTGGAACGTTATCAGGTACAGAGAACACACACACACACACACACACACACACACACACACACACACACTTCAAGGACGGATCATTTCTAACGGGCAGAGGATGGACAGCTATCAGAAAACAACACAGATTTCCTCTTCTTCTTTTCCTCCCTGAGTTGCAGACAGAGATTTGGAGAGGAAATCTATTCAAACACACTCAGTGGAAAAAGACAGCGGTTGTGCAGCCTTTGTGGAAAATATAATCACATTGAATTGTGTACAGACAGAATCTGCAGCTTGGTCAAGGACCTTTTAATAAACAAGGGAAAACACTTTTTAGTTCTTCTTCTCATGTCTTATTATGGTTGGCTTGTTAGAGTATGTTTTGAGGACATATGGTCAATGTCAAGGTCAATTTATTTGTAGAGCACATTTTAAAACAACAAGTGTATACCAAAGTGCTGTACATGGGCAAATAAAACAATGAATTAAGGAGAAATAAAAAAGATTGACATTAAATACAATAAACAACACAATATACATTCATACAAATGCCAAAGAATATAGATACATCTTCAGACGTGATTTAAAAAGGTGAAGAGTAGGAGTGGATTTAATGTCCAGAGGTATGTTATTCCATAGTCTAGGGCCAACTACGGAGAAGGCACGATCCCCTTTAAACTTCAAGTGTGAGCGTGGTGTATGCAGGAGAATTTTATCAGAGGATCTGAGAGTCCTGGAGGATTGTTGATGACTAAGGAGTTCAGAGAGTTATGATGGGGCTAAACCATTTATAGCTTTCAAAACAAATAACAAAATCTTAAAATTAATCCTGTATTACACTGGTAACCAGTGAAGAGATGATAGAACAGGTGAAATACTTTCCCTCTTCCTTGTTCCAGTCAGCAACTTAGCAGCTGCATTTTGGACTAACTGCAAGCGATACAAAGATGAATGACCAAGACCCATGTACAAGGCATTACTGTAGTCAAGTCTGGATGAGATGAAGGCATGAATAACTATCTCCAAATCCTTAGATGAGAGCAATGGTCTTAATTTAGCAATCAACCTGAGTTGGAAAAAGCTGCCCTTCACCACAGCACTTATTTGTTTTTCAAAATTTAGAACCGAGTCAAAGATCACACCCAAGTTTTTAGCAAAGGGGTGAACATTTAATGACAGGGTTGCTAGATTGCTAGTGATATCAGAGACAGTGCTAGGGAGGCCAGACACAACAATTTCAGTCCTGCTCTCATTTAGCTGGAGAAAGTTTCTTGCTGTCCAGCATTTAATATCCTCAAAGCATTTAAAAATGGCAGAATATGAATTATCAGAACTAAGTGGGACATACAGCTATGTATCATCGGCATAACAATGATATGAAATGTAATATTTCCTAAAAATTTAACCCAGGGGAAGCATATATAAAGAAAAGAAAATAGGACCCAATATGGAACCTTGAGGTACCCCACAAGTGAAAGATGCAGTGGGAGAGGAAGAATTCCCAATTCCTATCTGAGAGGTATGATGTAAACTAATCTAAGGCTGTGCCATTATTACCGACTTCACGCCTAAGATGGTCTAAAGTGAGCAGTAAATCATTTGTCACCTTGAGTAGTGCAGACCCTGTGCTGTGATGAGCTCTAAAACCAGACTGTTTGTCTAAAATGTTGTTTTCAGATAAGAATGAAGAGATCTAAGAAAAACTCCTGGATTTTTTATGAAAATGGCAGTTTAGAAATGGGCCGGAAATAATTAAGGTTGGTAGGATCCAAATTTGGCTTCTTAAGAAGTGGCTGGACCACTGCTTGATTAAAGCAGGTTGGAACAATGCCATTATATAAGGAGCTATTCATAATAGTCAACACACTAGAACCAACAGTGTCCAGCCGAGCAGGAATAACATCAACAGAAGAGGTGGTAGGCTTTATTAACTCAGTGAGAGATATAGGTTCAAACCCATCAAACAAAACAGAACAAGTGACTGGTTCAGAGGTGTCATGACTACTAATGTTAATGCAAGATCGTAAAGCATCAACCTTACTGTAACAAGTGTAGGGCTTTACTGGTTGTCTAGATCAGTGTTACTATCAGAAATAATTAATAATTATTTCTTTAGTTATTAATTAATATTTAAATTAATTAATTGGATCTAACTCATTAAAACCTCATATGGGGCTCCAGTAAATGTAGTGCGCTACGTTTAGGAGCAACTTTGGTTATTAGCAATAATTAATAATTATCAAAGACAATTATTAATTATTAAAATCAATAGAACATTGATGAGAATCAATGTTAGCTTTTTAATCCTTTAAATCAACAATTATCAAAGATAATCATTAATTGTTAACATCGCTGAAACATTAATTAAAATTAACACTAGCTTATTGATCATTCAAATTCAACAATCATCAAAGATAATTATCAATTATCAAAAATCAATAGAATATTAATAAGGATTAACATTGACGGGGCACCACCCTGAAATCAGGGACTAATAACCAGATAGTATAACAGTCTCAATATTAGATTGTTTCCCTAGGAAAATCGACATCCGAAGAATATCGATTTTCGGGAAAAAACAATGAATGAAGGCTTGAATCCGAAAACTGACATCCCGTCAGCATGACACAGGTGTATGCAAAACAAACCAAAACACTTCTCTTTGTAACATAAAGTTTATTTATGCAGTAATATCAATTAATAATTAATACAATGCAGTCAATAAACTTCCGACTTACAACTACAACATAAACAGTGATATGATTAGATATGGAAATCAAAATAATCCTATAACACATAGGGTATGTGTGTGTGTGTGTGTGTGTGTGTGTGTGTGTGTGTGTGTAAGGAGGGACACGCACAAAATGGCGGACGTGACTTTCATGGAGAGTATGTCACGCGAGACTTCCGGCCAGGGAATATGACCGCGAATGGGGGCGGAGATGGCGTCTACCAGTTACCGCGTATATCCGCTTGTACGATAGCTTAGGGACAAAGCTGGGCTTTAGCATTTAAGCTATGTACGAGCCAGAATGTTTGTGAGGGGTCGCGTGCCTGCGTGTGTGTGTGTGTGTGTGTGTGTAATTAGTATGAGAGAGAGAGAGAGAGAAGTGACAGCCGTAAAGCTGATTTTGCGATTGTGGGAGAGAAAGCAGCTGTTTAGTTCATCGCTCAGAGACGTGGTGGACGGCTCGTAAACAGTCCCGCGTTATTTGACTCTTTAATGGATGAATTCAGTTTCTGTTTCACCCGCGATGGCGAAATTGCACAACAATCCAATTTGGTTGGACCACAATACAGCAAAACAAATTTGTGATAATTAATACCCTGAGTATTAATAATGAGCGGACATGGCAGTCCGTAAACTGTACAAGCAAAAACCTTGAAACACAAGAATAACACACTGTAATATTCTATCTCTGCCCAGACGTAAAACTCTAACACATGAGGACACAGGTAGAATGTGTGTCCCTCCGTCCTTTAACTCTGACCCGGTTCCTTGAGGGTTGGGTGATGACGGGAGGCCATTTCCTCGCTCTGTCGGCGTACGGTACGGCTGTTGATTCTCGGCGGGCTGGCGGAGAACTCAGAAATGTCAATTTGATTGAAGAAGGAAGAGAAATCTTTAATCTCTTCACTTCTGCAGGCAAACGGATGAAGATGCGAATTGCTCGGCGGTCTCCTTCAGATCCGTTAGAGTGTTTGGTTGAACAGAGTAATCTCAACTCATCCAGCGAGATGGAGATTGTATGGCTACAGCTTCAAGTCAGACATTACTTCCTTGTGCCACGAGGTTGCACCGGAGAGCAGCAAAAAAACTAAGTCTATATTCGGTGAACTAAGTTGCTAGAAGCAAATTCTGGATGCATTTCAGGATTATTTAAACTCCTGATGATGTCATGTTTGAGGGACATTCTGTTGTGTGCCTCATCCAATAGGAGTTGAGAGCTCGATCCTTTAGTGAGCAAGGCTTCATGGATCTGTAGTCTGTTTTGGACTCCCTTTGTTTGATTTTGGCGCGATTTTTATCAGTAAAATTTATGACTTAGAAGGTGGGGGCTTGAGTTATGTTTTTACGACTGTGTTAGGCCTGCCTTTGTCTTCTATCTGAATACATGAGGCCCAACAATTTCTTTATACATTGAAAAATGTCATTAAATGTCTATGTGTTTGTCAAGCCGGTCCCAGCTTCCTCCTTTGCCATCTTTAATTGTTACACAGAGAAAGTGGCTGGATGAATTATGAGTAAAAGTTATTGATTATATTACAATGACATCAGGACGTAATTGAATCACTAATTTATTATTTTTAGGCTAATATCATTGTCTTTTTGTATAGTCATGCACAGCAGTTCACAAAATGATAGCTATGCTTTGTTGCCATTTGTGGGGAAGACACTTACGATGATCAAACACTGCTGAATTTTTGTAGTAGATTTGTAGAGAAGTATAATTAGACTTGTTTCAACTGTGAACGACTCGGTGCTTTATCAGTGGTTTAACTCAAAACATATAAAAGACATTCATTTGTTGCTAGCTACTGGTTAAGTTGTGAATTACAAAAATTGTCACTGAATGAATCAGTGAAGAAATCTAAATGACAGACAAAGAAACATCATCTACTTTACTAAATAAATGTTACATTTATTGTAGTAATAGGGTTCCGTGATGTTTGATATAATTTTAAACTACAGAAGTTGTACAATTATTGATTCATGTTCTATATTTTATGTCAAAAAGATATGATTAAGACAGATGAAACTTACTGCCAATAAATAGACAGTAACAATAATATATGGTTTGTCTGTAGTCTTCAAGCGATTTTTGGTTATTTTTATAACTTTATAAGTGTTTAATGTAGAAAATGACCATGTTCTGAAAGCATATTAGCTGGCTAGCTTAAATGATGTAAAAACAGTTTAAAAAACAAAACACCATCTATGCAACAGAGTGTAATACATTAAATGCATACATCTTCTACCACACCTGGAGTCGCAAGTTCAAATCCAGGGCGTACTGAGTGACTCCAGTCAGGCTTCCTAAGCAACCAGTTGGCCCCGTTGCTAGGGTGGGTAGAGTCACGTTGGGTTAACCTCCTCGTGGTCGCTATAATGTGGTTCTCGCTCTCGGTGGGGTGCGTGTTGAGTTGTGCATGGAAGCCTCCACACACGCTAGGTCTTTGCTGTAATACGCTCAACAAGCCACGTGATAAGATGCGCGGATTGACTGTCTCAGACATGGAGGCAACAGAGATTCGTCCTCCATCACCCGGATTGAGGCAAGTCACTTCGCCACCACGAGGACCTAGAGCACATTGGGAATTGGGCATGCCAGATTGGGGAGAAAAAGGGAGAAAAACCCCCCAAAAAGTTTTACAAAATGCATACAAATTATAGTGTAATTTGGGGGGTAGATGGAGAATTTTCTGCGTTATGGCTTTTCATTTTTTTGAAAGCCCTTCATGTGTCAAAAGCTCCCAGTAAATAAACACACACTTGACAAGGCGATCATGAATAACCCATTTATAAAGATTCTAAGGTAGCTTTAAGCTATTCCTCCATCGATGCGTGTAAATAAGGGTCCGGCGATTTTATAGTTTATTAGATTCTATAAAATTAGATGGATTTTCCTTTTACTTTCTCCTTTTTTTTTTAAGATCTGTGTGTGAGTTTGTCGATATATGCACACTTTCAAGGCTTGTTTTTGAAGATTTGTGTGTGAGTGTGATTAGATATACACACAAACTGGAATCTGTGTGTGTGTGCATTTCTTTCCCCATCCGGTCTGAAGACCCTGCTGATTCAGCATATTTATAGTCAGTTGGTGGGTCAGTCAGGCTGTTCGCCATTGTTCTCTGCTGTTCTGTCCACCTCCAGTGCGTCATATATTTGATGTGCCCAGAGAACCGGAATTGCCCTACAAAACCTCTTTGTTTATGTTGCATATCTGTGTGTTCATGTTTGTGTATCCTTATGAGAGAAAATCAGTGTGTTGTAGCTACAACAGACATCCTTAATTCAGTGTTTCTTGTCATGTCTCACTAGAAAATCTGTCAGGAAGGGGGACAGTACTGTACAACAAAGATGAACAGAGCTCATGACTTTGTGGCACATTTTGACGTCTTATGGATAGTTGTGGGACTTTATGTAGAGATCAGCTAAATTTGAACCAGAAAGAATGGCTTTTAAAATGTTCATAATTACAACATAGTGCAGTATTGCTAAAATAGTCAAGTCAAAGTTTATTTCTATAGCACATTTAAAAGCAACAGAAGCTGACCCAAATTGCTGCACATCAATAAATCGTGCACGTGCACATCAGGTGCATGCAATAAAATAAAAATTTTTAAAAACATTGAAATAAATACAAATACACAGATCTACATAAGGTTAAGGATGCTTAAGATTTCTTAAATTGTACCAAGAACAACTATTAAAACCTCAAATTGAGTCAAAAGCTAAAGAATATAGATGGGGTTTTATGCTGGATTTAAAAAAAACTGGATTCTCTGACAAATATGAGAAGCAGGAAACTTAAACAAAAGTCTCAATTTAATCTCATTCCTGTCTAAGAGAAACAATTGAGATATTAAATACATTTCATTTGGGATTTTATTTCCTATAGGTGTAAAAAGGGATAATTTTCTATCCGTTCCGGAGTGGAACTTCAATAAACTGCCCTTGAAGGTCTCTGCGTTGTCTTTTCTGAGTGCTGAAGCAAAGCAATTATTGTTAATTCACACATTTGATTCCGTTATTCATTTTATCTGACTCCAATTTTATATTAATCTGACTCCAATTTTAAGTTGACCTCTAATTTATATTTAAGCTCTAATTAATTTCTGATCATTCTTTTAATTTAACATTTTTAGGTTATTGATTACTCTAAATCCTCTTCTATTCATTGTCCTTTTGATCTTTGGAGACTTACGCCGGCCGTTATTAAATTACGTAAACCTCCCAAAAATGGATAGCCAGTTCCATTCTTAGACAGCGGTTTGGCCTGTCTCCTAACCAGACGATATTGCCGCTTAGTCACGTACATACAACTTGCTAAGGTGGGCGGTGAGCAGTGACTGAGAGTCTTTAAATGGCTTTCTCCTACCCGGTTGTCCTAGGTGGTTGTCCTACCTGGTTGTCCTGAGTGGTTTAAATTCAAACTGAGAGTCTTTAAATGGCTTCCTCCTATATTAAAGCTCCAGTAATGATATAAATGATTTCGGAGAAATTCAGAATAAATCAAATAATAACAATTTATTTGTCAGGTAGGATATAAAACATTGTTGCAGAAATTCAAATCAAAGCCAATTTCACATGATCAGAATAAACAAGCATTACTAAAAATAAAAGACAAGTCAGAGAAACATATCTGACAAAACTACATGCAGCGGTACAGCATGGGAGATCTGCTCACAGATTCCCCGAGCTTCTTGCCAACTTTCCTTAAATACCCAGACAGAATAAACATTGTGTACCAAATGGTATTATCCTTTGAACAATGAGAATTTGGGGGTGAATGGGTTCTTGACTTCCTGGGGTTTAACCTTGTTAACATACAGGAGATCATTTAAATTGTAGGTCAAGGAGGGGGATAGACCTCCAGAATTATGCAGTATTTGGCAAAGACCTTATAACTTTGTCACCATTAGTTTTATCAACATGGGAGAGAGACCACTATACCAGTCGCACAGAGACCTCTTAAATGATATCAAACACATACAGTTGCATTCTTTGTTTTCATGGTATTTGTTATATTTTTACATCTAAATCTTGTGTCTTTGCATTGGTCCTGAGCTGTTGAAGGGGAGAAGGGGGAGAGAGAAGAGGGGGCAGCAAGGCGATTTGCAATTTATCACACGTGGTGATATTTCAGTGTAGATTTCAGCTTTTGTGAGAGAGTTCTATGACGTTGATTCTTGCAGAGTTCTTTGACTTTTACCGGAAATGGCACCTTTTGGTTGTAGACATCCAGGTGCCAGCCTTACATAGAACTGATTGCTGTCTGTCTCTCAGCTTGATTCTTTCACTTTCAATTTTTCTATCTCCTGTTTAGACAACTTGTAAGAGCATGTTTCCTTCCACCATTTCTTGCAACATTTGCAATACAGTTATGTAATACATGTGTGTGTGTGTGTGTGTGTGTGTGTGTGTGTGTGTGTGTGTGTGTGTTTCCGTGTACAGATGCCTCTGCAAGCATGTGTGATCTTGCATGTATCAGTTCTGCATTAAGACTTCACATCTAATACTTCAACCACGGCTGCATCCTCTAATGTGTGTTCAAAGCTTAATCGTGATTGAGTGTCATTGATACTTGGGAATTAAAAAAACAACCTTTTATATCACACACCTCTGCAACGCCTCTCTCCTGCACCAACCACTCCATTCATCCCAATCAGCTTCATTAGCTAAAGTGCTCAGAGTATGCCGAGATTCTGTGTGTGTGACTCTTTCCGGGTAGATGCTGTCTGAGTGACAGAAACAGCCTGCAGTTTTAAGACTGAGGGCTGTCTTTGAAAATACGATCAATCAGATGTAAATACAGCAAGCTTTATGTTACTTAGAACAGTCCAATACTCTTATAATTTATATTGAGGATTCCAGATGAGATCAACCTCTCTTAAGTGGATAAAGTGGTTGGATTCAGTCTGTGCGGTCATCTGTGGATGACAATAATTTGCATGACAAACATTTCAAATGGATATGCAAAATATTTAACAACAAGTGGATGATAAATAAGCTACTTAGTGGTTGGGACTGAGAAATCTCTCAATAATATGTAATAAGATAATGGGAGTGTGATCCTACACTGCATTATATTTTGTACAATGATTATTGATGACTCATTTAGTAATGGTCAATGTGTGTCTGAAAGTACTGAGCTACAGTTTTGGGAAACAATTGTCATCAAAAGTAAGCTAAATCTGACATAACCTCCATTTGGGGACATTTAGGGGCATTCCAATAAAGCAAATACATTTATTTTATGGCCTAGGGTTAAAGCTAATGTGTGTAATTTTTTCAGTGTTAAAATACTTTCTCTTATCTCAGTTAAATATGCAGAGAAAACTATACGTCAACTATTCATAGGTTGATTTCCCCGAAAAGTGTTTGCACTTTGGCTCAATGACACATTCAATATTGCTCTGTTTGTTTGAGTGGCCCTCCAGCCCATAGCAACATTGGCTCAACCAATGGCGTGAGTATGGACTATCTGTTTGTTTGGCCATTGGAAGAAAAAGGATGTATTATACTTATTATAATTAGCTTTATATAGAAACAGTAGACGTTTATGGGATATCCCCATTTAGATATAAACAGTATGTAAACTTTAAATCTAAAAAAGTGATCTCGCTCTTTTAATGATGATCTTATGCCAATGGACATCCTGTGATGTCATCATATAATTGCACTTCATAACAATGCTTTTTCACTTGAAGCAACCAACCGATAAGGATTTGATCATGTGTTAACTTGTGAGTATGTACATTAGATATGACTAGTCCTTAACAGAGTCTGATTATGATTAACACACAATTCACCCTCATATTCTTAATATAATTTTCCATAGTAGAGCCATAGTTTCAGGACACTGAGCAATTAATCTAAAAGAAAGCACTTTATTATTATTATTATTATTATTATTATTATTATTATTATTATTTCTCAGAGTAGGTTTATTTTTGAAAGTTCATTTCTCCATAGCCACATACTCTAGTCTTGGCAATAAATAAATAAATAAATAATTTCACAGATATTGCCCAGGAAAAAAGATACACTTAAATGATGAACACAAACTGAACTTTTGCTCAGCTTCGAATCATTTTTCTATAGCCAGTAATGCAACTGATAGTCTAATAGACTACACAGAATGCATTAAGCTTTCCTGTGTCATGTGGTACAGGACTAAGTACATTTAAAAAACACTGAAATGCTTGTACACTTTTAAAAGCATAGCTTAATTCAGTTACAGTGGTTGAGTAAAATGTACAAAGCATGAGTGAGTAAAATTATTTGAGAATTTCTAAAGTGAGTAGCCTTTACCTAAAAATATGTTTGTTTGTTTTTATGTTTGTTTTTTTAACAATTTTTATTGATTTCATTCATAAGACAAACAAACACATCATAAAATAGGGAATCAATTATATACAGTAAACCCCTCCCCCCAAACATGGGTTGTGTCCCCGTCTTCTGATTGGCATCGCCAGCAGTTGGGTGTGTCTTTAAGACCAAGCCTATACAATCTAGAGGGGGTCCAGCAGAATCGATGTAAATCTTAATTTACATCAGACGCACCCTTGCATCTTTAGATGTAGACTTGACGTTTTTTAGAATCCTAGCCCACATTCCCTCCCCTCCAGTACCAAGTTTAAATCTTTCTCCCATAATCTCTTGAGAGAAGTTGAAGCTCCGTCCCCAGACTCTGAATTAACAGGAGTAATACACTGATGCCTCATGACCTTTTCCAAAGGCAGTAATCACCACTTCTAGAGTATCTGCCACTTTAGGGGGGTGTGTGCTACTCCCAAAAATAGTAAAGAGCAGGTGGTGCAGTTGTAAATACCTAAAGAACTGAGATCTGGGAATCCTAAAATGTTGAACCATATTTTCAAAAGATCTCAACAATCCACTCTCAAACAGGTCACTGAGCGTATTAACCCACAGAATCCACTCTGACCAGCAGAAAGGGGACTTAATTATCCGTAATTTTGGGTTCATCCATATCCTCTAGGCAACATTTAAACAAATGTCAGAATTAAACACACTGGACACTTTTGTCCATACCGCGTGCAAATGCGAGATAACGGGGTGTGACTTCTCCGGTTAGTTTAATGGAAAGGCTTTGCAATGGCAAAATAGGGGCAAGAACTTCCTTTTCAATACAAAACCAGAGAGGGTGGAAGCGACCAATGAGCCAAATGTCTGAGACTGAATGCATAATAATAAAACAAAATCTTGGGTAGGCCTAGCCCACCTTTGTCAATCGGCCTATGTAACTTATTGAAATGTAACCTGGGAAGCTTACCATTCCAAATGAAGGACTTCGATATGCTATCAAATTGCTTGAAATAAGAGAGGGGGACATCTACAGGGAGTGACTGTAGCAGGTAGTTGAATTTTGTAATACAATTCATTTTAATAACATTAACCTTCACTATCATAGATACATTTAATGAAGCCCACCTGCCCACATCCCTCGAAATCCTTTTTTTTAGGGGGTCAAAATTAACTCTAACTAAATCAGACAAATTTGCTGGGAATAAAATGCCCAAATACTTATTGCCCTGTTTGAGCCACTGGAAGGCACCCGGCTGAAAAGCCGTTACTGGGCAGTACGCTGTCAGAGCCAAAGCTTTGGATTTATACCAAGTGAACTTAGAAAAGGAACTGATAATTCTGTGGAGGCAAGGCATAGATCTAGTGGGGTCAGAGACGAATAATAAAATATCATCTGTGTAAAGTAAAAGCTTATGTGCCATACCTCCCACCATCACCCCTGGAAAATCATCTTCCCTTCTTATCGCAGCTGCTAATGGTTCCAGGGCAAGACAGAACAATAATGGGGAAAGAGGGCAACCCTGCCGGGTGCCCCTGTCCAGAGTAAAATTATCTGAAATTAATCCATTTGTTTGTGCCACTGCTAAAGGGTGTCTATAAAGTAACTTAATCCATCCAATAAAAGTATTTCCAAACCCATACATTTCCAAAATCTTAAAAAGATAATCCCACTCTACCATATCAAATGCTTTTTCGGCATCAAGTGAGATGGCAGCGACGGAGTCTGATCATTCGCCACTGACCACATGATATTAATGAGATGCCTAATGTTATCAGAAGAGCTACGGCCCTGAATAAACCCCACCTGATCTATATGTATAAGAGATGTCATAACTTTACTTAATCGTTTAGCCAGAATTTTTGCCAACATTTTTACATCTAGCTGGATCAGGGAAATTGGACGGTAACTTTGTCCTTTTTAAGAATCAGACTGATCCGGGCTTGCATCATGGTTGGAGGAAGTTTTCCATTCTTTAATGATTCTGTATAAACATCTAATAAAAGTGGAGCCAATTCTGTAGCATAAGATCTAAAAAACTCAGCGGCAAAGCCGTCTGGCCCGGTAGCCTTGCCTGTAGGTAAGGACTTAATTACCTTGTCAAGCTCCTCCAAGGTTATCTCAGAATCAAGACAATTTTTTTGCTCAGTCATCAATTTTGGAAGTTCTAATGGTTCCACAAATTTTCTAATACCTTCATAAGTAGACGAAGAGGTGGAGCTATAAAGATCAATATAGAATTCTTTAAAAGCATTATTAATATCAATGGCCAAGGTAAAAATTTCAACACCAGCAGATTTCACTGAGGGAATGGTAGAAAAAGACTCTCTCTGCTTTATATATCTAGCCAAAAGCTTCCCTGCTTTGTCCCCTGACTCAAAGTATGACTGTCTTGCCCTGAATAACCAAAACTCCACTTTCTGCAACAAAATAGTATTATATCTGTATTTCAATCGGGTCAATTCTCTGAGGCCATCAGAAGACATTTGACGCTTCAGCTCTGCCTCAGCATTTTTAATATTCCCTTCTAACTCCACAAGTTCTCGTGCTTTAGATTTTTTGATAAATGAGGCATACTGTATGATCTGGCCCTAAGAACCACCTTAAGTGCCTCCCAAGCCACGCCCACAGAGGATACTGAAGACCAGTTGATCTCCATATAAATATTGATTTCAGTCTTTAATATTTGTTGGAAATCAGGATACATTAAAGTGCCAACTATATGATTTCTTTTTCTCTGTATGTGGCAACATCTCTAAGTTCACCAGGGCATGATCTGAGACTAAGATGTTTCCAATTGAGCAATCAACAACAGATGAAATGAGGGATTTAGATTTTTTTTTTTTTAAATCTATTCTATAATAAATCTTATGAACTGATGAAAAAAATGTATAGTCCCTCCCAGATGGGTTCAAAAGTTGCCAAATATCTGCAAGACCAAGATTTTTACACATCCTGTGAAGCGTCAGTGTTGCTCTAGGGGGCTTACACACTTTTGCTTCACTGTGATCAAGGACTGAATCCATCAATAGATTAAAGTCTCCTCCCAATATTATATCATGAGGGGTGCCAGCGGCTTGCAACATCCCCTCAAGATCTATAAAAAAAGCCCTGATCATCAGCATTAGGTGCATAAATATTAGCCAAAATCAATCTTTGCCCCTGAATTTCTGCTAAAACAATAATGACTCTTCCTAATTTATCTTTGATCTGTTTGAGAAATTTGAATTGTAGATGACCCCCCTACTCTTACTTGAGCCAGCAATAAAGAAAACATGTCCACCCCATAGCTTCCCAAATTTTTCAGCTTCCTGTGGGGAAAGATGTGTTTCTTGAAGAAAGACTATATCATATTTCTTACGCTTAAGAAAATAAATAACTTTCCTTCTTTTTATGGGGTGCCCAAACAAATTCACATTCCATGTGGAGAGAGACAATCTGTTCATATTAACATTTGACATATTGATATAATGAAAAAAATACATTGTGTGTCAAAAGCAAGATTATACAGGCCACATTCCCCATTAATGCAACAATCAAACCCCGAACTTTCCTCCTAACAAAACAAACAGAAAAAAGAAAAACGTGTGCATTAACCCTGTGCATGACAGCGCCAACCGGTGTCATTCCCTCTAAACTCAAAAGGTCCATGTATGCATACGAGAACCCCCGCGACAACTTTGCCATCGGATTGCTCAAGTCCGGTGCTTCTGCACAAATTTTGTGAGGCAAAATTTCATATCAGAAAATACTTTGTAAAACAGAACCCAGCCAACAGACAGAGTAAACACAAAGAACATGTAGATTCATTCACGGAACACGAAACAGACAATTGTTCAGTGAGCCGGCTGTTCTGAGTGCAGCAGATGACGTTATCATTCTAATGTCCCTTAAAAATACTCCACAAAACAAATTCCAGCCAACAGGAGGCGTAAGCACAAAGAACGATCAGATTCATCCACAGCTGACCCGAGGCAGTATTATTCAACAAAACAAACTCCAGCTGCTAGGCGGAGCCAGCACCTAAAGAAACAAAACAGGCATCCCGGTTCTTCGGATGATCAAGAATCAAATTCACTCGAAGGCCGTGTAAAAAAAAAAATACACCATGACTTATTCAGTCTGTCAAATTTATATAAGACATCCTTTATGTGAGCGTGTGGATATTTTTTGGTCATTAATAGTGTCCATTCTCAATCTGGCCGGGAACTTCAGTGTAAAAGCGATCTTCCGTCAATGCAAAAGTTTCTTGGAGTGTCATGCCACAAAACAAACTCCAGCCGCTAGGCGGAGCCAACGCAGAAAGAAACAAAAAAATCGGAGACAGTCGAGACACTGAACAGCGAGTCAGTCCACTCACATAAGAAACGCCCAATGGTTTACTCACCCATCGTTTGTATGAAGGCCAGTGCCTTTTTGGGGCATAAAAATACTTTGCTGCCATCCTTGGGGTCTATTCTCAGTTTGGCCGGAAACATCAGTGCAAAAGCGATCTTCCATTGATGTAAGAGTTTCTTACATTCCTTGAACCGATTGCGTTTCTCTCGTCGAATTCGCAAATTCCGGAAACAAGAAAATATTGTGATTCTTCCAAGAAAGCTTCCCTTTGCTCCTCGCCTGGCGCAACACGAGATCTTTATCGGATGATCTCAGAAATTTGGCCAGAATCGATCGGGGCCTGTCTCTCTCAGCAGATCTCCGAGCCGGGACTCTGTGAGCTCGCTCGATTTCCAGTTTATGGCCTGTTATGTCGAGCAGACTCGGGAAGAGCTCGTCCAGGAATTTCACCATATCTCTGCCCTCTTCACACTCAGGAATTCCAACAATTCGAATATTTTTCCTTCTATTCCTATTTTCAAGATCTTCCAGTTTTTCAAAAATAATTTCCAAATCTGTTTTGGACGCGGGCGGATTAGCGGATAATTCCCTTTCTGATGATTCCAGATAATCAAATCATTTCTCAACTTCTGACACTCTCGTGACCAACTCAGAGAATTTTGTTTCCATCACCGTAATCGATCGACGTATTACAGTGAGATCCTCCAAGTCAGCAACAACCTTCATCATGTCTCCAGAGTCTGAGGATTTTGACTTCTTTGCCATGTTTTCCTCAAAGAGCAAATACGTAACTGTGTGTATCGAATCTCACCGGTTATAACATGAAATTAATAAAACAAAACAGCAAAGTGCGCAGAGCTAGCCGCTCACACATCTGCTTCTTGCATGGTGTTACGTGACCACCCCTAAAAGCATTATTAATATCAATGGCCGAGGTAAATATTTCACCACCAGCAGATTTCACTGAGGGAATGGTAGAAAAATAATCTCTCTACTTTATATATCTAGCTAAAAGCTTCCCTGCTTTGTCTCCTGACTCAAAGTATGACTGTCCTGAGTTTCCGGGGACGCCATGCGAGAAGCAGACGTGTGAGACACGAGCTCTGTGAACTTTGCTAGTTTTTAAATTATTTTCATGTTATAATCTGGTGAGATTCGATACACCCAGTTACGTACTTGCTCTTTGAGGTAAACATGGCAAAGAAGTCAAAATCCTCGGACTCTGGAGACATTAAAAGACACTTACATGTTCAAGCTGAGGCCTCTGACGGGACTGCGAGACGGGGACTCGATTTGGACGGCACGTCGGTAGATGAAATTCAGTGTCAACTGTCCAACATGTCGGTGATGTTGACGAAGGTTGTTGCTGACTTGGAGGATCTTGCTGTAATACGTCGATCGATTACGGTGATGGAAACAAAATTCTCTGAGTTGTTTACAGGAGTGACAGAAGTTGAAAAATTAATCGATTATCTTGAGTCATCGGAAAGGGAATTATCCACTAATCCGCCCGCGTCCAAAACAGATTTGGAATTCATTTCGGAAAAACTGGAATATTTTGAAAATAGAAGCCGAAGAAATAACATACGAATTGTTGGAATTCCTGAGCATGAAGAGGGCAGAGATATGGTGGAATTCCTGGATGAGCTCTTCCCGAGTCTGCTCGACATAACAGGCAACAAGCTGGAAATCGAGCGAGCTCACAGAGTCCCTGCTCGGAGATCTGCTGAGGGAGACAGGCCCCGATCGATTTTGGCCAAATTTCTGAGATCATCCGATAAAGATCTCGTGTTGCGCCAGGCGAGGAGCAAAGGGAAGCTTTCTTGGAAGAACCATAATATTTTCTTGTTCACGGACTTTGCGAATTCGACAAGAGAGAAATGCGATCGGTTCAAGGAATGTAAGAAACTCTTACACCAGTGAAAGATCTCGTTTGCTCTGATGTTTCCAGCCAAACTGAGAATAGAAACGAAGAATGGTTGCAAAGTATTTACATGTCCAAAACAGGCACTCTCCTTCATAAGTACATTGGAGTAAGCTATTTGATGTTTCTTATATTAGTGGACTGACTCGTGGTTCCGTAACTCTATTATCTGAGGTGCCATTTTTGTTTCTTTTTGCGCTGGCTCAGCCTAGCGGCTGGAGTTTGTTTTGTGGCATGACTCCAAGAAACTTTTGCATTGACGGAAGATCTTTTTTACACTGAAGTTTCTGGCCAGATCGAGAATGGACACTTTGTATGATCGCAAAATATCTACATGCTCACATAAAGGACGTCTTTTATAAAGTTGATGGCTGAGTAAGTTATGGTGGTTTTTTTTTTGTTTGTTTTTTTTTTTTTTGTGGCCTCCGAGTTAGTTTGGCTCTTGATCATCCGAGGAACCTGGATGCCGGTTTTGTTTTTCGTGCTGGCTCCGCCTAGTGGATGGAGCTTGTTCTGTTGAATATCACTCCTTTGGAACAGCTGTGGATAAATCTGTTTGTTCTTTGTGCTTATTCCTCCTGCTGGCTGGAGTCTGTTTTGTTGAGTATTTTTATGGGACACTGGAATGATTATGTCATCCGCTGAACTCATAACAGCTGGCTCACTGAACAATTGCTTGTCTGTCCGAGGAAACTGAACGGCTTTATATCAGCTGGAGTTTATTTTGTGGAGGAACACACCTTCGAGACAGTTCTGTGAATGAGTCTACATGTTTTTTCTGTTATTCTGCCTGTTGGCTGGGGTCTGTTTTACAAAGTATTTTCTGTTATGTAATTTTGCCTTACGAAATTTGTATAGAAGTACCGGACTTGAGCAATCCGATGGCAAAGTTGTCGCGGGGGATCTCGTAGGCGTATATGGACTCTTTGAGTTTTAAGGGATTGACGCCGGTTGGCGCTGTCGTACGTGGGGTTAACGCGCACGTGTAGAGCCGAGGAGGGCAGAGCCGGGCTGGAATGATGCACGCCCAGTCCCCAATCAGCCTGATGGGGCGCGCGAGGGATAAAGGCGGCCGGGGATGATGGTTCGAGAGAGAGAATTACAGGCAGCTGTACTGTGTGTGTGGTTATGGTTGTGTGTTTTTGGTTAAGTTGTTCATTAAATTATTATTTAAGTTGTCAAGCTGGTTCTCGCCTCCTCCTTTTCCTCTAACCCCCCTTACACTGGTGCGTCATTCCAGCCCGGCCCCGCCCTCCTCGGCTCTACAGCACGTTTTTCTTTTTTCTGTTTGTTTTGTTCGGGGAGAAGTTCAGGGTTTGATTGTTGCATTAATGGGGAATGTGGTCTGTGTAATCTTGTTTTTGACACACAATTTATTTATTTTTATTATATCAATATGTCAAATGTTAATTTGAATAAGCTGTCTCTCTCCACATAGAATGTGAATGGGCTGGGGCACCCCATAAAAAGAACGAAGGTTGTTTATTTTCTTAAACGTAAGAAATATGATATAGTGTTTCTACAAGAAACACATCTTTCCCCACAGGAAGCTGAAAGATTTGGGAAGATATGGGGTGGACATGTTTTCTTTAGTGTTGGCTCAAGTAAGAGCAGGGGAGTCATTATATTGATTAATAAACATCTACAATTCAAATTTCTCAAACAGATTAAAGATAAATTAGGAAGATTAATTATTGTTTTAGCTGAAATTCAGGGGCAAAGGTTGATTTTGGCTAATATTTACGCACCTAACGCTGATGATCAGGGCTTTTTTGTAGATCTTGAAGGGATGTTGCAAGCTGCTGGCACCCCTCATGATATAATATTGGGAGGAGACTTTAATCTTTTGATGGACTCAGTCCTTGATCACAGTGAAGCAAAAGTGTGTAAGCCCCCTAGAGCAACACTGACGCTTCACAGGATGTGTAAAAATCTTGGTCTTGCAGAAATTTGGCAACATTTGAACCCATCTGGTAGGGACTATACATTTTTTTCATCAGTCCATAAGGTTTATTCTAGAATATATTTATTTTTGATATCTAAGTCCCTCATTTCATCTGTTGCAGATTGCTCAATTGGAAACATTTTAGTCTCGGATCACGCCCTGGTGAGTTTGGAGATGTTGCCACATACGGAGAAAAATAAATCATATAGTTGGCGCTTTAATGTATCCCTTTTGTAAAATCCTGATTTCCAACAAATGTTAAAGACCGAAATCAATGTTTATATGGAGACCAATTGGTCCTCAGTATCCTCTGTGGGCATGGCTTGGGAGGCACTTTAGGCAGTTCTTAAGGGTCGGATCATACAGTATGCCTCATTCACCAAAAAATCCAAAGCACGAGAACTTGTGGAGTTGGAAGAGAATATTAAAAGTGCAGAGGCAGAGCTGAAGCGCAGAATGTCATCTGATGCCTCAGAGAGTTGACTAGATTGAAATACAGATATAATGCTATTTTGCCGCGGAAAGTGGAGTTTTGGTTATTCAGGGCAAGACAGTCATACTTTGAGTCGTGGGACAAAGCAGGGAAGCTTTTGGCTAGATATATAAAGCAGAGAGAGTCTTTTTCTACTATTCCCTCAGTGAAATCTGCTGGTGGTGAAATATTTACCTCGGCCACTGATATTAATAATGCTTTTAAAGAATTCTATATTGATCTTTATAGTTCTACGTCTTCATCTACTGATGAAGATATTAGAAACTTTGTGGAACCATTAAAACTTCCTAAACTGATGACTGAGCAAAGAAATTGTCTTGATTCTGAGATAACCTTGGAGGAACTTGACAAGGTAATTAAGGCCTTACCTACAGGCAAAGCTCCGGGGCCAGATGGTTCTGCTGCTGAATTTTTTAGATCTTATGCTACAGAACTGGCTCCACTTTTGTTAGAAGTTTATACAGAATCATTAAAGAACGGAAAGCTTCCTCCAACCATGACACAAGCCCGGATCAGTCTGATTCTTAAAAAGGACAAAGATCCGTATGTGTGTAAATGTTACCGACCAATTTCTCTGATCCAGCTAGATGTAAAAATTTTGTCCAAAATTTTGGCTAATCGTTTAAGTAAGGTTATGACATCTCTTATACATATAGATCAGGTGGGGTTTATTCGGGGCCACAGCTCTTCTGATAACATCAGGCGTTTCATTAATATCATGTGGTCAGTAGTGAATGATCAGTCTCCGGTCACTGCCATTTCACTTGATGCCGAAAAGGCATTTGATATGGTAGAATGGGATTATCTATTTAAGATTTTAGAAATGTATGGGTTCGGGAGTACATTCATTGGTTGATTTAAGTTACTTTATAGACACCCTGTTGCAGCAGTACAAACAAATGGACTAATTTCAGATTATTTTACTCTGGATAGGGGCACACGGCAGGGTTGCCCTCTTTCCCCATTATTGTTCTGTCTTACCCTGGAACCATTAGCAGCTGCGATAAGAAAGGAGGAGGATTTTCCAGGGGTGGAGGCGGGAGGTATGGCGCATTAGCTTCTGCTTTACGCAGATGATATTTTCTTATTCATCTCCGACCCCACTAGATCTATGCCTGCCCTCCACAGAATTATTCATTCCTTTTCCAAGTTCTCAGGATACAAAGTCAATTGTTCTAAATCCGAAGCTTTGTCTCTGACAGCATACTGCCCAGTAACGGCTTTCCAGCCGGGCGCCTTTCAGTGGCCCAAACAGGGCATTAAGTATTTGGGTATTTTATTCCCAGCAAATTTGTCTGATTTAGTTAGAGTTAATTTTGACCCTTTAATAAAAAGGTTTTCGAGCGATGTGGACAGATGGGCTTCATTACATTTATCGATGATTGGGAAGATTAATGTTATTAAAATGAATTGTATTCCAAAATTCAAATACTTGCTACAGTCTCTCCCTGTAGATGTCCCCCTATCTTATTTTAAGCAATTTGATAGCATAGCGAAGTCCTTCATTTGGAATGGTAAACATCCCTGACTACATTCCAACAAATTACATAGGCCGATTGACAAAGGTGGGTTAGGCTTACCCAAGATTTTGTTTTATTATTATGCATTCGGTCTCAGGCATTTGGCTCATTGGTCGCTTCCACCTGAAAGAGCCCCTCCCTGGTTTTCTATTGAACAGGAAGTCCTTGCCCCTATTTCACCATTGCAAAGTCTTTCTATTAAACTAACCGGAGAAGTTAAGTCACACCCCGTTATTTCACATTTGCACATGATATGGACAAGAGTGGCCAGAGTATTTAATTTGGACGTTTATTTAAATGTTGCCTCATGCATATGGCTGAACCCAAAATTATGTATCAATAAGTCCCCTTTCTGTTGGTCAGAGTGGATTGTGAGAGGGGTTGTTACACTCGGCGACCTGTATGAGAGTGGAGTGTTGAGATCTTTTGAGAATCTGGGTCATCATTTTGGGATTCCCAGATCTCAGTTTTATAGGTATTTACAGCTGCGCCACATGCTCTGTACTATTTTTGGGAGTAGCACACACCCCCCTAAAGCGGCAGATGCTTTGGGAGAGGTGATTACTGCTTTTGGAAACGGTCATGAGGCATCAGTGTATTACTCCCTGCTGGTTCGGTGTCTGGGGGATGGAGCTTTAGCTTCTATCAAGAGATTATGGGAAAAAGATTTGAATATGGTATTGGAGGAAAAAGTGTGGACTAGGATTCTAAAAAATGTCAAGTCTGCATCTAGAGATGCAAGGGTTCGCCTTATGCAATTTAAGATTCTACATAGATTTTACTGGACCCCCTCTAGATTATATAGGCTTGGTCTTAAAGACACACCCAAATGCTGGCATTATCAATCAGAAGTTGGAGACACAACTCATGCCTTTTGGGGGTGTGTTAAGATTCAAGATTTGTGGATGAAGGTGCAGAGCTATTTGTTTGACGTTTTTGGCACTCAAGTTTTGCTTTGCCCCAGACTTTGTATTTTGGGTGACTGAGCTGTCATAAATTTGAGGGACAAATTTATAAAAAATTGGGTTTTAACAAGAGTTATGATTAGCAGACAAGTCATTTTAAGGGGTTGGAAGTCCGACGGAGCGGCATCATTTCTAGAGTGGTGTACAGAGATGGGGATGGTGGCAGCGTTTGAAGAAGGGGTATCTAGAGGATTGGGTAATTTGGACTTGTTTATGGGAAAATGGGGCAAATCTTTGGCATTTCTGGAGGGCTCTCGGGGAGGGACATTGGAGAGAGAAATGTAGAGGTTATGTGTGTGAATAATTATATTTTATGAATTATTAATTTTTTAATATTTGTTTTTGTGTGTCTATAATTATGTTGGACCACTGGGATGTTGTTTTGGGTAGGATTGGTGGGGGGGGTAGTAATAGAGGGGGTTAATTATTGATTCTGTTTGTATATGTTCTTGCTTGTGTGTGTTAATATAGGAATCAATAAAAAATGTTAATAAAAAAAAAAAAAAAAAGTATGACTGTCTTGCCCTGAATAGCCAAAACTCCACCTTCGGCGACAAAATAGTATTATATCTGAATTTCGATCGGGTCAATTCTCTGAGGCCATCAGATGACATTCGGCACTTCAGCTCTGCCTCGGCACTTTTAATATTCCCTTCTAACTCCACGAGTTTGATAACTGGTGGAAAAGGTTGATAACTGATTAACTGGCCAATAGTTTTTAAAATGTATTTATAGAATTATTTATGCACAAGTATTTTCTTACTATGACGGGAACATACACAGAAGCAACAAGAGTCCAAGATAAATAAAATCTCAGAAGTTGCTTATTGCTCAACGAAAATCTGAATAATGGTAAGAAAAAATTCAGATATAGTGCGTAATGCGGGACTTTTAACGATAAACAAGTTCAAAACACACAGGGGACTCTTATTTTGAAATAATAGGCTTGGCTCCGTTAAAATGCTCTATATTTAAGTATTTAACAAATTAAGCTTTTTATAGCCTATTTATTCATCAGATGAAGCATTTTATGTATATATGTATAAACTTTATTAGATGAGGTTAAATGAAGAATAAGGTTGATTTTTATTTACAAGATATGTTGCCATATATTCGTATTTTTTGTTGCAAGTCCTCGCTTCAATTTAGATACTTAATTATCTAATCAAAATAACAAAATATGCGTTGAAGTGAGGATAAAAATATGGATGAATATTGTCAATGATGAAAGATTGAGGAACACGGATCAGTAAAAAAAAAAAACTATCTGCAACTATCAGCATAGATTTTTGCTGATAACAGATTTCCAAAAAGTAACTATCGCAACGATTAATTGATAAAACCGATATTTTGGTCTACCTCTACTGGGAAGGAATAACCTGCTTCACTGATCCTTTAATCTCACTTTATATTAAATACATTACAAATTCAGGTTCAAATTATTTTGAAACCTATGGAAATAACATGCATTTTAAGTTAAAATCATGCATGTAATCCAAGATTTCTTGTTCACATGGCAAAATGCTTGAGAGTTAATTCATAAATAGAATGGAATCGATTGAATATTACAGTGGAACTCCAAAGAGCTGCAAATGAAAAACATATGCATGGCATTCATGTTACCTCGTTTTAGTGCTGCTTTTAATTTCTCTCTGCATACCCAATAAAAATATAGTCACTATGTGACTGACTTGTGGTTCCGTGCTGTTGGATAGACATGTATGCTTTTGAAAAAGAAAAAAAAAAGGTTAAGTGACATCAAATGATTCAAATGTTTCCTTTTAGAAAAAGAGTTTTTGGCACTCCTCTCCTAATCTTTAATAGTAACTTATGTAGAGAGTTCTGATTGGTCCATTGGTTCAATTATGCAAATACAAAACAACATAAACATACATACATTTGTAGATTTGCAGACAAAAATAACCAGAAAAAGAAACACTTGCAAACAATGACTGCAATAAACATGAACACATGTTGAACTCCATGGCTTTTCCCCAAGTGAATCTTGCTTGCACACTTTGACCAATCGGGCAACACAGCTGATTAGGGATAGTAATTTGCCTTTTTTTTAAAACACATCCAGTCAAGTTTTCCCTAGAGTGTAGTCTTCCCGAGTGTGCACTAAACGTTTAAACATATGTGACTCTTCATTTGACATTGTACTTTATGTCACAGCCTCATTAAAACAGATGGCCTGAAGTCACTTTTAAGAAAATAACACTTCCTCATTCCATATTAAACATAATATTTTGACTGCAATGCTATTGATAGACAAACTGTTATCCTTTCGATTATTGTGTAAAAGTCATATTTACATCATGCAAGGACCATATAGGCCAATGGAGATAAAAATTAGATGTTTTTACAGTATGACACCTGAGAAACAAAATATAATGGGGATCATAAGGACAATGTTATGGAGATTAAATAAAAAGTAATTTGAATCAGTGGAAAATGTGTAAAAATTAACTCCCAGTGTGACAAAACTCTGGAAAAAACAGGTGTATTTTCCTGTAACATGCAATCTCATTGGTTAAATGAGTCCCCAGCCCATTTAAAGTAGGTCACAGACATACACTATGGTCACAACCACTTATTTATAGTGTTCTGCTCTTTTGGCAATAAGCTAGCATGATCAAAGGGGACAATAGTTAAAGTTTAAACTCTGGCAATTGTACATCTACAAGTACATGAAAGTAAATGACTTTAGGGTGGGTTCTGTGTAACTGAAGAAAAATCCTTTAACGTTGAAGTGTGTAATTTTTTTTGGATATTAAAATGCTTTACCCTATTCCTGCTTCATACTGTATTCAGTGATATGCAACTGATGAACTAAGTAATCCATTTGTAGTTTAGGAAACCTTTTTGAAAATCATTATTTTAGCAGTTCCATTTGGTGACCCAAGTGGCAATTACATACTTCAGCTTCAAATATAATTTGTGAATGTAAATTTAAGAAATTTTCAGTTACACAGATCATCTCATACTTCATAATTATTACGAGAGTAATCTAACTCTAAAAGTAGTGTACCTCTCTCTAACTGGTATTTGAAGACATTGGTCTTCAAAGTGATTGCTTTAGGCCACCGCAATAGAGGAAGTCAGAGTCATTGCCATGTTTCAGTCATTTCAAATTGTAATTTCCTGTTGTATAGTAAACAGGTTGAGACTGGTTAGAGAGGGTACAGGAAATCAATCACAAGGATTATCTCAAACTGATAATGCAGATTGGCTGGAGCCAGAAATAATGTATTTCTTTCTTCTGCTAAACAAATATAAAGATTTTTAGAAGAATATCTCAGCTCTGTAGGTCCATACAATGCTAGTGAATGGTGACCAGACCTTTGAAGGTGCAAAAAGCACATAAAGGCAGCATAAAAGTAATCCACATGACTCCATTGGTTTAATCCATATCTTCTGAAGCGATATGATAGGTGTGGGTGAGAAACAGATAAATATTTAAGTCATTTTTTACTATAAATACTCCTACGTGCCCAGCAGGTGGCGATATACACAGAGAATGCGAATCACCAAAAACAAAAGAAGAATGTGAAAGTGAAAGCGAAAGTGGAGATTTATAATAAAAAACAACCTAAATATTGATCTGTTTCTTGCCCACACTTATCATATCACTTAAGAAGACATGGATTAAACCACTTCGGTCTTATGGATTACTTTTATGCTGCCTTCATGTGATTTTTGGATCTTCAAAGTTTTGGTCACCATTCACTTGCATTGTATGAACCTATAGAGCTAAAATATTTATTAAATAATCAGTCACTTCTCATTTACTGAACTTTACTGACCATGAACATGATTAGTTATAGTTCGATATACAGTAGATATGCCTAAAATATGTTTAAATCTCAAAGTAGACTAATTGTTGGTTTGTATTTAAAACTCTTGAATATGAACAGACAGATGGGAGCTCATTACAAACCAACAATTGGTCTACTCACATGCAGAACCAAACAGATTTTAAAGTAACTTCCACTTACCATTACACTTAAAAGGGCACAAGTTTGTAAGCACACTTTGTGGGGTTCATATCTATAACTACTACTTCTATATATACACTGTTTCTTGCATGAATGAACACATACTAATAAAAGATACAGTGTTTCGTTTTCCCTCCAAGTCCCTCTCACATCTTAGAGCTCACATACTGTGAAAGAATGGCTTGGGATTGCCTGCTTTTTTTCTGTCTCATCCAAACATTAGGACCCCTCCCAAATTCCCGTAACCTCTTGTTCACATACGTTCCCTGAAAGTCAGTTGGGATTGCATTCTGTATAACCTCTGGAGCAGTTATGACTCATGACTCAAGTTGTCTGGTGATTCTCTCTGCCTTGCTCCACACATGATCCATGGATGGAGAATGCATTGCATCAATACACTGATGTACCAGTAAAACCCACAAACTGGTTCTGAGGGAGCTGCCATTCATTAAATGATACAAATATGAATATGTAAGGGATAATGTAGAGTCAGTCTGTCATTATCTCAAAATAAACTCAGTCAGGGTGATCAGGACCTTGACGTGAAGTGGACTGTACTTTATCCTGCATATTACTTAGTTACCAAATAAATGAATACATAGACATGAAATTATTTGAATTGAAAACTAATTTTATCATGTGAGAAGACATAGGCATAGGATATGAGAGACATGAAACTAGCACAGCAATGTAGGAAATAAGAGACTTATCAAAACAAATATGTTTATGCCAAAATACACTGAAAAACATGAATAGTAAGATTTACTTAATTTTTATTTAGCAAGTTTTTGCACACAATTTTTCTAAGTAAATGGTATAAAATCAAGTAAAATCTACTTAACATCATGACATAATCTACTGATTAAAGTGAGTGAGTAAATTTAAATTAAACATTTCTCATAATACAATAATTTTCGCTTACAAATCTGACATACATGGTACTACTTAAATATAATTTATATGAACATTTTATTAGAACATTTCACATTTTGGACTTTCCTCATAAAAACATTCCACAGGAAAGCTTAATGCATGCTATGTAGTCTATTAGACAACATCATCTTGATTAGAAAAGGTGATAGAAAAAAAGATTACAGAGCTGTGCACGCAGACCACAACTCTTGGTGCAAAAAACACGATGACAGTGATCATCAACAGATACTTTTTTTGATCATGTATGGGTCATTTTGAGTAGAAAATGACCAAAACAAGAAGTTACCAAATGTAATGACAAAATCAACAATAAAAATGGTGTAAATAAATCTGAAACAGTGAAACCATGCAAGCTCATTAATTATTCAAGCCTGGTGCATGCTGGGAAAACCAGCTTCAAAATGTTAAGTAAAATGTACTTATTATATATATTTACCTGTAAAATTTACTCAAATTAGCAAATAAATATGACAACGTTTGTTTTTTTTTTTACTTTAGGATTGATACATGATGACACATTGTGAAGATAACAAACAAATATAAATAATATTTACTTAAAAGCTAGAGCAACCTATGGCACACGTGCCAGCATTGGCAAGCGGAGGGGTAATCACTGGCATGCCAGCAACTGCGAGAGAGGAGTAGACTATTTTATTCATGTGAAATTCTGCACCTGCATTCCAATCTATATCTTGGTGTATTCCTTCCTCATGATCACGCAGCGTGTTTTCATCAGCTGAATGGGAGACTAAACAAAAAGTTAAAATGTGACGAGACTGCAGTATACCCAACAGACTCCTGTAGCACGTGCAAGCCATTCGCGCATCAAGAGTAAAAGTGCCTGCTTTGCTTTGGTCAGGCTGCGCAGATGAGAGCCTACAATCCATGTTTCATTTGTTTCTATTTGTTTTCAGAACAACACGTGATGTAATAAGGAAAACACCATTATTAATCCTTGAGATTTCCAACCCAGCATACAGGTACACCCTCCTTAAACCAGGGTCACACTCAAATTTACATTAAACAATTAAAAGAGAAAACATAAACCCACATCGTGGGTTCAAATATCTTTTTAAGTCTATTCAAAATATAAATTAAACCTGGAAATCGGCCATTGACCAGGAAAATAAAAAAATCATAATCAGTATCAGCTTTATTGCCAAGTATGCTTACACATACAAGTAATTTGTCTTGGTGACAGGAGCTTCCAGTGTACAACAATACAAAAACACTACAAAAACAGCAGCAAGACATATATAATAATAAAAAATAATTATACACATACGTACATACACAGACACACACATACATACATACATACACATATACACATACGTAGTGCAAATCTAATACAAATCTGTTATCTGTTATGTACAGTGCAAATGTTTGTTTTTTTTTGTTTGTTTGTTTTTTTTCTCAGAGGAATGAAATGGCAGAAGAGGTTGGATGTGTTGGATAAATATAAAAAAGACTAAACTGTGTATTGCACATAGTTATTGCTCAACAGGGCAGTTTTAACTGTTCATGAGATGGATAGCCTGAGGGAAAAAACTGTTCCTGTGCCTGACAGTTCTGGTGCTCAGAGCTCTGAAGCGTCGGCCAGAAGGCAACAGTTCAAAAAGGTAGTGGGCAGGGTGAGTGGGGTCCAGAGTGATTTTTCCAGCCTTTTTCCTCACTCTGGAAGTGTATAGTTCTTGAAGGGGGGGCAGGGGTTAACCAATAATACTCTCAGCAGTCCGAACTGTCCTTTGTAGTCTTCTGATGTCTGATTTCATAGCTGAACCAAACCAGACAGTTATTGAAGTGCAGAGGACAGACTCAATAACTGCTGAGTTGATCTGTATCAGCAGCGCCTGTGGCAGGTTGAACTTCCTCAGCTGGCGAAGGAAGTACAACCTCTGCTGGGCTTTCTTCGCAATGGAGTCAATGTGTGTCTCCCACTTCAAGTCCTGTAAGACGGTAGTGCCCAGGAACCTGAATGACTCCACTGCTGCCACAGTGCTGTTTAGAATGGTGAGGGGGGGTCAGTGTTGGGGTGTTTCTCCTAAAGTCCACAATGATCTCCACCGTTCTGAGTGTGTTCAGCTCAAGGTTGTTTTGACTGCACCAGACAGGCAGCTGTTCAACCTCCCTTCTGTATGCAGACTCATCGTCATCTCGGATGAGGCAGATGACAGTGGTGTCGTCTGCAAACTTCAGGAGCTTGACAGAGGGGTCCTTGGCGATGCAGTCATCGGTGTAGAGGGAGAGGAGTAGTGGGGAGAGCACACATCTCTTGGGGGCACCAGTGCTGATTGTACAGGTGCTGGAAATGAGTTTCCCCTGTCTCACAAGCTGCTGCCTGTCCGTCAGAAAGCTGGTAATCCACTGACAGATAGACATGGGAACAGAGAGTTGGTGTAATTTATTCTGGAGTATAGCTGGGATGATGGTGTTGAAAGCTGAACTGAAGTCCACAAAAAGGATCCTTGCATATGTCCCTGGTCTGTCCAGATGTTGCAGGATATGATGCAATCCCATGTTGACTGCATCATCCACAGACCTGTTTGCTTGATAAGCGAATTGAAGGGGATCTATAAAGGGTCCAGTGATGTACTTCAGGTGGGCCAACACCAGTCTCTCAAATGGTTTCATGACCACAGACGTCAGGGCGATAGGTCTGTAGTCATTAAGTCCTGTGATTTTTGGTTTCTTTGGGACAGGAATAATGATTGAGCGTTTGAAGCAGCATTGGACTTCATACTGCTCCAGTGATCTATTGAAGATCTGTGTGAAGATGGGGGCCAGCTGGTTAGCACTGGATCGAAGACACGCTGGTGAGACGCCATCTGGGCCTGAAGCTTTCCTCGTCTTTTGTTTCCGAAAGACCCAGCTCACATCATCTTCACAGATCTTAAGTGCAGGTTGAGTAGCAGGAGGGGGGAGGAGGGGGGTTGCAGGAGGCGTTGGTGTTTGTGTGAAGTGAAGGTCAGAGTGGGTGTGGGGTGTGAGATTGGGCCTTTCAAATCTGCAGTAGAACACATTCAGGTCATCAGCCAGTTGTTGGTTCCCTACAGGGTTGGGGGTAGGAGTCCTGTAATTTGTGAGTTGTTTCATGCCACTCCACACTGATGCAGGGTTGTTAGCTGAAAACTTGTTTTTCAGCTTCTCAGAGTATCTTCTTTTAGCCACTCTGATTTCCCTGTTCAGTGTGTTCCTGGCCTGATTGTACAAGACTTTATCCCCACCCCTGTAAGCATCCTCTTTGGCCTGACGAAGCTGCCTGAGATCTGCTGTAAACCACGGTTTGTCATTGTTGAACTTTAAATAAGTCCTAGAAGGAATGCACATATCCTCACAGAAACTGATATATGATGTAACAGTATCTGTGAGCTCGTCCAGGTCTGTGGCTGCAGCCTCAAAAACACTCCAATCCGTGCAATCGAAGCAGGCTTATAGTTCCCGCTCTGCTTCATTGGTCCATCTCTTTACAGTCCTTACTACTGGCTTGGTTGATTTTAATTTCTGCCTGTAGGTTGGACGAAGATGAACCAGACAGTGATCAGAGAGTCCCAAAGCTGCTCTAGGAACAGAGCAATATGCATCCTTTATTGTTGTGTAGCAATGATCCAGTATATTTCTGTCTCTGGTTGGGCATGTAATGTGCTGTTTGTATTTGGGCAGTTCACGTGTGAAGTTTGCTTTGTTCAAATCCCCAAGAATAATAATAACTGAGTCCGGATATTGTTGTTCTGTGTCTGTGATTTGATCAGTCAGCTGTTGCAGCGCTGTGTTCACACACGCGTTTAATGCGATATACACACTCACCGGAATAAACGAGGAAAACTCCCGCGGCGAGTAGAACGGCATACAGTTAATAAAAAGCGCTTCCAAATTAGGACAGCACATCCTCTTTAACGTTGTTACATCTGTACACCAACTTTCATTGATGTAAAAGCATGTTCCACCGCCTCTCGTTTTCCCCGTTAACTCTGCGATGCGATCCGCTCTGAACACCTGAAAGCCCGGCTGATGTAATGTGCTGTCCGGAATGGCTTCACTCAGCCAGGTTTCTGTGAAGCACAAGGCAGCAGAAAAGTCCTTGTTTGTATGGGTGAAGAGATGTAGTTCGTCCGTTTGTTAGGAAGAGAGCGGAGATTCGCTAGATGAATGCTCGGCAGTGCTGTTCGAAAGCCGCGCCGACAGAGTCTGACCAGCGCGCCTGCTCGTCTCCCTCGCCTGCGTCTCATAGCGCTTTTAAACAACACAGCTGCGCCTCCAACTAAAATGCCCAGCAAAACATCCGAATATTCAAAAACCGGGAAAAGATTATCTGGTATATGCTGCCGAATGTTCAGCAGTTCGTCCCTGGTAAAACTGACTGGAAAAAGATTACTAAACACAGGACAAACAAACAAAAACAACAAAAGAACTGAAGAGCTACACACCGAGGCAGCCATCCACGGCACCATCTTGATGTGTATCATGTCAAAACGGTTGCCGAACCCTGAGTTAGAGCATACATTTTTAAATGTTTGAATTGAGTACAAATGTAGAATTTACTTAATATTTTCAAGTTCATGCTTAAAATAACCCATTCAATGTAGAAAATACTCAGCTATATTTACTTAACCACAAAATAATTTTTTCAGTGTATCAAAATTACTAGTTACTGTTCCTACAGTAAAATCATAATGATTGAATATGGGATTTACTTTAAACATTGTAAGAAACTTTACAATAACTATAGTATTTTAACTGTAACCATGGTAAAATTTTGTAAGAGAGAGAGAGAGAGAGAGAGAGAGAGAGAGAGAAAGAGAGAGAGAGTAGTTTTGCTTGTTGCATGACCCTCTATGCTTTTTATCTCTGTCCCATCGCTGCAGTGTGTCTTCACACAGGACATTCTCTTGAGTTCTTGTATGATACATCTGTGTTCAACTGTCATAGCACCACAGTCACAGGAATTCCGGTGTTTTACACAACACACGTCCTACACAAGCGCATGAATCGGCGAGGGGGCAACGAGGGCGGAGCTTTACTGATAGCTACTCTGGGAAAATAGGGGGTGGAAAAACGGGGTATCCTGTCGAATGACGGGGGTAGTGTGGCTTTTGTGGTCCAGACAGCTGTCCTTCCTAAGCCGATTATTTTAAATAATCCACTTGCAGAAACCAGTGAACAAAGTCAAATCATGACAGACTGCTATTTTTAAGTGTTTTATTTCAAACCATAAAAATATTTCTTTTTGTCAGGAATTATTTGAATATAGAATATGTTATGAATGACTGTACCGGTCCTGGACAGTCAGATTTAAAGGGATAATGTACAATCCTATTTGCTTTCTGTGCGCTGTATCCTTAAAGACCGTTCATACTGAACGCTAAAAATCTAGTCATATGTATCAGAAAACCGTCTGTCTAACGCATTTTTACAAAGGAAAAGAATGGAAAAACAGCGCGGACGGACGCAAAACATGTTCGGTGTGAACAGCCCCTTAGTTCCGCCCACCGAAACCGCACCACGCCCAGTCAGCTCTCGGGGTCTCCCCTGCTCATAAATAATCATAAGCACAAATGGGCGGAGCATCACATGTGACTAAGCGTTGGGTCATATTGTTCGCCCGCCCCCCATTAATTTACATTGCTAAGGGTCCTGTCTTCAACTGAACTGTTTCCAAAAGAGAAAGAGAGAGGGACAAATATTTAGCAGACACACCTTAATAACAAGAGAGGTAATCTGAAAGTGAACTGATGCCTTTTCTCCTTCTGAGGTCAGTCTGAAGAACTTTCCACAGAGAAGTAGCGTTCAAGATTGATTTTGAGGTATGTGTGTTTTGAAGACGCTTTGCATCGTAACGCATTTATTTATTGTAGTATAAATGAGACGGGCGTTATTGAAAACAACGTTTATGAACACAGTCATATGATGCATTTCTCATATAATGCATGGATCAAACAATGACCAACAGAACAATAAAGCGCTCAAATCACGCGCAGAACAATGGCAAACAAATATAAATAATTGAAGTCGTCATGTTTCCCATAACATATGACTGTTTATAACTTAAATATGTATTTTTTATTAGAAGTTTTTTTCAGGGTAAATATTTGAATGGTAAACATTATATTATTTGCATCACATTCTGAACAAATGAGTACATTAGAGAAAATAAATGCAAATTTATATTATTATAATGATGCAGTTTAAGTAAAAAGTAAAGCGTGAGTAGTTGTTAGGGACAGCAACAATTAAAAGCACATGGGACGTGTCATGTCTGTCTCACTGCATAACAGTGTCTCGTTCACTATTTACAGTCAAATCGTTCTGTTTCAGCTGCTTATACCTTAGATTTTATTTTTCAATTATTATTATTATTATTATTATTATTATTATTTTATGCAAACTGTAGGAGAACTTATACTATTTATTTGTGCACACCTCAAAACAGAGATGTCTGGTGTTATTCTAATTCACTCTTACAGCAGATATCATGCAGAGACAAACATAATCGGATGCCCAATAGTGTCTTTGAGATCAGCTTGTCACAAGTAAATTTTTCAGTATGTTTTTAATGTTCAGGATGATCATACAAAAATGGATTATGTGTATTGGAGGGGATATTGGGAGTAGGGAGGGGTTGGTCCTGACCACATGTGTTTGCAATTTTGAGGCTGTTTCGTTTAACGCCTTACATCTGATTTTTGCTCTTTGAACCAGTCCCCCCCCAGTGCTAGTGAAGCCTTCCGTTTCTGTGTTTGTATCTCTTTCTCTATCTTTTCTCTCACACACACATGCTATCATACTCTGTGCGGGGTTTTACGCTCTATATAACTGTGAATGTGAAATAGAGAAAGTGAGATTGAGAGAAAGACAGTAATGACTTCGGACTTCCCGTACATGATGATGTTGTCCCCTGTGGACGGGTAGGATGGGAGAGGAGATGAGTGATTAGAGCTTCTCAGTGAAGTCACTCTGTGTCCTCAGCGATACAAAACAGCAAAGGAGGTATTAGGATGTCCAGTCATGGTAGCGCACTTATGGATGTGTTGCCGTAATTAACATCCTATTCAGACTGTCCTTGTGTTCTAGAATCAACTCTGTTTCTGTAATTTGACCTTTCTCAATACAATACTGTCATTATTGCTTAGCCTCTTTTTCTTCAGTGGAACACAAAAAGAGAATGTTAGCTTCAGTCTTCATTTTAACATGGTAGAAAGTCATACAGGTTTAGAACAACGTGAGGGTGAGGACGTGATAACAGATCTGTTATTTTTGGGTGAACTATGCATTTTAAAATATTTTCTCATATCACAACTTTATAAACAAGCCATTTCTAGGTTGATTCCCCCCAAAAATTGTAAACACTGTGGCCCAGTGGTTCTATCCAGACATTGCTCTGGATGTTTGAGCACCCCGAACAGCCAGTGAATTTTGGCCAGGCTATGTTTGTCCAACCAATGGAAGATGATTATTTTTGCAACTCTGTTTGGTGATGCTAGTGGCACAGATGAGACACACTTCACTTTTAAAATAGGAATTGAAATGCAGTGACAAATAGAATAGCATCTAGAATGGATTATTTATTGCTTTATATTTTCCCATGGGATCCTTTAGTGTACTATCAACATCTTTAAAATGCTTGTATATTAAAAATTGACACTTGCACTTTTAATTCCCCAGCAAAGTGGAAGTGCCTGGGAATGTCCATTGTTGGAATTACCCTGTTTTTTCTTGGTTATCTGAACACATGCTCCTATGAGTCAGCATCACACTGGGTTCAATATGGAATGTTGTCTACACTGCATATTGAGCCAGTGTGCTGAATACTGATTAAGCTTATGAACATGTTGCCCTAGAGGAACTTGTTTACGGAACAGAGCATGGCCACTTCTGTATACTGCCAATGAGACTATGGATCTTTGTTTTGGTCTGCATGTTCACGTGTGTGTGAGCACGACAGTTCTCAGTGATGCTCAGTGTGCTTTGTTCTCTTCCAGTCTCTTTGTTTAACTGTTACCGTTTCCCCAGTCTGCCCATTTATAACTCAAAGCTTCTCATCTCTCCTATCTCATATACATATTATAAATCATGCTAATACATCATTTTAATATGACTGCATATGTGCTTCAGTGATACAAAGGAATGGCATGGATCTCCTCATTAAAGCATGATGCAATATTTATGTTTGGTTTGAAATCATATGGAGTGTGTGTTATGTTCTTTGTTTCCCGTTGCCATGGATTTCCACTGTGACGTTTTAATCCAAGTGCTGGATTTTGAGCTGTTATACTAAACTATACAGTCTGTTTTGGGTAGACATTAGGATTAAATTTTGTGATTGATAGTTTAAGATAGGAAATCTTAGAACTTTCAGAGAACTATGAAAGTGTTTATCAGAGGTTCCATTTATTATTGTGTCAAACATACATGCATACTGTTGTGTTTGTTTGGGCATGAACAAAAGAGTTTAGCCCCAAACCAGTTATTACTGTCTCAAGCATCTTTGACTTAATATTAGGAGAGAGGCGGAATAAAATGGACAGGTAATATGTGGTCTGTCAAGTAACGTGATACAACACTTTGTTTTAAATGTGAAACATGCATAGCTCAATATCTTATGCAGTTTAAGTAGGATACATTTTTAGTGGGACAATAAATCTAGGTTAGAGGGATAGATTGGGGTTTACAATATTGGTTAACAGAATCATTTTTACATCATAAAATTAAAAAGGTTTTCATTTCACATTTCAATTAAAATAGGAGTTGGAAAGTAGAGCTGTCAACATGGCTGAGAAACTAAATTATAATTTTTCACTGAAATACTACCAAAATTCGAATTATATTGAAATATAATATTCAAAAATGATTTCAGGTAGGGGTGAAAAATCTACAAGACATCTGGTTATTAAATCGACATTGTCTCCTACATCTACAACTGTGTGCTACAAATCAATATAAACTATCAGCACCATGTAGCAGCAATTGTTTATTGCAAAGAACATATCTGGCTGTTAACAAATGTGCGTAAAATGGCACAACTGCCAAAGACCTCCACCTCTGGGGTCGTTCACTATGAACGCATCCACTTTCCAAAATTCAAATCCTCATTTTAGCATCTGAATGTGTGTTTTTATCTTAAATTCGACAAATATTCGAATTTCAAATTTTAATTTGACATCCTAATTGGAAAGATAGAAGTAGGAAACGTAATGGTTTTCTTGTGTTTCCTGTAATAATTTGTGTCTTTTACAGCATCATGAAGGTCCATGCGTAATCTGTAGCATTTGCATGTTGTTTGTGCAAGAGTTCGGGTGTATGTTGTGTGAATTATAGATCTGTAGAGTAATCCAGACATGGACAGTTGTCTGTAAATCCTTTAGTCTGATCTGTCCAATAGCTGCCTGGCATTCTGTTGCTGACACTGATTTTTATCCCTTTAAATCAAACAGAGAAACATAAAAATCATATATCTCCTCTTCTCTCTCGCCCCACATGGTTAAAAAGAAAGCTCACGGGGCAGAAAGTAGGCTGGACTAATGGATATTGTGTTTGATTCATGACCACAGGATATATCACTGATCTCAATTAGGATGTTGAAGAATCTGATGAAACATTCTGTTCTGTGGCATGTTTCATATTAGTTTAATAGCAGCCCAAAGCGAATGAGGAGAGATGTGCCATCATACATGTATCTAGATTTTTTGCATTTTCTAATGAAAATATGAGCAGTACTAGTACATGCAAAACGTGCACCATGATGCTAAGATGTCTTGGGTGGTTGTCAGGGCATTGCTTTGCGTTGCGTAGGTTTTCTCAGTGCTTTTTAGTATGTTGATATATGGTTGTTATGGTGATCTAGGTGGTTTCTAGAGCATTAAGGTTGTTGCTTATTGGTAAAATAAGCTTCTATATGATATGGCTCGGGTCCTTTTAATGCATGTTTTCATCTGTTTTATCGTCCAGCAGGCAAAAATAATCATAAGTCTGATCACTTAGTAAAGAAATAGCACACCTCTCCTCAACAAGCAGAAACAGAATAGGAAGTTGAATATTAAGTGCAAATCCCTAAACCACTTTGCTAAGCATCACTTACTAAACTTGCTCTGACTTTAAGAAGAAACACAGATGCATTGTGGACACTGTAGTTTTTGCACAGGTTCTCATTCACTTGAAACGTATCTGTCTGTGCTGACAGGCAGCGCCAGGATCAGCAGTCTCTTTGATGGCTTATCAACATTATCATATGGCAGCAGTTAGCTATTTGTGCTATCACCCCTCTGTAAGTGAGTGTGTGTGCAGAAGTGCTTGTGTTTAGGACGATTATTTAGAGTTCCCTCTTTATGCACCTAGTGCATTAAATGTTTTGGTATTAACTAGATATGTGGATTTTGTTTATTTTGACCTTTTTGCCACTTTTATTTAAAATGCAGTGGAGAGAGGACAGGAAGTAATGAGGAAATGTTGCGAGCTAGGTTCAAAGTTAATTTTCCCATATGAGCGCCACCAGTCAATTCGTCCAAGCTAGTAGCTAGACCATGGGCTTGTGATTCTGATCTACTGTTATTGTCATTATTTGAAACATTAGTTAGGAATCGTACATTTTACATTCAAACACACACGTATGTCCCCACACACACCTCTCACCTCTCATACGCCCTTTAACGCAATGTGTGACACAGCAGGTGCTGGCCACAGCTGAGCAGAATCAATGGTCCCTCTGTTGTGCTGTCTTTGTTCTATAGCACACAGTTGCTTGATCCCTCATAGGCATACTCTCACACACCTGACCCATTCTGGACAGTTGCTGCACCCCCTGATTTGGTCCCCATATGGACATGGAGTTCAATATTGTCTTCAGCATTGAGATACAAATTTAGGTGTAGCTTACACTCCATTATAGCTCGACTTTTATCCATTGTTCCCATTCAAAAGCTCGTTCAGAACAACAAACGCATTGAAAAAACTTGGTGTGAACAGGTCTTAAGGCAGAAGTATACTTTGGTGAGAAGCATGACACAGACTTCGTCATCAACAGAGTGCTCAAGCACTGAACGTGCGCAGCATGATTTTTCTTACCATGCATCTTTGAATGCGCATGCGCCTGGAGTTATTTGCACTACTTAGTGGGTCCACAAAGTAACAACACACACACTTGAGCTGTTGCTGTCACAGAGAAGCACTAGAAGATGTAATTGCCAGTAAACAACAGGAGACAACAGTGGATGTGCACGTCAAGGAGGTTAGGAGATACCTGTATTTGCATAACTTGAGTCTGAATAATATAAAAACATATTTATGGCTCTAAACTCTTGAAGATAAATAGTCCGGTGTCTCATAGCAGTCATAGCGTGCATGCACCAACTGCCTCTGTATGCATACACAGTACAATGAATTATACTTTGACAGGTTCATGTTCGACTAGGCAGACACTAAGCATTCACATCAAAACCAAAGTATACTTTGGGCTTTAGTTGGCTGTGGGTGCCAATAGCACCCATAGAAGCTCCACTAGGCCAATGATCTATTCAAAGAGTTCAGTTTTTTGTTAAAGGTGATGTCATATTCAATATGTGTGTGTGTGTGTGTGTGTGTGTTAAAAAGCCTTTGCAGGTTCATCACATTCCTGTGATGTGACAACATGGTGTTTAACTCTTTCTGAATAATCTCCATTCAGACACTATCTCTCTGTCACAGCTCCCCTACCTCCGCAGGCCTCTCCAATGCACGCACACACACACACACACACACACACACACACACACACACAAACATGCGTTTGCTTATAGCAACACAATACACAGAGAACACATTTCTGTATAATTTTAAAACACAATCCCACTTATGACTGTTTTTGGTCATTCCAGTTTTTAGTCATAGTTGAAATAGAACAGAATTCAAGTGAAGACTGAAGCAGTAAAAGCAGAAGAAAGGTTTGTGGGGTTGGTGGATGAGAAGAACAGGAAGTAGATTTTACTTCTTACTGTTAGTACCACAATTAGGTGACCACAAAAATGAGTAAAGGCAAAAATGAGTATGCTTATCAGTAGGGGGTTGATGAGACAGATGTTTGAACACCAGTGATGCACCAGTGTTGTATACAGGGTGGTAGATTTCAGTTTCTTCTAGTAAAGATAACATAAATGTTGAACATTTGTACTTATTTGTTTCTTGAATCAGGAACAATAATACATTTTGTTTCACTGGTGTCACTGTGTCCCTTATTTTTTGTGTGAAGATAGCATTTAAACATGCACATGCATGCCTTTCAACTTCCTTCGTGAATATGATCTGTCATTTTTTGTTCATTGGTAAATTCACAGAGAAGAAGAGAATATGTATTTGTCTATATGTGTATTCTACAAGCTAAACGTCTTATAGCGCTTCACTGGAAAAAGTTGGTGAAAAGGTTTTTTTACTTTTCCCTACACTGTTGGTAGGTCCATTGGTAGCCGTGTGCGGCCAACAGCTGAGACTCTTCCTTAAAGTCTTTCATTTCACGTCGTTTCATTTGTCGCTAACGAGAGGAACGTCTGCACCTCGTTTATTGACCACGGCATGGTTTTGTGCACAGCCATTTCTTTGTATAATTCGAAAGTCACGTGAACAAATGATATTGCTGTCGCTGTTGCTAACTTGAAAACTAGCGGGTTGATGTCCCGTGTCGTTCCACAGGGCTTAATTCTTGGCCCTGTTTTGATTTCTCTATATATGCTTCCTCTGGGCTCCATTTTTAACAGATACGGAGTGTCCTTTCATCTCTATGCTGACAACACCCAAATTTATCTCCCTTTAAAGCGTGACAACAAACATGCCTTACAGCCCATATTAGACTGTTTAGATGAACTCAAATTATGGCTTACAAATAACTTTTTAAAGCTGAATGAGAGTAAAACTGAAATCATCCTGTTTTGCTCAAATAACAACAGTGCATGTGATTTTGACCTAGACTCTCTCTCAGCTTATAGGACCGTGTGCGCTAGGAACTCTGTGTTCAGTTTGACAGCAACCTACATTTGATAAATAGATAAGCGCTGTGGTAAAATCATGTTCTTATCATCTTCGTTTGTTAACTAAGGTTATGCCATTCTTGTTTGAAACAGTGATCCATGCTTTTGTTACTTCTCGCCTGTATTACTGTAACTCGCTTTACATTGGTGCCCCTTATTCGTCTATTTCACGTCTTCAGCTTGTTCAAAATGCTGCGGCTATGCTCCTTAAGGGGAAACGCAAATTTGAGCACATCACACTGGTCTTGATTTCATTGCACTGGCTTCCTGTTAAATTTAGAATTGATTTAAAAATTGTATTGTTTGTATTTAAATCTCTCCATAACCAGGCGCCACAGTACACAGTACTACAGCCAACTTGCTGCACCCGTACACTCCATCAAGATCTCTTAGATCTGGTGAATCTGAATTGCTTTGTGTTCCCAGGTCTAAACTTAAGAATAGTGGTGATCGTGCCTTTGCTGTTGTTGGACCTAAGCTATGGAACAGTCTTCCGGCACATATTAGAACTGCCTCAACTATCTCGGCTTTTAAAACTAAATTTAAAACGTATCTATTTTCCTTGGCTTTTAACATTCCTTGAACTTTTTTGTTTTGATCTTTGTAAGTTTATTGTTTATTGTTATTACATGTCTTGATTGTTGTCTTTTTATATATTGTGCAGAACTTTGGTCAACCTCAGTTGTTTTTAAATGTGCTATATAAATAAACATCGATTGATTGATTGATTGATTGATTGATTCTAAATAGTCTCTGGTGCAACTTCAAGGTAAAAGCGCTTCACATGTGCTATAAGTAAATGTCTTATTCACTATGCACTGTATGTATGTAAAGGACCTCTGTTCGGTCGGGAAAGGAGGAGGCAGGAGCCGGATACACATTCAACAAGACTTTAATTAACACAAACGCTGAACTGAAAGCATAATATCACACCATAATCACACACGAACACTGCTGCATGTGTGTGTGTGTCTCTCTCTCTCTCTCTCTCTCTCCGGCGTCCCTAGCTCCTCCTTTATCACTCTTCTGCTGATTGGGCAACTCCGCAACGGATGTGCATCCTCACGGCCCAGCCACACCCTTCTCCTTGTCACAATGTACAATTGGTTTGATTCTGTATTTTTTGAGCATATAGGATTGTTAATGTATTTACTTTTAGTAAATGCGACATGCCATCCATGGTTGCTGGACTACTGTGTGTACTGTTATTTCTTCTAACTAATATATTAACAATTTCTTAATGTGCAAATAAATTACAAAAATTTGATGACTAAACAGAAATCAGAAGAAACTGCTATCTATCATTTAAAATACAATATTATTTTTTTAGATTCTTTTTTACAAAATTTTGTGTGAAATTGAGTAAATATAGTGCTAAATAAGAGTTTAGTATTTTTTTTTTTTTTAGCAATTTATGTTTATATTATTTACTATATTAAATTGTGTGATATAGCAGCATTGTATCGGCGTATCGGCCTCCCTGCTCTCTGGATATCGGCACTGGCCACTAAAAAGGCCATATCGGTCGACCACTATTTTTGACATCCACTGCCACCGGAGAGCAGCACAAGGTAAAGTCAGTGATTCTGTTATTGTATTTTATTAGTTCCAGAGAGTGAGAGTCTGTCAGTCCAGATGCACTGTTCTCTGTTTGACCTGATTTGAGTGTTTATTCGAGTATATCAGTTCTCCTCTCCACTGGAGCAGAGACTTGAACACAATCCCCAATGCAATGCCCAGGTGGGTCAACATTGTTACAGATGGCATGAGTATGAGCGCTGTGTTGGTGTTTGCCTCTGTGTGAGCATATGGGCTGAATCAGTTTTTATTGTTATTTGTAGTTCTAATGAGCTGTACTTTGTACATGTGACTTGTTTTAATTATATGGACAATAGACAGGCTTTTAGTATTCAATCCTATTGTTAAAGAGGGTCAAGGAGTAATTATTTTCCTGATTCAGAGTACTGTAAACTTTGTCAGTTCAAACCAGTCTGGCCATTCTCTGTTGACCTCTCTCATCAACAAGGCGTTTCCTTCCACAGAACTGCCGCTCACTGGTTGTTTTTTGTTTTTGGCACCATTCTGAGTAAACTCTAGAGACTGTTGTGTGTGAAAATCCCAGGAGATCAGCAGTTACAGAAATACTCAGACCAGCCCATCTGGAACCAACAATCATGCCACAGTCCAAATCACTGAGATCACATTTTTCCCCATTCTGATGGTTGATGTGAACATTAACTGAAGCTCCTGACCCATATCTGCATGTTTTTATGCACTGCACTGCTGCCACATGATTGGCTGATTAGATAATCGCATGGATGATTGTTGGTGCATGGTCATGCGATTGATTAAACGGGAAAGGAGGACTGATTTTCACTTCAAGCAAATTGGTAAGTGCTTTTTGCATTGTTATAGCAACATTAGGAGTTTTTTAAGTGTAATCAATTGCATGATCATGCAGAACATCTCGTGTTTTTAAATCCATAAGGATCTCTTTCTCAATGGCAATACCAGCAGTGATGACAGCCGACTTCGATCTCGCGCTCATCGCTTTCAAATAATGTACATCACTTAAAGCGTGATTGTGTCACTCAAGGCCAGCTAGAAGGCCTGGACTGGGACATATCCTAAAGACCACACCCACCAAGAACAAATAAATCAGTCTGATTGGCTGATGAATCTGACAATCTGACTTTAGATGCCTATTCACTTGCACTGTTGAGGGATTCTGTGGAAATTCTGAAGGCCTGACGGGGTGGAGCTCAGACTCACGCGCTGCTTTGGGAGCATGGCTTCAGGTATGCGATTGGTGAAACAGTTGTCACACTTTGCTGTAAGCATCGAGGAATAACTTCTGATTGGATAAACGTTTTTTGCTATTTGTTTGTAGATGAATTAGGAGTGGAAAGCCATTGAAAATACATTTCAGTGAGAATGAAAGGATGAAAAAATATGTATTTATTAGGCCATTTATTATGTTACGCCAGCAGAGAAGGCTTTGCTGGCCCTGAGAAATCGCCACTGAGTGTATGTATATCTGAAGTACAGACTTAAAGGAATATTCCAGGTTAAACACAATTTAAGCTCAGTGGACATCTGTGGCATGCTGTCAATTTCCACAGAAACTAAAATTGACTCATCCCTCAATTTGTTAAATCAAACAAACAACAAAAAGAAAACATGTCCAGAAATGCACTTACAGTGGAAGTAAATGGGGCAACCATTGTATGCTTGTCCCATAGACTTCAATTGCACGTGGATAACTGTCAATGCATTTTTTGTTTTTATAAGCTGAGGTACCAGTCAAAATTATTTGCTGTGAATATCCTGGAATATTCTTTTTTAAGGTTTAAGACCAGTTTCTGCTCTGTAAATCATCAATGGTGGTCTGAGTGAAGGGAAAATTGACGGTGCATGAGAAAATGAGGGGTAGAAACAAATCATCTAGAGAGGAAAGTTGATACGAATTGATACCTCTGTGGTCTATAGGACTGGCGGGGTGGAAAGTGGGGTGGGGGATGGTGCTCAATGCCTTTATTGCGGGAAATAAAGGGTGGTTCACCAATAAGGTTTGAGTTGAGATTGCTCTTAGGAAAGGGTGTAAAGATTTTGATGGACAAAGTTGTATAAATTCAGTAGAAGTAAATGCAGTATAACGAATAGGTGAAAGTGACAGCAATAATGTGCTAATGAAAAGGTTTTTGGATTGGGGAGGGACTAATATACCCCCCTGCTGGGTTAAACTGTGCCCAATGAGGGTCAGATGGTGCAATAGACTACCAGCTGCTCCCTTCCTCCCTGCATGTCTCTATGCCTAATGAGAGGTTCAAAACAGGGGAACAAAGAAGTGGCATCCTTTCTACGTCCTCCTTGTGTGTGTTTCGCGTGCATGTGCATGAATCTCACAGATACCCTATTTTATAAAATGTGAACACAATGGCTAGGGATTTTTCAGGGTTTGTGTCTGTTTCCTGTTATTGCAGTCCCATGTCTTTGCCCAAGGATTCTGTGTGCGTGTGGATGGGCTTGTGTATTGAAGATGGGAGGGGAAACCGAGGGTGATTGATTGGGGTGTGCACGCCCTCTGGTCTGTCCTTTTATATTGTAGGTTGTAAAATGACCAACAAAAATGTATTGGGCTGTATGGAGGCAATAGCTTCTTAAAGCACTTTGTGTAGAAACATGTACTGACATTGCTGATCATGCTATTGGGGTCATGTTTCAAGACTGTGATTTTTGGATGTTTAGAAAGCAATAGCCACATGGCTTTTAGAAAAAAACCTCACAAACCATGAACTAACTACATAAACATAAACCCTAATTTCATTTAGAAATGGTCTGGGTAGCACCCTTATGGCTGGTGTTAAAAGGGAGAGGTGTTTATTTAACATGAAATTAATATTAACCCTATTTACTTTATTAATACATGTTCTTGGCCTTATCGTAAACGATTCGTCAGCCAAGATCTCTTATTTCTTGGTCCCTCCCCTCTGACCACCTTGATTCCAACAATTCCTGATGGATAAAATCAAGTTCCACTCTACATTGTTTCTTCGTTATTGCTGTTGAATAGCATGTTTCACTCAGAAATGTGTCACATTATGGAAGTAAAATGGGTTGTCAATGCTGACTTAAAATATAATGTTTAGACTTTCTTTTATGCAGCAATGAAAGTGTGTAGGCATCTGAGAACCACCCAATAAAAGTTACATAAAAATATAACTTCAAGAGTTAGTTCACAATGAGTTAGTTTTCAAAAATGAAAATTCTGTCATCATTTACTTGCCCTTATGTCTTTCCAAACCTGTATGACTTTCCTTCTTCTTTGGAACACAAAAGACAAATTTTTCATACATTGAAAGTTACGACTCTCGTGCAATGACTCTCATCCATTTCTTCCATTGTTCGGTAACAGTCTTGTTCAAACAGACATGATTAGTGTGGCCGCTCAAATAAACAGAGCAATATTTTGATGGTGCCACAGTGTTTACACTTTTCGGGGAAAATATCGATGGCTTACTTCTAGTCCTCTTGAAATTTTATGTTTTTAAGCTGTGCACAATAGCACATCAGCTCCAAATGTTTAACACATTAAAGGAATATTCTGGGTTCAATACAAGTTAAGCTCAATTGACAGCATTTGTGGCATAATGTCCACAAAAGAATTATTTTGACTTGTGCCTCCTTTTCGTAAAAAAAGCGAAAATCGAAGTTACAGTGAGGCACTTAGAATGGAAGTGAATGGAGCCAATTTTTTGAGGGTTTAAAGTAGTGGTCGACCGATATGGGTTTTTTAATGGCTGATGCCAATATCCAGAAAGCAGGGTGGCTGATAGGCTGATATAATACCGATGTATCACACAATTTAATATAGTATAACATAAACATAAAATTGCTTATTTAGCACTATATTTACTCAATATTACACAAAATTTTAACTTTGTAAAAATTAACCTAAAAAAAGATTGTATTTTAAATGATAGCAGTTTCTTCAGATTTTTGTTTGGTCATCACATTTTTGTAATTTATTTGCACATGAAGAAATTGTTAATATATTAGTATATATAGTAATATAATATATAGTATATTATATAGATAATAGATAGTCTAGCAACCATGGATGGCATGTGCGCATTAGTAGTCGCATTTTCTCACAAATTACCGAATCAAACCAATTGTACATACAGAGCATAGTGAAATGACATTTATTCATAGCGCATGTGAAGCACTTTTACTTTAAAGAGCCCATATTATGCTCATTTACAGGTTCATAATTTTATTTTGGGGGACTACTAGAATAGGTTTACATGCTTTAATGTTCAAAAAACACATGACTTTTCTCATACTGTAAATTGCTGCAGCACCTCTTTTCACCCTCTGTCTGAAACGCTGTTTTATCTCCTGCCTCTCTAACCCCCCCCTTCCGAAAAGCCCAGTCTGCTCTGATTGGTCAGCTGGCCCAGTCTGTTGTGATTGGTCAACCGCTTAGAGTGTGTGTCAGAAATGTAACGCCCCTTACCATAACCGAGTTTCAGCTTAAAGTAGCCCTTAGGCGGGCATTATGCTTATGTGTTACATAGTGACCTAGCTAAGTCATGTAAGTAAGTAATGGCTGGACTGCAAACCAGGCGTTTCAGGCAGTTCAGGAGTAGGGCTGCAACTAACGATTATCTTGATAATCGATTAATCTAACGATTATTAGAACGATTATTCGACTATTCTGCGATCATTGCAACGATTAATAATTTGCTCTTAACCGATTATTCAGCTTGAGCCTCGACTTAAAAGGTTGTATTAAACGTGCTTACTAACAGTAAAGAGGACAAAATCATTTTTTAAAAAATATCTCTAAATGACATTCACTGAATTAAAGGGAAAAATACTTTTTAAATTTAATTCAGTAAAGAAATTCACTGCAAAAAATCCTATTGTTATCAAGTGTTTTTTGTCTTGTTTTCCATTTAAAATGGTCAAAATCCTTAAAACGAGACACATATTCAGACTTGCTTTAAGAGAATGTATCTTATATATAAGTATATTTTGTATATAAGTGTATTTGTTTCACTTGGTTATACTTCTGCAAGTGCAGTTAAGACAAATTATACTTATATTCAAGATCTATTCTCTAAAAGCAAGTCTAAATATCTTATATGCTGCTTCTCAGGTGAATGCATCTTTTTTTAAATGGTTTTTAGATATTTTAAAATATTTGTATTTTTAATATTATATTCAACATTCTCAGATAACAGTTTATCGCGAGTCATCACGTAATAATCTAGCTGCATTAAGCGAGCGCGCTCGAGGGATGAGTGTTCCCGCGACAGAGAGTGCATGAGCCGGGTGCAGTTTCAATCTCTCCCCCTTAGATCAGGACACTTTGCGCAACTCGGAAGAGGCGCTGACTGCACAGAGAAATGCCAGTTTCGGAGTTTGTAATTATTTACATGATCTGCTTCGTATTATTTGAACTTTAATAAAGCTATAATGCATTAAATTTAACTGCATTTAAAATGTAACGCCGGGGTGTTTCCTTTAAAGACGCTCGACGCGCAAGTTTTGCTTCAGCGAAGCGGTTCTCCGGCTCCACTTATTCCACAACGAGAGTGCTTCTCTATTTACTTATTGCTTTTTTTGTATAATTCCCTCATACTTTGCGATCTACTTCACCTAAAGCTGTTTGGAAAGTTTGGAGTGCTTCTGGACTATGAGCTGTCTTTTCTTCCTCTCCTCAGTCTGGCACGAACTGCAGTGCTGCTCTCACGCATCATCATTAGAGTTTAAAACGACTATTCGACAACGGAAATTTTTGTCGACAATTTTTTATTGTCGACGTTTTCGATAACGTCGACTAATCGTTTCAGCCCTATTCCGGAGCAGTGTTGCCGTGGACTTTGTGCTTTGTAACTTTGTAGACATTTTACATGCACAAACAGCTATATTACACACTAAATGGAAGGTAAAATCCCAAAAAGCATAATAGGGTCTCTTTAAGGTTGCACTCACGTGTTCGTTCGGATCCAGCAATCTCCTGACAGTTTAAATGGGCTGAATGACCTGCTTGGATTGTCACGGACTGGCCATCATGATTTATGAATAAGAGGAACTTTTGATCCTGATCCTGAAGTATTAATTCTGGCTAATTGGATATGTGCTTCAGAGGAAGACGTATGAAGAGTGCTCGAATGGAAGAAATGGCTGGATTTTCATGAGGATCGTGAATTACATCTGTTTAAATGAGATATCTGCATATTTGCAGACAATATGATAGAAGTATGATATTTGCCTTTTTATCATTAGACAAGAAAGTTAAAAGTTACAGGGAAATGCTGAGGAGAGGCTGACAGAAAACGTGGCTTAGAGGAAGAAATACTGTATGAGCGCTTCACAGGATGCTGGATTTCCTAAAGTTTTGTGAGGTTTGTTTATTACATAGGTTTAAATGAGATATCCGCATATTTGTATTATATTAGTTTCATTTTTATTTATTTATTTATTCCCCCCCTTTTTCTCCCAATTTGGAATGCCCAATTCCCAATGTGCTTTTAAGTCCTCGTGGTCGTGTAGTGATTCGCCTCAGTTCGGGTGGCGGAGGACGAATCCCAGTTACCTCCACGTCTGAGACAGTCAACCCGCGCATCTTATCACGTGGCTTGTTGAGCGCGTTGCCACGGAGACCTAGCGCGTGTGGAGGCTTCACGCCACCCACCGCGGCAACCACGCTCAACTCACCATGCGCCCCACCGAGAACGAACCACATTATAGCGACCACGAGGAGTTTACCCCATGTGACTCTACCCTCCCTAGCAACCGGACCAATTTGGTTGCTTAGGAGACCTGGCTGGAGTCACTCGGCACGCCCTGGGATTCGAGCTAGCGAACTCCAGGGGTGGTAGCCAGCGTATTTTACCACTGAGCTACCCAGGCCCCTCTTATATTAGTTTCATTGATATTTTATGAAGGTAAAATAGTGCCTAAATGATTTGCATTCACAGGAAAGCGTAAATCAGATTGCAAGCGAATTTGTTTTGCGTGCACACAGAACATTTTGTAAAGGTGTAAATCAAGTTACAAGCGTAAGAAAAAAATTATCAGCAATACTTTAATGCTTAAGTGTAATTCATGTGTTGTGAATCTGTAATTTCATATTAACACAAAGTAAATGTGGTCCGTATTCTTCTGACTTCCTTTTTTTCCGCACTTACACTTTTGGCACTGTTTTTGTGCCTAAACATGGTCAGAAACATTGCAAACCTGCAATCAGCAATATGCAAGCAAAGAAAGGGTGTCATGATCAGCAAAACGGATGGACTGCGTAGAATCAGTCTGTATGTGTAAAATAAACTACTGCAAACGTGTAAATGATTTGTGTTTGTGGCATAAATATTTTCCAGAAATAATCTGATATACACTGTTCCATCTTCCCTTTGTTGCGCTCACACTTGGCACGAATGTCTTACTGAAAAGAGTTTTGTGAGTTTTGCTAGCGTGAGGGTGGAGGCGGGTCTACCTGCTTCTAGTAAACAATCAAATGAGGTTTTCCTTGACCAGTGTACACTGACCTGATTGTTTTAATAATGTGACAGACAGCTACTTCTTCATAAGGCTCAGCATCGTTACCTCTGGGCATCTCTCCTCTCTTAAATATTAATTTTTTATTTGTGAGAGTAAAGTTGAGCCGACACCTTTTATTGATATAAATATGATTCTCAATCTGGTGTTCAAATGTTTCTTGTTGTTGCTGTTCATTAGGCTATTTTTATTATATTTACTTTTAATTATCATTGGCAAGGCATTTTGATAAATAGATGGAATTAGATGGTATCACAGAACTCATGCTAGAAAACAGTTTAATAAAGTAAGCCATATTAAACAAAACTCTGAACAGATAGATAGATAGTTTACTTGTATCATTTTCTTTTATAGAATTAATTCTATGAGACCAGCAAGTTCAATCTATCCATCCACACATTTGCCATGCCAATGATAATAAAAAGTAAATAAAATATAATTAAAATAATAAACAGCATCAAGAAGAAACATTTGAACACCAGATTGAGAATCATATTTATATCAATAAAAGGTGTCGGCTCAACTTTACTCTCACAAATAAAAAATGTGTATGTATTAATATTTAAGAGAGGAGAGATGCCCAGAGGAACGATGCTGAGCTTATGTCATGTTATTAAACCAATCAGGTCAGAGTAAACTGGTCAAGGAAAACCTCATTTGGTTGGTTAATAGAAGCAGGTAGACCCGCCTCCACCCTCACGGTAGCAGAACTCTTTTCGGTGAGAAATTTGTGCCAAAAGTGTGAGCGCAACAAAGGGAAGATGGAACAGTGTATATCAGATTATTTCTGGAAAATATTTATGCCACAAACACAAACCATTTACACGTTTGCAGTAGTTTATTTTACACATACAGACTGATTCTACATGGTCAATCCATTTTGCTGTTCATGACACCCTTACTTTGCTTACATATCGCTGATTGCAGGTTTGCAATGTTTCTGGCCATGTTTAGGTGGAAAAACAGTGTCGGAAGTGTCAGTCAGAAGAATACAAACCACATTTATTTTGTGTTAATATGAAATTCACAACACATGAATTACACTTAAGAAAGCATTAAAGTGTTGCTAATCATTTTTTTCTTATGCTTGCAACTTGGTTTACACCTTTACAAAACGTTCTGTGCGTATGCAATTTATTTTTACGCTTGCAATTTTATTTACACTTTCACAAATCTTTCTCTGTGCATGCAAATTTTTCTATCATGCTTTTAACTTCATTTATGCTTTTACAAATCTTACACTGCGCTTGCAAATCATTTAGGCACTATTTTACCTTCATAATATTTGCCTTTTTATCATTAGACAAGACAGTTCAAAGAAACAGGGAACCGTGGCGGGAATCAGCGGCTCTGATATGCAGACCGTTTAAATGAGACTGTATTGCACAGTCTTGCAAATTGTCTATTATTGTAGTATCATGATGGCACGTAACAAAAAAACAAACAAATTGTGACTGGTCGTTTACATGTCTCAGATGCTTAACATGCAAGCAGGCGATTCTCATTGCCCTCGCAGCCCTAAGAAAAAAATCGGCCAAAAAGGGAAATTTATTGGCCGATGTCGATAATTAAAATATTCTGAATATCGTCCGATTTATCGACCTCCACGATATATCAGTCGCCCACTAGTTTAAAGGCAGAAATGTGAAGCTTGTAATTTTTTTTAAAGCACTTACATTAATCATTCTGTTTAAACTTGTGTATTGTTTGAGCTGTGAAGTTGTTCAAATCATAGTTTTTACGGTCATTTTATGGTTTGCGGTATGTCATCATCGCAACGTTATAGTAAAATTGGATATCAATTTAAACAGAAAAGGTAAGTAAGCGATTTTACACTAAAATCATGTTAACACGCATTTTGTTTGTCTTGTGGCTATACTTTTGAAACAGAGATTATTTTAACCTTTACGAATTGGCCCCATTCACTTCCATTATAAGTGCCTCACTGTAACCTAAATTTTTGCCACAGAAAAATTATTTTTGTGGTAATCAACATTATGCCAAAATGCTGTCAATTGAGCTTAACCTGTTTTGAATATTCCTTTAATACAAATTTGTCTGAAGTGCATGATCACACAAATTAATTGTGGCATTAAATGATGAGAAGTCCACACAATGTATATGTCTTTAAGGTGGAACATGGAAACAAACCAAGGACTGGCAAACAGATGCCTGCCTAACACCTTCAAACCTTCAGTACTTAATGAGTGAGTGACTAGACATTTTACAAGCATTCCCTTTATACTTACATGCACAAACACATAGGCCTACACAAGTGCAAAGAAATGCTCTCATGTATTATTGGCAAAATAAAGGAGGTAGTTCTATGCTTAATCTTTCTGAAAGTACATTGAAATGACTTGGAAGTGCTAGTGTGTTTATGCTTTGCTTTGGACACGCCTGTATGTTTAGTATTGTGGTAGTCACCATAGAGAGGTCTGTGCCCTACACGAGGTTGAAAAGTGCAGCTCTGTAATTAAAAGCTGGATATGGGCTTTTTTATTAAACACACTTGTCCAGGAGGTTTCCCTGTGTAGAAAATTATGTGAAAGTAAACCATGCTCGGAATGTTGTTAATACTGAGACAGGCGGTTTAATGGGGTTCAGTTCACATAATAATAGTGCGTGGTTGATTAAGTTTGTTTATAGAAATGTTAGATACTGTATAGTTCACCCAAATAAAATAGTTGTTGTTGGCGGCCTCTAGCGGCCATCAAGCGAACTGCAGCGCGTATATGTTTACTGCATATGGGATAGATTCTTAAACGTCAATGCTTCTTAGATTTATTTTATGCTTGAATTTAAATGCAGTACGATATCTTTTCTATAATAATGACAGTGTATGTGAGATAACCTTTTAACTTGGCTTCATCTAAACATTTCAACTTTGTGTTCTCTCAACGAATGATGTAGCCTAATTTTAAATGGCTATTAAAATGATAATGCTACATTGTGTCATATGGATTTATGAGCACTTTGAAACGGTGCATTCTGTACTCTTAATGTAGAAGCACTCTGGATACATTTCTGTAGCCCCTCAATGTTTAATATTTTCCTTCTTGGTACAATATCCAAAGTTTCCCCCATATTTGGAAGAATACCTGTGTGAATTTCTCTGTTGGGAGTGTTCACTGTGTTTGATGTGTATTTCAGGCAGGAGTCTTTAATGTTTATAATGTGGTAAAAGGTTAACCGGGATGTTTGAGGGAGCTGCTCTGTCAGGATTGGGTGGGCTGTGTTAGGTAATAAAGACATCAGGCAGAGTCAGAAGAAAAGTGTGCTGTTTATAGAGCGCTGCGTTCAGTCACAGAGATACAGAGCTGAGAGATTCATCTGTTTAACTGAGGAAAGTACAGTGTTCACCTTAGTTTTTTAATAACACTCATTTGCAAAGATGACTACCATGTTCAGATACCCTGTGTTTCCAGTCCTTCCAGGTGAGATTTTGGGCATCAAATGCATGCGGGTAGTTGATAAATAACATGGATATGCACTTTTTTTCCCCAACATCAAGATTGTAGGTTACATTTTGTAGGCTGTATATATGTATAAGGGAAAATGTTAGTTTTAGGTGCTGTAACTGGTCACAATGATCACAAATTTACCTTTTATCTGTTTTGCGATTCATTTAAGTAGCCTTTTGGTGTGAATTATTATTATTTTTAATTTTTTTTTAAAGTGCTAATATTTCATGTGGAGTCTCAATAATGTATGTAAAATATAATATAAAAACTGCATGTAAAAATGCTGTTTGAAATGATGTTTGAAATTTTATGTCAGTTACCCATGTACTGAGTTATGTTAATAACCTAGATGTACTTAATGATGTTTTGGAGCTCATAATTGCACATATATGTGTTATATATTGTTTTATAATATATTGTTCCCACTATAGTAATTAATTATACAGTAGAAACATGCAATATGTGTGACGTGCACTGATGTAAAGTGTCATCAATTGCTGTTTATCAAATATATTCTACAAATCGTTTATAAAGTTGATTCAGGATCGTAATGGGCACAAAGCTGCGTGCTAAATGATACATGCTTGTTTGTTTTGTTAATTTAAAATTAGTGTCAACCATATGCCTGTAAACAGAGAACCATGTGAGATAATCTGTTTAATGATATGATAATATGAGAGCATTTCCTGATATCAAAGTTTCAGTGAAAGCAAAAGTATGGATTTGATTATTATTTTATTGCTTTATATTTTTATTACAGATTATACAGGTAGTTTTTTCTTAATAGATTATATGTAAATACTCTTGTCAAACTCTTGACTTATTCTTTTCACATGCCATATTTATCTTATAATGTTTATATGGAGTGTGACTCATTATGTCACTTGCAAATGAAGTGCTGATTGATGTGTTTATCAATCGAAAACAGTTTATGATGTTTTTGTCATGATTGCAGTCTGTATGCATGCAGTTTTAGTTTGCAATCTGCAATAAGTTGCATTTAGTTACAGTTCCTTATTCATCAGATCAGTTACTGTAACTTTAATAAAAGAATAAATGGCCACATTTTTCATCTGATCTCTACACTGAGTGCATCAACTCCTGGTTATGTTATAATAGAACCAGTGTCAGAAATTAACTTTTTTTTAAAGGGGCAATATTTACCCCTGGATTTAATTTTCAGGGGCATTTTTTTTTCTTTTATGAGGGCATATTTGTCTCATCCGTTTACTTCAATTTAATCAATTCATTAATACAAATTGTCAAGATTTTGAATTAAGTTAGAAAGAAGATTTAGAATTTACTACCTCTTACCCTAAAAGTTCAATTAACATGCAACAGCCAACATGTGAATAACAAGGACTGTAATAAAATATTAAGAACTATATCAGATGCTACAAATAAAAAGCTAAATAATTTCATTATTTTGCCCCTGCATTTTGAATTGTGGGGGCATATTTGTCATCTTTGGTGGCATTTTTGCCATGAGCCCCCATTCATTTCTGACCCTGAATAGAACCTATAATAGATGAAGAATTTTAAGTCTCTCTCTCTCTCTCTATGGCAGTTCTGGACCAGACAGAAGTACCAGAAAGACTGTCCCGTGTGCGGAGCATAATGGCCGAGCCAGACTATATGGATGGGGACAGTGATGAACTCATTAAACCCCAGAAACTCATCAACCCGGTGAAGACTTCCAGAAATCATCAGGATTTGCACAGAGAGCTCCTCATGAACCAGAAAAGGTGATGCACCTTAAAGGGATAGTTAACCCAAAATTGAAAGTTCTCTCATCATTTACTCCCCTTCATGTTGTTCCAAAGCTGTATGGACTTACTTTCTTCCATGGAACACAAGAGGAGATGTTGAACAGAGTGTTAGCATCAGTCACCATTCACTTTCATTGTATGGAAAAAAACATGCAAAAAGTGAATGGTGATTTAGACATCTCCTTTCGTGTACCTCTTCCCTCATTGCATCTTGGCTCTCATTTGTGAAATGCATCCTTTTTTTCTTTTTTTTTTTTTTTTGCTACGCCCCCACCCTACTGCAATCTTGTTTCCTCCTCTCACATTCATATGTGCATCATTATCATCACCACTGCGGTGATGAGTCTTGGCAAAACACTTTGTTCAGAACATGCTGTGTGGCCATGTGAGTGATGTGACCATATATAAACTATGTTGTGGAGGACTTAAAAGCCAGGGTGGGTCTTGTTTCAACCTGAAGGGGGTTAATTTTGCATGTACATTATTCAGGTTATTACACTACTACAAAACAGATAAATGCACTTGAAATATTGATTTGAATTGAAATAATTGTATTGTGTTTGAAGATAGAGTCTATGAGGTGATATACAGTATAAGATAAAACTAGCACAGCTGTGTAGGTAATCGGTTGCCTTGAACAAGTTTAGCAGTCATTATAGAAAATATTTAACTGTAGAATGCTGCGATTGACCAATCAGAATCAAGTATTACAGATCCATGTAGTAAATGCCTAGATGTCTTCCTTATGTGCCACATAAAGATCAATTTCAGCTGTTCCACTGTTGCATAATTAACAAATGGGTTCTTGAAAAGTAAGAGTCAGTTTGAAAATTGATGCTACCCTGAGGACATTCTGGGTAAGATGAATGATTTCTCCCTGTCAGATCCATCTGTGTTTGTGTGCTGTATCTAGGTAGACGGAGGCCAGGAAAAAAACGCACTGGAAACAATAAGTTTGAGTCATTCGTTCTAGCCTTCTCTTTCTTTCTCTTTTTTTGTTTCGCGCTCATTGGTAGTAGTGGTTATGAACAGTGGCAGCAAGGAGGACACATACTCCCGACTATGTAAACCTTTTTTTTTTTTTTTTTTTTAATTTGGAAGTTATTAGGAAGATCCCTCGGAGGTAGATGTTGTTCTCGCAGCATTAATGTGAATAAGAATGGATAAGTCACAGCAAAAGTCCTAAAAGTCAGTTACCAAGATGATTATATAAACTGCTGTCAACTTACTCTCACCTCCTACTTCAGTTGTTATTAGTTGAACATGAAGAGATGATTGTGTCCCCTGCAGTTCAGTGCTGAAATATTGTAGTATTCCAACAGAAAAGGGCCAAATTCACCCAAAAATGAAGATTCTGTCATCATTTACTCACCCTCATGTTGTTCTAAACTTGTATGACTAAATCTTCAGTGGAACACAAAAGGAGATATTAGGCAGAATACTAGCCTAAGTCACCAATAATTTACTAAATTAAAATGATCAGTCCAAATGTAAATACTAAATTGCACCTGATTAAAATTTGTACAAATGTTGGTGTTTGCTCTTGGGTGATATTTCATACTGGTTTAGCTTCTATGGTATTTAAATTCCACTATATAAAGACTGCAACTGATTTTTGTATAATGTTTGAATTTAATTTATACGTAAATTCATTAACAGTGAAGTGTGGACATTTTTGTTAAAATTCTTCTCCTATCTCAGCATAATATGAAAAGTTAGCTATAAGTAATCCATTTGTAGGTTGATTTTTTTTTTTACCCGAAAAGTGTAAACACTGTGGCTCTGTGGAGCTATCAAAAAATTGCTCTTTTTTTTTTTTTGAGCATCTGCCCAGTCCCACATAGCAACATTGGCTCAACCAATGGCATGAGTTGGGGGCGGGAGCTGTTTTGTTATTCCCAATATCTGTTAACCTAGAGTGTTTAAGAAACCTGTTTGAAGGGGGGGTCACGTGATGCCATGCGAGGAGCAGACGTGTAAGCAACGAGCTCTGCGCACTTTGCAAGTTTTTAAATTATTTTCATGTTATAATACGGTGAGATTCGATACACCCAGTTACATATTTGTACTTTGAGGTAAACATGGCAAAGAAGTCAAAATCCTCAGGCTCTGGAGACATTAAAAGACACTTACATGCTCAAGCTGAAACTTCTGACGGGCCTGCGGACCAGGGACTCAGTTTGAATGGTGTAGCGGGAGAAATCCAGCGTCAACTGTCCAACATGTTTGTGATGCTGACGAAAGTTGTTGCTGACTTCAGATCTCACTGTAATACGTTGATTGATTACGGCGATGGAAACAAAATTCTCTGAGTTGGTTACAAGAGTGGCAGATGTTGAGAAGGATCGATTATCTGGAGTCATCGGAGAGGGAATTATCTGATAATCCTCTGGTGACCAAAGTTGATTTGGAACACGTTCTTGAAAAACTTGAAGATCTTGAGAACAGGAGCCGCAGGAATAACATCCGAATTGTTGGAATTCCTGAGCATGAGGAGGGCAGAGATATGGTGAAATTCCTAGACGAGCTCTTCCAGAGTCTGCTCGACATAACAGGCCACAAGCTGGAAATCAAGCAAGCTCACAGGGTTCTGGCTCGTAGATTGGCTGAGGGAGACAGGCCCCGATCAATCCTGGCCAAATTCCTGAGATCATCCGATAAAGATCTTGTGTTACGCGAGGCGAGGAGCAAAGGAAAGCTTTCTTGGAAGAACCACAACATTTTCTTGTTCCCAGATTTTGCGAATTCGATGAGAGAAATGTGATCAATTCAAGGAATGCAAGAAACTTTTACATCAACACAAGATCGCTTTTGCACTGATGTTCCTGGTCAAACTGTGTATAAATACTAAGGATGGTCGCGAAGTATTTTTATGCCCCAAGAAAGCACTGTAAACTAAATACATTGAAGTGAGTAAGCCATTTGGTGTTTCTCATGTGAGTGGATTGACTCGCTGTACTTACTCTTGGCTGTCTGAGGAAGCTGGGTGCCATTTTTGTTTCTTTTTGTGTTGGTTCCGCCTAGCAGCTTGAGTTTGTTTTGTGGAATAACACTTCTCCTTCAAGAAACTTTTGCATTGATGGAAGATCGCTTTTACACTGAAGTTCCCGGCCAGTGATAAGGATGACCGCAAAATATCTACATGCCTACAACAAGCGACGTCTTTTATAGAGTTGATGGACTGAGGAAATCATGGTGTGTTTCTTATGTTTCTTATCGTTAAATATACACTGGACCGTCTGAGGAACCGGGACGCCTGTTTTGTTTCTTTTTGTGCTGTTTCCGCCTAGCGGCTGGAGTCTGTTTTGTGGAGGAACATACCTTCGGGACAGCTATGGATGAATCTGCTTGTTCTTTGTGCTTATGCCTTCTATTGGCTACAGTTTGTTTTACAAAGTATTTTCTGTTATGTAATTTTGCCTCACAAAATTTATATAGAAGCTCCGGATTGAGCAATCCGATGGCAAAGTTGTTGCGGGGGTTCTCGTAGGCGTACATGGACTCTTTGAGTTTAGAGGGATTGATGCCGGTTGGCGCTGTCATGCGCAGGGTTAATGCACAAATGTTTCTTTTTTCTGTTTGTTTTGTTCGGGGTTTTATTGTTGCACTAAAGCTGAAATGTGGTCTTTATAATTTTGTTTTTGACACACAATTTATTTTTTCTATTATATCAAAATGTCAAATGTTAATGTGAGTGGATTGTCTCTCTCCACATGGAATGTGAATGGGTTGGGGCACCCCATAAAAAGAAGGAAGGTAATTTGGGAAGATATGGGATGGACATGTTTTCTTAAGTGCTTGCTCAAGTAAAAGCAGGAGAGTCATTATATTGATAAATAAACATCTACAATTCAAATATCTCAAACAGATTAATGATAAATTAGGAAGAGTCATTATTGTTTTAGCTGAAATTCAGAGGCAAAGGTTGATTTTGGCTAATATTTACACACCTAATGCTAATGATCAGGGCTTTTTTATTGATCTCGAAGGGATGTTGCAAGCTGCTGGCACCCCTCATGATATAATACTGGGAGGAGACTTTAATCTTTTGATGGACTCAGTCCTTGATCGTAGTGAAGCAAAAGTGTGTAAGCCCCCTAGAGCAACATTGACGCTTCACAGGATGTGTAAAAATCTTGATCTTACAGATATTTGGAGACTTTTGAACCCATCTGGTAGGGACTATAAATTTTTTTCATCAGTCCATAAGATTTATTCTAGAATAGATTTTTTTTTAATATATCCAAGTCCCTCATTTCGTCTGTTGTGGATTGCTCAATTGGAAACATCTTAGTCAGATCATGCCCTGGTGAGTTTAGAGATGTTGCCACATACAGAGAAAAATAAATCATATAGATGGCGCTTTAATGTATCCCTTTTGCAAGGGATAAAGACTGAAATCAATGTTTATATGGAGACCAACTGGTCCTCAGTATCTTCTGTCGTCATGGCTTGGGAGGCACTTAAGGCGGTTCTTAGGGGTCAGATCATAAATTTTTTACTAAAAAATCCAAAGCACGAGAACTCGTGTAGTTGGAAGGTAATATTAAAAGTGCAGAGGCAGAGCTGAAGCGCCGAATGTGGTCTGATGAATTTATTCCGGTGAGTGTGTATATCGCACCAAACGCGTGTTTGAACACAGCGCTGCAACAGCTGGCTGATCAGATCACAGACATGGAACAACAATACCCGGACTCAGTTATTATTATTCTTGGGAATTTTAACAAAGCAAATCTCACATGTGAACTGCCCAAATACAAACAGCATATCACATGCCGCACCAGAGACGGGAACATACTGGATCATTGTTACATAACAATAAAGGATGCATATCGCTCTGTCCCTAGAGCAGCTTTGGGACTCTCTGATCACTGTCTGGTTCATCTTCTTCCAACCTACAGGCAGAAATTAAAATCAACCAAGCCAGTAGTAAGGACTGTAAAGAGATGGACCAATGAAGCAGAGCGGGAGCTACAAGCCTGCTTTGACTGCACTGATTGGAGTGTTTTTGAGGCTGCAGCCACAGACCTGGACGAGCTCACAGATACTGTTACATCATATATCAGTTTCTGTGGGGATATGTGCATTCCTAATAGGACTTACTTAAAGTTCAACAATGACAAACCGTGGTTTACAGCAGAGCTCAGGCAGCTTCGTCAGGCCAAAGAGGATGCTTACAGGGGTGGGGATAAAGTCTTGTACAATCAGGCCAGGAACACACTGAACAGGGATATCAGAGAGGCTAAAAGAAGTTACTCTGAGAAGCTGAAAAACAAGTTTTCAACCCTGTAGGGAACCAACAACTGGCTGATGACCTGAATGTGTTCTACTGCAAATTTGAAAGGCCCAATCTCACACCCTGGAATATGGACTCAAGATGGCGCCGAGTATGGCTGCTGCGTTGCGAGCTCCGACACAACATAGCAATGGTTTGTTTTGTTTACAATTCTTATGTTTTTTGTCTTGGATGTTGTCTGCCTTATTGTCTACGACAGACAAACACTTTTGGACATTGGTTCAGCGATCTCACACCGAAAACCGGACTTCACATTCCTCAATGCCGACCCGCTGTTTACAAACACGCAAGCGGAGCCCTTTGTCTGGGCAGCACGGCCGCGGAAACGCAGGAGGAAAAGGGGAAACAGAGCCGGCGTTCTCATCAGAGTAAGACGCCGCGCAAATGGACCCCCGCTACCCACTATTCTACTGGCAAATGTTCAGTCTCTGGATAACAAGCTCTGCGAGCTGAAAGCGCGGATCTCTTTCCAACGAGAGACGAGGGACTGCTGCATTATCTGCCTTACGGAAACTTGGATGTCTGCGGAGATTCCAGACTCAGCCATTGAACCCGCGGGGTTCTCCATGCTCCGAGCGGACAGAGCGAAAGACCTCTCAGGTAAAACTAGAGGAGGTGGTGTATGTTTTATGATCAACAAATCCTGGTGTGATCAGAGGAACGTACATTCCATCAAGTCTTTCTGTTCTCCTGATCTGGAATTTCTTATGCTTCTGTGTCGACCATTCTGGCTACCGAGGGAATTCACAGCGGTCATTATCACTGCTGTGTACATTCCCCCACAAGCCGACACAGACCGGGCACTCAAGGAACTGTATGGGAGTATAAGTGAGCAGGAAACCGCGCACCCTGAGGCCGCGTTCATTGTGACCGGGGACTTTAATAAAGCCAGTTTAAAATCAGTCGCACCAAAATATCACCAGCACATTAGTTTCAACACACGAGGGGACCGGGTTTTGGACCATTGCTACTCTCCGTTCCGGGATGGCTACAAATCCCTCCCCCGCCCACCATTTGGCAAATCGGACCACTCTTCCATTCTGCTTCTGCCCGCTTACAGGCAGAAATTGAAACAGGAAGCACCCACCCTCAGAACGATCCAGTGCTGGTCAGACCAATCAGACTCTACGCTACAAGACTGTTTTGATCGCACGGACTGGGAGATGTTCCGGTCCGCCTCTGATGACGACATCGAGCTTTACGCTGATAGCGTAATGTGTTTCATCAGAACGTGCGTAGAGAAAGTGATTCCGACCAGAACTGTGCGAATCTATCCGAATCAGAAGCCGTGGATCAATAGCGATGTTCGCACGGCACTCAATGTGCGGACCTCCGCTTTTAATTCCGGGAACGCGGAGGAGCATAAACAAGCCAGTTATGCCCTCCGAAAAACTATCAAAACAGCAAAACGCCAGTACAGGAGCAAGATTGAAGGACAGTTTAACACCACCAACTCTAGAAGCATGTGGCAGGGAATTAACATCATCACGGACTTTAAAGGGAATAAAAACTCCGCCATGAACACCGCTGCCTCTCTACCGGATGAGCTAAATACTTTTTATGCTCGTTTCGAGGGAAATAACACCGCCCTCGCGGAGAGAGCTCTCACGGCCGAAGCTACAGAGGTTAGTTCACTCTCCGTCTCTGTAGCGGATGTAACCCGATCCTTCCGACGGGTGAATATCCGCAAAGCCGCGGGTCCAGACGGCATTCCGGGCCGCGTCATCAGAGCGTGCGCGAACCAGCTGGCTGGTGTTTTTACGGACATTTTCAACCTTTCCCTCTCTTTGTCTGTAGTCCCCACATGCTTTAAAACATCCACCATTGTGCCTGTTCCAAAACAATCAAAAATAACTTGTTTAAATGACTGGCGTCCTGTTGCTCTGACCCCCATCATCAGCAAATGTTTTGAGAGACTAATCAGAGATTACATCTGCTCTGTATTACCACTCAATCTTGACCCGCTGCAGTTTGCATACCGCAACAACCGCTCCACTGATGATGCCATTGCATCTACAATACACACTGCTCTCTCCCACCTGGAAAAAAAGAACACTTATGTGAGAATGTTGTTTGTAGACTACAGCTCAGCATTCAACACCATAGTGCCCTCCAAGCTAGATGAGAAACTCCGGGCTCTGGGCTTAAACAGCTCGCTGTGCAGCTGGATCCTGGACTTCCTGTCAAGCAGACACCAGGTGGTTAGAATAGGCAGCAACATCTCCTCATCACTGACCCTCAACACTGGAGCCCCGCAGGGCTGTGTTCTCAGCCCACTACTGTATTCCCTGTACACACATGACTGTGTGGCAACACATAACTCCAATGCCATCATTAAGTTTGCTGATGACACGACGGTGGTTGGTCTGATCACTGACAATGATGAAACAGCCTACAGAGAGGAGGTGCACACTCTGACACACTGGTGTCAGGAGCACAACCTCTCCCTCAACGTCAGTAAGACAAAGGAGCTTGTGGTGGACTTCAGAAGAAAAGACAGAGAACACAGTCCAATCACCATCAATGGAGCACCAGTGGAGAGAGTCAGCAGCTTCAAGTTCCTGGGTGTCCACATCACTGAGGAACTCACATGGTCCGTCCACACTGAAGTCGTTGTGAAGAAGGCTCATCAGCGCCTCTTCTTCCTGAGACGGCTGAGGAAGTTTGGAATGAACCGCCACATCCTCACACGGTTCTACACCTGCACTGTGGAGAGCATCCTGACTGGCTGTATCTCCGCCTGGTACGGCAATAGCACTGCCCACAACCGCAAAGCACTGCAAAGGGTGGTGCGAACTGCCAAACACATCATCGGAGGTGAGCTTCCCTCCCTCCAGGAAATATATACAAGGCGGTGTGTGAAAAAAGCTCGGAGGATCATCAGAGACTCCAGCCACCCGAGCCATGGGCTGTTCTCACTGCTACCATCAGGTAGGCGGTATCGCAGCATCAGGACCCGTACCAGCCGACTCCATGATAGCTTCTTCTCCCAAGCAATCAGACTTCTGAACTCTTGATCTCCCACAATCAAAATACATCAGCCCTGCACTTTATTACTCTTTTATCTCACACCGGACTGTCATAAATTATATTACTGTTATTATATGATGTCTTTCTTAACAACTGACTATCAACCGACAGCCTGAATGTCAATACAGTACAATACTGTACATTCTATATATATACACTTTTTTAATATATATTTTAATTTTTAATTTTTATTGAATAATGTGTATCTATATAGTATCCATATAGTAAAAAAAACAAAAAAAACAGCATATTGTATACTGTACAGTGTATGTTATTATTTGTATATTGTTGAGTGTAATTATGTGTATAACAGATGTTTAAATTGTGTTGTGTTAATTTGATGTTTTAAGTTGTGTAATTATGTATAACAGATGTTTAAATTGTGTTGTGTTAATTTGATGTTTTAAGTTGAGTGTAATTATGTGTATAACAGATGCTTAAATTGTGTTGTGTTAATTTGATGTTATTGTAAATTGGTATATGTCTCATCACTGTCACGACTGCTATGTTGATCGGAACTGCACCCAAGAATTTCACACACCATTGCACTTGTGTATATGGCTGTGTGACAATAAAGTGATTTGATTTTGATTTGATTTGACACCCCACACCCACTCTGACCTTCACTTCACACAAACACCAACACCTCCTGCAACCCCCTCCTCCCCCAGCTACTCAACCTGTACTTAAGATCTGTGAAGATGATGTGAGCTGCGTCTTTCGGAAACAAAAGACGAGGAAGCCTTCAGGCCCAGATGGCGTCTCACCAGCGTGTCTTCGATCCTGTGCTAACCAGCTGGCCCCCATCTTCACACAGATCTTCAATAGATCACTGGAGCAGTGTTAAGTCCCATGCTGCCTCAAATGCTCAATCATTATTCCTGTCCCAAAGAAACCAAAAATCACAGGACTTAATGACTACACACCTGTCGCCCTGACGTCTGTGGTCATGAAATCATTTGAGAGACTGGTGATGACCCACCTGAAGAACATCACTGGACCCTTTCTAGATCCCCTTCAATTTGCTTATCGAGCAAACAGGTCTGTGGATGATGCAGTCAACATAGGATTGCATCATATCCTGCAACATCTGGACAGACCAGGGACATATGCAAGGATCCTATTTGTGGACTTCAGTTCAGCTTTCAACACCATCATCCCAGCTATACTCCAGAATAAATTACACCAACTCTCTGTTCCCATGTCTATCTGTCAGTGGATTACCAGCTTTCTGATGGACAGGCAGCAGCTTGTGAGACAGGGGAAACTCACTTTTAGCACATGTACAGTCAGCACTGGTGCCCCCCAGGGATGTGTGCTCTCCCCACTACTCTTCTCCCTCTACACCAATGATTGCATCGCCAAGGACCCCTCTGTCAAGCTCCTGAAGTTTGCAGACGACACCACTGTCATCTGCCTCATCCGAGATGACGATGAGTCTGCATACAGAAGGGAGGTTGAACAGCTGGCTGTCTGGTGCAGTCAAAACAACCTTGAGCTGAACACACTCAGAACGGTGGAGATCATTGTGGACTTTAGGAGAAACACCCCAACACTGACCCCCCCCTCACCATTCTAAACAGCACTGTGGCAGCAGTGGAGTCATTCAGGTTCCTGGGCACTACCATCTCACAGGACCTGAAGTGGGAGACCCACATTGACTCCATTGTGAAAAAGGCCCAGCAGAGGTTGTACTTCCTTCGCCAGCTGAGGAAATTCAACCTGCCACAGGCGCTGCTGATACAGTTTTACTCAGCAGTTATTGAGTCTGTCCTCTGCACTTCAATAACTGTCTGGTTTGGTTCAGCTACGAAATCAGACATCAGAAGACTACAAAGGACAGTTCGGACTGCTGAGAGGATTAATGGTTGCCCTCTGCCCCCCCCTTCAAGAACTATACACTTCCAGAGTGAGGAAGAAGGCTGGAAAAATCACTCTGGACCCCACTCACCCTGCCCACTATCTTTTTGAACTGTTGCCTTCTGGCCGACACTTCAGAGCTCTGAGCACCAGAACTGTCAGGCACAGGAACAGTTTTTTTCCCTCAGGCTATCCATCTTATGAACAGTTAAATTGCCCCGTTGAGCAATAACTATGTGCAATACACAGTTTAGTCTTTCTTATATTTATCCAACACATCCAACCTCTTCTGCCATTTCATTCCTCTAAAAAAAAAAAACTAAAAAAACATTTGCACTGTACATAACAGATTGTATTAGATTTGCACTACCCATGTGTATGTGCTTATGTATGTATGTGTGTGTCTGTACGAATGTATATAATTAGTTAGATTTTTAATTTTTTATTATTATCTATGTCTTGCTGCTGTTTTTTTATTGTTTTTGTATTGTTGTACACTGGAAGCTCCTTTCACCAGACAAATTACTTGTATGTGTAAGCATACTCGGCAATAAAGCTGATTCTGATTCTGATGGCCTCAGAGAATTGACCCGATTGAAATACAGATATAATACTATTTTGTCGCGGAAAGTGGAGTTTTGGTTATTCAGGGCAAGACAGTCATACTTTGAGTCAGGGGATAAAGCAGGGAAGCTTTTGGCTAGATATATAAAGCAGAAAGAGTCTTTTTCTACCATTTCCTCAGTGAAATCTGCTGGTGGTGAAATTTTTACCTTGGCCATTGATATTAATAATGCCTTTAAAGAGATCTTGATATTTATAGTTCCACGTCTTCGTCTACTGCTGAAGATATTAGAAAATTTGTGGATCCATTAGAACTTCCTAAACTGAAGACTGAGCAAAAAAATTATCTTGATTCTGAGATAAACTTGGAGGAGCTTGACGAGGTAATTAAGGCCTTACCTACTGGCAAGGCTCCGGGGCCAGATGGTTTTGCCGCTGAATTTTTTAGATCTTATGCTACAGAAATGGCTCCACTTTTGTTAGAAGTTTATACTGAATCATTAAAGAATGGAAAGCTTCCCCCAACCATGACATAAGCCCGGATCAGTCTGATTCTTAAAAAGGACAAATATCCAAGCGAGTGTAAAAGTTACCATCCAATTTCCCTGATCCAGCTAATTTTGTCAAAAATTTTGGCTAACCGATTAAGTTATGACATCTCTTATACATATAGATCAGGTGGGGTTTATTCAGGGCCAAAGCTCTTCTGATAACATTAGGTGTTTCATCAATATCATGTGGTCAGTGGCGTATGATCAGACTCCGGTTGCTGCCATCTCACTTGACGCCGAAAAGGTGCTTGATATGGTAGAATGGGATTATTTTTTTAAGATTTTGGAAATATATGGGTTCGGAAATACTTTTATTGGATGGATTAAGTTACTTTATAGACACCCTGTAGCGGCGGTACAAACAAATGGATTAATTTCAGATTATTTTACTCTGGATAGGGGCACCCGGCAGGGTTGCCTTCTTTCCCCATTATTGTTCTGTCTTGCCCTGGAACCATTAGCAGCTGCGATAAGAAAGGAGGATGATTTTCCAGGGGTGATGGCGGGAGGTGTGGCGCATAAGCTTTTGCTTTACGCAGATTATATTTTATTATTCGTCTCCAACCCTACTAGATCTATGCCTTGCCTCCACAGAATTATCAGTTCCTTTTCTAAATATTCGGGATACAGAGTTAATTGGTCTAAATCCGAAGTTTTGGCTCTGACTGCGTACTGCCCAGTAATGGCTTTTCAGCCGGGCACCTTTCAATGGCCCAAACAGGGCATTAAGTATTTGGGTATTTTTTTCCCAGTAAAAGGTTTTCGAGCGATGTGGGCAGGTGGGCTTCATTACATTTATCAATGATTGGGAAGGTTAATGTTATTAAAATGAATTGTATTCCAAAATATAACTACCTGCTACAGTCTCTCCCTGTAGATGTCCCCCTCTCTTATTTCAAGCAGTTTGATAGCATAGCGAATCCTTCATTTGGAATGGTAAGCATCCCAAATTGCGTTTCAATAAGTTACATAGGCTGATTGACAAAGGTGGGCTAGGCCTACCCAAGATTTTGTTTTATTACTATGCGTTCAGTCTCAGACATTTGGCTCATTGGTTGCTTCCACCTGAGAGAGCCCTTCCCTGGTTTAGTATTGAACAGGAAGTTCTTGCCCCTATTTCGCCATTGCAAAGCCTCTCTATCAAACTATTCAGAGAAGTTACACCCCGTTATTTTGCATTTGCACTCGGTATGGACAACAGTGTCCAGAGTGTTTAACTCGGACATTTATTTAAATTTTTTAATGTGGGGTTTAAAAGTTGATATATGTGTGTGTGTGTGTGTGTGTGTGTGTGTGTGTGTGTTTCTTTATTATTGTAAGATTTAATAAAAAATGTTAATTATATAAAAAAAGAAACCTATTTGAAAACACGTGTTTTGTGTTTTCGTTAAGATGTTACTGACTCATACTTGATAGGGAGTGGAAATTATGAGTGCAAGTGCTTGTTTTGGTTTTTAAAGAAAGGGAACACTTCCATAACCTAAATGGGATTAGTTCCAGCTGTGGTGCTGGGAGAGATGCTGATAGATGTAGAGTTACATAAGAAGGATTACAGCATCCCAAAGACTTCCCACCCTCCCTTTCTCTTTCTTTCTCCCTCTCTCGCCCACCTTCTGTCTGCCCACCCTGCTGTGTACTAGCACACAAAGTGTTTCTGTACACTGAAAATGTTACAAAATTGCTTCTATGGCCAGGGCAGAAGGTGAAGAACATTGAGTGATGGAGTTCAGACTATATATAGTCCATTTCGTCATATATTAGATAATGCATTGAGTCAGGAGGGCAGGGGTGGACTCGGAGGCTTTTAAAGTATATAATCAAGGCCTGAATCTTTCTTGCCTTTTCTTTCTTTATCTGTCTCAGTCTGTTTCTCACTTCTTAGTTATTTTGTCCAGCTGACTGTGATGAGTAACCAGAGAGAAGTAGGGACAAACTAACAGTTTCTCAGGGACCAATGTGTTCCTGCAGACAGTACTGTTATATAATCAGTGACGGCATACATTGAATTACCAAGGTAGAAAAATCTTCAGGAATGCCAAAGCCCCTCTCTGTACACAGATATCTTTTCATTCCAGCTATTGAAATGATAACATCAAACCATCAGTCTTATTTCAGGGTTCCCACGTGTCCTGGAAAACCTGAAATTTTGCAATGCAGTTTTCCAGTCATGGAAAAGTCATGGAAAATGAAAAAATTACCTAAATATCCTGGAAAATAATCATTTGTCCTGGAAATAATTTTAATTTAATAGAACTATGTGACTGTGTTGTTAACAAGATGTTGTTAAATTTACAAAAACATGGTAACGATCGTAACAATCGTATTCGTATCATGTTGTCACACGTCAATTGTTAATGTTTAACTGTCATGAACATAACCTTGTCACATACATTTTCATCTGCCATCATCTCTGCTTTGCTCAGATGAAATAGTTTAAGTATTGATTTAGTACAAAATAACCACAAAAACATTATAAGTGAGTTATAAGAGTTATAAAATTTACACAGCGATGACGGTTGGACCACTGATCTTTTTTAAACCAATTCATACTCTGAGTTGGTAGTGTGGTGATTCGGCCTTCACACCTCGGTATGTGAATTAATTTTCAATAATTCAACGATCAGAGTCTGCTTATACCTCGGTTACCACATGTATTATGCGGAAAACGTGGACAGAGTCACAGAATCTAGTCATAAAAATGACATTAGCTATAAAACGCGGAATGTCTGAAATTCATTGTTTGAATGCACAATTAAACAAATCAAAGTTTAATTGAATAAATATATAATCTGCAAGTGATGAATGTGTGAAGCCGGCTGCTCATACACTGAAAACACCTCATCATGATCATCACACGCACTCTTGTGTGTGAGATAACAGAGAGCAGAGCACACTGAAGTGCGCAGCACATACAAACTATGTATTTATTTAATTAAATCACAGCTTTACAGGGATAAATAATCACACCGGGACATGTAGTGAACTGCTAATCTGGAGGAGAAAAATGACTGCCAAAAACACACAGAAAAGCCAAAATAAAAGCTTGATTTAAATGGACGCATGTATTTTTGCTTAAGTATTACACTTCTTGGGCACATAAAATGTCCTGGAAATGTCCTGGAAAATTGTGCCTTGAAAAGAGTGGGAACCCTGTAATACTTTGTGAAGGTCTTGTACAAACCTTGAAATTGTCAGTGCCACATGTTTTTGTTTTTTTAATTTCTTCTCTTGACATTTTCACCAATGAAACAAGCATGTCACAGCTCATGTTTTCAGTCCAGTGTCTGATGCAAATTTGTTGAAATTTGTCATTCAGACTGTTTAGTGCAACACAGAGGAAGCATAAATGCATTTGCACAGGAATCCCAATCGTGGGAAACAAGACCCAAAACACATCCTTATAGCAGGTGTAAACGGGGTCAAGGCGGCTATGATGTGTCATGTCATTTACGTAGAACCAAATCTGCATCAGAACCACGTCTTATATGCACAGACCCTTATAGGAGAGGGAGGGAATAACATTTCTGAAATAGTTTTGCATTCTCCCAAAATTGTTCGCATCCTCTCACAATATGTTTTGTGTTCCCTCGCAATAGCTTTATCCATCACTTACGAAAATTAACCATGACTTTATTACAGTGGTTAGACTGTGGTATTCGTTGTAAATGGAACTATGTTTTTAAAACTGGTCAAATAGCCATGTGTCATATGTCATTGGAAATCTCTCAAAGAGTAAAATACATCCAGCCTATTTGTTTTACTTACAGACATACATATAGCGGGTGATAGCTAAGTACATGTCTTTGAAATACTGTACATGTTACATGTAAACCGGTGTTGCTTTTAAGTGTTTTCGCTTATAACTTCACAAAATATAAACAGAACATAAAATATCATAGCATTACTTAGAGGAGGGGATTTCTGTTAAAACGAGCCCACGCACAACGTAATCGGATTCATAGATCATTAGATAATCCACACGAAGCACAATGTGCACACAACACATAATGTGCTTTCTGGTTAAAAACACGTTAGCTTTCCTGGATCAGATGACTTAATCAAAAATGATGTTTTTGATTGGAACTGAATGAGATCTCGTTACTCATGCCTACATGCTTTGGAGAGAGAGCATATCTTTAGTCATTGTTGTATTTGCATGTGGAATCAGTTCTTATGTACAATTATTATGTTTTATTCGTTTGGAGAGGCTTTTGGACACTAGGAAAAATTAGTTTTGTAATGCTATCACTTTTGATTGCTTTGTTATATCAACACAAAATTGTACTCCGTTTCAGGTGACATGATTGGGAACAAAACAAAAGCAGTTTCTTGGAGCTTCCTTATTTACACCCTGAGATATATAATGTCAAATCAGAAAAATAAGGAAAAAAGTTTTTGGCTCAAGTTTTTCTGTGATTTTTCAGCAGTTTCTTAGGCTAATAGCCTCATAATTGATCATAATCTGTATCCTTAAAAAATTGGAAAGTTTTCTTTAAAATGATACCAAACAATTCACCCTCTTTGTTTTTTTATAGAGTTATATGCCTTTAATTGTGGGCGTGCCACTGAAACCAGAAATCTTTAAAAACACCTTACTTATAGGGTTAAGTTCAATAAAGTAATCAAACCCAACCATTGTTCCACTTATTACTAAATGACAAAGACAGCACAACCATAAAACGACACCTGTGGACAGGTGGCTCGAATTAGAACAGTGTCTTTTATGAGGGCTCACAAGGTGAAAAAAACTTGTTTTTTGGTGTGTTGCTACGTCTTGTACACAGTCGAGCACTTAACATTTCAAAGAATACTCTTTCGAGCATGAGCCTATGCGGACGTGTTCGAAGCATGCGCACTACTACTGCTTTGTGATGCTCTTTAGTACAGTCAACAACAGGCTGTCCAGATGATATGCACAGATATGGACTGTCTGCATGTTTAGAAGAACTAGGCTGCACGCGGACTGTGCTGATGACAATTTAAATCACGTGCACTGTGCGCGAGACATAGTGTTGCGCGGAAAACCAAAGTATACTTTGTCCTTTAGAGTCTTGTTGTTAATTGTAGCAATAGATTGATGTACAGTTGTGCTCAAAAGTTTGCATACCCTGGCAGAAATTGTGAAATTTTGGCATTGATTTTGAAAATATGACTGATCATGCAAAATGTCTTTTATTTAGGGATAGTGATGATATGAAGCCATTTATTATCACATAGTTGTTTGGCTCCTTTTTAAATCATAATGATAACAGAAATCACCCAAATAGCCCTGATCAAAAGTTTACATACCCTTGAATGTTTGGCCTTGTTACAGACACACAAGGTGACACACACAGGTTTAAATGGCAATTATAGGTTAATTTCCCACACCTGTGGCTTTTAAAATTGCAATTAGTGTCTGTGTATAAATAGTCAATGAGTTTGTTAGCTCTCACGTGGATGCACTGAGCAGGCTAGATACTGAGCCACGGGGAGCAGAAAAGAACTAACAAAAGACCTGTGTAACGAGGTAATGGAACTTTATAAAGATGGAAAAGGATATAAAAAGATATCCAAAGCCTTGAAAATGCCAGTCAGTACTGTTCAATCACTTATTAAGAAGTGGAAAATTCGGGGATCTCTTGATACCAAGCCATGCTCAGGTAGACCAAGAAAGATTTCAGCCACAACTGCCAGAAGAATTGTTTGGGATACAAAGACAAACCCACAGGTAACCTCAGGAGAAATACAGGCTGCTCTGGAAAAAGACGGTGTGGTTGTTTCAAGGAACACAATACGACGATACTTAAACAAAAATGAGCTGCATGGTCGAGTTGCCAGAAAGAAGCCTTTACTGCGCCAATGCCACAAAAAAGCCCGGTTACAATATGCCCGACAACACCTTGACACGCCTCACAGCTTCTGGCACACTGTAATTTGGAGTGACGAGACCAAAATAGAGCTTTATGGTCACAACCATAAGCACTATGTTTGGAGAGGGGTCAACAAGGCCTATAGTGAAAAGAATACCATCCCCACTGTGAAGCATGGTGGTGGCTCACTGATGTTTTGGGGATGTGTGAGCTCTAAAGGCACGGGGAATCTTGTGAAAATTGATGGCAAGATGAATGCAGCATGTTATCAGAAAATACTGGCAGACAATTTGCATTCTTCTGCAGGAAAGCTGCACATGGGACGCTCTTGGACTTTCCAGCACGACAATGACCCTAAGCACAAGGCCAAGTTGACCTTCCAGTGGTTACAGCAGAAAAAGGTGAAGGTTCTGGAGTGGCCATCACAGTCTCCTGACCTTAATATCATCAAGCCACTCTGGGGAGATCTCAAATGTGCGGTTCATGCAAGACAACCAAAGACTTTGCATGACCTGGAGGCATTTTGCCAAGACGAATGGGCAGCTATACCACCTGCAAGAATTTGGGGCCTCATAGACAACTATTACAAAAGACTGCACGCTGTCATTGATGCTAAAGGGGGCAATACACAGTATTAAGAACTAAGGGTATGCAGACTTTTGAACAGGGGTCATTTCATTTTTTTCTTTGTTGCCATGTTTTGTTTTATGATTGTGCCATTCTGTTATAACCTACAGTTGAATATGAATCCCATAAGAAATAAAAGAAATGTGTTTTGCCTGCTCACTCATGTTTTCTTTAAAAATGGTACATATATTACCAATTCTCCAAGGGTATGCAAACTTTTGAGCACAACTGTATATCTAAGACCGATATAAGATAAGTACATCTTATTTACTAACATTAAATTGCATTAAATTAACTCCCAATAAATCAGCCCCTTGCCACTCTGCTCTCTAGATATCGTTTATCACATTGACCGATTACTTAATTATAATTTAGACTGCGATATCACAAATATTTGTATAGTCCGAGCAGGAAATAGTGAAGTATATCTGACCTACAAGTGAGCAATAATCTTTAGCAAAAAATAGGAATAAACCAACTAATAAAACACTTGACTAAGCCATACTGAATATCAATAGCATCACAGAGTTAAAAGAAGTTAAATCAGTTCTTAAAAGCCTTTATTTTTCCCCTTTCTGATTTGTTTTCCTCTTGTGAAAGAAAAGCCTCATCATCTTATCAGATGGAGCAAAAGTCGCCACTTAGCAACACAGATTACATGCTGATTTAATCATTCATAGGAAATGTGCCCTGAACCGTAAACCAATGAATAGTTTCCTAGTTCTGACTGATTCTTCTTATCAAGCTTGTGGTATGTAGCTGTATTGAAAGCACATTCATAAATTCCATGGATCAAAGAAGGTGTTATCTGTCCGGCTGATATATTCAACCCATACATCTGTGTAATTAATGTCTGATGTGCTGTTGTTCTTCTGTAACAGAGAAGAAACATTAAACACAGTGCATACAGCTGTTTTACTTATTGTAATGGAATGAATAGTTGGAGGAAGAAAGTGACAGTGTTCTGAAACTAAATAAGTGTCATGACAAAAAAATAGAGGAAAGGCAGATGTGTTTTCTGGACTCAAATGGCAGAGGTTCTCATAATTCCAGTTTTTTGTTCTCTCATCCTCAAGTCATATAACTGCTACCCAAACAGCCAAAACATTTCAAAGCTCTGATATTCTCGTCTGATCCTCTCGTTTTTTTCTTCATACTAGTCAAGTTTTGGAAGGATGGACAGAACGACAAAGCAGTCTAACAGTAATCTGGTGTGTTGTTGTTTATAACACTTAAATGACTTGATGCATGATAAATCAGAATTGTGGTATAGTAATAGTCTGATTTATGAGCCAGGGTGATTATTTGGTCAATATTTAGCAACTTTTTTATAGGCATTGTACTGACCGAAAATTGTGCCAGCTTAGGCAATTAACAACCCCTCCCTTGTCTAAAATCCAAAATCTACTGTCAGCCTTGTCAATGGATAGTGGACATATAGATGTATAGTGTATATAGACTCTGCTCACTCTTTTCTAATTACTCTGATGCTCTCTCAGTGTCAGCATCGGCCTTTGAAAATCCCTATACTTTGACTGCTACACCAAATATACCAGACAGGTTTCTGGGAAATTCATTACATGTGGACAATATTCTATATACTAGGGATGCACTGATGTATCGAAACAATTGGCCAAATTAAAACCATCGGCAAATTCGTTTTAAGCATGAAAACGCATATATGAAAAATCGATGGTTCATTTATAATTAATTATCAACACACTTTGAATTCAAATGCACAATCCAGAAATAATGATAGCCACAGAATGAAGAAGGATTGGCACTCCTAAGAACATCTAATATTTAATTTATAATTTTCATTCTCACATTGAGGAAAAAAGTAATTACAGACGTGACAGTTGAGAAAGCGGCACTTACCTATTACGGCTGGGCAATATGGACCAAAATAGGCTGAATGGTGATACACAATAAATATCTCTGTATTTTCTATGAGGTGGACTAAATGTTCAGTTGTAAGTCAAAGCCACAAGTGAGATGGTAAATGAAGCTTGCAACGTGCTTTGTTCGGGGCAGAAGACTTTTCGGGCTGTGACGGCTTCGTGGCTGGGGTTGTAGTAGCAGCACAAAGTTTAACAAATACTGCAGTTTATGATGCTGTTGTAAATTGTGGAAGAGATTTGAAGTGCTTCCACTTTTGGATGCAACCTGTTTATGGCATTCTCTACAGATGACATGCAGGGCTCGACATTAAAGCATTGTGATGTTGTGATAGCAAACAGTCAGTAAAAAATAACAAAAGAAAAGCAATGAATAGAAATAAAAAAAATTAAAAAAACACTATAGAAAAAAAATACAAATTATGAAAACAGTGCTTTTTAACAGCTTTTTAAAAAAATTAATAGTATCAAGTATTCAATTAAACATTCAGAATGAATTTGACATAAAACTACTACTGGTCTTCCCTGTATGAAAAATACTTTAATACTTTTATACTAGAGTTATACAAGTATAGTTATCCAGCCAAGAGCAGTTAGCGGCAGATCTAACATACAAGTCGTACATTTAGATACAAATCAGCTTTTCCCCCAGTGTTTACATTCACTTTATACATAACTCTTTGTGTTTACATGAACACCTTATCAAGACGGGCATTTTGGCGGAATTTTGCGTTCTCGGAGCGAAAGCGCGCCGCACACACACAAGCCGCCTGTCAGTCAAACAGCGCCCATCTCCAAATAATTGAACCATTGTTTTTCTTTTTACTAACCAGGTCATCTTCGGCAGTGTGAATTGGAGCTGTGTCTCCCATGTTGCAGGAGAACTTGTGAGTGAGTGGGGCGGGGTTTGCGAGCAGACGCAGAGGGAGAGTGGGGGCGGGGTTGCGTGGATATGGGCTTTTCCCAATCAGTGGGCATTTTCAATCCATTGAGATTCCCTACTTTCATTGGTTAGTTTAGAAATGCCCATCCCGGTTTCAGAAAGCCCACAGATTTCTACAGTGAGATTCCCTACTTTCATTGGATAGTTTAGAAACGGCCATCCCGGTTTGAAAACACCCACAGATTTGAAAAGGTCTCAGTTACGTACGTAACCTCGGTTCCCTGAGATGAAGAGAAAGAGACATTGTGTTTTGCTAACGCATATGGGGAGTGTCCTTCCACATGACCTAGTTGAAACCTCTCTACAATAACGCCAATATTCTAATATTGGCTATGGTGTTTGAGCTCCGCCTTTTTAAGCGCGAAGCTGTCCACTATAAAAGCAGGTGCACAAACAGCATTCCTCAGAATTTTCTGACTGATGAACAAGGAGCACATCACGTGCACCTCAAAAGAACTCTGAGTCTTGTAGTACGGCCAGTGTTCTCAATGTCTCATGAACTATAGTCATATAGTATGAATTAACCCCTTCATGAACCCAGTCGGGAAGGGAGTTTATTTATAATGAAAGTGCTTGTGACTTTATGGTAAATTACAACGGCCTGAATGCAGGCGGTTATGTAAAATGAAAAAAGGTTGCCTGTACTTAAAGGAAGGGGCGTAAGTATATGTTTGGCAAACTAAATAGCAAGCTCTCTAAACAGAGAGGACTTGTGACGAGAGAGACGTTATGTCTAGGTTGTAAAACCTTGCGAATGTGTTTTGAGAAGACCATTCTGCTGCAAAACATATGTCTTGTAAAGACACACCGTTCATCCATGCCCATGAGGAGGCCATGCCTCTAGTTGAGTGTGCTTTAACACCAATTGGGCAAATCATACAGTTGCCTTATTCCATTGAGCATGGGGAGAGTGGCATATAAGCAGCCACACCACCAGCAGAGAGGGTGAGAGAGTCTGGCACAAAGAAGGCCACAGTGCTCCTGAAGCTGTTACGTTTAACCTGTTATGTTTATGAAGCTGATGTGTTTAAGTGACTACGTGTTTATGAAGCTGATGTGTTAAACGCCTACATGCCTGTGAAGCTGATGAGTTTGTGAAGTTGTAAAGCACTGAAGTGGACTATTAAATGTCCTACCTGAGCCAGGAAAAACCTGCTTCCCTGTGTTCTCCTTCCCACCTGTTGTGAAGCTGTTCTACAGAATGTTTTCTATGATTAAATGTCAGGAAAGTCCCTACCTACTGGCAAGGCTCCGGGGCCAGATGGTTTTGCTGCAGAATTTTTTAGATCTTATGCTACAGAACTGGCTCCACATTTGTTAGAAGTTTATACTGAATCATTAAAGAATGGAAAGCTTCCGCCAACCATGACACAAGCCCAGATCAGTCTGATTCTTAAAAAGGACAAAGATCCAAGCGAGTGTAAAAGTTACCGTCCAATCTCCCTGATCCAACGAGATGTAAAATTGTTGTCAAAAGTTTTGGCTAACCGATTAAGTAAGGTTATGACATCTCTTATACATATAGATCAGGTGGGGTTTATTCGGGGCCGTAGCTCTTCTGATAACATCAGGCGTCTCATCAATATCATGTGGTCAGTAGCGAATGATCAGTCTCCTGTCGCTGCCATCTTACTTGACGCCGAAAAGGCGTTTGATATGGTAGAATGGGATTATCTTTTTAAGATTTTGGAAATGTATGGGTTCGGGAGTACATTTATTGGTTGGATTAAGTTACTTTATAGACACCCTGCAGCAGCGGTACAAACAAATGGATTAATTTCATTTTACTCTGGATAGGGGCACTCGAGGGCTGCCCTCTTTCCCCATTATTGTTCTGTCTTGCCCTGGAACCATTAGCAGCCACGATAAGAAAGGAGGATGATTTTCCAGGGGTGGTTGCGGGAGGTGTGGCACATAAGCTTCTGCTTTACGCAGATGATATTTTATTATTTGTCTCTGAACCTACTAGATCTATGCCTTGTCTCCACAGAATTTTCCAAGTTCTCAGGTTACAAAGTCAATTGGTCTAAATCCGAATCTTTGGCTCTGACAGCGTACTGTCCAGTAACGGCTTTCCAGCCGGGCGCCTTCCAGCGGCCCAAACAGGGCATTAAGTATTTGGGGATTTTATTCCCAGCACATTTGTCTGATTTAGTTAGAGTTAATTTTGACCCTTTAATAAAAAGGTTTTCGAGTGATGTGGGCAGGTGGGCTTCATTACATTTATCGGTGACTGTGAAGGTTAATGTTATTCAAAATTTAACTACCTGCTACAATCTCTCCCTGTAGATGTCCCCCTCTCTTATTTCAAGCAGTTTGATAGCATAGCGAAGTCCTTCATTTGGAATGGTAAACATCCCAGATTGCATTTTAATAAGTTACATAGGCATAGACAAAGGTGGGCTAGGCCTACCCAAGATTTTGTTTTATTACTATGCGTTCAGTCTCAGACATTTGGCTCATTGGTCACTTCCATCTGAGAGAGCCCCTAGCTGGTTTGTTCTTGCCCCTATTTCGCCATTACAAAGCATCTCTATCAAACTAATCGGAAAAGTTAAGCTACACCCCGTTATTTCGCATTTACACTCGGTATGGACTAAAGTGTCCAGATTGTTTAAATTGGACACTTATTTAAATGTTGCCTCGAGCATATGGCAGAACCCAAGATTGTGTAATGGCAAGTCTCCTTTCTGCTGGCCAGAGTGGATTGTGAGGGGTGTTGCTACACTCGGTGACCTATATGAAAGTGGAGTGTTGAGATCGTTTGAAAACTTGGTCCAACATTTTGGGATCCCCAGACCTCAGTTTTATAGGTATTTACAACTGCTCCACCTGCTTTGTACTATCTTTGGGAGTAGCACACACCCCCCTAAGGAGGCAGATGCTTTGGGAGAGGTGATTTTGGCTTTTGGAAAAGGTCATGAGGCATCAGTGTATTACTCCCTGTTAATTCAGAGTCTGGGAGATGGAGCCTTAACTTCTCACAAGAGAGTATGGGAGAAAGATTTCAACTTGGCATTGGAGGAAGGAGTGTGGGCTAAGTTTCTTAAAAACGGTATGTCTGCAAGTGTGCGTCTTTATACAATTCAGAATTTTGCATAGATTTTATTGGACCCCCTCTAGACTGTATAGGCTTGTTTATATATTGTGTGTATATATAAATATATATATATATATATATGTGTGTGTGTGTGTGTGTGTGTGTGTGTGTGTGTATATGTGTATATACATGTGTGTGTGTGTGTGTGTGTGTCTTGTTATTATAAGATTTTAAAAAAAAAATCATCATTCTGTTATTATTTTTATTTTTTTATCTTCTATTTAAAATTTTGGCCTGTCATGTGTTCAGATCTAATCAATGTTCAATGGAAATTATTTATTGTTAGAACAGAGAAAAAGCTTTTGTACCTCTTTGCACATTTTTAAAATATAATTCCTAAGCAAAACAGTGATCTGATGACAAAATAAGGTAAGTGGCAAAGTATTGGTATCGGCCAAAAACTTTCATATCGGTGCATCCCTACTATATACTTTAAGTTTTTCATAAATAACTAGGCCAGTGCTAGTTCAATTGGAGAAACATGAAATGGAGAATTGCACAACAACAATGTCAATGCAAAATAGTAATTTAAAATGGTTAATCTCTATGCTCTAAATGTACAGCAGCCTCTGGCCATCCAGCCATACTGGATTACACTATGTGGGGCAATCAGGATTTTCACAAGGACATGTTCACAGTCCACACTCTCGCATTATGTAACTGCATGGATTATTATCATCCACAAATTGTGTTAGATTCATGACATATTTTGCTCTCTCATTGAGGCGGACCCCTGATCTATATCATTGAGTGAAATTAATGTGTTATGAAACTGAATGCTGTTCTCATGGTGTTCCAGATTGTAGCACTTTTATTGTATTATTTTATATTGGGTTGTCTGGAAGAATAGTTACTGGTTATTCCTGGCATAAAGCCACGATAAATGGTGTACAGATACTGATTGGCAGTTAGTGGTGTTTGCTAAGACAAGCATCATTGTTATTATTGCTCATATTTAGGGTTAGAAATAGGGTTAGAACAAACTTCGGCAAATACAGTAACTGGTCCAGCTTGTGATACGAACATTAATGATACCTCAAATCATGCAGCTTATTGGGGAGAGTTGTGCTTATACTTTGATATGCAGTCAGATATTTTTTGCCTGATGGATGATAAAACAAATCCCACTGACTTTCTTTGAAGAAGGGACTTGAGCATATCTAGATACTGGAATATCATATAACCATGAAAATACTTTTTACTTATTTTCAAGTGTTCTTATTGTCTCCTTTTTTTATATATATAGAGGCCTCGCTCCTCAAAATAAGCCAGAACTCCAGAAGGTGATGGAGAAGAGGAAGAGAGACCAGGTGCTGAAGGCTCAGAAAGAGGAGCTAGAGGCCCACAAGAAAAGATCAGACCTTGAAATCGAACTCATGAAGAGACGGGAGACACTTGAACAGGTTGGTCCCATCCTATCAAAATAAAATTGACATATATGCAAACATTTATTTTGTCATTATTTACTCATCCGAATGTTGTTCCAAATTCATGTGACTTTCTTTTTTCTGTGAAACACAAAAAGAGATGTTAGAGTGTTAGCCTCAGTCACCATTTGCTTTCATTTAATCTTTTTTCCATACAATGAAAGTGAATGGTGACTGAGACTGTCAGTCCCTAACATTCTTCCTAACATGTGTTTTTATATTCCACCAAAGAAAGTCATACAGCTTTGGAACAACATGAGGGTATGTCAATGTTGGCAGAATGTTCATTTTTGGGTCAATTGTCGCTTTAACTATTTTCTTTCTCTATTTAGTTGGAACTAGAGAATCATAAAATTGAAGAGGAGCAAGAAAACACCCCAGAGTTCGTCAAAATGAAAAGCAATCTGAGAAGAACCAAACAGGAAGTGGATGGGCAGGAGCGTGCCACCTAGAAACATTTGTTGACATGACAACTAGACTGTGGTTTGTGGGGATTTCCTGGTGTTCCTCCCCCATGTGTCCCTGTGAAACATGTGACTATAAATGATTGGTTCCAATTGCCTGCTTGCAGACTCAACCAGTATTCACTTTTGTCCTGAACAACAATCAAATTTACACACATAATGTACGCAAACAAACTCTTGCACATGGGCACAGCCTCTTTGCCACTGGTTGACTGGCTTCAAAGAACATGCATGGTGGAACAGAGTCAACACGATTTCGTTGTGGGTGAGGGCTTTTTCTTTTCTTTTCTTTTTTTGGAGGGGGACACATTTTTTACTATTTCTATTTTTGAAAGCTGAAATGGGACACTGGATGGACTCTTTTAAGCCAAAAACAACGCTCTTTTATTTATGCTCAGTGTAAGCTTTTTGTTAGAAGTGGCTCCTCAAGTTCAAGACTCACATTTTCCTCTTGGTTGAGAATTAAAAAAAAAAAAAGAAAAAGTGACCTAAATATAAAATTCCAACGAAGTTTTGCTTGTGTGATGCGCCATGCTTGCTTTTTATAAATTGTAATATTTGTGCTCTCCCTCTGCTAAATTTCATAAGTAATACTAGTTCTAGGTTTGTGAATTTTCTTTTACAAATGTTTTTGTTATACTTTTTTACAAATATGTTACTAATAACTTAATACGCTTTAGTTCAATGTGATATTCAATGCAAGGGCATCAGTTTTCTTCACTTGAGTGGTAGCTGTTTGCAATCAGAAAAGTCGAAAGAGAACATAAGAAGTTTATTAAAAGAGACACTTGGTTTTGTGTAGATTTGAGCCAGTAAATAACCATTCCTTGTGTTCCCTTAAACCTTCTTTTAATAAATATTATTTTATCATGTTGAATTGTATGTTAATTCCATCTCTGTTTGAATCTCTGCATGAACAAAAGTAATCTCATAAAGAGATTTTCCACTACCACAATGGAAATTAAAAATACCACAATTAAGTATTTTATTCAGATGAATGTCAGATAGAATAGATGAGAGAATGGATAAAAAAAACATGAAGTCCAGCAAATTCAAGCATTCACAGAATATAAAAAGGTAGGAGCTGGTGAGTCATATGGCATCTGCACAGCAAGATCTGCACCTCCCATGAAATAAAATGAAACTGTCCCTGTGAAGGGATCAACATGAGTCTAAAACACCACTCAAAGCTGTTATTTTTATATCTGAACCCCTCAAACTCTACACCAGTCTTTACATTTCTTATAGTAAGTATAGTGACACTTTTTTTTTATTATTTAGTGTCTGACAATGCAGCAAACTTTATAGTCAAATGCATAGGGAATATGTTGCTACAATGTCGTGAGAATGACCTCTTTTTGGTCACTACACATAAACAGCCATCAAAATAATAAATACAGTAGATATGAAAATAGAGCAAATCTCAATTCCAGGGTTTCTTATGTTACTGCTCTGTGGAACAGCTGGCAACAGAGATTGGAGGGAGTAAACTATGTCAAAGAGACAGACATGGTTGTGAAAAATTGAGTGGACTTTCACAGCTGCAATAACTCAGAAATGTACAAATGTAAATGTAATTGTTTCACACTATTTGGGATATATTTAGCACATTGTGTCTCAAAGGGGACTTTTATCTTATGATCTATGTACGGTCTTTAGACGTTTTGGCTTATGGAAAATTAAATGGGTAGAATCTGCTTTTTAAAGGGGTCATGAACATACCTTTTTTTTTTTTTTTTTTTTTATTCCTTGAGGTTCACTTATAAAGTTAGGACAGTTTATTACACAAAATACAGTCATGTATTTGTAAAACATGATCATTTTCCACCCTCATTCTGACCCTCTGTCAGAAACGCTTGGTTTTGGTGCTTTTTCTCCTTTAAGACTTGCCAGTAAACGCCCACTGTTCTGATTGGCTCTCTGCTCTTGACTGACCTGCTCTCTCTACTTGCCTGCTCACTGCTCACTGCTACTGAGTGGGGCTACGGAAGGGAGTAAAGGTAAAGTGGGCGTTGATGTGTTGTTGTAGAGGTGGTCAGATGGAAATGTCTACCACAGTGTGACATCACAATGAGGAGGAAGCAGAAAACGAGTTGTTTTGGCAGCTTGGTTTGAACAAATGCTCTTTTTGCAGTGAGGAGGAAGTTTTGAGTTTTTAAACTTACAGTATATTTTTATAGTACAATGACCTCTTAGATGTCAAAAGATCAAGAAAAATTGTACTCCTCATGTCATGACCCCTTTAAGAAAAAAAAAATTGTCAAACTATAGAGCCTACTTTTCTTCTAGGTTGACAGTTTTATAATTGAGATTACTTACCTGATTTGAAACTAATATTTAAAAAAATTATCTGATCCAGGAAAAACTAGTTTTTTACATAAAGTTAATGTATCACTGAAAGTTTCTGCAAAGCTGTTTAATTAACATCTCGAAATACCACACACTGGAATCTATATTTGCGTACCATATTTATAAAAGTGTGAACAAAAAAGGAGAAAAAAGGTTCAAACAAAACTCATCTCATCAATTGTAATATAATTTTTTGTAAAAGTCAGCTAACATTATACTCTTTTTGGACATGTGCCATGGTAATACAATATTATTATTTTAAGGACCTTGGAGATCCATGTAAATACCATGGTCTGTGTTAATCTCTCAGTAAATAAAGAATTTATAATGCAATGACATAACTTAGCCGTAAGGGTGCATTTGTGTACTTTGAGTTCATATACCTTGGAGCTAATTTCCACTTGCTGGAGTATCAGCTAGGTATAGGTAAGTATGCGAGTTTGTATTTGAGTTCAATTGAAAATGTTATGGTTTGTGAAAAGGGAAAATAATAGTCCTTAAAGCAATATTCCAGGTTCAATACAAGTTAAAGGGATAGTTCACCCAAAAATGAAAATTCTCTAATCATTTACTCACCCTCATGTCATCTAAAATGTGTATGACTTTCTTTCTTCTGCTGAACACAAAGATTTTTAGAAGAATATTTAAGCTCTGTTGGTCCATACAATGCAAGTGAATGGTGACCAGACCTTTGAAGCTTCAAAAAAGGAGATAAAGGTAGCTTAAAACTAATCCATCAGACTCCAGTGGTTTAATCAATGTCTTCTGAAGCAATCCAGTTGGTCCGGGGTGAGAACAGACCAAAATATAACTCCCTTTTCACTGCACATCTTGCCTTTGCAGTCTAGGCACAATCATGATTTGAAGCTTGATTACATTTTCTATAGCGCCATCTAGTGCTCTGAGCATACATCAAGAACTAGGAAGTGTAATCATCTGGGATGGCATGAGTAAATGATGAGAGAATCTTCATCTTTGGCTGAACTATCCCTTTAAACCCAATTGACAGCATTTGTGGCATAATGTTGATTACCACAAAAATTAGTTTTGACCCATCCCTCTTTTCTTTTTTTTTTTAAGCAAAAAACTCTGTTACTATGAGGTACTTACAATGGAAGTGAATGGGGCAAATCCATAAACGATAAAATACTCTCTATTTATAAAGTATAGCCACAAGACGTAAACTATATGCACATTAACATGATTTTAGTGTGATAAAATCACTTACTAACCATTTCTGTGAAAAGTTATATCAAGTTTTAGAATTTCGTTGCCTTGACCACGTACCGCTGTAAACACTAAAACCCTTAAAGGTGCACTCAGCGGTTCCTGAGAAACTGCTGATATTCGAACTCAGCTGCCTAAACAAACACACCCCTCCCTTCAGTGCTCCTATGGAAGCTCCGCCCCCCAAATTCATGTACACTAGACGGTTTTAAGCACACCAACTCCAGACACTCACAACTCTCCTGCTACTAAATCTAACATCGCAACAACAGCATATATGGGTTCTGTGAAACATAGCAACATTTATGTTACCCACCTATCGAGAAATAAAAGAGCAACTTCTGCATCCGTCTTCAAACCTTTTACCTCTTGGAGGTCTCTCCACCACTGAAAAGCCTTGCCGATGTTGATGCAGCTCCTAGCCCTCAACTTATCATAATCCTTCTTTTTTCAGTTTATATGCGTCTGACCTTTTTCTTTTGGTCTGTTTCTCACCCATTTGTCCTCCTTGGAGTTTAGAAAGTTCACATCAACCAGATTTGCTATCGCTCTTCAAATGAGTTTCCCTCTCACTCTGCCCCCACCCCCCATCCTGTGCACACACAAGAACCACCCCCTGCTGCTGATTGGCTGGAGTAATGTTGTGTGTATTGGTCCAATCCACTTTGTTTTTGTCCCATTTCCAAAACCAGTGCTGTGTACTAATACTAGATTTTTTTTCAGCCCACCCACAGAACGGACAGCTAGCAGACTGTGTGGAGATATTTGCAGAATTTGACAAAAAGTGTATTGGATTAGAATTACCGAGTGCACCTTTAAACGACCATAAAAATGCAGATTAATAAAACTTTACCGCTCAAATAATAGTTTTAACAGAAAACTTAATTTAAGCACTTCTATAAAATTGTAAGCTTCCCATTTCTGCCTTTAAAACCTCCTAAATGTGTCCCCATTCACTTCCATTGTAAGTGCCTCAATGTAACTCAATGTTTTTTTTGTTTGTTTTTTTTTTAAGAAAAGGTGGTATGAGTCAAAATAATTTTTGTGGTAATCAACATTATGCCACCAATGCTGTCGAATGACCTTAACTTGTATTGAACCCGGAATATTCCTTTAATTTGTGTATAGTGTGGGCAAACTGTAACCTGTGACGCATATAAGGCTAGTGGCTCTGGCTCAGCAGCAGCCTGTCAGGCAATATGTGGGGTACCTCTAAAGAGATCACAATTGGGCGGAAAAGTTTCTATCTTCAACTGATTTACTCTGAGACATTATTGATTGTCTTCCTCCGGGGGGCGCTTGGCGGACCAGCAAACCAAATCCTCCATAGTCGCATTGAAATTGTCCTCATGTGTCCATTAAAAATACAATGATTTAAATCAATTACATGCAAGTAACAACATCCGACACACAAATATATACCCGACCCAATATCTTCTGCAAAACGTTTTTATAATATGCTTGTAACCACATTGGACTGACCAACAACGAGTTCCTTTAAATGTACCACGTGACAACACAGTCTATTTTTTTTTTTTTTTTTTTTTTTTTTTTTTTTTTTTTTTTTTTTTTGCTTCAGCAACAGTCTGGACAATAACTTGCGAATAATAATTACAAAGAGAGTTTAAATTAAAATTGTAAAAAGAAGAGTTAAAATAGATTACAAGTCCCATCGTTCCTGATCAACAATAGATGCCCTAAAGCCCCGCCCATTTCAGGACCCCGTTGTAATGATCATTTCCATTTTACCCACTTTTTCATTACTACACGATAACGTTTTTTATTGATTACCCCAAAACAACAACAAAATTAATGTTGGAAAAAAACATTTATAAAAGAAATAAATGCGTACATTAATTATGAGTGTGAATTAATATATATATATATATATATATATATATATATATATATATATATATATATATATATATATATATATATTTGTTTTTTTATTTACAAAATAAATCGAAAGTTCTGTTTTCAAACCGGCAAAGTCTCGGGCAGTCCAGTCACGCTTCAGTCATGGCGGCGCAGATGGCGGTAAATTCAGGTGTGTCATATTATAGCTTTATTTCTTTCCCCCTCCTCATATTTTGGTTCTTGAATTGCATTTTGTAGTCTAACTGGTTTCGTTTGCTATGTCCAGCTTCATGGTTTCTAACTGGAAAGCTTAATTAAGGTTTAGTAAATGTAAAATGCAGTCTGTTGATTTTCAGGAAGTTTTTTATTCGTTAAAAATACAATAAAGATTGATTACTGACAAAAGTACGTTATATAAACCACAGTTACAGATTTTAAATAAGTATTACTTAATCAACTCTCTACGTGAACATATTTTTTAACCATGCGTACACTTTGTTGTCATAACCGTTAAATTACATTATGTATTATAATGTAAATTAGTATTAATAGGTGTAAAGTCGTTGTAAAACAAGCATCTATGCGATATACTTTGTGGACTGTTGATTTTAATTTGAGCTAATTCAGTTCATGCCTCATAGCCAAAACACATGAAACTATACACCAAGTTGATATCATTTGGCTGTATGTTGTATTACGACATATTATGAAGGCGATTCAACAACAACATTGAATTAAAGAATTTATTTTTTTTGTGTGTTTACTTGTGCGTATTCTTGTTACAAATTGAACAGCATCAATCACCACAAACCAATTGTGTCAATTACCAATACAGAAAGTACAGTATGTACAATCTGAACAGCCCATCAACACTGCCACCTCCCCAAATCTCATTAACTGAGTGTCTTTATATATATATATATATATATATATATATATATATATATATATATATATATATATATAAAACCAAGATTTTGTGGCTATTTTGTTTTAAATGTTTAAAATGTGTTTGCAGGAGCCAGTCTGTGGGGCCCACTGAAGGAGCTCTGGGAAGCTGTGGAAGGAGCGATATGGAGACGTCAGCCAGAGAGTGTTCATCTGTTAGATCTGCAGTTGAAGAAACACAAGCCCTACTTTCTTTCCCTCTTCAAAAATCCAGTAGGTTTTCCTTTTTATAGTTTCAAAACACTGACATTTCAGTTATGTATGCTAGCATGAATTTAAATTTAAAGTAGGAAAATTTTGTGTACCCATAAATGTATGCACGACTTCTTGTAAAATACAGTCATTTTTCATTTTGCAAAACAGCCAAAGAGTGCAGAACAGAGGGAGAAGGTTCGGAAAGCAAGCACAGAAGGCATTGCTATACAGGGTCAGCAAGGAGCTCGGCTACTTCCTGAGCAGCTCATCTCCGAAGCCTTCATCCTTAGTGACCTTTTTGACCTGGGAGAACTAGCTGCCCTAGAACTGCTGCTGGCAGGTACACACAAGTTCTGTTGATAGGAGGCATACATTATCAACTTCAAGTTGCTTTTACTAATGTGATCTTTATGTCTGTCTTTAGGAGAGCACCAGCAGCCTCATTTCCCTGGGCTGACTCGAGGCCTGGTAGCTGTACTCCTCTACTGGGATGGCAAGCGCTGTGTGGCCAACTCTCTTCGTTCACTCATTCAGTCTAGACATGGGAAGACTTTCACCCTTGACTTGAGGTTTGGAGCTCTTCCTTCAGGAAACCACCGTAGTTTATCTCAAGATCTTGGTGTTTACCCAATTAGGATATATTTTTTCCCAGTACTTTAAAAACGGGGAAACCCTTGGGAGCTCTCAAGAAAATGGGACTTTGTTCCCACAGTCTTTGTTGCAGATTGCACTTTTCTGCTGTAAGCGATTTTTAGCTGTTCTAGAACTTCCACCAGGCTAGCTGTTGAATTAGCCACGCCCCCTCTTTCCAAAACCCTGCACACCTAATACAAATGCACACACACCCAAACACACCAGAGACTGTTGTTAATCTCTCTCATCAACAAGGTGTTTCCATCTGCAGAACTGCCGCTCACTGGATGTTTTTTGTTTTTGGCACCATTCTGAGTAAATTCTAGAGACTGTTGTGTGTGAAAATCCCAGGAGATCAGCAGTTACAGAAATACTCAAACCAGCTCATCTGGCACCAACAATCATGCCACGGTCCAAATCACTGAGATCACATTTATCCCCATTCTGATGATTGATGTGAACATTAACTGAAGCTCCTGACCCGTATCTGCATGATTGGGTGTATTACACTGCTGCCACATGATTGGCTGATTAGATAATCGCAATGATAAGGTGTACAGGTGTTCCTAATAAAGTGCTCAGTGAGTGTATATGGGCTGCCCTTTGAACACTTACAATGATTGACAGGTAGAATATCTTTTGATTGGCTAAACAAATGATCGGAGGACATCTTTTATTCTGCTTTTTATCGAGCTTAAGTCTGTTACAGAGACAGGTGTGATATTTAATGTCACCTATTTCAGTGATATTGGAATGGTAATAGAGGTGGTTTCTGCATGTTATTTAATTTAAAAAATCACTTACAGCACCTTTAAGTCCATGTCTGTTGTCTTTGAGGCCATCAGTATGTGACTGTACTCATAAAAGTTGACAAAATGAACTTTTAGTAGATATACTTCTTTAAAATTTACAGCCTTGGGAAAATGGATCAAAAATATTGAAGACTCATCTGACCATAATACAAGTTTTTCTCAATCGTGTTTTTATCCTTGGTTGGTTGTTTTTAATTTGAGAGTTTTATTTCATTACCATTTTTTCTATTGTTGTGTTCTCAACCCCTGCAGTCCCGAATTGGTGAATCTGACCACACGACTCACAGATGAACTGATGGCTCAGGGTTTGACAAAGCAAATTCTGAACTTGATCTCAGAAATCAGTCTGACCCGTGAGTTTGAGCGGCTTCAGAAGGAGCGAGGTCTTGGCAATGAGAAGCACAGGAAAGAGGTGATACAATGCTTCAGCTGGGCTTCTGTGCAGATTGATAATTGCATATGCAAATAATGCAAAAGCTTAACTTTCTTATTTTTTCATATGGTACAGGTATCTGACCTCATCAAAGAGTGCAGACAGTCATTGGCAGAATGTTTGTTTGCATGGACGTGCCAGTCACCTCTAAGCAAAGATGACACCCTGGCCCTCATTGGTTACTTGGAGACAGTGACAGCCGAAGCTGACGGCTCATTGGATAGCGTCAACCTTGCTTTAGTCATGGCATTGCTTTATTGCCTGGATGTTAGTTTCCTGGAGCAAGGAATGGAGGATAGAGAAGGTATTAATGCTTTAATACAACCCTCTTTGGTATCTATGGGTGCTTTATTACTATATAGTAATTATATATAGTAGGATAATTGAATATTTGCATTGTTATTGGATATATTTTATTATTGTATGGTTTAAAAGAATAGTTCACCCAGGAATGAAAATTGTCATTATTTACTCACCCTCATACATTTTTGTGTGTGCATTAGACTTGCTCCAGGCTTTGCCTTTATTGACGGAGAAGCAGTATGTGTCAGCAGTGCACAGTCGGCTGGTGGAGGGTCAGGGCTGGAAGCTGCCAGGACTGCAGGCAGTGGTGCAGTTGGCTTGGGCTCTGTCTCTGAGAGCCCTTTCACAACTTCCACAGGGAGCAGGTACCTACACACCTTACATGGCTGTGGAATGATTTGGACACACTCGAACTTGAAGAAATGTCATTGCATTAGATTTCAAAATATCATAAGTTGAATTCATTTTAAAGAGCACTTTTCAAGCAAAACATTTTACAAAAAGAAGTTTGTTTATATTATGAAATAAAAGATATTCTGTTGAAAATTAAGATAAAAAGTATTTGGACTCTTTCTGGTTGTCATACATTAAAGGGATAGTTCACCCAAAAATGAAAATTCTCATCATTTTCGCACCCTCATGCCATCCCAGATGTGTATTACTTTTTCTTCTGCTGAACACAAACGAAGATTTTTAGAAGAATATTTCAGCTCTGTAGCTCCATACAATGCAAGTAAATGGTGACTAGACATTTGAAGCTCCAGAAAGCACATAAAGGCAGCATGAAAGTAATCCATAAGACTGCAGTGGTTTAATCCATCTCTTCTGAAGTGATCTAATTGGTTTTAGGTGAGAACAGACCGAAAACTCATTTTTCACTGTACATCTTGCAATTGCAGTCTCTAGACATGATTATCTTGAAATCATGATCGCCAAGGAGATTGCTGATGTCAAGACTTATAGTAAAGAAGTATTTAAATATTGATCTGTTTTTCACCCAAATCCGATTGAATTGCTTCAGAAGACAAGTATTAAACCAATGGAGTCTTATGGATTACTTTTTTGCTGCATTTATGTGATTTTTGGAGCTTCAAAGTTTTGGTCGCCATTCACTTGCATTGTATGGACCTACAGAGCTGAAATATTCTTCTAAAAATTTTCATTTGTGTTCTTCAGAAGAAAGAAAGTCATACACATCTGGGATGGCACAAGGGTGAGTAAATGATGAGAGAATTTTCATTTTTGGGTGAACTATCCCTTTAATGGAACATGTCCTTATTTAATGAGGGAAATTCACTTTACACATCCTTTTAAATTGACCTTGGGACCAGTTGGTTGCAAAAATGTCAAATAAAAGTTTATCAAGTCAGTCTACTTCATTCTCTCTCTCTTTTTTTATTTTTTTTATTTTTATTTATTTTTTATTTTTTTTTGTCTGTTCAGCCTTAGTGGAGTTCACAGAGGCAGATGAAGCTCTGGCTGACCAGGCCCTGCTGGGAGGAGTCTTTCTCTTCCTTACAGAGGGCATCCTGGGTAGTGATGGCTTCAGCCAAGAGGAATTCTACACTCGGCGACTGCATTCTCTCATTACTGATTTCCTGGCTCTCATGCCCATGAAGGTAAGAGGAGATTGATTATGCAGTGAATCATTAATTTATTCACATTGTTATTCCTGATTTCCAATTATGATGTTACATATAGTGTGTTCATGAAGATTGTGAAAAAAGAGTGTTCTTTGCAGGTAAAGCAGTTGCGTAACCGTGCCGATGAAGATGCTCGACTGGTCCACATGGCTCTGCAGATGGGAAGCGAGTCGCCATCCTCTCTACGCAAGGATCTGGATCACCTCATGATCCTTGTAAGTCTTGCTTTACATTTAGCACTTACACTTACACACATGCAGTGATTAATTTTTGTATAAAATAACAATGCTTTGTATAACTCTACAGCCATGAAATGACTTATCTTGACCATTACTTCCAAAATTGCATTACCTCTATTTAATTTTGTCTTGAGGAATTACAGTGCAGAAATGTTATTTTATGCACCACATTTATTAGTAATATAGCACAAAACTGGGCTTTTTAAGAAATTCTAAATGCTGCAGACTGCGGTGTTGACACTTATGTGTGTGTGTTTGTGTGTCTGATTCTAGATTGGAGAGTTTTACAGAAAAGATCCATTTGGACTAGAGCTGGCCCTGGAGTTCTGGTGCTCTTCTGAGTCTCTTCAGCACACCTCACTCACGGGATCTTTTCTTGGAGTAGCTCTACAGCGACCCCCTCACAAACAGGTGTCAGAGCTGTGTCTAAGTTGGTAACCGAAAGGTTGCAGGTTTGAACCCCAGAAAGGGTGATCCAACTTTCATCATTTCTTTAGATTAATTGCCGGCCTACATTTATGAATATATATTTGTGTTTGTCACATCAGGTGGTTCTCTCTAAGTTTGTGCGTCAGATGGGTGATCTGCTCCCTGCTACTCTGTACATCCCTTATTTACGCATGCTGAGAGGACTTGCTAATGGTCCTCAGTGCTCGCACTATTGCTTCAGTCTGCTCAAAACCAACGGAGCTCCACACGGTAACCACACTTCTAGAGCATACAAGAAGATGCTGTAAAATGAGTGCTGTGTGAATGGCCCCTAAGAGTTTATTTCTGTGGACTGCTTCAGGAGAGAACCGTCAGGGTGGGGTGTCAGGCAGTCTTGTGTCGTGGGAGCACTTTTTCCACTCTCTCATGCTCTACCATGAGAACCTGCGGCGGGACGTGCCTAGTGTCGACAGCACGCAGTACCGCCACCCGCCAATCAGAGGCATCACTCAGAGAGAGCTGGAAGGCCTCACTGCATTCCTGCAGCTACTCACCACTATCATCACATGGGTATTACACATATACATACAGTTATAGATTACAGAATGCTATGAACCCAAGTGTGTTCAGTTCTACAGCACTGACTACTACAGTTAACACATTAGTCAGAAGTAGGGCTGGGTCAAAATTTTGACTTTCCAATGAAATATTAATTCATTATTTCCTACCTTGTGAATTACAATTGAATTGAAATGGAAAATTTGTGCTAATACTCAGCTCTATTCACGTCATCTAGCTATCATTTAGATATGATTGTTCTAGCTGCAGTTTTTATTCTCTTTTTAAGGTGTATGAGTGTTCACTCTTGTTCTTATGTTTTTCAGAGTGAGAATGCACGCCTGGCTCTTTGCGAGCACCCTCAGTGGACACCTGTGGTGGTGATGTTGGGCTTACTGCAGTGTAGTGTTCAGCCTGTACTGAAAGCTCAGATCCTTCACGCTCTTGCTGCCTTCGGCAAATCACCAGAGATTGCTGCCTCCCTCTGGCAGTCTCTGGAGTACACGCAGGTACACAAAAACCAAACAAACCTATGCTGGAAGAAAGAATTGAATTAACCACACTTAGGCCTGTTATGGTTATTAAATATTCATCTGATCGTGGTTATTTGATCTAACTACAGTTATTTGAGGTAATAAGAGATTATTGTGCTTCAAATTCCTATCACATTTTACTATATAATAGTGAATATATAAATGCCATGAATGGCGCGATTGTGTGTCATTCAGTTGAACTCCAAGCGTCATTGAGCTGCACCGCGGATGTCAACCAGAGCAGCTCCTGTCCAGAAGAGCATGTAAAGCACTCTGATGAAGTCCGAAAATATAAATGAACAAATAAAAACTTTGATAGTGAACACAAAGCACTCCAATTTTACTTTAACGATCGTGTAATGACATATGTTCCTGATAGAGGTTTCATACACACAGTGTTAATCAAACAGTGGCACAGAGACGTATGCCTACTCTATTTCTGTGGAGTGATAAAATTATTAAACTAAATCTCAAAGGTTTTGCTTCATGTGAAATAAGGGCTTGTGGGTTTAATTAAGAGTATTAAAATAGTGTGAAAGTGAAGAAATTAGGACAGAAATCTTTTACTTTATAATATAATATTATAATATAAGAAAAATATATTTTATATTATATTTTGTAATGAAAAAATAAAATATAATTTTTTTTAAATGAGTTCCAAAAACAACAATTGTCAATTTAAAATGTAAAAATGTATGTAAATGTAAAGTTGACCAAAAAGAGACATTTTATGTATTTAGAAATATTTTGATATTTAAAAAATATTTTTGTCATTTATATAGTTTTAAAGCCTTAAAGAAATCATATATCCCTATTGTATTATTTGATTTATATATTTGAAGTGAAATATGTAAAAATGACTTCTTAAGGTGTATGAAGCACACATGCACCTTAAGAAATATGACAATTTATATGACTACTAATAGTGAAAGCCCTTAAAGAGACAATTAATTGTCATAATCGCAGTTATTTGTTTGACAATTAATTGTCAGCCAAATTAATTCTTGTGACAGCTTTAACCACACTTACAAGTTTAGTAGGAGTCAGATACTTTGAAAGTGAAATAGGCAAACTGTTTTGGTAATAGTATTTATATGGTTTTTTACAGTTTATTTCCTTGGACATCATTGGTGTTGGTATTGATTGTTATGTTTGTTTAACATTCTCAGATCCTGCAGACAGTTAAAGCTCCTGGCCAGAAACAGGCAGCAGGGATTGAGGTGAGCTTGTCTTATTACAAACAGTGTGTAAACTGTACATATGTGTTCTACTGTGGCATTCACTTTTGTTTGTTTTTTCCTGTAGGTGGAGCTAAATGAGATTGAATCCAGCTGTGAGGAGTATCCCCTGACAAGAGCCTTTTGTCATCTGATCAGTACTCTGGTAGAGAGTGCACTTCCTGTGAATCTTGGAGCAGGACTGCGTGCACCAGGATTTCAGCCTTACCTTGACTTCATGCGTGACTCTGTTTTCCTGGCCTTCCCCACACGGGCCTACCGCCGCCCAGCAGAAAAGGTTTGATGCTTTCAATAGTTTTTTTCTATAGTTTTTCTTCTATATACACCAATCAGCCACAACATTAAAACCACCTGCCTAATATTGTGTAGGTCCCCCTCGTGCCACCAAAACAGTGCCAACCCATGCTATTGTTCTCACCACAATTGTACAGAGCGGTTTGAGTTACTGTAGACTTTGTCAATTCAAACCAGTCTGGCCATTCTCTGTTGATCTCTCTCATCAACAAGGCATTTCTGTCCACAGAACTGCCCCTCACTGGATGTATTTTGTTTTTGGCACCATCCTGAGTAAATTCTAGAGACTGTTGTATGTGAAAATCCCAGGAGATCAGCAGTTACAAAAATACTCAAACCAGCCCGTCTGGCATATTGATGAAATGCCTATTGAATGTTATCAGAAGAGCTGCGGCCCTGAATAAACCCCAGCTGATCTAAGAGATGTCATAACTTTACTTAATTGGTTAGCCAGGATTTTTGCCAATATTTTCTAGCTGGATCAGGGAAATTGGACGGTAACTTTTACACTCGCTTGGATCTTTGTCCTTTTTAAGAATCAGACTGATCTGGGCTTGTGTCATGGTTGGCGGAAGCTTTCCATTCTTTAATGATTCAGTATAAACTTCTAACAAAAGTGGAGCCAGATCTGTAGTATAAGATCTAAAAAATTCAGCAGCAAAACCATCTGGTCCCGGAGCCTTGCCTGTATGCAAGTCTTTAATTACCTCGCCAAGCTCCTCCAAGTTTATCTCAGAATCAAGATAACAGTCGTCAGTTAAGGGAGTTCTAATGGTTCCACAAAGTTTCTAATATCTTCGTCAGTAGATGAAGACGTGGAACTGTAGAGATCAAGATAGAATTCTTTAAAAGCATTATTAATATCAATGGTCGAGGTAAATATTTCACCACCAGCAGATTTCACTGAGGGAATGGTAGAAAAAGACTCTCTCTGCTTTATATATCTAGCCAAAAGCTTCCCTGCTTTGTCCCCTGACTCAAAGTATGACTGTCTTGCCCTGAATAGCCAAAACTCCACCTTCTGCGACAAAATAGTATTATATCTGTATTTCAATCGGGTCAATTCTCTGAGGCCATTAGACAGCTATGGCAAGGAGGAGGGCGGGGCTGGGCCGTGATGATGCACGCCAGGCCCCTAATCAGGCTAATGAAGCCCACAAGAGGGATAAAGGTGGCCGGAGGCGGCAGTTCGGGAGAGAGAGAGCTACAGGCAGCTGCCCTGTATGCGTTTGTGTTATATGTCTTTTGCTTTAAGTTAATTATTAAATGATTATTTATATTGTCAAGCCGGTTCTCACCTCTTCCTTTCCCTTTTACCCCGTTACAATGACATTCGGTGTTTCAGCTCTGCCTCGGCACTTTTAATATTCCCCTCCAAATCTTGTGCTTTGGATTTTTTGATGAATGAGGCATACTGTATGATCCGGCCCCTAAGAACCTCCTTAAGTGCCTCCCAAGCCACGCCCACAGAGGATACTGAGGACCAGTTGGTCTCCACATAAACACTGATTTCAGCCTTTAGCATTTGTTGAAATTCAGGATTTTGCAAAAAATGATACATTAAAGCCCAACTATATGATTTCTTTTTCTCCATATGTGGCAACACCTCTAAACTCACCAGGGCGTGATCTGAGACTAAGATGTTTCCAATTGAGCAATCTGCAACAGATGAAATGAGGGACTTAGATATAAAAAATAAAAAAAATAAAAAAAAATCTATTCTAGAATAAATTTTATGGACTGATGACAAAAATGTCCCTCCCAGATGAGTTCAAAAGTCTCCAAATATCTGTAAGACCAAGATTTTTACACATCCTGTGAAGCGTCACTGTTGCTCTAGGGGACTTGCACACTTTTGATTCAGTATGATCAAGGACTGAGTCCATCAAAAGATTAAAGTCTCCTCCCAATATTATATAATGAGGGGTGCAAGTGGCTTGCAACACCCCTTCAAAATCTATAAAAAAGCCCTGATCATCAACGTTAGGTGCGTAAATATTAGTCAAAATCACCCTTTGCCCCTGAATTTCTGCTAAAACAATAATGACTCTTCCTAATTTATCTTTAATCAGTTTGAGACATTTGAATTGTAGATGTTTACTTATCAGTCTAATGACTCCCCTGCTCTTACTTGAGCCAGCACTAAAGAAAACATGTCCACACCATAACTGAATATGAAATATTCAGAAATAACTTTCCTTCTTTTTATGGGGTGCCCCAACTCATTCACATTCCACGTGGAGAGAGACAATCCACTCATATTAACATTTACATTTTGACATATAATAAAAAATAGATTGTGTATAAAGACCACATTCCACATTGGTGCAAAAATCAACCTCCGAAATTTCCACAGAACAGAAAAAACAGAAAAAAGAAAAATGTGCGCATTAACCCTGCACACGACATTGCCAACTGGCATCCATCACTTTAAACTCGAACAGTCCATGTACGCCTACGAGAGCCCCCGCGACAACTTTGCCGTCGGATTGCTCAAGTCTGGTGTTTCTATACAAAAATTTGTTAGACAGAATTACACAAAAGATGATAGTCTATAAAACAGACTCCAGCCAGTAAGCGAAAAAAACAAACAAAAAAAAACATGTCGATTCATCCACTTAACTGTCTCGAAGGTGTGTGCCTCCACAAAACAAGCTCCAGCCGCTAGCGGAACCAGCACAAAAAATAAAAAATAAAATGGGCCGTTCAGTTCTTCGGGCAGTCAAACTCACTCAAATGTCCTGCAAGAAATATTCCACAAAACCAACTCCAGCCAACAGGAGGCATAAGCACCCAAAACAAGCAGATGTATCCACAAGCTGTCCCAAAGAAATGATATTACACAAAACAAACTCCAGCCGCTAGACGGAACCAGCACAAAAAGAAACGAAAAAGGCGCTCAGCTTCCTCGAACAGTCGAGTGTATGTTTAATGAGACAGGTCCACTAGGCGGCCACATGAAAATCACCAAATGGCTTACTCCAATGTTTTTATGAAGGACAGTGCTTGCTGTGGGCATGTAAATTCTCTACGTCCATCGTTAGTATCTGTTCTCAGTTTGGCCTGAAACATCAGTGCAAAAGCGATCTTCCGTTGATGTAAAAGTTTCTTGCATTCCTTGAATCGATCACGTTTCTCTCTTGTCGAAGTCGCCAAGTCTGGGAACAAGAAAATGATGTGGTTCTTCCAAGGAAGCTCTCCTTTGCTCCTCGCCTCGCGTAACACGAAATCTTTATTGGATGATCTCAGAAATTTGGCCAGAATTGATCGGGGCCTGTCTCCCTCCGCGGACCTGCGAGCCGGGACTCTGTGAGCTCACTCGATTTCCAGCTTATTGCCTGTTATGTCGAGACTTGGGAAGAGCTCATCTAGGAATTTCACCATATCTCAGCCTTCCTCATGCTCAGGAATTCCAACAATTCTAACACTGTTTCGTTGATTACAATTCTCCAAATCCTCCAGTTTTTCCCAGATGCATTCCAAATCTCCCTTGGCCACTAGCGGATGACTCCAGAAAAATCGATCCGTCTCTTGACGTCCAACAATCTTGTAACCAACTCTGAGAATTTCGTCTCCATGGAAGTAACCACTCGACTTAATACAGCAAGATCCTCCAAGTCTGCAACGACTTTCGTCAGCATTGCCGAGACATTCATCAATTCACGCCGGATTTCTTTCAGTTCACCGTCCGAATTGAGTCCGGGGCTTTCGGCCTGTTGCTCCGGGGAATCGGCCCGAGCACATAAGTGTCTTTTAATATCTCCAGAGCATGAAGATTTTTCCTAGAACTGTCTTCTTAGAACAGTACGAATCAGGGTGTATCGAATCTCACCGATTTATGACACAAAGAGTAATAAAATTAGCAAAGTGCGCAGAGCTCACCGCTCACACGTCCGCTTCTCACATGGTGTCAAGTACCCCATCAGATATGCAGCTTTTTTAAGGTTTAGTAATCAGACAGGGCCATATTGCGATTTCAATCTTAATTAAATCATGCAGCATTAATGGATATCATACAGTATATCAGAAGTCAAAGTCTGCTGGTTTCAAAGCATTTTGAAAGTTTCCCTAATCATGTTGCCTATAGGTAAGTGCAGTTTTCACAACTTTTTATGCACTTTTTCCGCATTAACATAAGAACGAGAATACAAATTATATATTACATGTTCTTAGGAGTGCAAACCCTTCTACATATTGTGGCTATTATTAATTCTGAATTGTGCATTAAAATTCACAAAGTTTTTACAAAGTGAGTTACTAATTAATTATAAATCAACCAGCAGTTTTTCATATCGGCATTTTCATGCTTATAACCGATTTGCCGATGGCTTTAATTTAGTCAATAATTGGCCTATAAATATCAGCAGCTGATACATCTGTGCATCCCTACTTATAGGTGCACCTTCTGTTCAATTTCGTTGCACTCCGTCTTGCTGTTTTTAATGCTGTGTGAATGGGCACTAATGCATCTATTTTAACTTGTTTAGTGGGAGGTAGCAGAAGCAGTGCTGGAGGTATTTCATAAACTTCTAAAAGAATATGAGCCACAGACGTCAGACTTTCTGCAGGAGATGGTGGAGTTGCAGGGAGAGCAGGTGCTGGCCCATAAGCCCCCGGGGCACAGCCTAATGTTCCACCTGCTGAATGACTCGCCCACCCTCTCTCTCTGTCTCAGCCTGCTGGAGGAGGGCGCCCACCAGCTAGACACCTATGCCTCCTTCCCTGGTTAGTATGAGAGCTGCTTTTTGGCAGAAACTTTCCATCATATTACAGCTGCAGAGTTGTCTGCAGTGCTTTCGTTATTAATTTATTTACAAACATAATATTTAACTATAGTGTAATACAAATTATAGAAAGTAAAATACTTCAATATTGTGTGAATTAAAAAAACAAAAAATTAAATACGTTGTCCTATCCCAGCTTAATTTGAGACAACTATAATAGAAGTCTAAATGAAAAAAATTAGAAGTCTTAACACTGTGCTTTATGGTACTTTCAACTTTGCTCTCTTTGTTTGAGCATCCCAATCAGCCTGACATAGCAACACTGGCTCAACCAATGGTATAAGTTTGGGGCGGGGCTATCGGTTTGTTCGACCAATGGAAGACATTTTTGGGTGCAGAAATTCAACAATTCACCCTGTGAATCTAAATTTAATGACACTTCTATTTGAGTTCAAATGAACTTATGATCTATTAAGCATTATAAAATATAATAATGTCAGTTTTGTTAAGTTTTTATATAGTGTTACCAATATTCTATATTTAGATAGCACTGTGCAATCCTGACTAATTTTTACAATTTCAAGTAAATGTTGAATGATAAATGTTGTTGTAGGTAAAAAGCAGTTGGAGTCTGCAGTGCTTCACTGTCTGTGTTTACTGGAGCTGGCTTTGCAGAAAGAGGTGACTTTTATAGACTTAATGAGAGAGAGTCAGACATCACTGTTGGTCTCTCCTCTGGAGCAGCTCCTGCAGGGTGTCTGTGCTCGGAGCAGGCGGGCCGATCACATCAGCAACATTGCCAGGTTACCCCTTCCTCCATTCACTTTCAAATGCACATTAGTTTTTGACCAGTATAGGTCTGATTCAGCGATACCCTGGATCATCTTTGGCTTTTTGCCCTCACAGGTACCTGTACCATAGCAGCTCAAACCCTGAGGCTGCATTCCAGAGCGCCAAGATCCTGCAGCGTATCGCACGCTACCCAAACATCCAGGCCAGACTGGTCGGAGACTTTACACATGACCAGGTAAGAGACTCTAGGGCCAGGGAGTCTTGACATTTGCCATTTAATAGAGATTCAAACTTGAATGGTTGCATGAATGTTACAGAATGTTTTTGATTTGAATAATGTAAAATAAGACTAAAATGTTTGTAATGAGCAGGCCTTGAGTGAGAAACTAATGGCTGGTTTTGTGGAGTGTCTGGACAGTGAAGAAGCTCAAGAAGGAGTAGCTGCAGATGGTGAGTCAGTATATAATAATAGAGCTATCTATAACCAATATTATAAATGAGCATTAGTAATTAATGTTTTATGAACAATTTAATTGTATAATTTATATAATTGTATATTAAATATATTTGTATATTTAATAATTTGACTATTAAATGCATTTAAAATGTTTAAAAAATAATAAATTAAATGCATTTGTACTTTTATAAAATGTAATCATAATTAAGCATGATAATTATTATTATTAATAATAAATTAAGAAATAATCATAATGAGGTATTTGAAAATAGAAAATGAGCAATTATGCATGTCTATTGGGGGCCTGGGTAGCTCACGCTGACTATCACACCTGGAGTCACGAGTTCAGATCCCAGGGTATGCTGAGTGACTCCAGCCAGGTCTCCTAAGCAACCAAATTGGCCCGGTTGCTAGGGAGGGTAGAGTCACATGGGGTAACCTCCTTGCGGTCCCTATAATGTGGTTTTCGCTCTCGGTGGGGCGCATGGTGAGTTGTGCGTGGATGCCACCACCGGATTGAGGCAATGCCACCACGAGGACTTAGAGCGCATTGGGAATTGGGCATTCCAAATTGGGGGGAAAATAAAAATAAATAAAACAATTATGCATGTCTATTAACTGGGGTGTCAAAATATTTTGGATTTGAAATGAGGGCAAGTTTATTGTTATTGGCTAATGCTGATTATCTAAAAATCGCCAAATATCAGATGATTAAGGGTCTTGGCCTATATATCATTACTAATACTAAAGCAGTGTCTTAGACCATTTGTTCTTGGTTCAGACACAGACCCTGAGAAACGGGAAGCCAAGATCCGTCATGAAACACAAATCCATATCCTGAACCTGTTGATTACATCTCTGGAGCTCAAGGGACCCAACCTGGGCCTGTATCTTCTGGGCTATGAAGTCAAGAAGCCAGTTTCTTCCACTAACCTGCAGGACCCAGGTGAAATCTCCACTCAATATTTAAAGCAGGGCTCTGATGTGTATCCCACACCATCACATGTTTTTATATGTATAGTTATGAAATGTGCAATGTTATTGTATTTAAATTTAAAATGGACTGTTGGTTGAGTCTATATAACTATAGCTTTGAACTGGAACCTTGTATTTTTTTCCATAAGGTGTTCTTGGCTGTCCACGGAGCTGTCTGCATGCGATCCTCAGTCTGCTCCAGAGAGGCAGTGAGAGCCGTTCTGGACCTGTGCTCACCAAACAGGCCCCTCACCTGGCTGAACTCTGCTACCAGGTACACACATTTACTGCCCAGTTTAATTGATTTACGTTCAGACACTGTCAAGCTAAAATATGTATGTTGTGTGTCTGTCTGTACCAGGTGATCTATCAGCTGTGTGCATGTCCTGACACCTCTGGGCCCACCATGCGATACCTCAGGACCAGCCAAGACTTCTTGTTTTCTCACCTGCAGCACTTGCCGTTCATCCTACCAGGTGAGTGCTAGTTGTCGTGTTTTTTACTGCCTAACATCTCTGTTTGTGTTCCACATAAGAAAGTCATACAGATTTGGAACAACATAGATAGCTATAAATTTATGAATCAACAGATAAAGTCCCACAGACATTCTGTCACCTTGTAAGCACAAGATTTCATGCGTACTGACAGTGGCAACTGGTGGCCGAGGCTGGTAGCACATGCTAATTGTTAGCTAGCAAGAAAAAGTTATCATCGTTGCTTTTTGAGGGGAAGAAAAATTTCAGAGAAAAAATATATTGAGATAAAAGAAAACAAAAAAACATTCACCTTGCGGTTGAAGGCGTCCATATTTTACGAACCGTCATTATGACAAAAAATTCACATATTTAAAATGTTCAGTTTTTTTTTTTACTAGACAAAATACTATCTCCCGTTCTTGTTTTGTTATTTTGATTGTCATGTGCTATGTAACCTCTGATCATCGTAACATGTTTGCATATAAAGTGTAAGAACCTCAGAGTGTCTCAGTTTTGATTGATTCAATGTTAATGTCCCATAGGGAATGAGATCGCTGCTTTATCTCAGATGTCCTGGTTGATGAAGACTGCAGCCATCGAGCTCAGAGTGACCTCATTGAACCGCCAGCGATCACACACTCAAAGACTTCTCAACCTCTTGCTCGATGATCAACCACACACATTACATGCAGCAGGTAATACACATAATCACACACAGCAATACAGCATTCCTGTCAGAGTGGAGGGGAAACATTCATGACAGTTTGTTTCTCTTTTGTAGCTGATGGAGAGACAGGCATGGAGGAAGAAAGTAGATCAGTCAGTGGCTTCTTACACTTTGGCACCGTCTCTAAAGGTAAGGGAAACCCTTTATGTACTGACCTAGTCACACAGAGTCAGACTTTTGACTACTGACCTAAAGTCTATCACAAATTGCAGCTTATTCTGATCAAGAACTTCCCATTTAGACAGCAAAGATCTGACAGATTTGTAAATGACCAACCACAGTCTGTTTTTTACATTCTGATGTATAGGGGAGGGTTCATCTGATCATATAGCTGTTATTAGGAAAAAAATTAGAAATGGTTTTCATCAGCTCTTGCCATTTTTGTGCGGGACTAGCACAATTAAGTACAATATGTTTTTTTGTTTTAGTACGCAGGAGGCTTTTGAGTATTCTGGATGCCATAGACTTCAGTCAGGAGGCCCCAGAGCTTTTGCAGCTTGACTTCTTTGAGCGTGCTCAGATTGAACAGGTCATCACTAACTGTGAACATGTCAACGAACAGGGACACACGGTCTGCAATGTCAAGGTATGTGGGTGTAACACTGACCTGTTGTACTATGCTTAAAAAAAAAAAAAACATTATCATGCATTAATATTTTGTTTGTTAATCAATTTGCAGTTGCTTCATCGAGTTTTAGTTGCAGAAATCAATGCACTGCAGGGCATGGCTGCCATTGGTCAAAGACCGCTGCTAATGGAGGTGAGTGTGTCTCTGAAATTTGAAGACAAAAAACACAAGTAATGAGACCTGAAAGCAGTAAACACCATTCCTTTTTTAATTATTTATTTTTATTATCAATTTGCAAAAAAAACAACAAAAAAAACATTTGTAACATATTCACAACAGAGCCAATAAGAAAAAAAACCTATGGGGTATTCTCTCAGCCATTTACACAAATGTATAGAATTATAGACTTCTATCAATTAGTTGGTGTCTTTACTAATGTACACTCTCCATTTCACCCAGTAACTTAAGTGTCAGAATTTGCAATGATGCTCCAGTATGCTGTCAAACCTAACCATGCTGCAACAGTCAAATCTGACTGTGTTGCAAAGAAAAGACAGAGTAATTGGTCATTTATTTCAAACAACAAACATTAAAATTCTAGCATAAACTTTGTCACACAGGGGTCAGACTCGGACTTAGACGTCTCTGGTATGCGTGGACCGGTTTGTCTACACTTGTGAGAGCCGAATGTCCTCACCAGTAAAAAAAAAAAAAAGGCACTTAAACATGTCAGATGATTTTGATCTTCAAATCTAATAATGTGCACATTTGCGGGATGGTTAGGTTTAGGGGTAGAGTTTGGAAATAGAAAATATCTTTAGCCTGATTTGAAATCAGTCGAAGTCTTTGGGAAGTCCTTACTAATATAGACAAACAAGCCTGTGTGTATGGGTGCGTTGTGGATGTTTTGATGGCCCTGTTTCCATCTGGTATTAAGATGCGTTTCGGGTGATCCGATCACATGTGGTCAGCCCTAAATACAGGCCAAAACTGGGTATAAAACGTTTTGTGATCAGATCATAGAAACCACATACAAATGTGGTCAAAAACACGTGACCACATCACATTTGAGGTGTAAATGCTAATCCGTCCTGTATTTGTCCCGGCTGCAGTGAAGAACCACCCCTCACCTGTCAATCATCCGCAGCGCTAAAACAAGTTTACATTTTGCTGGTTACGAGCAGCTTTAAAAGGAAATAACCGTCCGATCAGAAAATTTAAAAAGTGGATACATACACAATCACGAGAGCTTCAAGAATCTTCTTTACTGTGTCTGATATCAACACAGATGACAGAACGAACACCTGAAGCTCCTTTCTTTAAAACAGGTAATCCACTAAAATAACGGATAATCCTGTTTGACATTGCATTTGTGCTTGGATTAAATTCCAACCGCATCTGGGACAAACGGTGCACCATTTTTTATTTTTTTATTTTGTGTCGTCTTTGTCTTTTCTGACTTTGTTGTGCTTTCATATCATGCAGTAACGCACTGGCATAGTGATTGATGTATGTCGTCATGAAACAGAGACCCTCCCTCCAAATCCAAACACAGGTGGTCACAGGAGGCGCATTTAAACGACCGGGTGTAAACAGCGATGTGTCTCACCTGACCACATGTGATCAGATCACCCAAAATGCATCTTAATACCAGGTGGAAACAGGGCCATAGCCTCACCCCTTCATTTATGTATGTGTGTGTGTGTGTGTGTTCTGCATTGTCTGATTTATTTATTTTTATTTGACAAGTAGAAAAATTGCTCTGTGTTTTAGTCTCACCCATTCATTTCATATGGTGGGTAAAATTTAACCCGAACAGTATGAATGGGGTAGTGTTTGATAAAACCACCTAGACTCATCGAATCGAAGTCCAGTTTTTTTTGTGTGTTCAGATTGCTAGTGTAGGAAAAGTCACCAAGTCTCATACCACTCAGATAAAGGAAACAATTTTTACTAAATGAACTAAAAAGAAACAGGTCAAAAATGACCCAAAAAGTGCCTAAGGGTAAAGGGAAGCAGTCATGGAGATTAACTTCCCCCGTGTGACTGCCTTAGCAGTAAATAGTGGGGTCAACGTCCCCTGTATCATTCTCTTCCATACATGTCTGTATATCCATTTTTAATTGTCTAACAGTTTCTTTGATTTAATATTCCTTTGTTAAGCCTCCACAGTGTGCTCCTTTTTTGAGTATTCATATCTATTGTCAAATGTACTACATTATGATCTTAAAGGTCAGCTACACTGATTTTACATTCTTTCACTCTATATCACTCTATAATTGATTTGTGAGTAAACATTGTGTGGCACTGAATAATGAGTGTATCCCTCTCTAAAGGATGGAGATCCCTTCACACTTCCATTAAACCTAATTTTGCCAAATGAGTTCCTAATGAACTGTTATATTTGTCATTTGCTGTTACTGTGGCCAGTAGTATCCAAATTTTGGTCTATTACAACATCTAAGTCTCCTCCGATTCATAAACCACTACATCAAATAAGGTTTTAAAGTTCTTGCCACTTTCAGGGGAAGCATTCACATTCACCACAGTAACCAGTTTGTTCTCGATTTTACACCTGACAATGATGTATCTTCCTTCCTTGTCACTTATTTCTTTACAGCTTTCAAAACAGACAGAGTGGGGATAAGAATTGCCACTCCTCTCCCAATCAACACTTTTCATCACCTGTCATATATTTTCTAAAGCAAGCTTTCTTGTCCTTTTGTGTCACTTGTCTTTGTTCTCTATAATCCTGTGTCTCTCCTTTGGCTGATTGGTTCTTTGATGTCTCTCCATCTCTGTATCAGGAGGTGAACTCAATCCTTCAGCAGGTGGTGGAAAGGAACCGTGTGAGACGCAGTCTGAATGCTAAGCGTCACTCTCTGCAGAGCTGGAGGAGTCTGGTGGAGACCATACTCACTGCCTGTCCTGCAGAGCTCATCCCAGCAGACCAGAGACAACTGATCATCAGAGACCTGTTGCTAGACCTGCACGACAAAGTAGGAAAAACAGACTGAACAAAAGAGAGCATATAGGCATGTTCTTACGGTGGTTTATGGTGATTTGAGTTTCTTCTTTCTCTGTTCTCAAGGTTTTATCGGAAGATGCCGCAGGTGAACTGATGCCAATCGTAGCTGGGACAGTCTTTACCTTAACGGCTCACCTCAGCCAATCAGTGCTGTCAGAGCAGCAGGGGGCGGGGCCAGTGGGTGGATCTGCATCAGGATTTGCTTCAATTGCAAACTCCGGCCTTCACCTCATCCTAAGGAAGCTGCTGGACTTTATCTTGTGCACAGGTTAGAAGGGTGTGGTTCATTCTTGAGACTAAGCAGCTTACATGGGTATTTTTTATTGCACTGTCAAAGAGTAAATGGTTAACGGTATGCCTTTACATAATAAAGGTGGAGGTTTTCAGCGTCTGCGGGCTCACCTCTATGGTGCTCTGCTCTACTACCTGCAAATTGCCCAGAAACCTGAGGAACCGGAGACATTGCAGACAGGTATAATTTCCTGTTGCAAAGAGAATTTTCTCATTATAAATACTTATTGCATGTGAGCAAATGTTTACAAAATTGCTGCCTATTAAAAGCGTCTCAAATCAGTCACTTAGAGGATCAATTTTGGTTAGAATGCTGTTTATGTAGACATGAATGTTGTGTCTGCATGTGGGCATGTAGACCTGCCCAAGGTTTAAGACCCAGCCAAACTAGTGTTAAGCCATATATTCTTTATGTTCTTTAAACTATAAATTCATAGTAAATTACTAATTTGGTTTGAACTTGGGGTGAGTTTGCAGGTTCATCCATGTGGGAGCGCTTGACTGCCCCTGAAGATTGTTTCTCCAAGCTGCAGAGAGAGAACCTGGTCATCATCGAGAGCTACGGCACTGCTCTTATGGAAGTGGTTTGCAGAGATGCTTGTGATGGCCATGAGATTGGCAGGGTAAGACCAAACAAATCAACATCATTGCAAGTCATCAAAGAGTTGCTCAGAGAAGAGCTATTATCGGGGCTGTTGGCATAGCAGCATGTTCCTCAGTTCATTCAAGCAAATCCTCTGTTTTTTAGATGCTGGCTCTGGCCGTGTTGGACAGGGTGTTGTCTATAGACAGGCAGTGCCAGTGGCTGGTGTATCTGTGTAACAGTGGCTATCTGCGTGTGCTGGTCGAGAGCCTGAGACAAGATGACGTTGCCTTGCTAACTCTGCTCACACCTCAGCCTCCACTACTGAAACCTTTATACATCTATGAGTCCAAAATGGCACTGCTGACCCGTGTGGCTAAGACAGCACAAGGTGCGATGGAGCTCCTGCGGTGTGGGCTGGTCGGTCAGCTGGTGGAATGCCAGGTCTTCCATATGCTGCCTCAGAACGATGCACTCAGGTCAGAACTCTAGAATATAGAGTCTATGCTAAAGAAAAACATATGTTTCCGTTATTGGTTGCACTACTCTGGTCTTACTCTCTGCATTTGTCCATCTCTCTTCTAGAGTGTTTGGGCAGAGAGATCCTTCAGGGTTTATTCCTAGTCCTCTAGAGCGGTACAGACAAATCCTTCTTCCTACGCTCAGACTTATGCAGGTCATCTTAACCTCCACCACCACTCAGCACCAGCAGGGGGCAGCACAGGTAAGAACATACTTAAAGGATAATTCACCCAAAAAGTGAATAACTCGCCCTCATGTTGTTCCAAACCTATATAACTTTCCGTGGAACACAAAAGGAGATGTTAGGCAGAATGACTGCCTCAGTCACCATTCGCTTTCATTGTATGGAAAAAAAGATGCAATGAAAGTGAATGGTGACTAACATATTACCTAACATATGAAAGAAAGACAAATGGGTTTTTAACAACACGATAGTGAGTAAATTATGAAAATTGTTATTTTTGGGTGAACTTAGTAACTTTTGTCTTTGTGTCATCTTGGAATTACATTGACACCTAGCGGCTTGGATGCAGCATCATTTAAAATCAAACATTTTCAGCTTCAGATGCTATTGTAGAAATGTAGTATTCACAGTCAGCCATGATTAATCAATGAGTGAAAGTGTCAAATAACAGGACGGTTACTGAGATTAAGCAAGTAGTATTCGTCTGATCATGAGATTCTGACATGGCAGCCCCCATGTGGACCCTCTCCATGTAGAACAGGGCTAATCAACTTCGGAAAGGTCAGGGGCCGAAAAGCTGGATCCCTGTACCCTCAAGGGCTACACTATTAATTTGTATGATTATATATATATATATATATAGAAAGTTAAAAATTTTACTGTAAGAATGTTGGAATGTTAGTTAACGGGATAGTTCACCTAAAAATGAAAATTCTGTCATCATTTACTCACCTTCATGCCACCCTAGAAGTGTATAACTTTCTTCTGCTAAAGACAAATGATGATTATTTAGAAAATATATCTCCGCTTTGTGGATGAGAGACAGATCAGTATTTAAGTCATTGGCTTTTTTACCATAAATCTCCACTTTCACTTTCAGATGTGAAAGTGAAACTAAACGAGCGCCATATGTGACTTACAGATGTGAAAGTGGAGATTTATAGAAAAAAAGGACTTAAATATTGATCCGTTTCTCACCCACACCTATAACATCTGAAGACATATATTTAACCACTAGATTACTTTTATGCTGCCTATATGTGCTTTTTTGAGCTTTAAAGTTCTGGCCACCAATGACTTGCACCAACAGAGCTGAGATATTCTTCTAAAAATCTTCATTTGTGTTCAGCAGAAGAAAGAAAGACATAAACATTTAGGTTGGCATGAGGGTGAGTAAATGATGACAGAAATTTCATTTTTGGGTGAACTATCCCTTTTAGTAATTATTTTAAACATAAGGGGTGTAACAGTTCGATTTTCTGATATAGATCTGTTGTGTTGTTACTGTTATTGTCATCTAACAAACACCATTAGTGTTCAACATCACGTAAACCAGAGATATGTTAAAAAACGAGCGATATATCCAAAATTAGCACCAAATGTTTTTTTTTTGTTGTTTTTTTTTTTTCTCTGTAAATACTGTTGTCATGACGAGTACATATCTCTGATGAGCTATTCAAGAAACTGGACAGATTCACAGCATGTTGAGCAACTCAAGCGAGACTGCAAGCGCGCATGTTTGATTGACAGACCACACTTGAGGGCACATGTACTGTGTATGAATGTGCGTGCAGACTGACCGCCGCTCTCATAACATCAGCTATGCTCAGATTTTTATTTTATTATTTATTTGTACAATCCTCTTGCAGTTGAATTCCCTCTCTAACGTGATTCAGCAATGTAGAGAACTAGCGTAAATCCTCATGAAAATGGACACCTCACAATTCATACGGATTTGATAGGCTGCTGATAGATATATTTCTGATAATGATATAACGCAGGCCGCAAAAGAACGCTCGGGCCGCGTGTTGAGATGCGCTAATGTAGAATAAAACGGCTTTTATAAGATTACTGATATGACAGGAGTCTTCATTTTAATGTAAGTGCTCATGATTTTATACATACAGTATATTGAAAAATTTGTGCACCTTTAAATAATAGGGCTGGCAAAGTTAATGCATTAGAGGGATAGTTTTCCAAAAATGAAAATTCTCTCATCATTTACTCACCCTCATGCCATCCCAGATGTGTTTGACTTACTTTCTTCTGCTGAACACAAAGATTTTTAAAGAATATTTCAGCTCTGTAGGTCCATACAGTGCTTAAAGTCCATAAAGTCAATGGGGTCCAAAAACTTTGAAGCTTCAAAAAGCACAAAGGCAGCATAAAATTAATCCATACCATTCCAATAGATTAATCAATGTCTCCAGAGGCGATTCAGTTGGTTTTGGTTAAGAACAGACCAAACTGTACATCTTGCCATTGCAGTCTCCTTGGCAATCATGATTTCAAGCTTGATTACACTTCCTGCCACCATCTAGTGCACTGCGCATAGTAAAGCCCTAGGAAGTGTAATCGAGCTTGAAATCATGATTGTGCCTAGAGACTGCAATGGCAAGATGTACAGTAAAAAATGATTTACATTTGGTCTGTTCTTAACCAAAACCAATTGAATCGCCTCAGAAGACATGGATTAAACCACTGGAGATTTCTGGATTACTTTTATGCTGCCTTTATGTGCTTTTTGGAGCTTGAAAGTGCTTGTCATCATTCACTTGCATTGTATGGACCTACAGAGCTGAAATATTCTTTTAAAAATCCTTGTTTGTGTTCTACAGAAGAAAGTAAATCATACACATGGCATGAGTGTGAGTATATGATGACAGAATTTTCATTTTTGGATGAACTGCTACTACCTTATGAGTTTAATTACACGTTGACTGTTGTAACAGTTGTTCAACAATATTAATGCATTTACCTAATTTTTCTGACTGGTGGGAATAAGTGTTCATGCTCCAGGCTCTGCTTTACAAGTTAATGATGATGAAGAAGACTTTCTTAAAAGCCTATTTATTAATAGGACTGGGCAATAATACGATATCAGTATTTATCGTAAAAAAAGTTTTTGATATTGATAAACTTAGCTCGATAAACTCGATATTTAGCCTTTGTTCTACATCTAGATGATCGGATCAGATATGTGTCACTAAAAAAACGCAAGCAGTTCGGCAAAGTTATACACACAGCTAGCTAACTGAATCACAGTCATGAAATCAGCCTGTTAGGATGTACTAGCAGGCAGGTCAGCTGAAGATGATGAAATTGGCAAACTTTTATCAAAAAGTGGCCACACACCTACTGAAGGATTAAATCATAATCTGAGTATACTTTACACTCTAACAAACATGTGGAATGTAGTTCTGCCCCCATTAATGGTATGAAAATTCTATCATGATTAATATTGATAACGATCGATATGAGAAAAATATTGTGATAATTTTTTTTGCCATATTGCCCAGCCCTAATTATTCACAAATCAAAGGCAAATTCTGTTTTTGAGATACTACAAACAAATCATGACTTCAATTGTGATTGATTATTGTAGTCTATTGTTAGCCCTTAATAGTATTTAACTACTCCAAAAAAGGGCAGTGTTTACAGCAAAAACAGTTGGTTAATTTAAAGTTATTTGTGTGTATTTTATGTCATAGGTGCTCCAATGGCTCATTGTTCACTCTGATGTCATTCAATCCATCCTGCACGGTCATGATGTGAGTATGGGAGCTCTACAGGTACTCTCTCTGCTCATGGCCATCATCAGCAAGACTGCACTGCCAGGTACTACAGCAACAAAACTCTCAATGTATTTGCTTCATAATTATTATCATATTATGATCAAATGTAAGTACACTGAGATGACAGTGTCACAATTTTGTGTTTGCTTTTGTTTTTAAGGAGCACTCGAGATTGGACAGGAAATCAACAGTGCTGCCCTTATGGAGTTACAGGGGCACATTGGCAGATTCCAGGTGAAATATTTCAAATGAAACTAGATTTCTTGAAGAACATACCAGTGCAGGCATGTCAGTAAAAGAATAGCGTTAAATGCTTAAGGTGCACAGAGCTACTGTGTAGTAATTGCAAGGAAGACCCATTAAGCAAATTAAAGAAAAAAGTCCAATCACAATTCATTATGGGAGTGTTACAACGATGTCATCACTGTTTAAATACTGAAAATGCTACCAGTAAAGTATAACGTTTACAAACACAAAACTAGATAGAACACCTAAGGCTGAAATCATCTACAAGACAAAGTTTGAGTGGAATCTGTATGTTAAATGGTTCTAGAACAAACCCTAACCAGAATGTTTGAGCAATATCAGTGCAGTGCTGCTATGCAAGCTCTGTAAGTACTAAAATGTATTTCATTGGGGCCTTGTGCACTTGGGACACTTTTTCTTTCTTGAACACACAAGTGGACAAGTGCATATGCTTCCTCAGTTGACTTTGTTTCTCTCTCAGCGTCAGTCACTGTCTCTACTTGTGCGGCTGGTCGGTACTGATCGCGCTCGCTACCTGAAGCAGATTGAGGAAACCATTGCCCCTGGTGACCTTGCAGAGAAGAGAGAGGAGATGGAGGTTGCCATGCAACAGGTGTGATGTCACCATGGTGCCTGTGCCCACTGACTTTTGTCTGTAACCTCTGTAGGTGGTTTCAAATGTTACACTACTCTTTGTATCATGTGATTTTTCAGATTTGTGCAAATATTATGGAGTACTGCCAGACGCTACTGCTGCAGAGCTCAGCTGAGGCCCAGTTCACTCTCTGCCTCTTCAGCCCCTCAGCAAGTGAACCAGCAGGTTGGTCATTAATACAAGCAATAATATTGTAATATTAATACAATTCATATTTTTTAAATATAGTCTGATTAGGATTATTGTAGTTATAGAACTCATTGAATTAGAATTTAGTTTGTATTTATATTTAATTTTTAATTTACCTTTCAATTTAGTTCTATTTTCATTCATTTTTACTCTGGTTGTTAGTTTTTTCAGTGTTTTCTAATTTTAGTTTAGTTTTTAAGGACTTAATGGATTTTAGGACTTGAGGATACAAATTAAACGTTTAACACTTACATTTCTGAGGCCCATTTAATGTTATCGCTATCTAGTGGCGTTTTCATATTTAATGAAGGCGGGTTTGTAAAATTTAGTAAAATACTGTGCATCAAAAACTAAAATTAATTGATGGTCATTTTTATTTTAGTTAGTTTTGGAGTCATGAAAAATTATTTTAGTTCCGGTTTTTGCAATGATGTATATTTATATCAGTGAAAGGTGCACAGTTTTTTTTTGTTGTTGTTGTTTTGGATTACTAAAATTTTAAACAAAGAAATTCATTTTCATATTTCTGAAAAAAAAATTGTTTTTGTAATGTACACTCACATGAGACAAAGAAACTAGTCTATCAGTGTTAGAAAAAAAGTTGCTTTATTCTACATATGGCGCTAGGAGCACATTTATGAGATTCACCATGTTGAGACCATAAAACCAACCAAATATTACTCGATTAATCTTAAAGGGACAGTTCACCAAAAATGAAAATCCTCTCAAAATTTTCTCACCCTCATGCCATCCCAGATGTGTGTGACTTTCTTTTCTTCTGCTGAACACTATTGAAGATTTTTAGAAGAATATCTCAACTCTGTAGGTCCAAAAAGCACATAAAGACAATAAAAGTAATCCAAAAGACTCCAGTGGGTAAATCCATGATATGATAGGTGTGGGGGAGAAACAGATCAATATTTAAGTCCTTTTTTACTATAAATCTCCGATTTCACTTTCACATTCTGAAATAGTATATTAAAAAAGGAGTCATATGGATTACTTTTATGCTGCCTTTTATGTGCTTTTTGGAGCTTTAAAGTTTTGGACCCCGTTCACTTGTATTGTATGAAGCTACAGAGCTGAAATAATCTTCTAAAGATTTTCGTTTGTGTTCTGCAGAAGAAATAAAGTCATACACATCTGGGATGGCATGAGGGTGAGTCAATGATGAGAGAATTTTCTTTTTAGGGTGAACTGTCCCTTTAATAATCCCCTGAAATTGACCACTTTCTGTCACAGAATAAATTAATCATCTCTGACTGCAGTTAGCACATTTCCTATTGTCGTTTGGGCACTTATGTCAGCGAAACATAAAAATTAATGAGTGTACTTTTTAATGAAAATATTCTAATTTAGTTTTAACAGTAATAACACTGGAGTTTCCCTGTGTATCTTCTGTATCAGATGTGTCCATTCCCTCTGCGCGTGTTCCCAGCCTCGGTTTGGTTCTCCTCCTGCTGAAGAACAGTGCCACTGACTTCTTTAGATACCATGACAACCACAGACAGAGCCTGAGCAAGCTGGAGAGAGTGGAACAGCTCCCCCCTGAAGAACTTAAGGAGGTATACACAAAAGGATGGGGGAAAAAAACATGGTGTATATAGTAGTGGATTTTGCCGCTATCAATAACAAAGGTGGTGGAAAAGTCCGATAACCATTAATCAGCCTATAGTTTTTCAAATTGATTAATAGAATGTTCCAAAATGTTTTTAGTCGACACAAAGGCCAGAGAACAAAATGAATAAAATCCCAGATGTAGTTTATTTTTCAACCAAAATCCCAATAATAATCAGAAAAAAAGAAGTTTGGATGCATAATGTGGGACTTTTAACCCTAAACCAGACTGAAACACACCAGGGACTCTTTTTTGGAATGAGTGACTTGGCTTCATTGCAATGTTCTATTTTTAATATTTAACAAATTAAGCTTTTTATAGCCTATATTATTTTAATTATTATTCACAATATATGAAGTTAGAGACATGATGTATGTGATGACGAGGGACGTTTCCATATATTTGCATTTTTCTTTGCATGCCCTTGCTTCAATTTTTTTTTTTTTGGGGGGGGGATTTTTCCCCTTTTTCTCCCAATTTGGAATGCCCAATTCCCAATGCGCTCTAAGTCCTTGTGGTTGCATAGTGATTCGCCTCAGTCCGGGTGGCGGAGGACGAATCCCAGTTGCCTCCGCGGCTGAGACAGCTTCACACCATCCACCGCGGCAACCACGCTCAATTCACCATGCGCCCCACCGAGAACAAACCACATTATAGCGACCACGAGGAGGTTACCCCATGTGACTCTACCCTCCCTAGCAACCGGGCCAATTTGGTTGCTTAGGAGACCTGGCTGGAGTCACTCAGCACGCCCTGGGATTCGAACTAGCGAACTCCAGGGGTGGTAGCCAGCGTATTTTACCACTGAGCTACCCAGGCCCCACTTCCTTGCTTCAATTTTAAAAAACGTAATTATCAGAGGAACACGGAGGAATAAAAAACTATCAGCATAGATTTTTGCAGATAACTGATAGTTTCAAAAAGCAACTATAGACACAGATTAATCAATAAAACCGATATATCAGTCTGCCTCTAGTATATACACGTACAGTAGAATGAAATCAAGATGAACACTCTTTCAATACCCATTTTGCCCAGTAATGGTGTTGGTGCTGAAGCCAGCCAATGTTTCCACTGACTTGAGAGCTTAATGACAGTGTTACTGGCTACGTTACTTCATAAACTGCCCACAAACAAACATGGCACATCAGTCTTTATTTATAAGTCTTAGTCCTAGTAAGTACAGTAGTACTGCAGTAGCAATTCCTTTTTTGTTTTATATTCAGTTTTTCCTTATTGTTGGTTTAAAGTGTTTGTAACTGGGCAGACATAAGCTGCATATGTTTTATACTTCTTTGTGTACCTTATACAGCTGTGCCAGGGTCTGGTGTCAGGTTCTGCTGGAGTGGAAAAGATCCCGTCAGTGCAGAGAAATGTGCTTGCCAAACGCCGGCTTATCCAGTTGGTCAACTACCGAGCCAAACTGCTTTCCCTCTGCTCTTGTATCCTAACACTCACTTCAGCAGGCTCGGTTTATTCTATTAATTTCCTTGCAAAATTTAGGGGTGGCCTTCGTTTTTCTTTTTTTTTTAAAGCAGTATCCTCTGAAATATACTTTGTTGTTTGCTTTTATTTTGGGTTTGATTAGGTTTTGTGTGCATATTGCTAACACAAGGGGAAAGGCAACACCCTACATGTTTTTCTTGACATTTCTGTCTGAAGATATTATTGAGACATGCCTGTTTGTGATTTGGCGCCACCTAGAGTTCTACATGCTCTACTGTACTCCAAGTGACCCTAAAGACACGCTGCTGCCAGGTTACAAAGGTGAACTGACCCTAAATCTTTCTTGAAAGATTGAATTTGATTTCATGTTCTGTTGTTTTTAAATGCATAATGTATGGAGAGATGTTTGCCAAATAAGTCTGTATAATCCCTTTCTTTGTGTAGATCCTAATGCGGGCAGAAGGTTAGGTGTGTCAAGAGTGAGCCAGCAAGATCTTGAACAGGTGCATCTTTTAGAAAAATGTATTTGTACTGTGGTGATATTAGATGGTAATATCATAGTACTTTGATATATGTACACGTCATGGGTCTGAATGTATACCATATTAATGTACCATGGTATTTACATGGTCCAAAATAACTTGGTATAACCATAGTGGTTCCATGTTACTTTTTAATTTAGTGATGCCTGTATGAAGTAGGTCTTATTTTATTAAAAAGAGGAAATTATATGAAAAGTTAGATATTAAAATAATTTTTGGTGTGTGATGGTTGTTCTTGTTGACACTTTACTGTGTGTATAGTTGCAGAGTGATGTGGCAAACAGCTTTAACGAGCCACTACAGAGGAAGTTGTTGGAGGTGGAAGGGCTGTATGGCAAAGCCCGCTCCCGCCACACCTTCATACAGGCCCTGACGCGCAGGATCCGGGGACTAGTGCACCATGCCAAGGGCTGAACACTCACATTCCTTGAAGAAATAGTGTGACACATGGATCTTTTGGCTGAGGAGAGACATAATCTAAACTTTAATGACATGTACAAGTCTGCAGTTTTGATTACAATAATCACTCATGAAATTTTCTGGCTATGAGCAAAATGTCTTAGTGTACTGCTTTTTTTCCTTATGTGGTAAATAAACGATTTTCTAACAGACAACCCTCTTATTGTAGAGTATTTTCTGACTTAATGGTTTGTTAAAAAGGAAAGGCATTTTGCGAAATACAATGTTTTTTTTTGTAGAAATGTCAAATACAGTTGTTAAATCTTACACTGGAACTTTATTGTTTGTGCAAATACTAAACACTTGTGACTCCGATGACTTGCATGGTGAGGGAGAGAGATCTTATTTAATTTTACAACGTACACTTTATAGAAGACAGTAAAGCACAATAGATCTTCAGTTTCAGTTGGTACGTATAAAACGGGGTCTGTCTCAGCCCTGATTAATTCTACAGAGCCGGCTGAGGAAACAATGGAAGGGACTCTATGAACTAAAACCATCAGGTTATATTCAGATTGCATGGTATGGATTCTCTCAAATGGCAAATATTGTTGGAGCACACATCAATTCATGATGAATTTACAAAGATAGCACTTAAGTTGATTTAATTGCTATCTAGTGTGTCCATGAAAATGTGTAACAATGTATATTATAAAACAGACAATCCTGGTCCTCAAATCTGATTGGCTTAGTGGCATTTTAAGATTGCTGATATTTAGTATAACAGCATTGGGAAACTTAACTTTACTTAAGTGGTAAGTATAGAAACAACATAGTTTATGCTTATTGCGAAATATAACTATATATAAATGTATAAATAGTTTGGGATTTCAGGGAGATCAACTCGTTTGCGTCATTCAGAGTTTGTCATGGTAGTGGCTGGTCACTTCCATTCTTATTTTGCAGGCGTTGTTGGCCGCAGTTCTCTGATTGGTGGATCTTTCTCTGCTGGGCCATGGGTAATGTAGTTGTTTAACAGGAATTGCGCTTTTAAAGGCAATTTTAAACAATGAAGTTTAAATAACGCAGATGGATGCTTCAACGGGAGCATATACCATTGATGAACAACCTCGAAGCTTATGGTAGGTCTATCTTTAAAGGTTTATAAGTTAGCATTGAAAATCAATAGAGCTGTTTAGCCGTGACATCAATTTGTAGGCAAACCCGGAAGTCTAATTCGCCATGGGTTCCCTCTGAATTTTCCTATGGGTTTTTATAATGGGGTTTTTGAACCTATGTGTAAAATAAGGTCTGTGGTTAACATTACTCGACGATATGTGGACGTTTTTTTCTACAACATAAATTACATACAACTAAGACATGTGACTAACAGAAATGGAATAATGTGTCCCTGAACAAAGGCAGGGTCAAAATCAGAAGTAACAGTCAGTATCTGGTGTGGCCACCAGCTGCATTAAGAACTGCAGTGCATCTCCTCCTCATGGACTGCACCAGATTTGCCAGTTCTTGCTGTGAGATGTTACCCCACTTTTCCACAAAGGCACTTGCAAGTTCCCAGACATTTCTAGGGGGAATGGCCCTAACCCTAGCCCTCACCCTCCGATCCAACAGGTCCCAGATGTGCTCAATGGAATTGAGATCTGGGCTCTTCGCTGGCCATGGCAGAACACTGACTTTCCTGTCTTGCAGGAAATCATGCACAGAACGAACAGTATGGCTAGTGACACTGTCATGCCGGAGGGTCATGTCAGGATGAGCCTGCAGGAAGGGTACCACATGAGGGAGGAGGATGTCTTCCCTTTAACTCACAGCGTTGAGATTGCCTGCAATGACAACAAGCTCAGTCCGATGATGCTGTGACACACCGCCCCAGACCATGACGGACCTTCCACCTCCAAATCGATCCTGCTCCAGAATACAGGCCTCGGTGTAACGCTCATTCCTTCGACGATAAACGCGAGTCCGACCATCACCCCTGGTCAGACAAAACCATGACTCGTCAGTGAAGAGCACTTTTTGCCAGTCCTGTCTGGTCCAGCGAAGGTGGATTTATGCCCATAGGCGACATTGTTGCCGGTGATGTCTAGTAAGGACCTGCCTTACAACAGGCCTACAAGTCCTCAGGCCAGCCTGAGCACTGATGGAGGGATTGTGCTTTCCTGGTCTAACTCGGGCAGTTGTTTTTCCATCCTGTACCTGTCCCGCAGGTGTGATATTCGGATGTACTGATCCTATGCAGGTGTTGTTACATGTGGTCTGCCACTGCAAGGATGATCAGCTGTCCTTCCTGTCTCCCTGTAGCGCTGTCTTAGGCGTCTCACAGTACGGACATTGCAATTTATTGCCCTGGCCACATCTGCAGTCCTCATGCCTCCATGCAGCATGCCTAAGGAGTGTTCACGCAGATGAGCAGGGACCCTGGGCATCTTTCTTTTGGTGTTTTTCAGAGTCAGTAGAAAGGTCTCTTTAGTGCCATAAGTTTTTATAACTCTGACATTAATTGCCTACCGTCTGTAAACTGATAGTGTCTTAACGACCGTTCCACAGGTGCATGTTCATTAATTGTTTATGGTTCATTGAATAAGCATGGAAAACATTGTTTAAACCCTTTACAATAAAGATCTGTAAAGTTATTTAGATTTTTACAAAATTATCTTTAAAATACAGTGTCCTGAATAAGGGTTGTTTCTTTTTTTGCTGAGTTTACACACACACACACACATATATATATATATATATATATATATATATATATATTTATTTTTATTTTTTTTTCACACAATATGCAATTGCTTTGTAAGGATACACATCTGCCGAAGCACTGCGGGGAATCAGGTTGCTGAAGCAGCCCGTTCACCAGCGTGAAGATTCCACCCGCTGACTCGTGTATATCGACGGCGAAGGGTAGAGGGCTTCTAGACAAGAGATGAATCGCTGTCTTGAAGAAACTCTGAGGAAATGGTGCTTGTGCACCTGCTTTTATAGCGGACAGCTTCGCGCCAAAACAGGCGGGGCTCAAACACCATAGCCAATATTAGAATATTGGCCTTATTGTAGAGAGGTTTCAACTATGTCATGTAAGAAGGCACTCCCCATATGCGTTAATCAGCGCAATGTCAAGTGTACTGAGTCGTAAGGGAACAGCAATTTTCACAGCACGGTGTTTACAGTTTTAGAGAAAATTAACCTATGAATGGCTTACTTATATTTGTCTCTGCATATTAAGCTGGGATATGAGAAAGTATTGAAAACGTAAAAAGTTTTATACTTCAGCTTTAAAGGCCAAAACACGGAAGTGAATGAGAACGATTCATTCACTTAAAAGATTCGTTCAAAAATACTGATTAGTTTCAATGGAACACAGCTCGCGTGAGAGCAGTGCAGAGAGTAGAGTTGTGCTTGATGGCGTCTCTTGGAACAACTTTCGCAGGCGGAGAAGAAAGGCACGAACTGAATCACCAAATTTTTGTCTGAAATGTAAGTCGTTCAATATTATTTACTTGTTTGTTGAAAATTGTGTAACAGCAATATCACAATGGCAACCAGAGGCCGCGCTGAAGCACAGCCGTGCTTAATTAAACAATGTCCTTAGCACATCTCATTCAGAAAATATGGACACAGGAAAAAACATTAAAATAAATAAATTAATAATAATGATATATATATATATATATATATATATATATATATATATATATATACAACGCTCTCAACTGTAAAGATATATTTCAAGGTAAAGTATACTTTAAAATTGTAATTTCAGGTTCATTGATTTCACCACACAGTGTGCTTCCCTGGAAACGTCACATAATAGATTTTTAAATCGCGGTTTCTTATAACGAAATTTGCTTCATCTGTCAGATTAATGATTGTGAATGAAAGCCATTGCTTGCCTGAATCAAACAACTTTCAAGATGCTTACATTATGATGAGGCCAAAATCAATTAGCAGTGTGATTGTAACTCTGCACAGATTATGCAGGCCTAAAAATTAAGGATGGGCGGATCGATCCTCAAGTATCCATACTTCCGATACTGATGTTGTATCAAAAATATCGATCCTCACACAAAAATACTGATTCTAATATATATATATATATATATATACATTTCTCAAAGTCACATCTTTACAGGATGGTAATACTGTGCATACTATACCATTTTGAAAGAGTTAGGAATAGGATGTTGTTTCTTAGATATTCATCAATAATTTCCATCTGATTTTAGGGTAGGGTTAGGGTTGGTGTAATGCATGTACTGTATTACTACAGCAAACATAAACTCTTACCATGTAAAATCATTCACTCATCTCTCACACTTAAATTGAGCAGACTGGACTGCACATGCATATATTTATTAACATTAACCAAAGAGTAATAATGTGTTGTCTCTCAGATTGTAGGCCTATTGGATTGTATGGATTGTCCTGTAACTTTTATTCCACAGTTATCCACAAGGTGGTGATGAAGACCTAAATTCAACTCTTTGTTATCCACAAAAGAAACATTCCTCAATATTTTAATCTATTTGGACATATTATATCAACCCAAACGAACACATATATTTATTCATTTATTTACTGTATTAACGCTACTCTGACTCTTTTCTTTCATCTCAGCACTTGAATTGTTTCTCGATCTACAGTGTCAATGTGTCAATATTTGACTTGTGTCTCTTGCTATCACAAATACAGTATGTGTACTTACTCAGTAAGTTGCTTTAGCAGTGTCTGTCAAGAACAGAGCTGTAATTCCATTTCTCTTTTATTTTATTTTATCTAGGATTTTAGTCAGACCTGATTACTATGAAAGACTGATTATACGTTTAATATATAAAATAGTGAAATTAACCTAAATTGCATATTCTAAGAGATTTGACACATTTATAGCGGTGACGCGACAACAGCGGGTTTGTGTGTGTGTGTGTGTGTGAAGTTTGTTTTCACAGGCTGAAAGTGCGAGTGTCAGAGACACACCACAGGCGAGCACAGCATCACATCAGTGTGTGGCCACTGGGTGACATCACACTCCCTGAATAAATGATCTAAATGTTTTTCTGTTTTAGTTTCACATTGTTTTGCCACAGCAGCCCTGCAGCCGTGACACGGAGTGATTCGAGCCCCCTCATCGCATGCAGCGGAGCCAGGCTGCATTGTGGCAAATGAGGCAGACAGGCAGTAAATAACAGTTGCCGTGATGCTTTCAGCTACTGCAGCGCTGCCAAACAAGCCCTGAAACACCAGCCCTGCGGAAACAGCCATCCCGCCTCCACAATTTGTGCACTTAACACCTCGCTTGGCACACGACAGGTGCTTATTACCCTGCACTGGGGTCCCGTACTGCACTAGTGTTCATGTGAATAGAACCTCTCCCTCATCTTCATTATCATCATCATCTTCGGTAACACTTTACAATATGGTTCCATTGGTTAACACTGGTTAACATTGGCTAATGCATTAGGTCTCATGAACTAACAATGAACAATCCTTACTGTAGCCCCATCATCATCATATTCCTCATCTTCATCACCATGATCTTTAATTGTAATATTCTTCATCATCACCATCTTCATCCTTACTGTTGTACCATCATCATCATATTACTCATCTTCATCACTATTATCTTTAATCGTAATATTCTTCATCTTCATCATCTTCATCCATACTGTAGCACCATCATCATCATCATCATTCCTCACCTTCATCACCATTATCTTGTAATATTCTTAAACATCATCATCATCATGTTCCTCATCTTCATTACCATTATCTTTAATCGTAATATTCTTCATCATTACTGTTGTACCATCATCATATTCCTCATCTTCATCACCATTATATTTAATCATAATATTCTTCATCATCTTCATCACATCTTCATCCTTACTGTAGCACCATGATCATCATATTCCTCATCTTCCTCACTATTATATTTAATCATAATATTCTTCATCTTCATCATCTTCATCCGTTCTGTAGCACCGTCAACATCATTCCTCATCACCAATATCTTGTAATATTCTTTATCAACTTCATCATCATCTTCATCCTTACTGTAGCACCATCATCATCATGTTCCTCATCTTCATCGCCATTATCTTTAATTTTAATATTCTTCATCACCATCTTCATCACCATTATATTGTAGTATCCTTTATCTTCTTCTTCATCTTCATCCTTACTGTAACATGATGATCACAATCATATTTCTCATCTTCTTCACCATAATCTTCATTCTACATCACCTTTAGCGTCGTCATCATCATCATCTTGATGATCATCTAACCATGGACAAATAACCTTGATCAAAACTTCGTCTTCATCTTCCTTACCTCCTTTTTTTTCTCATTATTATTTAAAATTTAATTTCTGCCAATACTAATCCATTTGACACATTTAAAACACCCATTAAAGTTGTCAACTAGGTTGTAGTCTTGTTCTTAATGGTATTATATAAATTTTAGGCAATTGATTGCTATTCCTCAACTGTCGGAGCCTCAGATTCGACCTCTAGAACAGCATCCATGTTGGTCCTTGACATGCCCTCACTTTGTATGTGGTTTTGGGAAAAGCAAGAACATGCTCATAAATTAAGTTTATCTGGCTTCTAAGTGTAAATCATGACAAGCTCTCCGTCTCAAATTATTCTCAAATGAGTTCAAGATCATTTCAAACCTGCAGTTGTTTCACAGCTGTATATTTGCTCTTCTGAATTGGGAAAAATAGTGTATTAAAGCTGAAGTTTGGAAAAAAAAAGTTTGATGGAACACAGTGTCCTAATGAATAATTAAGCTTGAGAATGTCTCACATCGGCAATGTTCCTGGATTGCGATCACGATCGTCTCGTGGAAGTCCTTACCTCTCAAAGTTACAGTCTCAGCTGTCATTATCGTCTCCTAGCACTGTGGTTGACAATTCAAAAACATGACTGGGATCACAGCTCTTTTTGTCCTTGTCAATCACTGGAACGTCATTTGTGTCTCCGGGCCACAGGCGGGACTTTAGGGAGGGAGTGTCACACGGCATTACAGTCCTGCAAACAGAGCAAAAAGCAGCTTTTTAACATAACAAAAAACCACGCGATGCATTATTAAACGGGCAGATCAGGCACAATTTGAGTAAAGATGTTGAATGTTGAGCCGCGGGTTTCAGTGGTGAGCAGCAGCGACCACTCTGCTGCACGCAGCATGAATAAATTATGATCACAAGATCAGCAGCGTCCGACATGAACTCTGTGTGAGAGTCCAGTTGTAGTGACTGACACACACAAACACGCACACATGTAAACAAACAAACACTCACTTACACACACACTTCAGGTGGTCTTACACTCTTGGGTCTCTCTTACCTGATCAACATTAATTTGCAGTAGATGCAGTGTGGGCAAAAAGACCAGCAACGTCTCTAGAGAGAGAGAGAGTGTGTGTGTGTGTGTGTGTGTGAGTGATAGTGTGTATGTTGTTTTCTCTGAGGGGACGATGGTCTGATTAGTCTGTTTGGGATACACACTCTTTCTCTCTCTATGACCTTGGGAAGTTTTACCACAATCCTTGAATCAGACATTGCAAGAGAAAATAACACCATATTCTCAGATGCATTTTGCTTCTATATCGTACGGTTCTGTGTGTGTGTGTGTGTGTGAGAGAGAGAGTGTTAGACATCAGGTTTTATCAAAAATATTTGACTGAGACCAAGATTGCAATAAAGACCCCATTAAACCAAAATTTTAGCTCATAAAATAGTATTACAGTGTTTTTCTTTCCAGAAAATGGACCAAAAACATTGAAACATCATCTCCTCCACGGGGGCATACACATTTTTGTTCAATAAAATGCTGTCTAGAATGAAAATGTCCCTTCCCCGAAATCAGGCCTATTCAGCTGGTGTCCCACAGGTTAAATCCGCCCGTTTGAAATTTTCAGTGGCTCGCTTGAGTTTGTCAGCTGTCTTGGGGACTGTTCACTCTGTTTTTCAATTGTTCTCCTCTGCCAACCTGTGCTAGAAGGACGTCACACCACGTCTTGATGTTTTTGCAGTGTCTTGTACAGGAGCAGCACATTTTTAGATGCTTTTAGAGGTTGCACTACAAATAATCATTATCCTTCATTTTGACAGAATGGAAAGATTAAAGAACTAAAATCATGGAAGACTGACAAACGTGAGTTCGGAGCAATAGAAATGTTCTATTAATTAATTTGGTCAAGAAATTTGAAAAGTCAAAACACAGATTATTTATTTCTATAGTGAACTAATATTATTGGCTTACTATAACACAATATCTGTTGATAAAAGCTTTTCCATAACAAAATACCCTGGCTTGGCCTACGCACCCTGAAGATTTTTCCTATCTGGCCCACTTGTCGATGAAGTAGAATAACCCTGCCCTAAATTATAAATATCACCTTAGCAAGTAGCAAATCATGGGCTGTGTTTGGAAAAGAATACTACCATTCTACTCTTACTATATCTGTAGTTGTATGCAGTACATATTCTGTGTGCAGTATGTGAATTTTCTGTATACTTGAAATACTTGGACCTACAACATAATGTGCAATATACAACAGAACACACTATGATGTACTGCATCTTACAATACAATGCACTCAACTTAATCTTCCGGTTCATTCATCACACAGGAAATGGAAGTAAGATCAATCGCAAGTTTTTACATATTTCTTGGCTCAATATTTGATGAGGCATTGTTTTTACCCAAAATTGAAATAATTTTAATTAAAAAAATAAATAAATCATTTCCAAGAACTCGCTGAGCACATGCACCATAATTAAGTCATTTGACATCAATGTAGGATACTACTGTTTAAAATGTTTACCGTTACATGGTGCCTAATCTGCATATTTTCTCAAAACCAATAGGCATTTTACAATGCACAGTAATTATTAACTAGTATTCCATTCTGTGCATAGCCATGGGTTTGTCAGGCTTTGACATAAACACTATTTTCAAAACAAGGAAAATCCCAAAATCCCACTTTCAATGGAAGAGTATTTGTCCATTTTATGGGGTCTTTATTGTATAATGCTACAATATCCCTGCTTGTACTGGATGCTTTTATTTTGTGGTAATCAACATTATGCCACAAATGCCACCTCCGCCAGTGCCTTCAGTGCAGCTGTGGGGTCATCAGCTGAGAGCCACCCATCATAGATGTTTCACCCCATTAATCCTGGAACATCTTCTGGTGGTGGGGCAGCGGTCAGGGACGTCTACCTGCCACTCCCTGTAGCTGGACACTGGATCATTTCCATCGCCTCTTATTCTTGCCTTTCCATCAAGACATTCCTCCTTTACAGGACCCAACATGCAGACAAGGTTCAATGACTCCCCAATGAAGAAATCCTAACCTATGTCCCAAGGCCTCTGCAATGCTGACACATACCATACCCACCGTGCGGTATGTAACCTCCCATGTGACCATACGTGCCGACATGGTGGCTAAGGCTGTGCTAGCCCCACTGACACTGTTAATGCGTGTTCCGTGCCCCCGGTTCCATATGGCATAACCACCCATCGAACATGCGCTCCAAAACGGTGGCTTAGGTAGAATGTAATTAATATCGCTGTTATTTTTAAGCACTGTCAATGCAAGCAACCCCCTTACCCGGTCAGATCAAGCTGCAATGGAATATTCCAAGGTTTTACATGACTGGCAGGTTCGTAAATGGGTGAATGCGAGCCACACCACTTGTTAAGTTTGTGTGATTTCACCGTATACGCTCTTGCTAGGTGTCCGTGTAAGTCCAAGTCGATATAAACAAAACATTAATGAGTGCACTTTTAACTACTACTAACTAAAGACTAATGATAATGACGGCTATTGCATATCAATAATGACCAGTTAATAAAACCTGTAAGTGATTACAATAGAGCGTATCATGTTGTTGTTACTCATAGTGGACAGTATGATTTAAAGTCAAGTCATTTTTATTTGTATAGCACTTTTCACAACACACATCGTTTCAAAGCAGCTTTACAGGAAATCATGCATTAACAAAAAAAATTTTTTTTTTTACTGTAATATCTATAAAGTCTTGGTGATCATTATGTAGTTTGATTAAATATGATTGTAAATTGTGTATAGAAATAATTTTATATTAATTGTATTTAGAAACCCAGTAAGCAAGCCGAAGGCAAGCCAAAGATGTTGGTTAATGGAGAAAAATAACCTTGGGAGAAACCAGGCTCACTGTGGGGGCCAGTTCCCCTCTAGCTAACCAGCATGAATATAATGCCAATATTAGTTATTTGTGTGCAGTGCAAATCATGGTTTAAAATGAGTAAACTAAGTAAGTGTTAAGGGTCAGTGTTTAAAACAAAGATTTTGTATGAACTGTAAGATTAATGACTAAGGTATTTGAATTCCATCCTGGATTAACTGCAGAAGTTCACATAGATGCATTGTCCTTTGTTAATTGGCTGATGAAGGCTTTTGTTGGCAATTAAATGATAGTCTATTCCATTTTAAGTATGTAGTCAGAGATCAGTTAGGTGCATCGCAGTTCCAGTGGCAGATCATTTCAGTGAAGTCTATCCTAAGTCCAAGGTTCAGGCAGTGGCATATGAAGTATCCCATGTCTTATGGTAGGAGTTGGAATCAGTTCATTCTCTGAAGTCCATCATAAGAGACTGTAGTGATATCTGGCTGGCACAGGCTGCATTTAGTCATAATCACTCAGCGACACGTAGCAGTGGAGTCTGACACCAAGCAGGAACAGAGCTGGATCAGGCTGGCTCTGGTAACGATATGAATCCCGAGGTTGAGACAGGGAAACAAATAGAATAATATTAGCGTAGATCCCATTCAATTTATTGCAGAGTTATAGATCATGACAAAAGCCTAACTAAAGCAGCCTAATTGTGAGTTGATGGATAAATTAGGTGTATGCCTGACTGAATAGATGAGTCTTTAGTCTAGATTTAAAGGAATAGTTCACCCAAAAATGAAAATGTGCTGATAATTTACTCACCCTCAGGCCATCCAAGATGTGTCTGAGTTTCTTTCTTCATCAAAACAGAATTTAAGACTTTTAGGATTTCATTTCAGGCCTCCTCCTTTAAGCAATGCAAGTGAATGTACAAAATTTTTTGACGGTCCAAAATGCATATTTAATAAAAATAATCTCCAGTCGACAAATAAAGTGCTTCTGAACCCAAACGATTGATTATTTTTAGAAACAAAACATTACTTATATACTTTTAACTACAAATGTTCGCTTCCGTACATCTCTGTGACATGCGCTCATGAGAGGGATGACATAAGCCCGTTGGTAAGGTCACACGTCACGTGGAGGAGTCAGAAGGCGTGTCATTGTTTACAAGAGAAACTTGCACAGACCACAGACCAAGCGCCGTTCACAAACCAAAACAGTCCAAAACAATTTCAAAACAATATAAAATAAAATAAAAAATAATTTCCAAATAATAATAATAATAAAAAAAAAACATTACTGCAGTAAATAACCATCCTTTATTTCGGAGCAATGCCGTTGTATTGTCTACTTGTGCTTTTTCTTTAGCAGAAATATCTGGCTATATGACTGTCAGGAATTCAAGCCACACAAGTTGCACTTAGTAAAAACCAAGTGTCCTTTGTGTGAGACTTGACAGCGAAGTGGCGTGAAGGTGAATTATTTATGCAGGCAGTGATGAGTGAGTGAATTGAGTGCAGGTGCGGTGAATTAGAAATCAGGTGATAGTGTAGACTGCGGTTCACGTGATGCCATGTGAGAGACAGATGTGTGAGACACGAGCTCTGCGAACTTTGCTAGTTTTTAATGATTTTCATGTTGTGATCCGGTGAGATTCGATACACCCAATTACGTACTTGCTCTTTGAGGTAAATATGGCAAAATTCTCAGACTCTAGACATTAAAAGACACTTGCGTGTTCAAGCTGAGGCCTCTGACAGGACTGCAGACCGGAGACACGATTTGGACGGCACGTCGAGAGAAGATATTCAGCATCAGTTGTCCAACATTTTGGTGATGTTGACGAAGGTTCTTGCTGACTTGGAGGATCTTGCTGTAATACGTCGATCGATTACAGCGATGGAAACAAAATTCTCCGAGTTGTTTACAAGAGTGACAGAAGTTGAAAAACGAATCGATTATCTTGAGTCATCGGAAAGGGAATTAACCGCTAATCCGCCCGCGTCCAAAACAGATTTGGAATTAATTTAGGAAAAACTGGAATATTTTGAAAATATGAGCCGAAGGAATAACATACGAATTGTTGGAATTCCTGAGCATGAAGAGGGCAGAGATATGGTGAAATTCCTGGACGAGTTTTTCCCGAGTCTGCTGGACATAACAGGCCACAAGCTGGAAATCGAGCGAGCTCACAGAGTCCCGGCTCGCAGATCTACTGAGTGAGACAGACCCCGATCAATTCTGGCCAGATTTCTGAAATCATCCGATAAAGATCTCGTGTTGCGCCAGGCGAGGAGCAAAGGGAAGCTTTCTTGGAAGAACCATAATATTTTCTTGTTCCCGGACTTTGCGAATTCCACGAGTGAAACGCGATCGGTTCAAGGAATGCAAGAAACTCTTACATCAGAAAAAGATCTCGTTTGCTCTGATGTTCCTGGCCAAACTGAGAATAGAAACGAAGAATGGTCGCAAAGTATTTACTTGTCCAAAACAGGCACTCTCCTTTATAAATACATTGGAATAAGCCATTTGATGTTTCTTATATTAGTGGACTGACTCGCGGTTCAGGAACTCTATTATCTGAGGAAGCTGGGTGCCGTTTTTGTTTCTTTTTGCGTTGACTCCGCCTAGCGGCTGGAGTTTGTTTTGTGGCATGACTCCAAGAAACTTTTGCATTGACGGAAGATCTTTATCCCCCGGCCAGATCGAGAATGGACACTTTGGATGACCACAAAATATCTATATGCTCACATAAAGGATGTCTTTTATAAAGTTGATGACTGAGTAAGTTATGGTGTGTTTTTTTTGTTTGTTTTTTTTTTTTTTTGCGCGGCCTCCGAGTTAGTTTGGCTCTTGATCATCCGAGGAACCGGGATGCCAGTTTTGTTTTTCGCGCTGGCTTTGCCTAACGGCTGGAGCTTGTTTTGTGGAATTACACTACTTCGGGACAGTTGTGGTTAAATATGTTTGTTCTTTGTGCTTATGCCTCCTAGTAGAATGGTTACCTCATCTGCTGCACTCATAACAGCCAGCTCACTGAACAATTGTTTGTCTGTCCGAGAAAACTGAACGGCTTTATATCAGCTGGAATTTATTTTGTGGAGGAACACACCTTCGAGACAGTTCTGTGAATGAATCTACATGTTTTTTCTGTTATTCTGCCTGTTGGCTGGGGTATGTTTTACAAAGTATATTCTGTATTATAATTGTGCCTCTCAAAATTTGTGCAGAAGCACCGGACTTGAGCAATCTGATGGCAAAGTTGTCGCGGGGGCTCTCGTAGGCGTACATGGACTCTGAGTTTTGAGGGATTGTCGCCAGTTGGCGCTGTCGCGCGCGGGGTTAATGTGCGCGTTTTTCTTTTTTCTGTTTGTTTTGTTCCGGGGGAAGTTCGGGGTTTGATTGTTGCATTAATGGGGAGTGTGGTCTGTATAATTTTGTTTTTGACACACTCATTTTTTTAATTTTTTTTTTATTATATCAGTATGTCAAATGTTAATGTGAATGGGTTATCTCTCTCCACATGGAATGTGAATGGGTTGGGGCACCCCATAAAAAGAAGGAAGGTTATTTCTGTTCTTAAGCGCAAGAAATATGATATAGTGTTTCTTCAAGAAACGCATCTTTCCCTGCAAGAAGCTGAAAAATTTGGGAAGATATGGGGTAGGCATGTTTTCTTTAGTGCTGGCTCAAGTAAGAGCAGGGGAGTCATTACACTGATTAATAAACATCTACAGTTCAAATGTCTCAAACAGATTAAAGATAAATTAGGAAGAGTCATTGTTGTGTTAGGAGAAATTCAGGGGCAAAGGTTAATTTTGGCTAATATTTACGCACCTAACGTTGATGATCAGGGCTTTTTTATAGATCTTGAAGGGATGTTGCAAGCTGCTGGCATCTCTCATGACATAATATTGGGAGGAGACTTTAATCTTTTGATGGACTCAGTCCTTGATCACAGTGAAGCAAAAGTGTGTAAACCCACTAGAGCTACATTGACACTTTACAAGATCTGTAAAAATCTTGGTCTTGTAGATATCTGGTGACTTTTGAACCCATCTGGTAGGGATTATACATTTTTTTTATCAGTTCATAAGATTTACTCTAGAATAGATTTTTTTGTTATATCTAAGTCCCTCATTTCATCTGTTGTTGATTGCTCAATTGGAAATATCTTAGTCTCAGATCACGCCCTGGTTTAGAGAGATTGCCACATACAGAGAAAAGGAAATCATATAATTGGTGCTTTAATGTATCCCTTTTGCAAAATCCTGATTTTCAACAAATGTTAAAGACTGAAATCAATGTTTATATGGAGAGCAACTGGTCCTCGGTATCCTCTGTGGGCGTGGCTTGGGAGGCACTTAAGGTGGTTCTTAGGGGTCGAATCATACAGTATGCCTCATTTATCAAAAAATTCAAAGCACAAGAACTTGTGGAGTTGGAAGGAAATATTAAAAGTGCCGAGGCAGAGCTGAAGCGCCGTATGTCAGCTGATGGCCTCAGAGAATTGACCCAATTGAAATATAGATATAATACTATTTTGTCGCAGAAAGTGGAGTTTTGGTTGTTCAGGGCAAGACAGTCATACTCTGAGTCAGGGGACAAAGCAGGGAAGCTTTTGGCTAGATATATAAAGCAGAGGGAGTCTTTTTTTTACCATTCCCTCAGTGAAATCTGCTGGTGATGAAATATTTACCTCAGCCATTGATATTAATAATGCCTTTAAAGAATTCTGTCTTGATCTCTATAGTTCCATGTCTTCGTCTACTGATGAAGATATTAGAAACTTTGTGGAACCATTAGAACTCCCTAAACTGACGAATGAGCAAAAAAACTCTCTTGATTCTGAGATAATCCTGGAGGAACTTGACGAGGTAATCAAGTCCCTACCTACTGGAAAGGCTCCGGGGCCAGATGGTTTTGCCGCTGAATTTTTTAGATGTTATGTTACAGAACTGGCTCCACTTTTGTTAGAAGTTTATACTGAATCATTAAAGAATGGAAAGCTTCCACCAACCATGACACAAGCCCGGATCAGTCTGATTCTTAAAAAGGACAAAGATCCAAGCGAGTGTAAAAGTTACCGTCCAATTTCCCTGATCCAGCTAGATGTAAAAATTCTGGCTAAAATTTTGGCTAACCGATTAAGTAAAGTTATGACATCTCTTATACATATAGATCAGGTGGGGTTTATTCGGGGCCGTAGCTCTTCTGATAATATTAGGCATTTCATCAGTATCATGTGGTCAGTAGTGAATGATCAGACTCCGGTCGCTGCCATCTCACTTGACGCCGAAAAGGCGTTTGATATGGTAGAATGGGATTATCTTTTTAAGATTTTGGAAATGGGTTCGGGGTTCGGGAGTACATTTATTGGTTGGATCAAGTTACTTTATAAACATCCTGCAGCAGCGGTACAAACAAATAGATTAATTTCAGATTATTTTACTCTGGATAGGGGCACCCGTCAGGGTTGCCCTCTTTCCCCATTATTGTTCTGTCTTGCCCTGGAACCATTAGCAGCCGCGATAAGAAAAGATGATGATTTTCCAGGGGTGGTGGCGGGAGGTGTGGCACATAAGCTTCTGCTTTATGCAGATGATATTTTATTATTCGTCTCCGACCCCACTAGATCTATGCCTTGCCTCCACAGAATTATTAATTCCTTTTCCAAGTTCTCAGGATACAAAGTCAACTGGTCTAAATCCGAAGCTTTGGCTTTGACAGCATACTGTCCAGTAACGGCCTTCCAACCAGGCGCCTTCCAGTGGCCCAAATGGGGCATTAAGTATTTGGGCATTTTATTCCCAACAAATTTGTCTGATTTAGTCAGAGTTAATATTGACCCTTTAATAAAAACGGTTTTCGAGCGATGTAGACAGGTGGGCTTCATTACATTTATCTATGATTGGGAAGGTTAATGTTATTAAAATGAACTGTATTCCAAAATTTAACTACTTGCTACAGTCTCTCCCGGTAGATGTCCCCCTCTCTTATTTCAAGCAATTTGATAGTATAGTGAAGTCTTTCATTTGGAGTGGTAAGCGCCCCAGACTACATTTCAATAAATTACATAGGCCGATTGACAAAGGTGGGCTAGGCCTACCCAAGATTTTGTTTTATTATTATGCATTCGGTCTCAGACATTTGGCTCATTGGTCGCTTCCACCTGAAAGAGCCCCTCCCTGGTTCTGCATTGAACAAGAACTCCTTGCCTCTATTTTGCCATTGCACAGCCTTTCCATCAAACTAAATAGAGAAGTTAAAACACACCCCATTATTTCACATTTACACTCAGTATGGACAAAAGTGTCCAGAGTGTTTAATTCAGATATTTATCTAAATGTTTCCTCGAGCCTATGGCTAAACCCCAAACTATGCATTAATAAGTCCCCTTTTTGTTGGTCAGAGTGGATTGCGAGGGGGGTTAATTCACTCGGTGATCTTTACGAGAGCGGTGTGATGAGATCCTTTGAAAATCTGGTTCAATATTTTGGGATCCCCAGATCTCAGTTTTTTAGGTATCTTCAGTTACGCCATTTGTTCTGTACTATTTTTGGGAATAGCATACACCCGCCTAAAGCAGCAGATACTCTAGGAGTGGTGATTTCTGCTTTTGGAAAGGGCCATGAGACATCAGCGTATTACTCCTTATTAATTCAGAGTCTGGGGGACGGAGTCTCAACCACTCTCAAGAGATTATGGGAGAAAGATTTAAACCTGGAATTGGAGGAGAGAGAATGGGCTAGGATTTAAAAAAACATAAAAACTGCATCGAGAGATGCAAGGGTGCACCTTATACAATTCAAGATTTTACATCGGTTCTATTGGACCCCCTCTAAATTGTATAGGCTTGGTCTTAAAGACACACCCACCTGCTGGCGATGCCAATCAGAGGAAGGAGACATGGCCCATGTTTTTTTGGTGGTGCACTGAGATTCAGGAATTTTGGTTGAAGGTACAGAGTGTTCTGTGTGACGTGTTGGGCATTCGGATTTCGTTTTCGTTTTGCCTCTGTGTTTTGGGTGATGGGGCGGTCATCGACGTAGGTGATAAATACATAAACAACTGGGTGCTCACCAGTGCGATGATAGGCTGGCAGATTGTTTTAAGGGGTTGGAAGTCGGTGGGAGCACCCTCAATTCGGGAGTGGTGCGAGGAGATGGGAAGGGTGGCAGCCTTCGAAGAGGTAACATGTAGAAGGCTGGGGATATGGGATTCTTTTATTGGGAAATGGGGTAGATATTTGACGTTTTTGGGGGGCTCTCACAGTGGGTCTGTGGAGAGAGAGGTATAGTTTAGAGTTGTATGTTTATTATAGGTGTATGTATGTGTGTGTGTATATGTTTGTGTGTGTGTATATATATATATATATATATATACTGTATATATATTTATTTATTATTTTATTCTCTGTAAATGTGTGTACTTATGTAAGACCACTGGGATGTTCGTTTGGGGTGGGGTTCTTGATCGGGGAGGGGAAGTAGTGGGTGTTAATGTTGAATCATTGTATATATGTTTTGTTTTTCTTTGTTTTGAAAATTAATAAAAATGTTAATCACAAGAAATCAGGTGATGAGGAGCGGAGCACTGAGGGAGGTGCAGAGCCCGAGGGAGGCGTGGCAATGACAAAGTTTTCACACATACCTGAGTTCGCTGGAAAAACAGCACGGGCACAGCCGATGAATTCAGATATCGACCCTTTGTGTCATTCGATGGTCTGAAATCCTCAGGGGTAAAATGTTCACTGCACACCCTCCAATGTTTGAGAGAATGTAGGGGTGTACTGATATCCAGGTTCAGCGCGCTAAGCCAGAGTTTCAATCGCTCATGATCATGTATAGGCAATCGATGAAAAGTTAATATTTTTCCCGCCGTGCATTTTCTTTGGGGTTTCTGAAAGTTGAAGCATCCAGGATACACAAACCAAATGACCATTTTGAACAATACACTTATACAAATACAAATCTACAGCAAAGACAATTAAACTTTTGTACAGCTCTCCTTCTCTTGTAAACAATGATGTGCTTCCTGCCTCCTCCTCCACATGACGCGTGACCTTACCAACGAGCTTACGTCATACCTCTCATGAGCGCACGTCACAGAGATGTACGGAAGCGAACATTTGTAGTTAAAAAAGTATATAAGTATTGTTTTGTTTCTCAAAATAATCAATCGTTTGGGTTCAGAAGAACTTTATTTGTCAACTGGAGTCGTGTGGATTATTTTGATGCACCCTAAATATGCATTTTGGACCATCAAAAACATTCACTTGCTTTGTTTAAAGGAATGAAATCCTAAAAATCTTAAATTCTGTTTTGATGAAGAAATAAACCTTGAGGGTGAGTAAATTATCAGCAAATTTTCATTTTTGGGTGAACCATTCCTTTAAACTGAGTGTGTCTGTGTCCCAAACATTGCGAGGAGTTAATAATATTAAGAAGAGGTTCTGATTTAAAGCTCCATCCTCCTCGGGAGACTGCAGTGTGGTGGGCATTTTCAAAGATTTTGAAGCTCATTGTGTCAGGTAGACATCTCTGGTCAATCCTTTTGTTCCCACTTGGGAACCTCTTATAAAAAGACAAGTCTAGGTTTTTCGCTCTAAAAGCTCGTGCCAATAACACAGTTTCCATAGCGATCCAAGTGCATAACTGCCTAAAACACAGCATGGAGACAGTGCAGTCCAAACGACCTTTGACCCCTGACCTTCTACTAGATGATATGGATCAATAGGAGCTGTTAAAGTTCTTTGAGCTGAATGGAAATTTGTGAAAAGAATAACTGTGATCTTCAGCCAGTAAACAGTGTCAAACGTTTGAATAGAAGCTCCATTTCAGACTTGAAAATCTGTTTCTTCCTCAATCCCTCCTTCATCATCTTTTCTTCTTTTCCCTGAACTTGTGTGACTTTCTCTTTCTCTCTGTTTTCAGCTGAATTGAAGTGAGTGTTTGAAATTCACTGTTTAACTGTGTGTCGAGTTTCCCGGCATTGAGTGTACAAGCAGACAGAGGTCAGAGGTCACAGACTCGTGTTTTTGAGTAGAGCTGAGATAGAGGCGAGACCACAGGGCAACATGTGTGCACACACACACCAATCAGTCATGGCAAATTTACAACAAAAGCAGAGAAGATCCATGATACTAATTGCTTTTATGAGATCGTCATTTCAAAGCAGATCTTTTCGAATCTAAAGCATAAAGTGAAGAAAATGACACTCATGAAACCCTTTGTTAGTGTATTTTAAAGCACTGCAGTCTCAAAGTGTTACTGTAAAACATCTGTAAATTAATTAATAATTAAATCTGATTTTATATCATTTTAAATGTGTAATTTATATTGTTGTTAATGTTATAGACATTTTAGAAAATTAACTTGTCCTTTCATGTTCTCTTTAGAATGCAATTGATTTGTAATGGATCGTTGCAAACTAATCCAAATAGAAGCCCTACCAAGCAATGCTGTGTGTGTGTGTATGATCCACATGGTGTGTGTGTGTGTGTGTGTGTCTACCAGAGTGTGTGTGATTGGTTCTGATGGGTCCTGGTGGGTTTGGTTGGGCTCAGCAGAGGGTCGTATTGATGTGGTTACATAGATAAAAATCATCATCTCTCTTGTGATTTACATTTGCTGGGCATTCAGTTACATGATTATATATAATTGTTTTTACGAAACCTCATTTGATTGTATTCATTTTATTAAAGAATCATCACTGAAAGTAGGGGTGGGCAATAACACCAAAATCTTATATCACGATATGAGTAATTTTATATCACAATTACTAATAAAAATCAAAAAAAAAAATCTGGAAAATCAATAAAAGTATTAATTTTTATAATTGTAAACCTTATTGTAATGCCTATTTTTGATAACACAGTTAGTGAATTAGTTTCTAAATGAAAACTGCTTACTCTTATATAATTTCCTGTTTATTTGGAACTTGACAAATAAAAATAAAAAAACTTAAACTTTAAATTAACCTTACCATAATGCTAAATTTCACATCATGCCACATAACAGTCTGATATGTTGACCAGTATTATTATTATTATTATTATATTTTTTTCCTCAAGAAACTCCAGATATTCTCAAAGCAATGCAACAAAGGAAATAATACATAAGTATAAAAATTTTTTTTGCAGAAAATCAATGTCAAATAAATATAAACACAAAAATATATATTTTTGAGCAAATGAATGCGGAGCACATCTTTTGGCTTTCATAATATTCGTTTGCGTGCTTCATTTTGTGTTGGTAAAACAGATTGCTTGTATTACAATGAGTGATTATCGTCGCACAGCACGGTTTGGAGATTACATTTTTGAAGTTTTTGTTTTACTTCAAGATGCTATGGGAAACTAACTTGATTTAATTAACACCTAATTTTTATAGGGCTAGTAATCTTCTGAATGTGCATGAATACAGCATCTTACTGAGGTGAGACTTTGCTTTTAGTGAAAATGTTTATATTCTAACAAATATGAATTCTTTTCATTAGGCTCTTAAAGATCTCCACATCTAAAGGCAGAAATGGCCATTTTGTTTCCTAATATCAAACAGAATTTAGTAAGGGTGATGATATAGTTTAAAAACCCTTATTTTGGTACTTGACACGTTGTTGTAGCAGTTTTCCTCATCAGTGGTGGTTAGAATGTCAGGCTGTTTGAAATGTTTGACTTCGTCTATAGAGCTTTAAGGTAAACAAATCTTCTCAGAAGAATTCTTACGGGTCATTCAAGTTTTGTTGTCTGCGCCGCGATATCGAGAGAAGCCAAATTGAGTGGCGTGAGTGATCCCGCTCTGCACTCTTCTGTCTCTGGAGCACAGATATCGGGAAACCTGCTCGACTAGTGTGCACTTGCATGCTCCGGGTATTTAATTGCCTGAAACGGATGCGCATGTAAGATGAGAAGCATATTTAGTGCTTATGAAGCGCAGAATGCGAAATGAATGTCATAAAATTTGCTTCGGCATCCTGGAATTTGATAGATACGCCCAGGACACACACACGGATATTTACATATCGCGATATGTACAATATAGCTAAATCTCTATTGATTGACACTTTATATCGTCGCCAAGATATATATTGTCATATCACCCAGCCTTTACTGAAAGTACATTTAGTCATTTGGCAGAAGTTTTTATATAAAGTGACATTTTGTCAGTATGTGCGTTCCCTGGGAATCAAACCCATGATTTTACATGCACTTTAATAGTTCGATTTCAGTTGGCACTGTTAGGTAGTAATGGATTACATGTAATTTTGAGTAGATGTAATCAGATTACAAAAATATGCTTGTAATTGGATTACATAACATTTTAAAATGTGCATAGATTAGTTACATTTTTGGATTACTTGAATACATTTTTGATTACATTAATAATCAGCTAACATCAATATCTTGTGGATTTATTGATTATGCTCCTAACTTTTAATTTTAGTGGTCTGACCCCGAGTTATGTGCAATAGGCCAGGTAGAACTGCATACATTGAAGACAGTGTGGTCCCGTTCTTCAATTGACCACATACAAAAATAATTTTTTAAAAGACATGGGGAAAAAAGCCTTTTTGTAACTTACAAATAGCAAGTTACTGTTTGATTTCATGTTTACAAATCTTTAATAAATTAAGTATTAATGGATACTGAATACACTTAAAATGAATGATTACATTTTCAAAACATGCAATAAGTAATCCAAAATACTCAGATTAGATTACCCAAAAGTGTAATCTAAAAGATTACATTTCTGATTACAATTTTAGTCTTGTAATTTGTAATTAGTACCAGATTTCATTTCAGAAGTAATCTACCCAACAATATCAGTTGGACCAAAACAATAATTTGTCTATTTGAAATGTAATGTAAACGCTTCAGTCCGACTGAATTGCACCAGTCTGATTTTTGTGAAGTCCGAATAACAGACCTACAATAATGATTGTAGCTTGGCTTTATCCAGCAAGTATAAAAGTTAATCGGACCACAACTGGCCTCGGCGTTGTGCGCTTGCTCCGTATTGTGAAATCAGGACAAAAAAGTATGTTAAACGTAACCACAATCAACCACGTATATTGTCACACAAGCAAATGTACCTCAATATAAAATGTGTCAGTTCATATTTTTTTATATATATATATATATATATATATATATATATATATATATATATATGTTGAATTACATGATTCGGGCAAAATACCAATAATGGTGGCAGCAGTGATATAAATGTTGTCTCTTCGTCAATTAAACAGCACAGTCTGTGAGGTGTGCTTGTAATATCAGCGTGGATCAAATGTGTTTTGCTGATTTTATGGAATATACTGTGGTGGTGTCTAATGGCACACTTTCATTCAATCATATGAGTTAATGTGAGGCTGCAGTGTGCTAATATAATCTCTTCTGCTACCGTATGTGTCACATTTCAGCATGTCTGATACTAATGTAATATCCTTTCACTATGCCATCCATCCACACACCCGCCCAAAGGTGAGGTAAAACACTTCCATCCTGTCAGCAGCGCCTGACCAATAAAACTTCAGTCAAATGATTTGAGAAAGATGATGCCCTGATAAGCAAAAAAACTGTGTTCTTCCAAGCTTAAAAATGGCAACCCTTTCTTCAAAGATCTCTTGACTTGATGAATAACGGAACACCAGCTCTGAACTTCTTGAGTTCATCCCCCCCAACCCCCCCCACCCTCGCTCTTACTGCGTCCAGGCGCTAACACCCACCCCCGTCTGTGCCGTTGGGCCATAATGGATTTTTATCAGCCTAAAGTATCAGAACTGATTTGAGGAGTCCCTCTGCTGCTCTAGAATTCCTTTTGAAATGCCTTCCTCTGGTCTTCTCATTGCACTAGCCTGGGGCAATGGCCTTCAGAGATCACAATGTTATTAATATAAACATGTCAAAACGCATGCTGAAATTCAAAACAGGGGTGCCAAAATGTCAAGGTGTCAAACTGCTGAAATATAAATCACGCTTAAATATTCTAAACCACTGGAAAAATTGCCTTACTGCAAATAGCTGTTACAATGCAGATAATGCAGGAACTAACGACTCAAGATGGCGCCGAGTATGGCTGCTGCGTTGCGAGCTCCGACACAACATAGTATTGTTTTGTTTGTTTTGTTCACAATTCTTATGTTTTTTGTCTTGGATGTTGTCTGCCTTATTGTCTACGACAGACAAACACTTTTGGACATTGGATCAGCAATTTCACACCGTAAACCGGACTTCAAATTTCTCAGTGCCGACCCGCTGTTTACAAACACGCAAGCGGAGCCCTTTGTCTGGGCAGCACGGCCGTGGAAACGCAAAAGGAAAAGGGGAAACAGAGCCAGCGTTCTCATCAGAGTAAGACACCGCGCAAATCGACCCCCGCTACCCACTATTCTACTGGCAAATGATCAGTCTCTGGATAACAAGCTCTGCGAGCTGAAAGCGCGGATCTCTTTCCAATGAGATACAAGGGACTGCTGCATTATCTGCCTTACGGAAACTTGGATGTCTGCGGAGATTCCAGACTCAGCCATTGAACCCGCGGGGTTCTCTGTGCACCGAGCGGACAGAGCGAAAGACTTGTCAGGTAAAAGCAGAGGAGGTGGTGTATGTTTTATGATCAACAAATCCTGGTGTGATCAGAGGAACGTACATTCTGTCAAGTCTTTCTGCTCTCCTGATCTGGAATTACTTGCGCTTCTGTGTCGACCATTCTGGCTACCAAGGGAATTCACAGCGGTCATTATCACAGCTGTGTACATCCCCCCCCACAAGCCGACACAGACCGGGCACTCAAGGAACTGTATGGGAGTATAAGTGAGCAGGAAACCGCGGACCCTGAGGCCGCGTTCATTGTGACCGGGGACTTTAATAAAGCCAGTTTAAAATCAGTCGCACCAAAATACCACCAGCACATTAGTTTCAACACACGAGGGGACCGGGTTTTGGACCATTGCTACTCTCCCTTCCGGGATGCCTATAAATCCCTCCCCCGCCCACCATTTGGCAAATCGGACCACTCTTCCATTCTGCTTCTGCCGCTTACAGGCAGAAACTGAAACAGGAAGCACCCACCCTCAGAACGATCCAGTGCTGGTCGGACCAATCAGATTCCATGCTACAAGACTGTTTTGATCACACGGACTGGGAGATGTTCCGGTCCGCCTCTGATGACGACATCGAGCTTTACGCTGATAGCGTAATGTGTTTCATCAAAAAGTGTGTGGAGGACGTGGTTCTGACCAGAACAATACGGATCTATCCGAAAATACAAACCATGGATAAATAACGATGTTCGCGCGGCACTTAATGTGCGGACCTCCGCTTTTAATTCTGGGAACGCGGAGGAGCATAAACAAGCCAGTTATGCCCTCCGAAAAACTATCAGAACTGCAAAACGCCAGTACAGGAGCAAGATTGAAGGACAGTTTAACACCACCAACTCTAGAAGCATGTGGCAGGGAATTAACATCATCACGGACTTTAAAGGGCATAAAAACTCCGCCATGAACACTGCTGCCTCTCTCCCGGATGAGCTAAATACTTTTTATGCTCGTTTTGAGGGAAATAACACCGCCCTTGCTGAGAGAGCGCTCACGGCCGAAGCTACAGAGGTTAGTTCACTCTCCGTCTCTGTAGCGGATGTAACCCGATCCTTCCGACGGGTGAATATCCGCAAAGCTGCGGGCCCAGACGGCATTCCGGGCCGCGTCATCAGAGCGTGCGCGAACCAGCTGGCTGGTGTTTTTACGGACATTTTCAACCTTTCCCTCTCTTTGTCTGTAGTCCCCACATGCTTTAAAACGTCCACCATTGTGTCTGTTCCAAAGCAATCCAAAATCACTTGCTTAAATGACTGGAGTCCTGTTGCTCTGACCCCCATCATCAGTAAATGCTTTGAGAGACTAATCAGAGATTACATCTGCTCTGTGCTGCCTCTCTCTCTTGATCCATTGCAGTTTGCATACCGCAACAACCGCTCCACTGAGGATGCCATTGCATCTACAATACACACTGCTCTCTCCCACCTGGAAAAAAAGAACACTTATGTGAGAATGCTGTTTGTAGATTACAGCTCAGCATTCAACACCATAGTGCCCTCCAAGCTAGATGAGAAACTCCGGGCTCTGGGCTTAAACAGCTCGCTGTGCAGCTGGATCCTGGACTTCCTGTCAAGCAGACGCCAGGTGGTTAGAAGAGGCAGCATCATCTCCTCATCACTGACCCTCAACACTGGGGTTCTCAGCCCACTACTGTATTCCTTGTACACACATGACTGTGTGGCAACACATAGCTCCAACGCCATCATTAAGTTGGCTGATGACACGACGGTGGTAGGTCTGATCACTGACAATGATGAAACAGCCTACAGAGAGGAGGTGCACACTCTGACACACTGGTGTCAGGAGCACAACCTCTCCCTCAACGTCAGTAAGACAAAGGGGCTTGTGGTGGACTTCAGAAGAAAAGACAGAGAACACAGTCCCATCACCATCAATGGAGCACCAGTGGAGAGAGTCAGCAGCTTCAAGTTCCTGGGTGTCCACATCACTGAGGAACTCACATGGTCCGTCCACACTGAAGTCGTTGTGAAGAAGGCTCATCAGCGTCTCTTCTTCCTGAGACGGCTGAGGAAGTTTGGAATGAACCGCCACATCCTCACACCTGCACTGTAGAGAGCATCCTGACTGGCTGCATCTCCGCCTGGTACGGCAATATCACCGCCCACAACCGCAAAGCACTGCAAAGGGTGGCGCGAACTGCCAGACACATCATCGGAGGTGAGCTTCCCTCCCCCCAGGAAATATATACAAGGCGGTGTGTGAAAAAAGCTCGGAGGATCATCAGAGACTCCAGCCACCCGAGCCATGGGCTGTTCTCACTGCTACTATCAGGTAGGCGGTATCGCAGCATCAGGACCCGCACCAGCCAACTCCATGACAGCTTCTTCCCCCAAGCAATCAGACTTTTGAACTCTTGATCTCTCATGATCAAAATACATCAGCACTGCACTTTATTACTCTTATATCTCACACATCATAAATTATATTATTATTATGTTATATTCTCTCTTAACAACTTACTATCAACCGACAGCCTGAATGTCAATACAGTACAATACTGTACATTCTATATATACTATATATATTTTTTTATATATTTTTTTATTTTTTATTTTTATTGAATAATGTGTATCTATATAGTGCGTATTGTATACTGTAGAGTGTATGTTATTATTTGTATATTGTGTTGTGTGTAATTATGTGTATATTAGACTTTAAATTGTGTTGTGTTAATTTGATGTTATTGTAAATTGGTATATGTCTCATCACTGTCATGACTGCTATGTTGATCGGAACTGCACCCAAGAATTTCACACACCATTGCACTTGTATATATGGCTGTGTGACAAAGTGATTTGATTTGATTTGATTTGATTTGATTGAATTTGAAATAAAGTCATTTTGCTACACACTAAAGGTGGGGCAGACATATGCAGCTCCTTAATAAACTCTATAAGCAGGGTACCATTCAAGGTCAAGAGGGAAACAGTACATCCTCTGCCTAATTTGTACAATGTTGCATGTAAAGAAAACAAAAGTACATTGCACACTACTGGCCTGATAAAATATATAGTACTGTGCAAACGTTTTAGGCACTTGTGAAAAACTTTCAAACTGAGGATTTCTTAAAAAAATAATGACATAAATAGTTTTCATTAATCAGTTAACGTCATACAAATCCCAGTAAACAGAAAAAGGGCTAAATCAATATTTGGTGTGAACACTTTTGCCTTCAAAACACCACCAATTCTCCTACTTACACCTGGACACAGTTTTTCTTGGTTGTTGGCAGATAGGATGTTCCAAGCTTCTTGGAGAATTCACCACAGTTCTTTTATTTATTTAGGCTGTCTCAATTGCTTCTGTCTCTTCATGTAATCTCAGACTGACACGATGTTCAGTGGGGGGCTCTGTGAGGGCCATGCCATCTGTTGCAGGGCTCCCTGTTCTATTCTATTCTATTCTATTCTATTTGCAAAAGTAATATTTGGGAGTATAAAATGTACATTTCCTGTTGACACACTAAAGTAGCACATATAAATAACCATCTCAAGACAAATGTTTTTGTGAAACATCTTATGTGCCTAAGACTTTTGCACAGTGCTGTATAATATATATATTAAATGAAATGTAAATGCTACATATAGATGTGAAAAAAGAAAGTCATACACAAAGGAGTAAGGCGGTCGCTCAGCAGATACACACTTCCTGTGGCTAAAACTGACATTTCCAGTAATTTAAAAAAAATGCATTGGCAATGTACACTTAAGTTTTTCTTGCTAATAACTCTCAATATGAATTGAATCTGCCCATTTGATCCTATTATTAAAAAAAAGTCCACTGAAAAACGACAGAAGATTTTCCTAACTTTTAATTACAGCATGTCAACTGATTTTATGGCATGTATACATACAGTGCATTCAGAAAGTATTCAGACCCCTTCATTTTTTTCACATTTTATCTTGCAGCCTTATGCTAAATTGTTTTAAATGATTTATTTTTTCACATCAATCTACACTCCATACCCCATAATGACAAAGCAAAAACCAGATTTTTGATAACTTTTGCAAATTTATTAAAAAGAAAAAACTGAAATATCACATTGATATAAGTATTCAGACCCTTAACTCAGTACTTAGTTGAAGCACCTTTGGCAGTGATTACAGCCTCAAGTCTTTTTGGGTATGATGCGACAAGTTTTGCACACTTGGATTTGGGGATTTTCTGACATTCTTCTCTGCAGATCCTCTCAGGCTCTGTCAGGATGGATGGGGACCGTCGGTGGACAGCCATTTTCAGGTCTCTCCAGAGATTTTCAATTGGATTCAAGTCCAGACTCTGGCTGGGCCAAGGGCCTGCCCATCCTACGGGCAATACAGGCAGCTGCCTAGGGCCCCAACGTGCCTAAGGGATTTCCACAACCATGCAAAGTAAATGAACAAGTCATAAATTTAAGAAATATTGATGAATTTTATTTCGAAATTCTCCGCAGTTCAATGGTTTCGATTACGCACATAGGAGAGCATGCAACACGTGTGGAGCTTATCATTTAACATACAAATCACAATGATGGTGAAAACTAAAAACAAAATATTACGTATAAAATGAGTTCTGAATAATCACAAAAAGACAAATAACTGAAAGTTACAACAAATAAAATAACAGCAGTGCATATTAAATCAGCAAGAAGTAAAGCTTAGCAGTACACACTAATCTGCATAGTTTATTCATAACGCAAAGCATTGCAGGGAACTGGAGCACGCCTTCTTATCACAGTATTATTTGACACAGATCGCACACCTTGCTGAATAATGCATATGCCTGACAGAAGTCTTTAAGGTTTATTTTGTGTAAAGGATAGTAGAAACACTGCTTGACAAATCATTAGGGCTTTTCACATTTTCTCAAAATAATCTGATGGGGAAGGAATTCACACACTATGGATATAAAAATGAAAAAAAAAAAAAACTCAGAGTAAACATATAAGCAATTAATCTGGAAAATAACTAAACCATCCTATCTGCAAAGATCTCTGCTCTCTAAGAGGTATGTGTTTATTCTTTACATTTGTTTACAAATATATATTTCGAGGTGTTGTTTTTATAGGCCCTATTTAAAATATGCTGTAGTTCCCTGATTTTCACTGATGTTTTAACTTTTGCACACATTCTGGCCAACTCTAAATAAACATTTACACATAGTTATGTGGGTAGTTGAAATGGAATTTCAAGCATCATCAGCAGTGTCCTATACTATCTAAAACTATTTTAAACAGCATTTTCTTATTTTGTGTTACTTTGATGGGTAACACTTATGGTTGTATTTGTTACCATTACTCTTGGTAACTCTTACTCTTAATTAATAATACTTAATCATGGTTAGTGTTCATTTCTACATATACAGGACCATTTTTAACATTAAAATTGTATAAGATAATGTTAGTTAATACAATATGAACTAACATGAACAACCAATACATTTTTATAAATTAACTAATTAGCCAAGATTAATAAATGCTGGAAAATTGTATTATACATTGTAAATGATACCTAATGCAAACCGTATTGTAAAATGTTACCCAGTAATTATCATACTTGCAGTTTACATGACCTCATATTAATTGAGACATTGGTTTATTTGTACTTATAGAAAAAAGTTGAAAGGCGATCAAAATATGGCGATACAATTATGACTTGTCACAGCAACTAAAATACACATTTTACACAATCCCTTATGCATGCATGTTAACCTAACATTTTCATGTTGGGAAAAAAGCTATTGGACACGTTATTTGTCATCTACTGAACTATACAGTATAGTTCTCCTTTTTAGTGCTTTCTATTTAAAAAAAATTGGCTCCACGTTTGCAGTGGTTCTATGGATATTTTAAAGTTATGACTATTTTCACACTGGGGGGGCCCATTTTTATGATTTCGGGCCCCACAAACCCACAGTCCGGGCCACACAAGGACATTCACAGAGTTGTCCCTAAGCCACTCTTGCGTTGTCTTGGCTGTGTGCTTAGGGTCATTGTCCTTTTGGAAGGTGAAGCTTCAGCCCAGTCTGAGGTCCTGAGTGCTCTGGACCAGGTTTTCATTAAGAATATCTCTGTATTTTTCTGCATTCAGCTTTCCTTCAACCCTGACCAGTCCCCCAGTCCCTGCCGCTAAAAAACACCCCCACTGCATGATGCTACCACCACCATGCTGCACCGTTGGGATGGTATTGCGCAGGTGATGAGCAGTGCCTGGTTTCCGCTTGGAATTGAGGCCAAACAGTTCAATCTTCATTTCATCAGACCAGAGAATCTTGTTTCTCACAGACTGAGATCGGTGGAGTGTTGCAGTGATGGTTGTCCTTCTGCAAGTTTCTCTCATCTCCACACATGATCTCTGGAGCTCAACCAGAGTGACCATCGGGTTCTTTGTCACCTCTCTTACCAAGGCCCTTCTCTCCTGATTGCTCAGTTTGGCTGGGCGGCCAGCTCTAGGAAGAGTACAGATTGTTCCAAACTACTTCCGTTTAAGAATTATGGAGGCCACTGTGCTCTTGGGAGCCTTCAGTGCAGCTGAAATTTCTTGTAGCCTTCCCCAAATCTCTGCCTCGACACAATCCTATCTCTGAGCTCTGCAGGCAGTTCCTTTGACCTCATGGCAACATATTGTTTGTCAGATTATATCATTTAAAGACTGGCATTTAGTGATTAGACAATAAAAAAGTGGCTTTAGATGTCAACATATTGTTTGCTTTCAGCCCACAGTAATCCATTTTGCAATTGAGTTCATCAGTACGTCAGAGGTAGACATCCAATCAGATTTAGCAATGTGCTGAATTCACTGGTTAACGTTAAATAACAAATTATTCCATCAAAATTATGTATCTGTCTTGAAGAGAGTGTAAAGTTGAATCTCATCTGAAGTTGACGCATTCTTTGTGCAATAACTGATGCAACGTGGAGTGGCACTTCTTGTCTGGTATGTGACACCCTTTAAGGGTTAGGGCTTTGAGTTGAGTTGTGGTTGTGTTTGTAGTTTAAGTTGGGTTGGGGTTGTGTTTGTGGTTTGAGTTTGTGGTGGAGTTGAGTTGGGGTTAGGATATGTTGTGGTTGTGGTTAACTTTAAGATCAAGCAGAACATTCACTGTCCATGAACAGAGTGAGGGGGATCATAGTTACACGGCATGAAAAGCATTCATGTGCTTGTCATGCTGAATTAAGGTTAACATGTGGCCTGGGAATGCACTACATCTGTGACATAGAGTAGGAGAGCAGGCGGAGATACAGGCTTACCTGATGTGTTCTGTCACCTCTTCTGCCCTGCTGATCGCATACGGCTGTTTGGAGCGGCTCCAGGCGTCCACACATCACTGTGCATCTGTTCCAACGCAGAGTGGAATGCTTCTCGGCGACATCTGAAATGCACACACACATTTGATTATACAAACACACTTACTTTAAAATTTTCATTTGAATTTTAGCACTACTCTTTTTCATTTCATTTTTATTTTATTTTCAGTAACGTGCTAAGCAGTAGAAAGTTTTCATTTAATTGTTTTCCTCTATGTAAATTATTGTGACCATACCTTTTAATGGTCATCTGAGAATTAAATCTTAGATTTTAGTCAGATTACCAGTTTGAATATCCTTTATAATAAGGGTATAATAATAATATGATAATAATAATAATAATAATAATAGCTCTAATTAAATTAAATAAAAACAGCAACAAAAAAAAAAGAAAATGCAGCTGTAAGGGGGTTCAATGGAAAGGAGGAGGCGAGAAACGGCTTAATAACATAAATAATAATTTAATAAACAACTTAAACACACAACCAAAAACCACACAGTACAGCTGCCTGCAATTCTCTCTCTCGAACTGTCGTCCCCGGCCGCCTTTATCCCTCGCGCACCCCATCAGGCTGATTGGGGACCTGGTGTGTCTCATTCCAGCCCGGCCCCGCCCTCCTCGGCTCTACAGCAGCTTCATGGGTCAATGTAAATATCCAGAAAAAGCATAAAAACAATTACAAAAAATAAATAAAAAGAATAAGAAAAACTAGAACAACAAAAGTGTAATAATCTCAAACAAGATGAAAATTAGAAGAAAAAAAAGAGAATATAATTATTAAAAAAATGTAATCAAAAGATCATTTAAAAAGATTGTACATCTTCAGATGCTTTTATTAATATGAATGCTTGGAGCGTGTCTCAGCCAGGTAAGGCTGTTTAACTTATCCATTGTATACATGTATACAAATATATTAAACTGTGTGATTCGTTTAAATGTTTTGCCTAACTTGTACAGTAAAAGTGACCCTTGTTAAATGCAGCATCTGGAAAGCATCTTAAGACTGAAACTGATGTTTTTTTCTCTACTTTCCATGGTGAGAGTAAAGAGTCTAGGATAGTGGAATTATTTCTCCAATCACATTAAAGCTTGACACATCATCTGAAAAGTTGAAATTATACCCTGAACTTCAAAAGTGGCATCAAAATACTTTGACACAAAACATATTTTTCAGTAAAATATATTTGATTTCAGTGCCTTTAGCATTCATGTAAACAACACCGATATGACTGGAGATGTATGTCTGTGCTCTTTGATCTGCGTGTTCACCCTTTGATCTGTCTATGAGAGTGAAAAATTTATTTTCCAGGGGGGGCTGGGGCAGGCGCTGCTGTGACCCCTCTGAAGCAGGAGACACCAGCTCAAAATGCTCCTGGAAACCTGCAAATGAAAGCTCATTATACTCATATATGTCTATTAATCCATGACCTGTGATGCCTTAAAGGCTATAAACAGCTAAAATATTACATTTTGGAGAGATTTGTATGCTAAATTTGACAAGGCTTTTGGTCTCAATTCAGCTATATTTTCATTTTAAGAGCTGAAATCCTCCTCAGAGTGCTTCAAATACTAATGGTTCTAATCACTGGCCTTCAGAAACATGGAGCAATAGTATGAGAGTTTGCTCTAGCTGTTTGAGGCTATGAATTTCAAACCTGGAAGTGTCAGTATGTGCTGGGATCTGCTGAGATCATTAGCATATTACTGCTGCACAGCAGCTCATAGCTGTCATGGAGAATTTCTTCTCGCTTGCTGCCATTTTCTAATTGTCCACTCGGAGCTCTCAACTCCACTCAGAGCATTTGTTCTGAAACAAGGCCTTGTGGGTAGTAAGAGGGGCTCAATGGCCACTGGTGTGTCTTTACGTTGTAATGTGCCACTCTAGATCTTGCATACAAGCCCGGGAGGCCACCCAGCTTTGCGGGCGACAGGGCACAAGCACTAATATGAACACACATAGAAGGGGTTTATTTGGCAATAATAACAGGCTGACTGTAGATCATCCTGCTTATTACATGGCTACTTACCAAATAAGTAATTAAATGGACATGAAATATTGACTTGAGTTGAGATTACTTTATTATGTGTGAAGAAAGAGACCATGGAGTGTCCAGAAACAGCTGAATTGCAACCTCCGGTTTGTGTCAGATTTCTGTTAGGTGTTTATATAGCAAAAATTACCATCTAAATAATTGCCAAGTAAATAAATAAATGGACATGAAATATTGATTTGAGTTGAAATTATTTGATTTGCTTACTTGTAGAGATCGCAGAGTGGTATGAGAAATGGGTGATTCTCACGAAAACTGTCAAGAAAATGTTCTGCTCATATTTAAACCCAAATCTATAAAAAAAACAAAACAAAAAAAACAACAACATGAAATTATATTTTACATAAAGAAAAAGAAGCCTACATTACAGACCATTAAGATTTTTTGCATTGTGACTTTACTTTCAGGACACTTAAAGGTGTGCTCAGTAACTTTTTTTCCTCATTAAAAACGTTTTACTCCTAAAGAAATGAATTGTAATTTTGAAATCATGACCATTCACATAGTATTAGGACTCCAATCATATCAGTAATCTTATCCACCTTATTTTGTAACGTGGAAGTAAGCAGCGGCTGCATTTCCGCATAATGTGTAAAAGTTCAGCTGTTATTGACTGCAATGTAAATAAATAGAAGGATAATAATACCAGAATTTAGTGATAGAAGTTTATAAACTATCACAAAACCACAGGATGTACAGCAGAATGATGGCCTGATGTCAGATCATTTTCTAACTTCAGCATTTATAGTAAAAGAGTAAGTAAATCATTCACATGTTGCTGTGTGTTGTTGTATTGAAGAGACGGTAATAAAATCTGCTTCTTACTTTACCGAGATCGTGACGATGCAGTCTTTCTTGTCTCCATGTAAACCTCCATTTATATGTACCTGCATAACCTCCAATGATTTTTTTTTTTTTTTTTTTTTTTTTGTTTATTCCCAAAGGCAGTGTTTCACAAGCCATGCTGAATGCGAGATCTGCATGTTTGTTTACTATGCACTGCTAAGAAAGAGAGAATGCTCTCTGACAAGAACGGGTAGTAAAATGTGTTTATTATTTTGCCAAGATGAAACAAGATTCAGTTTTGGTGCAAAGAAAGTTAAAGCAGCATTTGCCCAGCAGCTTTCTGCTCTCTGCTGGTTGTGTAAAGTTTGTGGAGGCGTGTCAGAAGGCGTGGAGGACTGTCCTGTCGGCGCCTGATCTCTCATTCATTCTGTCTGTGCAACAGTGTGATAAAACCATGGCAAAATGCGATATACGGTAAAATGATATGCGTTCAAAACCAATGAGTTTATGAAAATAATAATTAATTATAATAATATGATGACATATATTGCCAGCCTGTAATATAAAGCAGTGTAATGTGGTATTTTTGTATCGTTAAAATAGCTGGAAGTGGCTGATACCAGAATTGGTCCACATTCAAGGTTGATGATGGCGGCGCCCTAGTTTTGCTGAAAAATAAGGTTGATAAAAGCTGTGTTATTCTGCATCGAGAGGGTCCCCTCATGGGGTTGCCATGTTAGAATCACATGACCAGCTGAATACTACCAGAGACTATTTAGCAGAGATGGGCGACTTCTATTAAAATGAATGGAAGAAATTGGAACGCCCAGCGGTCAACGGATGTAGAAAGGATGTCCCAACTTATAGGTAAAAGAGCCAATCATCTTTTAGATACAGACATCGCCTGTCAATCAACTCGAGAACACGCATGCGCATTAGCTATTTATTTATTTTTCTTCGTAATCTGAGGTAAAAAAGCACAATTTGTGATACCAGTGTTGTCAGATTTTACTGCTGATGGTAATTGTTGAAATATGTTTTTTGATCGTAATCTTGACCAACCGATTTGGAGATTTCGGTGTTTCCCCATTCAAGTAGATAGGAGCTGTACTTGTATGCCACTTGTTTACATAAAAAAAATAGCAGCCCGGGAGTGTCAAAGTGGACAGTCAAGTGGACTGACTTGCTAAAAAAGACTTTGATGCTACACAATGGATCTCAGTAACCACCCTGTTACTGGACACTTTCACTCTTAGATTAAATCAATCATGGCTGACTGTGAAGAATTAATTTCTACAATGGCAGATTGTGTTTGATAGATGCTGCATCCACACTACTAAGTGTCAGTGTATGTCCAAAATTAAAAAAATTACTGAGTGCACCTTTAAAGGAATATTCTGGGTTCAATACAAATTAAGCTAAAATGTGTAATTGTCATGAAAATAATCTCACTTTACATGGTGACATTATTTTCATGCCAACATCTTAATGGCCCTAAAAGTTGGTTTCATTTTTCATAGGCAAAATTTAATTTCTAGAACCAGGACATTTTTTTGACTGGTTTCATGACAATCACCCAAGTAGGAAAGATGACATAATACCCAGATCACTAGTGAAATATCACTTTATCTCCAGATGTGCAGCCATTATTCAGAAATATCAGACCGTTGGATGCTGCAGTTGACCAATTAGAATTGATTATTCGAGAAAGCCATGTAATATTGCACATATAATTACTGTAGAATAAATTCAGTGTTCACTTTTGAGGATGAAGAGTTTATTTTTTCATTGCAATATCAATCCGAAGTGTCCAGTTCAGAGATGGTTAAATGTCGAGTAGAGCAACTATCACAGGGTCATGTTTCAAGCAGTGTATTGTCTCTGCGTCAGTGTATTGATTTCTTCTTTTCAAAAGTCTATTTTTAAAAAGGCTTTAAGTGACCTGACACCAGCAGACAGAGGCACAGTCACTGCTCCGATGCATACAGTACTGTGCAAAAGTTTTAAGCACTTGTGAAAAATGTTGCATAGTGAGGATGTCTTCAAAAATAATGACATAAATAGTTTTCATTTATCACTTGATGTCATACAAAATCCAGTAAACATAAAAAAGCTAAATATTCGGTTTGACCACCTTTGCCTTTAAAACAGCACCAATTCTCCTAGGTACACCTGGACACAGTTTTCCCTGGTTGTTGGCAGATAGGATGTTCCAAGCTTCTTGGAGAATTCACCACAGTTCTTCTATCTATTTCGGCTGTCTCAATTGCTTCTGTCTCTTTATGTAATCTCAGACTGACAGGATGTTCAGTTGGGGGCTTTGTGGGGGCCATGACATCTGTTGCAGGGCTCCCTGTTCTTCTATTCTAATCTTTTCTATTTGCAAAAGTAATGTTTGGGAGTATAACATTTATATTTCCTATTGACACACTAAAGCTGAATATATAAATAACCATCTTAAGACAAATGCTTTTGTGAAACATCTTATGTGCCTAAGACTTTTGCACAGAACTGTATAATGCTTTACAAAGGCCAGCGCAAAGAAACTGTTGGTTGAAATATAACTTTCTCTCCAACTCTTGTATTAACTTTTTGAAGATGCATTTTCAGTGTAATTTTGAAAGATGTGAGCTCATATTTGTTAATTACAATCAAATTGTTGGGTTATTAGCAGTGAAACTAGTGTTTAGATTGGTCATCCAGCATGCGGCTCCAGATGTCTTCTGATGATGAGCTGCTGATGGAGAGAATTGACTGGCTCTCTACTGCTGCTACAGTAATACATTTGACTCACCATGAATGAGGTGCAAAGCAGCAGGTTTCCTGTCCATATCCATGAATCCACAATTAGACTGACAGGACAGTTACACAAAGTGACATGTTCATGTGTGGGATCATTGCACTGTGATTAATATAATTGATTGTATATTGAGGAATTTGTATATGGGTGAGAATAAAGTTTTGCAGCTCTCTATGAACTTACATCACTTGTTAAACACTCCTTTAACAGCGTATTTACTTCATTTATGTAATTCTAACATAAAGAGTAGTTTGTTTTATATATAGATAATGACAAAAAGATTTGCATGCACAGAGTAGGATTTGTAAAAGTGCAAATACAATTGTAAGCATAACTTTTTTTTTGGCATTCTCATCAATTGTTTTGTAAAGGTGTAATCAAGTTGCAAGCATAAGAAAAAAAGATTTGCGGTATTTAAATGATTTGCATAGGTGTAAATCATGTGTTGTGAATCTGTAATTTCATATTAACATGAAATAAATTGTATCTGTATTATTCACTCTTAAAATCTTTGTACTGTTTTCGACAAAATCTGGCCAAAAACATTGCAAACCTGCAAACAGCAATATGCAAGCAAAGTAAGGGTGTCATGAACAGCAAAATGGATAAACTGCATAGAATCAGTCTATATGTGTAAAAATAAACTACTGCAAAAGTGTAAATGATTTTGTGGTGAAAACAGTTTCCAGAAATAATCCAATACAAAATGTTCTGTCTTTCCATTTGTTGCGCTCACGCTTTTGCCACAACGTTCTCACTCACAAGAGTTTTGCAAGCATGAGTGGAAAGACAGGTCTACCTGTTTCTTTTAACCAATCAAATTAAGTTTTCGCTGAACAGTTTACTCTGATCTGATTGGTTAAATAACGTGACAGACACCAGCTTCTTCGTTTGGCTCAGTATCGTTCCTCTGGTAGAACAGGATCTCTCGACTCTTATCTTCCTGAGGTCCGAGCTTGACTGCTGTGTGCATTTTCCATTTCCCCTTTTGATTTGTAACTAGTAGCACCTAATAAACATGCAAAAAAATAAAATAAATAAAATTAGAGAGCAAATAGTTTTCCTAAAAATGTATGTCCACATATGTGGACAGCGGGACTAAGTTGTAAAATTTTAATAATTCCAAGTCAGATTTGTTATATTGTTTATGTTTCCAGGAGTGTTGGTTATTCATGTTTTTGAGATGTTACAGACATAAGAAATTAGCATAATTAATTCTGATTCAAATGAATGGCCAGCATCATCCAATCACTGCCAAATATGATAAATAAAATGATACATTATAAATTTGAAAAAAATCTATGTACTGATTACCATTGTCCCTTGTCTGCCAGACATGTTGAGTGGTCCAAACATCATCTGCAGCCTGAAACTGAACATTTGGTCAGATTTTAGGAGTGAATGCACATAGTTGCATAGGAAAGCTATATGATGCTCCCTTGCTCCCTATTTAGTGAATGACTTAACCTCCAGTATGCTGTCTGTTTGCACTGGTCTCAGAACAGTCAGAACCTTATTTTCATACTAATGCCATATAAAGCCTCTAAAAGCAAAAAAAAAAAAATAATAATTCTCATTGTGATAATGCACAGTAAATAGAGGGCTCATTCAATAATTGGTGGTATATTTCATGTCAACAAAAAAGTATTAAAAGTGCTCTCAATAAAACAACTATTGGTTTAAGTTCATATTTGTCTTTGATGTAACATCTGCTAGTTGCAAAGCTTAAGCATTAAACACCTTTTTTTGTATTATTTGTCAACTATGTTACATACAAACTGCATGCCCTTACAGACACTGATTAAATGCTACACTTCAAGTAAAACACATAATTAAGAGTTATTTTGTCTGTTCTGCCACATGTGCAGTAATTCTTTTAAAATAATTTTAAGAATTGTATGTTTTTGTAGATATTCATGTGATATTTTCAGCATGGTCACAAGTGACAGTAAAACATTTTATCATAAATCTGCCTTAAATATAAAATATTGGTAGTTTTAAGAGATGTTATGCAAAACTCTAAAATTTGAAGGAGATCAGAAGCAGCATTCTTTTTATTTGAAAAAAAAAAAAAAAAAAAAAAAAACAAGCAGTAACATAGCTGACCGTGTAAGTAACAGATGAAAAACCAATATCCTGCTTATTTCACAAAATACAATGACACTATTTACATAAGAAGATCATTGTTTTAACTTGCAAAGGAACAATATCTAGTTAATTTTGTCAAATCAATTAGAATCAGAATGAGATTTATTGCCAAGTATGCTTCCACATACAAGGAATTTTTCTTAGTGACTGGAGCTTCCTGTGCACAAACAATACAACAAGACAGAGATAATAAAAACATATTGAATAAAAAACGATTAAATGTCCCTTAATCCCTACTCATCATGATTCACATGCATACACGCACACATGCACGAGGGCAAACACCCTCATACAGGCCTAAATTATGGGAAAAAAATCTATTGAAAATAATTCATTATCATCAGTGGGCACAATAGGGTCATGTCAACTATGTTACCCAAGAGTTGGCCCTGGAGTGTATCTTGGTTGACAGATAACATTGTTGACAAGTCTCCCATTTTGACTCATAATTTCAATGGTAGGTCTTGCCTGGCCAACCACATGTCATTTTCTTGATCAGGTTAACCTCAAATTTGAATATATATTTTAGTTAAAATCATAAAAATATTGCAAACCATAATGTACCCAACATAGCTGACGGTCAATTAATATACTCCTTGACAATAAGCTATTGTAGTTAAAATATTGAAAAAAAATGAAAAGACACTTACCGTTATGTGTTCAAAATGTCCATCATAGAGGAAAATGACATCACATGATGTTAGTCACATGGTTTTGGGATACCCCTTTTTCTCTTTATTTTTTTTGCCGGGGGAGGGGGGTGTTTGGGTTGGAACAGTTGGCAGAACTTTTGTGGATATGAGTAAAATAAGATATCTTCTGTATTAAAATGTCAAACTCAATCTAAAAAAATTTTTTTAATTTTTCTGAAGTGTTTAGAATTGAGATATAAAATATGTTGAATTTAACATTTTTGATTCATTATTTTGAACTTCAGACCCACTCACTTCAAAAACGGACAATGCAAAAAATGTCAGTTAAGAAACATCCTGGCAATTTCAAGCAAAATGAAACATGGGGTGTACAAAATATTTGTGTGATATTAAAATATGCTTTCCCTTAATGGATAAAATGGGATATTTCTGAAGAAAACGGATAAAAATATATAATTATCATCAATGGACATTAAATGTACCCTAAAATATAAAATGAGCCATAGGATTTCTAATGAAAAACTTACACTGTCGTCCACTATAGTGGTCATTGTGTTTAACTGTGTGCCATTTCGCGATAAATCGCTCAAATTTAAAAAATGGCAAATCAGATTAAACTAGAGACTAATCTTTTGTCTCAAACAAGTGTAAATGTAAAAACTTAATTAGGTTTCTTACCAGAAGTAGTTTTGTTGGCTTTTCTCCCAAAGATAAACTCATCTTTGATCTGCGCCATGTTGTTTTGTCACATGATTGTGTACGTTGAAATTTTAACACTTTACTAGTGTTAAATAGAGTCTTCTGAACTGAGATCAGCATTGCATACGGGGCCTGGGTAGCTCAGTGGTACAAGACGCTGGCTACCACCACAAAATCATGTCCAATCAACTGAATTTACCACAGGTGGACTTCAATCAAGTTGTAGAAACATCTCAAGGATGATCAGTGGAAACAGGATGCACCTGAGCTCAATTTTGAGTGTCATGGCAAAGGCTGTGAATACTTATGTACATGTGATTTTTTTTTTTTTTTTTTTTTTTTTTTTTTTTTTAATAACTTTGCAAAGATTTCAAACAAACTTCTTTCACGTTGTCATTATGGGGTATTGTTTGTAGAATTTTGAGGAAAATAATGAATTTAATCCATTTTTGGAATAAGGCTGTAACATAACAAAATGTGGAAAAAGTGAAGCGCTGTGAATACTTTCCGGATGCACTGTAAATGCACTGTAAATATGCAATCTGGTATTCAAATGTTTCTTGTTGAACTATATTTTTAATTACTTTTTGGCCATATTTAGGTGAAAAAACAGAAGTCAGAAGAATACAGATCAAATTTATTTAATTTTAATATGAAATTACAGATTCACAACATAATTTACACTTATGCAAAGAATTTAAATACTGAAAATGTTTTTTTCTTACGATTGCAATGTAAATCTTTACAAAACGTTTGGTGCACATTAAAAAAAAAATGACGCTTGCAATTGTATTTACACTTTCACAAATCTTACTTTGCGCATGCAAATCTTTTTGGCATTAAATTATCTACATAGTTTTAGACCTCAGTAAGCAGCACAATGGGATAATGACAGCAAGAATAAAGGAAAAACATTGAGAAAACAAAGAAAACACCTGTCCTTTAGCGGGATTGAAAAATAATCCATCAGGACTTCAGAAAATCTGTGACAGTTGCTTAATAAGAACTAGCAACAGGTTTATCAGTTGTTGTACCACGGTATTGTATTTTAAAGAAAATTAGCGGAGTTGTTGTACGCTGTAATGAATGAGAGCCTTGAGACAAAAAGATTGTAGGATCTAAGTGCAGCCATAGATCCACCACCAAAACTAGAAACCTAGAAGGCAAGAACACTCCAACACTACAGCCTGGCAAGGACACAAACTGTCAAAGACACATAAAACATGAGGGCATTGTATTTCAAAAGGACTAACATTGGGTGCGTCTCAATCAGCTCCCTAGTTAAGTAGTCAGGACACTGATCAGTGAGTCAGCCATTTTTAGGGTGGTCTCAATCGCAAAATCGTTCCAGGGCACTGAAACGTTCGCTCCCTAAAAAATCCCACAATGCACCGTAAAAACCAATGTGCATTGTTTCTCAATATGTTCCCATACCGGAAACGTCATCATGTCTTCTGAAGTCTTTCAAGTCATTCGAAGTGTAAATATATGATGTCAAAGTCTTATTTTCTCTTTAAAAGAGATGTTTTTTGTAATGTCTTTTCTCCATAATGACCATGAAAGGGAAACAATCTTTAAAAGTAGGTTTAAAATACACTTATTTATATTTTTAATTCTCTATTTAATGTCCTTTAACTTTCATAATAACACTGTACATTTGAATATCTTGAACGAAAATGAACGATAGTGTCATTTATACAGCGATGTTACTGATTTGTAACATGCGCTTGAATGCATGAGCTCCTTATCGTGTCGCAGTCGAGTCATAAGTGTCCCAATGTTCAGTGGATGAACACCCTTGCCAGTGCCCAAATTCGTGTTCACGATAGGCTGATTCACGAGTCGACATAGTGAGCTGATTGAGATGCACCCAAGGTTAACAATACTTATTACAAAACACACCTGAGACTTATCACAAGGAAGACAGGAAATGAGACAAGACAAAAAAACAAGATCAATATTTTGTCCAAAAAAAAAGTGTTACAACCCCAGCTTTGCATTTTTTAAGAAAATTAGCTTAGGAATGGATTGAAAAGCAGGTTTGTGTTTGTTTTTTCTTGTTAAATTTAAAGAAACCAGAGGAGCTGGTGGCATGGATGGTGGCCTAGATTCATCAATTCTCACTTTAGGACACTTTTACAATGAGTCTCTACAATGGAAACATACTCGCCTCAAGAGAGATGGCTGAATTTGTTTCTTTCTGCCCAGAGGAAACATTAGGAAAACATTGCACATAGCATTACTCTGCGAACATTGTTGACCATATTGAGTTTATACGTGACCTTTGGGTAACAAGACTGATGGTGTCAGGAACTGGGACTTCCTGTTAGAACTCAATGCGGATGGAAGGTCAATTTGAGATTGTCTCAGAGGTACAAAGAAAGGAGGAAGGAATTTAGATTTAGAAATTAATTTAGCTGAGTGATTATGTCATGCTCTGACTGGATCATGTGGGTGTGAGTGTAGTAGTGTGATGTCTTAAACTCTTAACCTCTTATTCTAATTTTACTAAAACTAAAATTTTTACATCCTAGTTCTTCACACTTTGAAGTTCAAAGAGCATCTGAAGAAGCTCCAGTTGGAATACATTTATGTGAAGAGACTAACAGCACTTATCTAATACAAGCATTAATTACAAGAATATTTCACACAGTTGGAGGCATGGCCTTGTGGTTGTGCATGTGCTCCTATGTGTTACGCGGCAGTGCTGTTGACCTGAGTACGAGTCTGAGTTGGATCGTTTGTAACTCCACCTCTGCACCCCCACACAAAATTCTCCCTCTAGTTGACTAGAGTTTAGTCACTTCTAAACTTTCTTATTGACTTAAGGCAAAAGCCCATGAAAATAATTTTAAAAAAAAACTATATTACAGACAGAAGTCATGGATTTTAGTGCTACTAACAATGACTACCCTTGCAAAAATGGAGTCTTTGCATTGAAATGGCAGTTAATATGTTGTAAATTTGCAGCAAACAAAACAATTTGCCTCACATTATTGCTGAAAGTTTGCAGCTCGTGATCGGTAGCGGTTTACCTAAAACAATGGACAATTTGCCAGTGCTGGCAAACACTTCTATGGCAAATCTGTGGCAACAATGTGTTTCAAGGACACTATTACGAAGATGACTTCCTAAAAGTAGCTAATAAAAAAAATCCTACGCTCCAAGAAAACCATAAGATTTGAAATCATAGTGTTATTCTCTGCTTTTGACATCAAAATGTAAACACTCATGTACACAAGACTTGTGTACATTGGATAAGCCGGTAAAAGTTTTTACACATAACACAAAATTGGGGTAATGGGCAAAAATCTAGGTGTGCCCATCAGTTAATGCTTAAACAGTTTATGACCTTGCCCTTATAAAAGAAAACCATTTAAGGGGTTTAAATGACCTTCTGTTGCTGGCTTAAGCATAATCGGTACAAGACCGTGCATATAAACGCACTCAGTGAACCATCTTATAAATAAAGGTTTTGGCATGTATGGTTCCATGAAGAATAGGCTTGGGATTGATGTGTGAAAAAGGCATAGATCCAAAGCCTATTCTTCATGGAACCATAATAATCGGAAGATTTTCCAGATGATTATTAATATATATCAGGAGTTTTTTCTGATTTAAATTGGGTAGCAAAATAGTCTGTCTTTTCAAACATATTTCTCAACACAACTTTGGTAAAGTGTGAGCGGCAGGATAAATTTAATGGGGTCGCACACCGGACATGTCTGGCGGATAACATTCTAAAATTCGAAACAATTATTTTCTACAAAGGTACGCACTCACCACCAATGCTCAGCGTCAAAATTCTGCAGTGCCACGAAGCGCAACTTGCATAGTTTTCCATTAAAATCGAACCAAATCATCATAAATCATCATAAAAGGACAAATATTACTTACTCTAGCAATCACTGGATGATACATTGTGTATATGTATCTTTCATATAGCCTACACAATGTATTTTAAGTATGTTATTTTGTGGTTTGACAGCTTGAATGAAACCTATTCAAGGCTACATACAGAGAAATTGCATAAATGTTGCCTAACCTGCAAACTCGTCAGCTTCACTTGGTTCATTATTGAGGTACAAAAACCTTTGTAACATTGGACTGCCATCTGCTGTCATCCCCTGTGTGCACGTGTGTGTGTGTGTGTGAGAGAGATACCTCGACCGGCTTCAGTAAATGTTATATCATCCTCTAGTGGTCTCCCAACGTTATTACGCCAGATTGTTAAACAAAGGCCAGCTGAGTGAATTGGAAAACACACAAATTAAGCTTCGAATTTAAATGTCGGCTAATTTTAATATATCGATGCCTCAAAAATATATCAATAAAATAACGTGCCGATCAGTAATTGATATATCGATATTTTATGACATCCCTAATGAAGAACCTTTTACATTCTTGTAACCTTCCCATTGTACAAAATGTTCTTTAGACTATAAAAATGGTTCTTCTATGGCATCTCTGCGAAAACTCCTTTTTGGAACCTTTATTTTTAAGGTCATGTCCATTTTAATCCATTGAAGTTTGAAAACACATTGATTTTGCTACGTTACGCTTCTCATCCACACTTGAAGGCCGTTTTTTTCCACCGAAAAGGGAGACTTCCGAAAACGCTCTCCATAACTGCATACTTAGAAAAACAATGATGTTAGGAATCTGAAAACGTAAACAGATTTGTGTGGACATGGCCTAAGAATAAAGATTTTGGTGCAAAGCTCATTTGCATGTGAAAATAATGAGTGGCAAATTTGTGGCATGTTTGCCACAGGGGTTAGCCAAAACTGTAGACTTTTGTAAGGGTGCATGTCTAGCAACAGCTCCTGGTGTACACAACAGCATTAAATGCTTTAAAGAAATGACATCATCAGGGTACATTGGAACTGGACACATTCAAGCAATAAGCTTTTTGAGACAACATTTTTATGTCTTTTATAGTCAATACAGATTGATAATTCAATACATTTTATCATTAAAAAGATTGTGAAGAATAAATTCCAATGTCCATGTCCTCCCAAATTGTCCTTTATTAAACTTCAACCAGCCCATTTGAGCTGGGGATGTGCATGTGGCCGCAGTCATATGACATGCAGATTGGCTGATCTGCTGTGATGTAGTATATATGACATGCTGGTCAGAGCACATCCCTAATAAGAGCAATGAAGACACACTGGGGCAACAAAAGGCAGCTGTTTGCTCACCAGTCAGGTGGAATGACACGATTGAAGCGGCGAGTCTGAACTGAAGACCATCCGAGCAGAAGCTCTGAATATCTGCATGCTTCCAATTACTGGCTGACCTGCCAGCAGCCAGTAGCACACACACATACGCACACACATTCCTGAGCTCAGGGATTAATACTCCTTTTGATTAAGACAGCACTGAGCTTTATTGCTAAACCCACAATGTGGGTTATATTGCTTGAACTTTATGTATGTTTAAAACAACATCCAGTTTACATGTTTGTTTGCCAAAAGTTTTAAATGCTTGATTTCCGTGATTCTGTCTCAAGATTAAATAAGTTTAGGATCTGTCATTTTAAGGTTACTGTCCATTACATGTGATCTTGTCATGCAGATCAGTGGCTGTAATTGTTCCTGTTTACTTTCAAATTGGAGCCCCAGAATAAATATCAATATCAGAGCAGAATAAACGTCTTTCAGAGAGCTGACTGTGAAATTTTGAAAGAGAACAGAGGGAATTATTAATGAAGAGCAAACCTGCGGTGAATACACTTAATTCACGTATAGAAAGTGCACAGCTTGTTAACACTTTAAAGATGTCTTGGGGGCCAATAGACGTGTTCTCTTCACTTAATACAGTGAGGTATGTATTGCAGTATAGTTAGTGAAGTTGAGGCATTTGTTTATCGTCATATTCTTTGTGGTCATTTGGCCCTGTGGAAGAAATTTTTGGTATCAGTGTGATGGGATGGTGTGTGTGGAGGGGGTGGGGTGTTATAAAGCACATCTGGTCGAGTATGTGGGTGTTGCTCAGAGCAGCTCAACTTCCCGTACCAGTCTGAGCTGTCGCACGGTTGATTTACACCGCTCTAATGTCATGGAACAAAAACATGGAAACTGAGCCATATAGAGTGAATTCCTCATAAGTTGAGAGATTATGATTCAGTGTGTGTAGGGAGGAGTGTAGCTTTTACCAAAAGTACACAAATCTACACACACACACATTAGTTTTTTTTTTTTATCTTTGTGGGGACTTTCCAATGACTTTTTTTCCATTGATTGAGCTAATGAGATTTTATATCCCCTAACCCTACACCTAACCCCCACACAAGCATTTCTGGATTTTTGCATTTTCATTAAGACAATATTTACAACTCTCATGCTTGAATCCAGGAACCCTCTGTTTCTTTTTTCCATTCTTTATCCAGGGATAAATGCCATTTGAGTTTGTGTTTATTCATTGACACAAAAATTGTTTTGGCAATGACTCGGGCTGACTTCAGTTGAGTACTTGTCTATTCTGTTTGGGAGGCTCTCTGAGTGTGTGAAAGATTAATGCAAACTCTGGATTACCAATGCCATTGCAGGCATTACACCAGAGTCTATTGATTTTCCTTCAGCTCATCCGAAAGAAGAAAAGAGAGAGGGCTATTCTCCTCAGAGATGCTGCATGTCTGTTTTACCAAGAGCTTCTCACGTCCAAATTTACTCAGCTGAGTTGCTATCACAGGATGCTCTTCCCCAATAATATACACAATAAATGCTGGAACATTCTTATCAGTCATAGAGGGACTTAAAACGCACTGACATTCATAATTGACAGCACAGAATCATACTCTTCTATTCTTTAGACTTTAAACTTTATAACTTTAAAAACTGTGAGCGTTTACAGTAAAACCACCTTGATATCCCTATATATGCAAAACTCATGCGTGGCATATCCTCAATAGCTGTTTCAGCGGTGTAAGTGTGATGATGTCATTAAGTACTGGACACTTTAATCTACTTCTTTACAGCCCACAACGTTTGCTTAGACCTGCAAGTTGTCCTGCATATTAAGTACACTGGCGGCCAAAAGTTTGGAATAATGTAAAGATTTTGCTCTTATGGAAAGAAATTGGTACTTTTATTCACCAAAGTGGAATTCAACTGATCACAGTGTATAGTCAGGACATTAATAACATGTAAAATTACTATTACAATTTGAAAGAAATGTTCAGAACTTCTTAAACTACTTCAAAGAGTTCTCATCAAACAATCCTCCACGTGCAGCAATGACAGCTTTGCAGATCTTTGGCATTCTAGCTGTCAGTTTGTCCAGATACGCAGATGACATTTCACCCCACGCTTCCTGTAGTACTAGCCATAGATGTGGCTGTCTTGTCAGGCACTTCTCACGCACCTTACAGTCTAGCTGATCCCACAAAAGCTCAATGGGGTTAAGATCTATAACACTCTTTTCCAATTATCTGTTGTCTAATGTCAAGTCAAGTCATTTTTATTTGTATAGCGCCTTTCACAACACACATAGTTTCAAAGCAGCTTTACAGAAGATCAGGCATTAACAGAAGATAAAAGTGTAATATCTATAATGTCTTAGAGTCATCATTGTGTATTTTGATAAAATACGATTGTGAATTGTGTTTAAAAATAAGTAATTAAATAATAATTGTATTTATATCCCCAGTGAGCAAGCCGAAGGCGACTGTGGCAAGGAACACAAAACTCCATAAGATGTTGGTTAATGGAGAAAAATAACCTTGGGAGAAACCAGGCTCACTGTGGGGGTCAGTTCCCCTCTGGCTAACATCATGAATATTATGCAATATTACTTATGTATAGTGCAAGTCATGGTTTAAAATTATTTGTAATTAAAAAAAATTATTGATTCAAAGAGAAAACACAACAGAGAAAAACACAACATATACACATCGAATCAACATTTAACTTTTACCACTCATTAACATCCCTCCCCAAACACCAACCCCACCCTACCCCAAAGAACACCCCTGTGGTCACATAAAATATTACACACACACAAACAATAAAATAAAAAATAAATAAATAAAAATAAATACAAAATAAAATATATAATAAACATACATAGTTAAACTAAAAATCTCCCTCCTCATCCCTTCCCCTAGAGTCCTCCAAAACTGCCAAATAACTACCCCACTTCCTGAAAAATAAGTCCTCCAGCCCCAGCCTTCCATCTATTATCTTCTCATAAGCCGCCACCCTCCCCATCTCCGCACACCACTCCGGAAATGGTGGCGCTCCGTCTGGCTTCTATCCTCTTAAAATAATTTGGCTACCGATCATCACGCCAGTCAGAACCCAATTTTTTTATATATTTGTCGCCCGAATTTATAACTAATAAGTCTGGGGCAAAGTAAAATTTGAGTGCCCAGAATATCATGGAAATAATTCTGAATCTTTAACCAAAAATCTTGGATCTTAATGCATCCCCAAAAAATGCTGTGTCTCCAACTTCTGATTGGCATCGCCAGCAGGTGGGTGTGTCTTTAAGACCAAGCCTATATAATCTAGAGGGGGTCCAGTAAAATCTTTGTAAAATCTTAAATTGCATATGGCGAACCCTTGCATCTCTAGATGCAGACTTGACATTTTTCAGAATCTTAGTCCACACTCCATCCTCCAATACCAAATACAAATCTTTCTTCCATAATTTCTTAATAGAAGTTAAGGCTCCATCCCCCATACTCTGAATTAACAGGGAGTAGTACACTGATGCCTCATGACCTTTTCCAAAAGCTGCAATCACCTCTCCCAAAGCATCTGCCTCCTTAGGGGGGTGTGTGCTACTCCCAAAAATAGTACAAAGCAGGTGGCGCAATTGTAAATACCTATAATACTGAGGTCTGGGGAGCCCAAAATGTTGGACCAAGTTTTCAAACGATCTCAACACTTCACTTTCATATAGGTCACCGAGTGTAGCAACCCCCCCTCACAATCCACTCTGGCCAGCAGAAAGGGGACTTGCCAATACACAATCTTGGGTTCTGCCATATGCTCGAGGCAACATTTAAATAAGTGTCCAATTTAAACAATCTGGACACTTTAGTCCATACCGAGTGTAAATGCGAAATAACGGGGTGTAACTTAACTTTACCAATTAGTTTGATAGGGATGCTTTGTAACGGCGAAATAGGGGCAAGAACTGCCTGTTCAATAACAAACCAGGGAGGGGCTCTCTCGGGTGGAAGTGAACAATGAGCCAAATGTCTAAGACTGAAGGGTAGGCCTAGCCCACCTTTGTCAATCGGCCTATGTAACTTATTAAAATGTAATCTGGGACTTTTACCATTCCAGATGAAGGACTTCGCTATGCTGTCGAATTGCTTGAAATAAGAGAGGGGGACATCTACAGGTAGGGACTGTAGCAGGTAGTTACATTTTGGAATACAATTCATTTTAATAACATTAATCTTCCCAATCATCGATAAATGTAATGAAGCCCACCTGCCCACATCGCTCGAAAATCTTTTTATTAAAGGGTCAAAACTGACACTAACTAAATCAGACAAAATTGCTGGGAATAAAATCCCCAAATACTTAATGCCCTGCTTGGGCCATTGGAAGGCACCCGGCTGAAAAGCCGTTACTGGACAGTACGCTGTCAGAGCCAAAGCTTCGGATTTAGACCAATTAACTTTGAGAACTTGGAAAAAGAATTAATAATTCTGTGGAGGCAAGGCATAGATCTAGTAGGTTCAGAGACAAATAATAAAATATAATCTGCGTAAAGCAGAAGCTTATGTGCCACACCTCCTGCCACCACCCCTGGAAAATCATCTTCCTTTCTTATCGCGGCTGCTAATGGTTCCAGGGCAAGACAGAACAATAAAGGGGAAAGAGGGCAGCCCTGCCGAGTGCCCCTATCCAGAGTAATATAATCTGAAATTAATCCATTTGTTTGTACTGCTGCTACAGGGTGTTTGTAAAGTAACCTGATCCAACCAATAAATGTACTCCCGAACCCATATATTTCCAAAATCTTAAAAAGATAATCCCATTCTACCATATCAAACGCCTTTTCGGCGTCAAGTGAGATGGCAGGGACCGGAGTCTGATCATTCGCCACTGACCACATAATATTGATGAGACGCCTGATGTTATCAGAAGAGCTGCGGCCCTGAATAAATCCCACCTGATCTATATGTATAAGAGATGTCATAACCTTACTTAATCGGTTAGCCAAAATTTTTGACAATATTTTTACATCTAGTTGGATCAGGGAGATTGGATGGTAACTTTTACACTCGCTTGGATCTTTGTCCTTTTTAAGAATCAGACTGATCTGGGCTTGTGTCATGGTTGGAGGAAGCTTTCCATTCTTTAATGATTCAGTATAAACTTCTAACAAAAGTGGAGCCAGTTCTGTAGCATAGGATCTAAAAAATTCTGCGGCAAAACCATCTGGCCCCGGAGTCTTGCCAGTAAGTAGGGACTTAATTACCTCGTCAAGCTCCTCCAAGGTTATCTCAGAATCAAGAGATTTTTTTTGCTCAGTCGTCAGTTTAGGAAGTTCTAATGGTTCCACAAAGTTTCTAATATCTTCATCAGTAGACGAAGACGTGGAACTTTAAAGATCAATATAGAATTCTTTAAAAGCATTATTAATATCAATGGCTGAGGTAAAAATTTCACCACCAGCAGATTTCACTGAGGGAATGATAGAAAGAGACTCTCTCTGCTTTATATATCTAGCCAAAAGCTTCCCAGCTTTGTCCCCCGACTCAGAGTATGACTGTCTTGCCCTGAATAACCAAAACTCCACTTTCCACGACAAAACAGTATTATATCTATATTTCAATTGGGTCAATTCTCTGAGGCCATCAGCTGACATACGGCGCTTCAGCTCTGCCTCTGCACTTTTAATATTTCCTTCCAACTCCACAAGTTCTCGTGATTTGGATTTTTTGGTGAATGAGGCATACTTTATGATCCGACCCCTAAGAACCGCCTTAAGTGCCTCCCAAGCCATGCCCACAGAGGATACTGCGGACCAGTTGGTCTCCATATAAACATTGATTTCAGTCTTTAACATTTGTTGGAAATCAGGATTTTGCAAAAGGGACACATTAAGGCACCAACTATATGATTTATTTTTCTCTGTATATGGCAACACCTCTAAACTCACCAGAGCATGATCTGAGACTAAGATATTTCCAATTGAGCAATCAACAATAGATGAAATGAGGGATTTGGATATAAAAAAAAAAAAAAAACTATTCTAGAAAATCTTATGGACTGATGAAAAAAATGTATAGTCCCTACCGGATGGGTTCAAAAGTCTCCAAATATCTGTAAGACCAAGATTTTTACACATCCTGTGAAGTGTCAATGTTGCTCTAGGGGGCTTATACACTTTTGTTTCACTATGATCAAGAACTAAGTCCATCAAAAGATTAAAGTCTCCTCCCAATATTATATCATGAGGGGTGCCAGCTGCTTGCAACATCCCTTCAAGATCTATAAAAAAGCCCTGATCATCAGCGTTAGGTGCGTAAATATTAGCCAAAATTAACCTTTGCCCCTGAATTTCAGCTAAAACAATAATGACTCTTCCTAATTTATCTTTAATCTGTTTGAGAGATTTGAATTGTAGATGTTTATTTACCAATATAATGACTCCCTTGCTCTTACTTGAGCCAGCACTAAAAAAAACATGTCCACCCCATATCTTCCCAATTTTTTCAGCTTCCTGTGGGGAGAGATGTGTTTTTTGAAGAAACACTATATCATATTTCTTACGTTTAAGAAAAGTAATAACCTTCCTTCTTTTTATGGGGTGCCCCAACCCATTTACATTCCATGTGGAGAGAGATAGTACACTAATATTAACAACTGACATACTGATATAGTAGAAAAAATAAATTGTGTGTCAAAAACAAAATTATACAGACCACATTCCCCATTAGTGAAACAATCAAACCCCGAACTTCCCCCCGAACAAAACAAACAGAAAAAAGAAAAACGTGCGCATTAACCCCACGCACAACAGCGCCAACCGCCGACAATCCCTCTAAACTCAAAAGGTCCATGAATGCCCATGAGCCCCCACGACAACTTTGCCATCGGATTGCACAATTTTGCCTCACAAATTTGTAAGGCAAAATTACATAACAGAAAATACTTTGTAAAATAAGCCCAGTCAATAGGAAGAATGAACACAAAGGACATGTAGATTCATTCACAGAACTGTCTCAAAGGTGTGATCTTCCACAAAACAAATTCCAGCTGATATAAAACTGTTCAGCGGATGATGTAATCATTCCAATGTCCCGTAAAAATACTCAACAAAACAAACCACAGCCAGCAGGAGGAATAAGCATGAAGAACGAACAGATTAATCCACAGCTGTTCCAAAGGAGTGTTTTTCAACCGAACAAGCTCCAGCCGCTAGGCGGAACCAATACAAAAAGAAACAAAACCGGCATCCCGGTTCCCCGGATGGTCGAGTCAATTCACTCGGAGGCCGCATAAAAGTATATACAATGACTTACACAATCCATCAACTTTATAAAAGACATCCTTTGTGTGAGCATGTAGATATTCTGCGGTCATCCGTAGTCTCCACCCCTAAACCGGCCGGGAACTTCAATGCAGAAGTAATCCTTCATCAATGCAAAAGTCTCTTCAAGGAAAAGTGTTACCCACAAAACAAGCTCCAGCAATTCGGACATTATTCCTGCGGCTTCTATTCTCAAGATCTTCAAGCTTTTCAAGGAGATGTTCCAAATCGACTTTGGTCGCGGGCGGATTAGCGGTTAATTCCCTCTCTGAAGACTCCAAATAATCGATTCGTTTCTCAGCATCCGACACTCTTGTAACTATCTCAGAGAATTTTATTTCCATCACCGTAATCAATCGACATATTACAACGAGATCCTCTAAGTCAGCAAGAACCTTCGTCAGTATCACCGATATGTTGGACAACTGACGCTGGATCACCTCTCCCGCCACGCCATCCAAATCGAGTCCCCGGTCTGTAGGCCTGTTGGGGCTTTCATCCTGAACACGTAAGTGTCTTTTAATGTCTCCAGAGCCCGAGGATTTTGACTTCTTTGCCATGTTTTGCCTCAAAGAGCAAATGTGTAACTGGGTGTATTAAATTTCACCAAATTATAACATGAAAATAATCAAAAATTTAGCAAAGTGCGCAGAGCTCATCGCTCACACGTCTGCTTCTTGCATTGTCGTCACCCCGTTTTTTCATGGTTTAAAATTATGAAACTATGTAAGTGTTAAGGGCCAGTGTTTAAAACAAAGATTTTGTATGAACTGTAAGATTAATGACTAATGTCTTTGAAGTCCATCCTGGATTAACTGCAGAAGTTCACATAGATGCAATTGTCCTTGTTTGTTGGCTGATGAAGGGTTTTGTTGGCAATTAATTGATAGTCTATGTATTCCATTTCATGAGTGTAGTCCATCATTAGACAGAGGTGATGCAGGTAGAGCTCAGTTAGGTGCATCGCAGTTCAACCAGGCCGGTAATTTCGGTGAGGTCTATCCTAAGTCCAAGGTTCAGGCAGTGGCATATGAAGTATGCCATGTCTTGTGGTTGGAGTTGGCATCAGTTCATCCTCTGAAGTCCATTGTAATAAACGTTTACTGGCAAGTGATGTTTGGCTGACACCGGCTGCTATTAGTCATCAACACAGCGACACATAGCAGTTGAGTCCAACACGAAACAGGAATGGAGCTGGATCCAGCCAGTTCTGGTGACCTCAGGATAGGAGTCCCGAGGTTGAGACAGGGAAACAAATAAAATAATATTAGCATAGATGCCATTCAATTTATTGCAGAGTTATAGATCATGATCACTGTTTCTGGTTCTGGCAGACCTAACTAAAGCAGCCTAATTGTGAGTTGAAGGATAAATTAGGTGTATACCTGGCTAAATAGATGAGTCTTTAGTCTAGACTTAAACTGAGTGAGTGTGTCTGCATTTCGAACAGTGTTAGGGAAACTATTCCATAGTTTAGGAGCCAAATATGAAAAGGATCTACCTCCTTTTGTGGATTTTGATATTCTAGGAACTATTAACAGGCCAGAATTTTGCGATCGTAATGAACGTGATGGAATATAGTGTGGTAGAAGGTCACTTAAGTACTGCGGAGCTTGACCATTTAAAGCTTTGTATGTAGTTAACAGAATTTTAAGATTACATTTTTCAATTAACAGGTAGTCAGTGTAACAATGCTAAAATGGGGCTAACATGATCATATTTCTTGGTTTTTGTCAGCACTTTGGCTGCTGCATTTTGAACCAATTGAAGTTTATTTATTGATCTTGCTGGACATCCTCCCAGTAATGCATTACAATAATCTAGTCTTGAGGTCATGAATGCATGAATTAGTTTTTCGGCATCAGTAACTGAGAGCATGTGTCGTAATTTAGCAATATTTCTTAGGTGGAAGAATGCTGTTCTACCAACATTGGTAATTTGATTTTCAAAGGACAGATTGCTATCATATATAACACCTAAGTTCTTTGCTGTTGAAGATGATGTAACAGTACATCCATCGAGAGTCAAATTATATTTTAGCGGCTTATTTTTAGAGGTTTTTGGTCCAATAATTAGTACCTCTGTTTTGTCGGAATTGAGTAGAAGGAAATATCTGGCCATCCAATCTTTTATTTCATTGATACACTCTGTTTTGAAGAAATATAAAGTTGGGTATTGTTGGCATAACAGTGGAAACTTATTTCATGATTCCTGATAATATCTTACAGGGGAAGCGTATACAAGGAGAAAAGCAGAGGCCCTAAAACTGATCCCTGTGGCACACCATACTTTACTTTTGTTTGGTTTGACAATTCCTCATTTACATAGACAAAGTGGTAGCAGTCTGCTAAAAAGGACCTGAACCATGTTAATGCAACTCCACAAATGCCAACATAATTCTCTAGCCTATTCAAGAGAATGTTGTGATCTATCATGTCAAATGCAGCACTAAGATCTAAAAGCACTAGAAGTGAAATGCAGCCGCGATCAGATCAGTCATTTGTAACTCTGATAAGTGCAGTCTCTGTACTGTTATGAGGCCTAAATCCTGACTGAAATTGTTCATATATACTATTTCTCTGTAGAAATGAACATATTTGGGAGGATACTACCTTTTCTAGTATTTTCGACATAAACGGGAGATTTGAAATCAGTCTATAATTAGCCAGTTCTCCAGGATCAAGTTGTGGCTTCTTAATAAGCAGTTTGATAACTGCCATTTTAAAGTTTCTTGGGACATGTCCTAAGGGTAGCGAGGAGTTAATAATATTAAGAAGAGGTTCTGAGATTACAGGGAATTCCTCTTTTAAGAGCTTGGTTGGTATTGGATCTAACAAACATGTTGTGGCTTTTGATGTTTCGATAAGTTTTGTTAGCTCTTCATGACCTATGACAGCGAAGGATTGAAGTTGCATGTGAGGAAAATTATGAGATTGTTTTCTGAGGTGCTGTGACAGATGATTGCATAATTCCAATTTTATTTCTGATTATTTCAATTTTATCAGTAAAGAAATTAATGAAGTCTTTACTCTTGTGCTGCGACGGAATATCTGGTTCTGTTGAGGCTTTATTCCTAACCAATTTAGCCACAGTACTGAATAAACACCTAGGATTGTTGTGGTTATTTTCTATGAGTTTGCTAAAATATGCTGACCTGGCAGCTTTTAGTGCCTGTCTGTAGCTACAGACACTATCCTTCCATGCACCGCGAAATACCTCTAATTTTGTATTCTTCCACTTGCGCTCCATTTTCCGAGCTGCTCTCTTGAGAGCATGAGTGTGATCATAGTACCATGATCCAGGGCTTTTTTCTTTAATTTTCTTTAATCGAAGGGGGGCGACAATATCAAGAGTGCTAGAGATGACTGTATTTATATTTTCTGTTATTTCATCAAGTTCTTCTAGGCTTTGGGGTTTATTGAGTGTATGAGATAGATCTGGAAGATTATTAGTGAAGCTATCTTTAGTGGTCGAAAGAATAGTTCTACCTGAATGATAGCGTGGTGTAGATTGAGTAACATTAGCTGAACGCAGCAAACAAGAGACGAGGTAATGATCCGAGACATCATCGCTCTGCGGCAGAATTTCTATATTATCAACTCCATATAACAGAATTAAATCTAGCGTATGATTATGGCGATGAGTTGGTCCTGTTACATTTTGTCTGACTCCAAGAGAGATGAGTATATCGATAAATGCTAATCCCAGTGTGTCATTTTCATTATCTATGTGAATGTTGAAGTCACCAACAATTAAAGCTCTATCTACAGTAACTACAAAATCTGATAACAAATTTGCAAATTCACCAAGGAAATCAGAATAAGGCCCGGGTGATCTATATATTGTAGCAAGAGTAAAAGACGACAGAGTTTTTTTATTTATATCTGACGGTGTCACATTAAGCATTATTAGTTCAAAAGACTTAAACTTATATCCTGTCCTCTGAGTAACACCAAAAACTTCATTTTAAATTGTAGCAACACCTCCTCCTCGACCCTTCAGACGAGGCTCATGTTTATAACAATAACCTGGGGGAGCAGATTCATTTAAACTAATATATTCATCCAGTTTAAGCCAGGTTTCAGTCAAAGAGAGCGCATCCAAACTATGATCTGTAATAATTTAATTTACAATTAGTGCTTTGGTAGAAAGAGATCTAATGTTTAGTAGCCCTATCTTTATATGATGTTTATCTTTAATTTGTTTGTTTTGTTCAAGTTTGACCTTAATCAAATTTTTTTTAAATGATTTAGTGAGGGTTTTGTGTTTGGTAGTTCGGGGAACAGACACCGTCTCTATATGATATCTAGGTGTTACAGTCTCTATGTGTTGTAGTTTATGTGACCTGTGTGACATCTCAAGGCAGCTAGCAGACGTTCGGATTAACCAGTTTGTCTGCTTCCTGACTTAGGCCCCAGTTAGTCAAATACTATTATTATTAAGACTATGAGCCAAATTACTAGAGAGGAGAGTGGCACCTTCCCTGGAGGGATGGAGTCCGTTTCTCTTTAGCAGGTCAGATCTACCCCAAAAACTCTTCCAATTGTCTATAAATCCTATGCTATTCTCCAGACAGACACCACTCAGACATCCAGCCATTCAGTGACACTAATCTACTATAAACCTCTTCACCACGACGAGCAGTGAGGGGGCCAGAGCATATACAGTGTCTGACTTTGCAAATTCACACACCTCTTTAACATTATCTCTAGTGATTTCCGACTGGCGAAGCCAGACGTCATTAGTGCCGACATGAATAAGAATTTTAGAAAATCTACGTTTAGCATTAACCAGCACTTGTAAATTTGATGTCAGATGCTCTGGCACCCGAAATGCATTTAACAATTGTGGCTGGAGTCTCTATTTCCACATTCCTTAGAATCACCAATAACAAGGGCTCCTTCAACATGATTCTCAGTGGGTGCATCACTGAGTGGGGAGAATCGATTGGAAACTCTCACAGGAACGAGAGAGTGGTGTCGCTTTGCTGAGCGAGTATGCCACCGAGATGTCACCCAAACGCCCTGCTGCGGGGGCTCTACAGCCGGAACCATAGTGTGTGCGTTGCTCTCTGTACTGCCCGCACCTGAAACAGTATCTACCGGCTTCTCTTTCTCACTGACCTCCACTAGCGTTCGGATGCGTGTCTCGAACTCATTAACCTTCTCCGTCATTTATCACATGTGAATCCCTCACTGCTGATGGAAGAGGCTATTGTAAACATGTGACATGCAATGCAGGAAGAAATAACATGAGTGGATGCCATGACTTATCTCAGTTGTTTGTTGTTGTTGTCGGTTGTTCCTGAGCGGTGAGGGTTTGAGATCGATGTGAATCCCTCACGCAATTGTTTGTTGTTGTTGGTTGTTCTTGATAAGAGGTGCATTGAGATCAGTGCAATAATCCATGTAACACAGAGGAGAAAAACGGTTGCACGCTGTAAAATGCACGCAGTTTAATCGCGATAAAAATAGAAAGCAGATGCACGTGGAAAATGCATGCAGTTGAACCGCGATAAGAGAATAATGTGGGGAAAAACCTGATGTGTACTGAAAAATGGCAGATGTTAAGGATTAAAGGCTGAAAACAGATAGATAAGCGATGCTAAAAAAGCTAGCAGGCTACAAACACAGACTTGAGCTAGGTGCCAGCAGCAACAGGTAAAATACACACAGATGAAACAGTAGAAAAGCGGAAAAACCCGAAACACGCGGTAAAATGACAAAGGATAAAAAGACGAACGTATGAGAATAAGAATAAGCAATGCTAAGCAGGCTACAAACACTCATGCAGCGTGCCGTTAGCAACAGGAACAGGTAAATAAGGATGAGTTAGAGTCCGATAGAAGTGTAATTTTATAATGTGATTTCAACTGTGTTTGATATAATGGCAAGTGATTTTTCTAGTACCAAATTAGCAATTTAGCATGATTACTCAAGGATAAGGTGTTGGAGTGATGGCTGCTGGAAATGGGGCCTGTCTAGATTTGATAATATAAAATAATAATAAAAATAAAATAATATAATAATATTTCAAATAGTGATGGTGTCGTTTTTTACATCAGTAATGTCCTGACTATGCTTTGTGATCAGCTGAATGCCACTTTGGTGAATTAAAGTACCACTTTCCTTCTGAAACAGCAAAATCTGTACATTATTCCAAACTGTTGGCCGCCAGTGTGTATAACAAAATATATTTTTTTCCAGAATAAGTCATAAAACCTGTAGATTTACCATTGCCATCTATACTGATTTTGAAGATTTTATATGTTAAACCTCATCTTTACTGTAAGAGAGTATACACTAGACAATAGACACAAGATTTGCTTTTTCAAGGCCTGGGACGATTGATTCATGAACCCCAGGACTCTGTAGAGATACTCAACTTGTAATATGAAGTGTAAGTTACTTTGGATAAACAGTGTCTGTTAAGAAATAACCAATAAATGTCAGTGATCTTTTGAACATTTTAAGTCAAGTTTTAGGCTTAGGGTTCTATAAAAACCTAACAATTTTACCAACCACATGCTTAGACTGATACACTTTCATGTGAGAATTGTTTATTGGTAGTGGGTTATGTCTGGCAATGATGTTTGTCATTAAAGCTAGGGTGTGTAATCCAGAGAGGCCAGCAGTTAGCAAGCTAGCTTTGAAAGCATAGAGTCCACCCTCGCTTCAGAGGTGTCTCCAAAGCCACGCCTCCTCTATCACACATGAACACACACACAGAGCAGAGCCTAAGCGTTGTAGAAGTTTCTAACACGGTCTTTTCTTGTTTCCTTTTACTGGTGGCTCTATGGCAGAAATAGTAAGAGTAGTATGGCAGTATGCCATTACCAAGGTGTTTATTCTGACATTTTCAATTCTGTTAAACTCTCCAAATCCATGTTCTTATAAAAGTACTTAATGTTAATATCATGTTATATTATGTTTATCATAGTAATATCATGTTTATTCATAAAAAACAATTTAAAATGATTAAAAATACTCCTTTATTGGTATTCAAAATAATACAGGCTTTTATTGGACTTTCTTCTAGTACACACAGCAGACACTGTATTAAGCACCACACAACCTTTTCAAATAAATAAGGTTTCATGATATTATATGTAAAATTCAAGCATTGTCTATCTGAATTCCACTTCGTCTGCAATAAAGAAAGTAAACATCATGCGATCTTCCATGACTGAAGTAGGTTAAGCAGACTACTGAAAGCGCAAAGTGTCCGGCTTGACGGCTGTCTTTTCAAGACTCTTCCCCCGACTGCAACCTTGCAAATCTTGTTGATCGGTAAGTCGAGGCACACCTAATGAATGTTTTCCTGGTCAGATGTAGGCATGGACAGGGTGAGTTGAGCCTACCCAAATGTGTGTATTGCCCACCCAAATTAACCAAGTCGCCGAAACAATGGGGGTTTCCCCATTGCAAGTTGTTGCTCAAGATGACGTCAAAGTGACATCATTATGTTGTTTACAAAGAGTCGTAGAAGTATGCCAAAAATCATGCAAACACCTTTGTCTTTATTTTGGGGCCACCATGTATAAAGATTAATTTTAACAAAATTTTGTAAAATATAAAAAATAGCATTGGTGCACGTAACAACATAAGTCAGATAAGTTTGATTCAGCTGACAAACAATCAAAACCATCATTTCAGCTGGGCTACTTCCCAACCAATCATATTTTCCATTTCAACTGAGGGGTGGGACATTTTCAGCATTACCATGAAGTAATGCTCTTGTGCAGGGGTTGCATGGAATATAGTTTCCTTTATATTTCAGGAAGGGGTGTCCCTTGCAAGGGGATCATCATTTTTAGGGGTACTTGGCATCAAAAAGTTTGAAAACCCTTGCTTCAGTGCGAGTTTTATTGCGTTCCTACTAACAAACATTGTAAACATTCTTCATACATTTTAGCTTTTTTTAATTGCGTATGGCAGTTGCCAAACCATGGCTGCTAAGTAAATGTAAAAACTTATTTTAATGGAAACAATCAGAATCAATCGCAGAGTTTTAGTTTGTTTTATGACACAAAGTAAATTGATCAAAATAAGTAGGTTTAAGGTTATACGTAATTTCACCTCATGCATGCATGCACATGCATAATTCCATACACACGTGACAGTGTGGTAATGGTGGGAAGCGTGTGCGGTTGGCAGGGGCTGCTTGATGTAAAAAAACAAAACATAGATATCTGCTCAATATAAATTGCCTAAAAGGTTTTTTATGATTAACATTTTTATTAAAACACAGAAAAACAAAACATAAATACACAAAATCAACTTTTAACACCCACTACCAACCCTCCCCATCCCCAACCCCACTCCGAACCTCAACAAACACCCCTGTGGTCTTACATGAACACATACAAATGGAAACAAAATATATAAAATACATATATATAAAAATCACACACACTGACAATTACCGCTCTCTCTCCACTATTCCATCCGAGAACCCTCCAAGAATGCTAAATATCCACCCCATTTTCCAACAAACAAATCCAGATTCCCTAATCTTCTATAAGACCCCTCCTCTAAGGCTACCACTCTTTCCATCTCTGAGCACCATTCCTGAAACGGGGGCACTCCAACTGACTTCCAACCCCTCAAAATCACCTGTCTGGCAACCATAACACAGGTTAGGACCCAATCCTCCACATGTTTATTCTCCACATTGATTACGCCCCATCTCCCAAAATACAGAGTCTGGGGCAAAACGAAACCCGAGTGCCCAAGACGCCACATACAAAATTCTGAACCCTCAACCAAAACCCTTGGATCTTAACGTACCCCCAAAAAACATGGGTTGTGTCTCCATCCTTCGATTGGCATCGCCAGCAGGTAGGTGTGTCTTTAAGACCAAGCCTATACAATCTAGAGGGGGTCCAGTAGAATCTATGTAAAATCTTGAACTGCATAAGGTGAACCCTTGCATCTCTAGATACAGACTTGACATTTTATAGAATCCTAGCCCGCACTCCCTCCTCCAATACCAAGTTTAAATCTTTCTCCCATAATCTCTTGATAGAAGTTAGAGCTCCATCCCCCAGACTCTGAATTAACAGGGAGTAATACACAGATGCCTCATGAACTTTTCCAAAAGCAGTAATCACCTCTCCCAGAGTATCTGCCGCTTTAGGGGGGTGTATGCAACTCCCAAAAACAATACAGATCAGCTGGTGCAGCTGTAAATACTTAAAGAACTGAGATCTGGGAATCCCAAAATGTTGATCCAAATTTTCAGACGATCTCAACACTCCGCTCTCATATAGGTCATCGAGTGTAGCAACCCCCCTCACAATCCACTCTGACCAGCAAAAAGGGGACTTATCAATACATAATTTTGGGTTCTGCCATATGCTCGAGGCAACATTTAAATAAATGTCCGAATTAAACACTCTGGACACTTTTGTCCATACCGAGTGCAAATGCGAGATAACGGGGTGTAACTTAACTTCTCCAATTAGTTTGATAGAAAGGCTTTGCAATGGCGAAATAGGAGCAAGAACTTCCTGTTCAATACAAAACCAGGGAGGGGCTCTCTCAGGTGGAAATGACCAGTGAGCCAAATGTCTGAGACCAAATGCTTAATAATAAAACAAAATCTTGGGTAGGCCTAGCCCACCTTTGTCAATCGGTCTATGTAACTTATTAAAATGTAATCTAGGAAGCTTACCATTCCAAATGAAGGACTTCGCTATGCTATCAAATTGCTTGAAATAAGAGAGGGGGACATCTATAGGGAGTGACTGTAGAAGGTAGTTGAATTTTGGAATACAATTCATTTTAATAACATTAACCTTCCCAATCATAGATAAATGTAATGAAGCCCACCTGCCCACATCGCTCGAGAACCTTTTTATTAAGGGATCAAAATTAACTAAATCAGACAGATTTGCCAGGAATAAAATGCCCAAATATTTAATGCCCTGTTTGGGCCACTGGAAGGTGTCAGGCTGGAAAGCTGTTACTGGGAGGTGCGCTGTCAGAGCCACAGCTTCGGATTTAGACCAATTAACTGTATACTGAGAACTTAGAAAAGGAATTAATAATTCTGTGGAGGCAAGGCATAGATCTAACGGGGTCGGAGACAAATAATAAAATATCATCTGCATAGAGCAAAAGCTTATGCGCCACACCTCCCGCCATCACCCCTGGAAAATCATCCTTCTTTCTTATCGCTGCTGCTAATGGTTCCAGGGCAAGACAGAACAATAATGGGGAAAGAGGGCAACCCTGACGGGTGCCCCTATCCAGAGTAAAATAATCTGAAATTAATCCATTTGTTTGTATAAAGTAACTTAATCCATCCAATAAAAGTATTCCCGAACCCATATATTTCCAAAATCTTAAAAAGATAATCCCATTCTACCATATCAAACATCTTTTTGGCGTCAAGTAAGATGACAGCGACTGGAGTCTGATGATTCACCACTGACAACATGATATTGATGAAACGCCTAATGTTATCAGAAGAGCTGCGGCCCCGAATAAACCCCACCTGATCTATGTGTATTAGAGGTGTCATAACTTAATCGGTTAGCCAAAATTTTTGACAATATTTTTACATCTAGCTGGATCAGGGAAATTGGATGATAATTCGCTTGGATCTTTGTCTTTTTTAAGAATCAGACTGATCCGGGCTTGTTTCATAGTTGGCGGAAGCTTTCCATTCTTTAATGATTCTGTATAAACTTCTAACAAAAGTGGAACCAGTTCTGTAGCATAAGATCTAAAAAATTCATCGGCAAAGCCATCTGGCCCCGGAGACTTGCCTGTTGGCAAGGCCTTAATTACCTCGCCAAGCTCCTCCAAGTTTATCTCAGAATCAAGATAATTTTTTTGCTCAGTCGTCAGTTTAGGAAGTTCTAATAGTTCCACAAAGTTTCTGATATCTTCATCTTCAAGATATGGAACTATAAAGATCAAGATAGAATTCTTTAAAAGCATTATTAATATCAATGGCCAAGGTAAAAATTTCACCACCAGCAGATTTCACTGAGGAAATGGTAGAAAAAGACTCTCTCTGCTTTATATATCTAGCCAAAAGCTTCCCTGCTTTGTCCCCCAACTCAAAGTATGACTGTCTTGCCCTGAATAATTAAAACTCCACCTTCCGCGACAAAATAGTATTATATCTGTATTTCAGTCGGGTCAATTCTCTGAGGCCATCAGACGACATTCGGCGCTTCAGCTCTGCCTCGGCACTTTTAATATTCCCTTCCAACTCCACGAGTTCTCGTGCTTTGGATTATTTTGATGAATGAGGCATACTGTATTATCCGACCCCTAAGAACCGCCTTAAGTGCCTCCCAAGTCACACCCACAGAGGATACTGAGGAAATTGCCTAAAAGGTTCAAAGAATCCACAATATTTGTTACAAATTTAGATTCACATTTATTAATTATTTATTATTATTGTTGGATGCTGTTAATGTTTGCCAATTTATGCACAAATTACTTGCTTAATTTTTTAAGGCTTTATTGTTAAATATTTTTTATTCATTAATATGTGACCTGCTCCATCATTTTGAGTCAGTTTGACCTAGAAACACATTTGGAGTTGTATGCACACTATATAGTAAAAAGGAAGTCTAAGATTTCTAACTAAATAATTATTATGTTTTTACTCTCTGGGACGGTGACTCCAAAGAATCACATATATTTGTTTAAAAATAGCTATTAAAATTATATGCACAAGCTTGAGTTGGGAAAGTCCTCAGGGTGGGACATTTGTAAAACTGTGTGTGTGCTGATAGATCTTGCTCTAGTTGTGTCAGAGCGGTGGCTGCGTTAGGGCAGGTGTGTCTCTGGCTCAGACACGTATCACCATGAAACAATCAGCTCATTGTACAACATCCACATTCCAGTTGCCACATGAGCGTCTCAAAGCTGCAGCTCTTCACGGCCATCTGTGAGCCAGCAGTGACTGTGGCCCTGCACACCTACACCACTGCCTTTACTTCAACCATGCAGAGCTGTTTCTGGTTTTCTCTGATTCAAGACTATGGTTTTTCTTCAGTTCTGAATAAATATTCCGTTGTTTTGACCCCTTCCGTAAGAAGAACTTTTACTTTTGATTGTGCGATCTAAAGTGACACATTCTGGGAGTGTCTGAGCAGAATCCAGAGTGATTTTGTTAGGCAGGGTTGGGTGTCTGGACAAGGTCTCTAAGCTGTTTTATAGTTTAACCAGCCTTGACTTGTAGGATGGTGACATGTATCTGCTGACTAGCAGGATCAGCGCACTAAGCTGCAGTCTGATGCTTGAAAGGCTTTTGGCATGTGCTGCGTTTTTCACCCTTGACTGAAAGCATATGCTGCGTACTGTGTTAGTTTGTGTGTAATAGTCAGAGTATACATGTGTTACTATATGAATGTGTGTGTGTGTGTGTCCGTGTCCAGGGGTTCCTGGCCATTTCCGACACATCTGGCAGCGCTTGGCTCCTTCAGGTGAATCATGTCTCTTGGGAGGCTGCCTCCGTGTGTATGTGTGTGTGTGTGTGTGTGGGAAGCTGGCTTGCAGCAGTGTGGCATCTGCAGTGTGGCAGGAAGTATGTGAATCTGTCTCACAGTTAATTCAGTCACCACATGCTTTTCTAATTCCACCCCATCACCCCATCACCCCCTTAGCCCTTAAAGGGGAACGTCAGACACAGAATGTGTAATTACATGCAGTTGACGATCTTTCTGTGGTAGTTTGGGGTGGGTGCAGCTAACTGGTTGTGACAGAAGCAAAGGGAAGATTTAAACAGGAGAGGTGGAACACTTTTGAGTCATAACATCAGTACAGTAGCACATGTATGTGCAGTTCTGACAGCACGTCTTTTTGCATGGCCGACGATGAGCAGCTTTCACACCTGCAAGCCCCAACACACATCAGCTGCCTGGGGCGGCACATGCCTGCGTCTGTGATCAGCAGATAACAACTTCAAAACTGCAACCCTTCACCAATATCTACAAACATCTCAACATTTAACCTTAACTTGTGCTAAAACCAAAGATTGGAAACAAAAAATACTAACCTTAAACCTCAACTATAACCCTACACTCAAGGGAAGAGAGAAGACCTGATCTACAGATAGTGGAAGAACTCTTGAGAATTGTCTTTCTCCTTCTGTAACACAAACACACACACACACACACACACACACACACACACAGAGATGATCTCTCTCATAGTGTGTGTTATCAGGTGCAGGGAGTAGGGGTCATGAGGGAATCAGGCAGTGAGTGAGTTTATCTCCACCCTAATGAAGCGGAGTTAGGATGGAGACACAGAACACACATACACCCTCAAACTAAAATAAACAGGCTCGCCAGCAGCATTCATACACTTTCATATAAACATGCTGCACCCTACACTGACACCAGGTCTGTCTCTCTCTGTGTAGGGGTGTGATGGTTTACACCTGCTGGTTCAAATCACGATTTTCTTTACCTTCTTCATTCCATTCTACTGAATTATTATTACATTTATGTTGTATAATGTGCTTAGAAAGAATTTCACAGTTTTGATTGAGTGAGAATAAGTTATTGAAAATTATTGTTGAGAATTTTGTAATGATTTAAGCTTATCACCAAGGTAACAATATCTAGCTGGCTAATATTTAGATATTTAGATTTAATTAGAAATTACAAGAATAACTTTTTTGAAAGTTTGAAATTGTTTGAAAATAATAATAAAATAAAATAAAAAAATCAGTTATGTTTTGCTTTCCAGCAAAGCTAGGTTTTATTGTAATTTTTTATCAATATATACATTCATTATTTTTTTTTATATATTATAATAATATATAATATAATTAAAATAATATACTATAAAATAAAAATTAAATAAACATTTATTTTATTTATTTGTCATGGGGCCAGTGAAAATGTTAGCAGGGCAAGTAAAAATCTGAAAAACTGGCCTGACGGTGCTAGCAGAACAAATTCTTACTGTTAAGCCCTGATTCTCTATAATCATATAATACAGTTTTTTGTTTTTTTTTTTTCATTTTTTTTTTTCAGCTCTATTAAGAAATATAATCTTTGGCAGTAATGCCATTTTATATATATATATATATATATATATATATATATATATATATATATATATATATATATATAAACACTTAAAGGAATAGTACACCCAAAACTTTCAAGCACCACAAAGCACATAAAGGCAGCATAAAGGTACTCCATCCGATTTGAGTGGTTTAATCGATGTCTTCTGAAGTGAAACGACAGCTTCTGTCTGAGAAACAGACCAAAAAATGTAACACCTTTTCCACTATAAATTTGCAGTCTCCTTGGTGTGTTCATGAGAGAAGCTCGATAACACTTCCTCATGCTTGACGCATGCGCAGAGCGCATGTACAGCATTACATTTTGGTCTGTTTCTCACCCAAAACTGGTTGTATCGCTATATAGATTACTTTTAAGCTGCCATTATGTCCTTTTTGGAGCTTGAACGTTTTGGACCTGCATTGTATGGACAATAATGCACAATACTGTATATCCTTCAAAAAATCTTTATTTGTGTTCCTCAGAAGTAAGAAAGTCATACTAGTTTGAGGCAACATAAGGGTGAGTAAATGATGAGAGAATTATCATTTTTAATACTCTAAGCATTTAGCAGCTACTAAACACATACACCAGTTTCTTCCACTGACACTTAAATGTGTTATCTTTGATTTAACTTTATACACTCCTTATGAAGTTGTTTATGTATGTGTGTGTGAGAAAGCCACAAAAAAGAGGGTGTTGCAGAGTGATAGTGACACTGACTGGTGTGTGTGTGTGTGTGTATGTGAGGGTGGACTGCTGGGCGTTTGGGTGTGCAGTGTTTGGCTGGTAATTCTGATCGTGTCCCCTGCTGAAAGATTCCAGAAGCTTCGCCTGCTCTCAGGGGCTCCTGTGTCATGCGTTTGTCATCATGACCTCTGACCTCTCAGGCCAGCGTGGCAGCAGGAATGCAGAAGATGTTTACGTTGTTGAGACTGATGGAGTCCAGGTGTCCGTTTCAGTCGCAACATTTCTCTCTCTCTGTCCTCTCTTTCTCTCTGTCTTTCCTTCTTATCATTCTCTATATGTCTCTGTCACCCCTCCTATTCTGCCTGAGCTATTTGTTTTTATTCCACAGGATAAAAGGCATTATAATTTTAGTTTAAAATATCACAGTTTAAAATTTTTAATTCTGTTAGAACTTTGTTTTTTAGTGGCAAATGAATTATATGCACCAAGATGGAGTAAAGAAAGTGGACGCATTGTCAGCGTATGTGTCCATCTATCAGTCTATCATTGCATCTGCTGATGGCTTTGTGAAGTGCTCTCTAACTTCTGGAAAGTTTTCCATTCCCCAACGCCCCCCCCCCCCAGCACCACACCGTCCTTTTAAAAGGCCATTAAACTGTGTTGTAATGCAAACGGTAATTCTAAAGAGACCAAACAGGTGTCCGATGTGCAGGCAGCGTGTCTAATGTAGCTATTACATGGACAACAGCAGATTATCATAAAAGCATCTCTCCTTAATGTGGACTGGACTGATCAATAGCAGACTGATGATGAGACACACACACACACACACACACACACACACACACACTGCAGAATGGAACTGATATGCACTACACTTTATTAATCTTCTCTAGTGACACACACACACAGTGTTGATGAAGGTGTGTTTATGTTCACTTTGTGGTTGAGAGCCATTTGTTGTTCTGTTCATCTGAAATGAACAAAATTCCAGCAGGGTTCAGGTTAGGGTTTAGGATTACGGTTTAATTAAGAGTCTGGATGATTTGGGTTAGGGTTAGAGTTAACATTACCCCATTTACCTTTACTCTGCCTCTCTATACATCTGTGTGCGCTTGCCTGAGGCTCGTCCAGTTCCTCTGTGAGCGAAGAGAAGAGAGAGTTCAGAGGTCACGCTGCTCCTCCACAACCATCTGACATAACATCTTTCTGAAAGTAGCATGGCTGTTTGGTTTGAGTATGAGGACTTTTCATGGTTCACCGTGGCCTCCAGCTCATTCAAAGTCTGTATTTTTAGACTCACTATGAAATAGAAGGTGCTCTTCGCTGCTCTCTGCGTTTTTGAAGTACTCTCTGCGGGCACAACGCTTTTACTGATACCTTTTTTGGATTTAAAAGATCTTCATTAATGCACCATGAGCTTTTTCATCATTCCAGTGGAGTGAGAGAAAGCTTATTTAACGTGCTGTGAGCTTGGTATTATGTTTCATGTCATTTTGTTCAGTTCTTTGAAATAATCTATAAAATGCTTTGAATCATGGCATGCTACAGTGCTTTCTTCTATCCCAGCTTAAAATGCAGAGACAGCTATAAGTAAGCCATTCGTTGCTTGATTTCCTTAACCCTAGAACACGTATGTAACCCCCCTTGTTTATGCATATGTGGGTCAGAAATGACCTAGGTGAAATCTAGATGCTTATTCTTTATAATACTACTTTTCTTTTTTTGTAAAAAATCTAAAATTAAAAAAAAAAATCAAATTCAAATTTTTAAAAAGGTTGAAATATCTTTTATTTAATTCTGAAGAGTTTCAGACACATTGAAAATGGAGTAGGACTTTTGGGTGTTAATGGTGCACTTTATACTCTGAGTGTGAAGTTAAAAAGAAACTACCCACTAAAATGCTATCCTTGTCCATTGTGTCATGTGTATTTTGTTGATCCATGTTTTTCATGTCTTTTATTTTGAAATTCTAGTTTCTGTTCCCTAGTCATGTGATGTCCTGTTTTCCCTCTATGTTCATGTGTCTTGTTTTCATTTAATCATCTTGTTTAGAGTTCTGTTTGTTCATTGGTTTATGTTCTCCCATGTCATGTATTTAACATTGTTACACATTGTGAATATTCAGTGTAGCTGTGTACGAAGCACTGCCCACACAGAGATCACTGGCAAACCAAGCAACTTCCTATTGGTCAACGCGGCGAAATTCGCCTGTCAAAGTTCACAAAAGTTGAACTCCACTTCAAATCCGCGAGGGGAAATTCTTCATCACCAGAAGTCTATTCCGCAAAATTCATGATCGTGTGGATTCCCACTGAGATGACTGTTTCGCCTTGGCATCTTGCAATAGGTATAAAGTCAAGCACTTTGGATATAAACATCAGCTCAGTGACAAATTTCAATACTTGCATACTACACATTCACATATATTTAAGTACATAGCAAATGGAAACTGAAAACAAGCAGTATTACATAAATAATATTAGTGTTAAATGCATTGAATACCATAGGAAACAAATGCATTATAAAGGACCCACATATGCATTCTAGGGGTAGTGATGCAAATTCTTTTATAATAAAAAAAAAATATTCAACTAAATAAAAAACTTCACATGACAGAAGACACCTTAACTGAGGAATACTTGTAGAGACAGATCAAAAGACCACTTCATGTAAAAAATTATATCTTAAAAACTAGATGCTCGGTCATTTTTGACCTACATATGCGTTCTAGGGTTTAAGACTGTAAACACTCCCTGCTTCCGAAATCGCATATTGTCAGAGTATGTACTGTACTTGATGAAGGACGCACTTCTCGGCCAGTAAAACCATATGTTCTTTAGGTATGCATGCAAATAGTATGAATAGATTCTGGACATACTTCAATCCTGGGACGTGTGTATTGATCTGTGACCCGAATATAGAACAACAACCACTAATAATCTACTTTGGTGTTGTTATTCAAGCACCATTTAAGTACAAGAAACAGTGTTCTTGGTATATATAACACTTACAGATGAGAAGAGCCTTCCGACCTGTGGTTCCCTGCCATTCTTTTGAACATGATGTCGTCTCAGATCCCAAGGGATTATGGAATCGTAAAGTGTTCAGTTGATCCGCACTTCAGAATCTCATCGGAAATAGTAGGTCATCCAGGTATTTCTCTATGAATACTGAGGATTCAGACATACTACTCCATTGGCATCCTGCTTTTGGCATACTACTTAGTAGGGAAGTATGGATATTCAGACTCAGCAACTGTGTCACTGGGGCGCAATAAAAATATTGCACTGTTTATTTGAGCGTCCCGACTGCCTGACACAGTAATATTGACTCAACCAATAGCATTAGTTTGGGGCGGGACTATCTGTGTGTTTGATCAATGGCAGATGGAGGGAGTATTTGTAAAAGCTATTTGAAAACTGTTTATTTGTCAGTTCCGTTTGGTGGCAGATTATTTTGTTTTAATATCAAAATGTTACTGAGTCCCTTTTATGCTAGCTGATTTTATAGAAGTTGACTGTAATTAAAGCTATATATGCTGTAGGGCTGCACAATTATTCAAAATAAAATCACCAGTTGACCTTGTGTGATTAATAAACCGCAAAGGGCTGTGATTTAATTAAATAAATAAATTGTCTGCTCGCTTCAAAGTTTATGTGCACTGCTCTGTCCTTTATTTATTGTGCATTATTACAGTGTTTTCAGAGTGGTTCTGTGCTCCACAATTTCATCTCATGCTTAGAGTGTCAGAAGTGCTCCAAGTTCAGTTCCGTTTGTTTATGTGCGCTAAGTGCGATATATTTAATGCACTCCAGAGTCACTTTAATTTCACTTTTGCATCATATATGTTTGGCTGCTACAAGTTCATATACAAATACAAATAATACACCTCATGACACCAGGTATTTGTGTACAGAGAAGGAGATGTTAAAATGAGGAACACATTACACAGCTGTTGTAAATGTGAACTCAGCTACTGTACAGACAAACTATTCATGCAGATGTTGCCAAAATAAAAGTTTGATGGTTTAGAACTCATTGGTTTAACTGAACCGCTTAGCAATGCCCTGTGCAAGGAAATACATACAGAAATAATATACTGTTGTTTAATAATAATAACAATCAGTATTATATTACAATAAGTTGACTGTTCCAAAAAATTATGATGATAAGTGGACAAAGAAGAATGAAGATATGAACAAAACAAAAACATTACCACATTTTGGTCAACAGGAATCATTTACTAGTTTTTTGTTTACCATATCATAGTTTAAATCACAATCGCAATATTTTTCAAAATAATTGCAATATGACTTTTTGTCCAAATCGTGCAGCCCTTATATGCTGTATATGTATATGAAGTGATGCGTGTTTGCCTGCTATCACTGTTAGCAGTTAGTATGAGCCAGTGCTCAGCGTTATGCCGACTCCAGACCACAGCCTCAGGGAGAAGATCAGCAAAACGAATTCTGCCTTAAAAAAAGCAATCTTACAAATAGCAGCGCTGCAATCCAGCCAATTTCTGCATGTTGATTTGATAAGCATCCTCTGGGTCCCACTGCACTACTGCGGGCTTCCCATGTGTGACTTCATAAAATTTGCCTCTTACAAATAAAGCTTTGATCTGTAAGTAATACAGATTTAACTGAATATTTCAAGCTTCATTAGTTACACAGTAATAGTTCCTGCCATTTTGCTTGTTGTAAATGTGTAGTTATGGAGAGGAGATGCCCATTCACTCTATCTGTGTCGGAGTGCCGAAAACCTGTTAAAACCTGCTCTGTAATGGATTAAACACAGCGTGTTTTTACCTGCTATGTAATTGGTGTATTAAAATGCCAAGAGATTGTGCACAGTTTTTGATGAACCTCAGTCAAATTTCATCTCATCAGCATTGTACATATAAGTAAATTTCAAGAATCGATTTTTGTATATGGATGTTTCTTCAACTGCAGCAATTTTAGCACTGTGGATTTATAGAATGTAAAGTCTGGTTAAAACATTTTTCACTATATTTTAATTTTAATCTACTAACAATGTCTAAGTGTATGTACAAGCACAACAGGAGATTTATATCATGTTTGTAATTTCTTCTGAAATATAATAAAATTCCCATCATGGTGTCATTTCCACCACATCTCAGATTCTGTATTGTGTTTAATAGATATTCCGTGGTGAAAATGACGCAGATGGAAATTACATTTTTAAATAAAATAGTTCTTTAAATAAAATAGTTGCCTATTATGTTAATTTCAGAGCTACCCTTCTGCTAACCTTCTATGTATCTTAAAGACACACAATTAAATAATATTTTCACACTTTTTGCGTAATTTGGCAAATTTACGGCTTGATTTGAAAATGATGCCCAATACAAATACTCTGCTCACAAGTGATATTATCCTTGAATTTTTTTTTTTTTTCTTCCAACTTCACTTGTTTCATATTTCATCTCAAGATTTCTCTTCACTGATCACTTCTCTCAACTTGGTTAACAAAACTTAAAAAAAAAAAAAAAAAAAGAAAAAGAAATTTTAAATAGGTGCAAAATTGCTTGGTGTGGTAAAAATGACATCACAGCTGTACTGAAAAATAAAATGTGTTGGTTTAAATTAATTCAATAGTGGACATTGGTTCCATACAATGAAAATGAGTTTCTTTGATATGAAATTAAAATGTAGTCTCTACTCAAATACTTTGTGTAGCAAAAACCTAATTGAATTGAGTTAACCCAACTTAAATTTGATCTGTTCAAATTTTCAAATTTGATCTGTTGTTGCTAGCTATCAACAAGCACATTTGCGTATTGTAACATATATAATTTTGTATTGTATAACAAGTATGGTGCTGCTGAGAGTTCACAGATTCCCAATCAGTCATTAAACTGATGATCCCTCTGTATTAGCTTCATGAGAAAAGCAATACTCACTGGTTTTTCAGTAATAATACCCAACCTTGACCTAACCATTAGCTCCACTCTTCTCAACAAAAAATATTAAACATGACAGAAACAGAACATTAAACATTAACAAGTATCTTGATTGTTTAATTTTGCACAGAAATACGTTAAAATAACACTTCATGGTGGGACCTGGGTAGCTCAGCAAGTAAAGACGCTGACTACCACACCTGGAGTCACGAGTTCGAATCCAGGGCGTGCTGAGTGACTCCAGTCAGGCTTCCTAAGCAACCAATGGGCCCGGTTGCTAGGGTGGGTAGAGTCACGTTGGGTCAACCTCCTCAGGGTCGCTATAATGTGGTTCTCGCACTCGGTGGGGCACGTGGTGCGTTGTGCGTGGATGCTGCGGAGAATAGCGTGAAGCCTCTACACGAGCTAGGTCTCCATGGTAATGCGCTTAACAAGCCACGTGATTAGATGCACGGATTGGCGGTCTCAGACACGGAGGCAACTGAGAGTCATCCTCCGCCACCCGGATTTAGGCGAGTCACTACACCACCACGAGGACCTAGAGTGTATTGGGAATCGGGCATTCCAAATTGGGGAGAAAAAGGGGAGAAAAAAAAAATTACACTTCATTTTAAAATTGGCTTTCCCAATCCAGTCTCGTGCAAAGCATGCTGGGAACTGGAAATCCCCTGCCCGGTTTAAGCCGTATATTGATGCAACCAATATTATTCACATAGTTCCAACACAATTGGATGAAGTGAACATACTGTAGATGGATTGTACACAATGAAATTAAGTTAAAACCAAAATTCTAAAGAATTGTTTTGCATGAGCTCATTTTAAATAAGTTAATTGAGAAAGCAGTAAAAATCATGTTGAGTGAACAGCATCTGTTAGAAATCTGAATACCATTTAAACATTTCATAGCAATGTAATATCACTTTTTGATGACTGTGTAGAATATCACTTGGACTTCAAACAATATAATTAAGTTCTCATGTCAAACATAAATGTATTGAGTTGATCTCAAGTGTACTGGTTTAGTATTTTCAATAGAGCTGCTTTCCCTTTTTTCAGTGTGTGGGACTTATGGTACTTTTTAAAAAATTGATAGAAATCATTTTCACACAATACATATTGAAATGGTTTGTTTATTTCACTCTGTTTAGATGATCATAGTATGGGTCTGAAACAAGACTAAATCATACATATACGCATTTGAAAAGTAAAAAAAAAAAAAAGATGAAGGCCTGGTAAAAAAGTTACAAATTCAGTTTTAACAAGACAAAAAGTGTGTGTGTATGTGTGTGTGTGTGTGTGTGTGTATATATATATATATATATATATATATATATGTGAAATCTATTCGTTTTCATGAAAATCAACCCCAGGGAAATGAAATGGCCCGAAATTGAAGAAACACCCATATAGAGTGGCACAATTAGCAGAAACTTTCTTCAATGGATTTGCTGATATGTTCTTTAATCCAAGTGCTCTTGGGACGCTAAATGATTCATTGAAAAATCCTTCATATTGTTGAAGCCTCAGTCTTTTAACTGCCGGCGTTTGAACAATCCAGCAAGAGAGAGGTGATCATATCAAAGTGTTTTTGTAAAGAACATATGTCTGTTAGGTTATTATCTTATAAAAGCTTTGTGTTTTTTATTTATTTATTTTTTCAGGATTTGAACAAGACCATCAGAATTATCGCTAACAAAAACATTCTAGTGAGCAAAAGGCTTCGTTTTGAGATTGATCAGGGCTGTTAAAGCACGCACACACACATATACACACACACTGTGCTGGAGTGTGTCTTGTGCTGGGCTGCATTGATTTCATGCATTACTCAAACTGCTGGAGAGAGTGTGTTCAGGTTCAGCATCTCTCCTGACTGACTGCATTAGGAGCCTCCAGCCTTTGTGATTCCTTTTGATCAAATCTGTGTGAGAGACGCATGTCATGGCCTCATCCAGCCAGCTGTGAGGAGACTAGCCCGCCACCCAGTGGGGGAGGGGTGTGTGTGTGTGTGTGTGTGTGTGTGTGTGTGAGTGATCTCCTAAGGTGAGAGGCAGAGAGTACGGCGAGTGGGAGGGTCTCATTCCACTTCCAGCGCCCACTTCCAGCACACTCATCCTGGACACTACAGAGCGCGCTCACACACTCGCACGGGCCTGTGCACTCAGAGCAGCAGGAGAAAGTGTGTGTTGTGTTGTGTGGTTGAGTGATGGATCTCGCGCAGTAGAACTTGTACGGACAGGAGCTGTTGGAATGGCAAACTGCTCGGAAACACTGCAAACTTCAGTCTGATCAACATGTCTGAGGTGAGAAGTTTTCTGTTGTGTTTCTTTCCTTTTAGTGGCTCTACCGAAATTAATCAAGAACAAAGGATGTGGATTGTGAGTTATTTAGGGAATTGTTGCAGTGGAAAAACTCAGTTAGTTTGCTGCTCTGTGGGGTGTGTGCATCTTTGTGGGGAACTGACAACTGAATTGACAGCTTTTGGTGTATTGGTCATAAATTAGCTGAACTGTTCTCATTACTATGAATAATGAAAATGAAGTAAATATAGATTTATATAGATTCAGTGATTTGCTTACTAGATCTTCCAGGAGAAACTTTTTTGTAGAGTTAAAATGTGTTCACAATTGTGTGTGTCTGTCTGTGTTTTAGTTGGTCGCCTACTGGAATGTAATTCTAGACAAGAGTAATGTTCTTGTCACAGCCATAATGCAACAACTAGCCAAGCTGGGTAAATGTGTGTGTGTGTGTGTGTGTATAGAATAAACAAATGTAATATTAAAAACACTCGTTTCAGTCTATCAGCATTTCCACTGAACTCTTAACACACATTCAGACTCAGTGGAAGACTTTTGTGAATGGGATGTTTGGCAGACACAGACAACAGGAGACAAATTTGTTCCTTCGATTTCTATAAAGCAATTTGACTTCCTGGCAGTTTTAAGAGGTCTTCTTTTCCTTTGCTCTTTGTTCAAACTCTGAGTTTGAGTCCTGTAATGGGACGAAGACCCCGTTTCTGGGCGGGCGTAAATGGCCTTGGGGCGTGAAAGATTTGTGTGCGTGTGTGTTTTGTGTGTGTGTTTGTATGCAGCGTTCATTAAGCTTTTGTTGATCTGTCACCGCTGTTTGGTGATACAGGCCTGTGCTGTGATCTGACTGAGTGAAACTGTTACAGGTAATTCTACGGCGGCTTTTTTCTCGGCCAGTACTCACATATGCTAACTTGACAATTTTGTCTTAAACTTTGTGGTCTTTGTGGAACAGCAAACTTGTTCTGCACACAATATCTGTCTGATATTCCGTGATATTTAAACGTAACAGTTAATATTTTACTTGTAAACTTCAAATTTTAGTCATTTATTTAAAATCAATTTATAAAAAGTATGTACAAATGCAATATTCATAATTTTCATAGGATACTTATATTTATAAGTTATATGTAATATGTTTTTTTTAGAAATGTAATTATTTGTAAAATATGAATATCTATTAAAAATTGTGTAGACAGTCATAGCATCAGCCATTAAATTTTATTATTTTACTGCTTGTGAAAATATTAATTTGCACGTTTGAATCTAATGGCGTGTGTGCATTTTTTTTTTTTTTTTTTTTTTTGTTTAGTACGCTAGTGTTACTGTATTTCATGTTTGTGTGAAGGACATTCTGCTTTCATTTGAAGGTCTCAGGATTTGTCCTTCTGCATGAAATCAGATGTGCGTTCACAAATAAATCAGCTGGCTTTCTACAATTAACCATAAATGAATCCTTCTAAAAAAAAATGTGTATCAAATTTAATATCCCATTAATAGATATATAAAAAATGTATTAAAAAATGTACACAAATTAATTTTTGAAATAAAACTATTTTATGGATTATTTCGACTGATGACTTACTGTCCAATGACTCTCGTAATGTATGTGCATTGAAAGGTTTATAGGTATGTCCATTATCAGTTCTTTCTCGTCAGAGAGTTGCATAGTGCTTTCCGGTCAAATCTCCAATAACAATAACAGGACTACAGGCAGTAATAGAGCTGGGCCTTGTAGTTATAATGTTGTCTGATATCTTGGCTTATATCTTGTTTTATCGTAATGTAAATTTGAACTGTGGATGATGTACTTTTATTATTATTATTATTATTATTGTTCTGTAGATCCTAACGACATAAAACATTTTAAGACTAAAGTTTCTTTAATAAGGTGAAATTGCACAAAACCTGTATGAACCTCAGCAGCTAAAGCTGTGTATATGTGTGTACAGAGCATGTACAAGAAGTGTACAGAGGAGTTTATGTACTGAGGTCTAAAAATCTGAAACCACAAGTGAAAGTGAACTTTTTTGCATTCTTTTCTCATCAGACACGAAATTTGAAATTATACTATGTAAAAGTGAAAAGTCAAATTTTATTATTGAAATACTTTTAGTGAAAAACTGAATTCAAAAATGTACATGAATTTGAGAAGGTTTTAGTATTTGGTGTATGTCGTCTCTTTTGCTCTAATAACGGCATGAACAGAATCTGATGATCATGTTATCCAGCATGATTTGATAATGTTCCAAAGAGCATCTTGTGTGCTTCAATGGAAGCAAGGAAATCTGACCATCTGTACAAAGAAGTTAACATAGTCAGTGTTACAAATTGCTTATTTAATAGGTGATCTAGAAATAGTACAAAATCTGAAATATCTTCATTTTGCATCTCAAATGTTCAAATCGTAAAACTTCATCTCCAGTTGAATTTTTTTTTTTTATGCATTTGTATATACAGTATTTATGTGTGTATGAGTGTGGAGCCAGTTCTGAAGTGTTTTCTAGTAATTAGGGAACTTCACATTGACTTGAAAATAATGACAAGTGAAAGCATGACATACAGTACATATAACATTAGGATCTATGCGTTCCTGTAAAGTTATCGATATGCAACACAGAACACAGCGTGTGTAACATCGAAATGTGTATTTGAGCGTTTCTTGAATTATATTATTGTTATGTGTGTTTGAACAGGCTATTTGCTGTACGGTGGTGAATTGCAACTGTGACTGTTTCATACCAGGTAAACTGAGGCGGCGACTCTGTGAGCACTGCAGACATGGCTGGGTTGCCCACGGTGAGTTTTACATTTAGTACAATATTAACATTGTAATTGCGAATTAAATCTATGTGACTCAAAAATGGGTTCAGGTTACTAATGGCCAGTTTTGACTCCCAAGATCATTTTTGTTCCTCTTTATAACAGTTAATTGGTAACACTTTACAATAAGGTTCCTTTTGTTAACATTGGTTAACAACATTAACATGAATTAAAAATGAACAATACTTATACAGCATTTATTCATCTTGTTTAATGTTAATTTCAACATATAGTAATAATACATTTTTAAAATCAAAATTTGTATATGTTAATATTAGTTAATGCACTATGAGCTTACATGAACTTACAATGAACAATTGTATTTTTATTAACTAACATTAACAAAAATGTATAAATGCTGTAAAAAAAAATATATATATATACAGTGTTGTTCATTGTTAGTTCCTGATACCTAATGCATTAACTAATGTAAACAAATGGAACCTTATAGATGTTTTATAGATGATGATAATTTACATTTTTACAAATTTTTAGATTTTACTGACTATAATCTTTCAAACATTAATTACTAACCCTAACGCAATGTAAAATCATGTTTATGTCAGCATTCTCATGACATTTTGAAAATCGATCTGCACACTTAAACCCAAAACTATAAAATATTGATTTGTCTGTTTTGCTGAATTGCAGCTTTAAGTAAACTGAAAGTTCATCACATGTACCAGGGATGTCAGGTGGAGATTGTTCACTCCAACGTGGTGTTTGACATCTGTAGTCTGATGCTTTATGGGACCCAGGCAATCCCAGTACGTCTAAAGATCCTTCTGGATCGACTCTTCAGTGTTCTTAAGCAGGAGGAGGTCATTCAGATTCTAAACGCACTAGACTGGACATTACAGGACTATATTCGCGGTTATGTCCTGCAGGTGAGCCGCCGATCTCTTCCATTCACTTGACTGATTTATGTTCCAGCTAAACCCTACATACTTAAATGTGAGATGTGTAATTACAGTTTTGTCACTTTTTTTCCTCAAAAACCAAGTGGTGAGCCACCAAGATTTCTTAGCTCTATTTGCTTATCAAGTATTCAGGTTCCTCTGGTGGAGAATTTAAAGTTAAAGCCTCTTCAGACCTCCAGATGAATGCTGTATGATGAAAAATGTATTCTGGTTACAACATGAAGCTGCTGCATGACTTTCAAAGCCTGCTGGCACTCAAGAGTAATTACAGGCGGACTGAAAGACTTGCCCGACTCCCCTCTGATCTCTCCCCTCCCCTCCCACTCCGACAGGGAAACCCGCTTCATCTAAATGAAGAAAAATTACTCTCTAGAATGAATAACTCTGCTTCGGTAATTAGACCTCTGAAGTCTACATGCATTAGATCTATGGATGACTTGTTAGTTAGTAACAGTGTCAGTCTGTCAGAAGTTATGGAGTATTTTAGGGTCCAAGTGCATGAAATTTGTTGGTTTAAAATTCATAATGCAAACGGTATTCCTTGTGTGTGTGTGTGTGTGTAGGATGTGGCCGGTAAGGTTTTGGACCGCTGGGCCATAATGACTTTCGAAGAGGAGATTGTTACGCTGCAGCAGTTTCTGCGTTTTGGAGAGACAAAGTCCATTGTGGAGCTGATGGCTCTGCAGGATAAGGAAGGACAAGCAGTTGTTGTTCCAAGTACTCGAACCAATTCTGACATCCGCAGCTTCATCGAAAGCAGCATGCAGCGTTCTGTGCGACTGCCGGCGAAAGCAGAATCACCCAGCTGTAGTAACGGGCATCATTTTGAGACTCTAGTGAACAGTATGGCCCTCATGCTGCCACTGCAACTGCTGAATTCTGCTCCAGTGCCATTGCTGAGCTCCTGTAGTGATTCCAGCTGCCATGAGGCACAAACGAGACATGAGCCTTCGGAACGAAGCCTCAGCAGCTCTGCTCCATTCAACATGGGGCCTGTGAGGGCAGAGGTAATGCTGGACACAGAATCTACAAAGATAGAAGCAGAAGAGTTTAACATGAGTGGAGACTCCTCTCCCTCCACCCCCTGTACGCCCTCCATCACCTCTGAAATCACACAGATGTCCCCTGAGAACAGGATGAGGTGTTCGGAGAAGAGCGGAAGCATGAAAAAGGGTCGTGTGTTCTGCAGTGCCTGTGAGAAAACCTTTTACGACAAAGGCACGCTGAAGATACATTATAATGCTGTTCATTTGAAGATCAAACACAAGTGCACCATTGAAGGCTGCAACATGGTGTTCAGCTCCTTACGCAGTCGGAACAGGCACAGTGCTAATCCAAACCCACGGCTGCACATGCCGATGAACCGCAATAATCGGGACAGGGACCTCCGGGGCGGTCTGAGCCCGAGGCAGGAAGACGATGGTGAGGACGAAAAGAGGGAGTTCGGATCTGTCCCGGAAAGCAGGACCATCTCGAGTTTCATCATCCGCAACTCCGAGACCAAGCTGCACAGCTCTTTCTCCAGCATGAGTCAGACTGGAATCCTCTTTCCTAATCTAAAGACCGTTCAGCCTGTACTTCCGTTTTACAGAAGCCTGGTGACCCCAGCGGAACTGGCTCATACCCCTGGCAGCCTGCCCTCTCTCCCACTGCTGTCCTCCTCTGTTCCCATCAATGCCAGTAACGTGGAGACCAGCTCGGAGCCGGTGCCCAAAAAGAAGTCTAGAAAGTCCAGCATGCCCATCAAGATCGAGAAAGATGAGTTGGCAACAGAGGAGGAGATGCCACCCCTCAGCCCCTGTACTGACACAGAAAGGTGTGATGTCATCAGCACGGGGCGTGTAACGCATGGAGGACCTGTGGACTGTGACGTTCGTAATCAGTTGAGCCCCAACTCGCGCAACACAGAGCTGGAGATCAGTCATATCCTCTCGCAGTCTTCTCCTTCTCGCTACAACACCAAACAGAAGGAGAATGAATGCTCTAGTGAGAAAGAACGGGGGTCCCCAGAATCTGAGGAGCCACCATGCAGTTCACAAGCAGACCAACCCTGCGGTCACAATTGTGAAGAGAGAGGGCACAGATTGACAAATGTAACATTGCACAGAAACATCGCAAGCAACAGTGAAAACTGTGTAGACGGCTGCAGTGATCCAGAGACCGTATGCACAGATGATATAGAAGATGCATCCCACCCATGTGAGATCTGCAATAAGACTTTCAAAAACCCTTACAGTGTAAAAATGCATTATCGAAACGTGCACTTGAAGGAGATGCACATGTGCACTGTGGATGGCTGCAATGCTGCGTTTCCCTCCCGTCGCAGCAGGGACCGGTAAGGGTAACGGTTAGGGTTGAGGGAAATTTTTAAATATGCCTGAACATTTATTGTGTTAAAGGAATATTCCGGGTTCAATGCAAGATAAGCTTGATCGACAACATTTGTGGCATAATATTGATTATCACAAAAAATAAATTTGACTCGTCCCTCCTTTTAAGAACAATTCTGGGTCATAAAATGAAAGTGAATGGGGTCAATCCGTATGTTAAAATACTCACTATTTCAAAAGTATAGCCACAAGACAAAAACAGTATTCGTGTTAACATGATTTCAGTGAGATAAAATCGCTTACTAACCTTTTCTGTATAAAGTTATAGCCAATTTTACAACTTCGTTGCCATGATGACTTAACGCTGTAAACCCAAACCCAAAAACAACCGTTAAAACAACAATTTAAACAACTTTACAGCTCAAATAAAACATGAGTTCTAACAAAATAATTAATGTAAGTGCCTTTATAAAATTATAAGCTTCACCTTTCTCTTTTAAACCTTTCAAAAATTGGCCCCATTCACTTCCACACTGTAACCCAGATTTTATATTTATTTATTTTAAAGAAAATGAGGAATGAGTTGAAATTACTTTTTGTGGTAATATACATTATGCCACAAATGCTGCCAGTTGCGCTTAATTTGTACTGAACGTGGAATATTCCTTTAATGCATCAGGGTTAGTGTTAAGGTTAGAGTAAGAGTAAATGATAATTCTCTCATCATTTACTCATCCTAATGCCAACTTAAATGTGTTTTACTTTCTTCTGTGGAACACAAACAAAGATATTTTGATGGAGATATGATGTGATTATATCCATACAATGCAAGTGAATGGGGTCCAAACTTTGAAGCTCCAAAAAGCACTAAGGCAGCATAAAAGTAATCTGTATGACTCGAGTGGTTTAATCCATGTCTTCTGAAATGATATGATCCCTTTGGGTAAGAAACAGACAAAATTTAAGTACTTTTTCACTATAAATCTTGACATCTGGCCTGAATATAACACAGTGCAGGCTTCAAGACAGTGATATTTTGATGCTGTAAGCGGTTGCCAGGTCCTTAATCGCAGTATCATTATACATCAATAAGATGTTGCAATTGCCTTTTCTAGTGTTTACCATCAACCTTTTGGCCATCACGGTATATTTTAAAAGCTTGCCAAAAAGACTCAAATCTCCATCATTTTCTCTGTATTTTCAAAATAGCCCAACTGGTCTTGAAAAACGTGAAGCTGGCAACACTGCATCTGGTTCATGTACAGTGCTCTGCACATGCGTCAAGTGCATGGAGGTGTGTGGAGCGCCAAGCAGACTAAGGTCTGTTTCTCACCCTAACCAATCGTATTACTTAGAAGACATGGATTAATTAAACATCTTGTGTTGTGTGGATTATTTTTGTGCTGCCTTTATATGCTTTTTGAAGCTTGAATGTTTTGGACCCCATTGACTTATATTGTATAGACAAAAAATCCTCATTCATTCTTCAAAATATCTACGTTTGTGTTCTGAAAAATAAAGAAAGTCAGGCAAGTTTGGTACAGAATGAGGGTGAATGAGAGAATTATCATTTTTGGGAGAACTATCCCTTCAAAATTGTTTTCATACATTAAGTATTAAATAAGTATGTTGGTTTCCTCTTGAAACATTTTTTGCTTTTAATTCTCTAGACACAGTGCAAACCTGAATCTGCACCACAGGCTGTTGACAACAGATCATTCAGGAACGTCTTCTCTTCGCAGAGAACATCCAGACGTCCCTCACAAAGAGTCCCTGAGCCAGATGTCCGTCATCTTTAAACGGAGTAACCGCACAGGCCTTGTGTTCCCCATGAGTAAATTACTGGAGAGAGCAGATGAGCCAGTAGAGGACGCAGTGGAGGAAGAAGCCGTATTAGACCTGAGCACCAGAGGAAGTGCGCACTCTTCATGGGACTCTGATGTGGGCAGCGAGGAAGGGCTCCCTCTAGAGGACAGTGATGAGAGTTGCGATGGAATGAGTGTTGACGCGTCCACATCTCCGCCGTGCCTCAGCCAGCAGTCTCACAGCTCATCACCCATTACCTGCCATATGTGTCAGAAAGTTTACAGCAACAAAGGCACATTCAGGGCTCATTATAAAACAGTGCACCTTCGCCTCCTTCACAAGTGCAAAGTTCCAGGATGTGATACTACATTCTCCTCTGTTAGAAGCCGCAACAGACACAGTCAGAATCCAAATTTACACCGTAACCTTGCAATGAATACCTCCCTCAAACAGGAGTAGGTCAAACATATTATTCACACATATATACACAGAGCCATATTCTCATAAATCTAGTCATAGAGTCACTCTTGTCCAATAAGTTTCAAAAGCGCTCTATATACTATGTACTGCACATTCAAGAGTAATGTACATAACTGGAAAGAAACATCCATTAAGGACATGTTCAGATATGTTCTTCATCTCAAACGTGATTACTACTTAGGACCCTTCCCTTGTATTTATTGACTTGTACAGAGCAAGATAGACACAGATATTCCATATAGTTTCTCAATTGTGGGTTATGAGGTGACAAGTTTTCCATATAAAATAATTATTGCAATGCGAAGTGAAAAAGACACTGTCCAACACATGAGAAAGCATATGCAGAACCAAAACTTTCCTTGCTATTATATTTTAATTCCCCCCATTCATTATCCAAAGCCACATAAAGGCCATGTATTGATATCATTCCCTGCACTTATTCATTGAGGGAACACATCTTTCCTCAGCATGAGACTTAAGACAGAACATTGATAGAGCATGAGAGAGTGAGAGAGTGAGTGAGTGAGTGAGTGAGAGAGAGAGAGAGAGAGAGCAACAGTGTTAAAGTGAGTGTTGAAGTAAGCGAGAGAGTGAATGTAATTGGGAGAATAAGCTGTTTGACTGATGGTGCAGGGCTCACCTCATCATTTACTGCAGTGAAGTTTCTTGTAGTATACAAATATGTTGATTTGCTGTTCTGTTTTTATTACGAAGCAATCAGTAAAGATTTTGTTGCCGTTTGAATCAATGTGGTCTTTTAAGAGGCTGTTGTGTTAAGTAAGTTATTGTGTGTATGTTTTATCTTGTTTAATTTGTTATTCTTGTGGAGACCAAAGATTCTTAATCCAGGATGGTGTGTGAAGCAGCACAAACAACTAGTACATCCAAATGTTTTAGAAACTTCAGGCTGCACACCATAGTGCCTGTGAATGCTTTAGCACAGGCTGCTCTGAAGACATTTGAACACATTCTTACAATATATACACAATGATGTTGCTTTGCTTTTACTTTATGAAGCACATGATGCTTTAGCAAGGTCTGGTTTAATGACATTGGACTGAAAAAGCAAATTAAGACTTTCTGTAGTTATGCACATACATAAAAGAGTCTTACACTGGCAGAGCAACAAACCCAACACAAGCACACAAACCAATGGTACATTTATTTCTGTTTAACTGTATGTTTTATGTATACTGTATAATAATTTGTAACCTAAAAGAAAAAGGAAAATATATGTGCTGTAACTAAAGCATTCCGTTTACTGTTTCAGATTTGCATCAATTTTAAAATGATGTCAGAGATTTTTGACTCTGAAATGTTTCATTTGATAAGCAGGAATAACTAGGTTATAATACAGATCTATACCTAACCTGGAATCATTTATTCATGTTCTATTGAATATGTTTTGTCTGTGTTAATAAACAATTATTTAAAAACATCAGTAATATTCACCATTTCACTTTCAGTTAGTTGGAACTAATTTAATTTATGGGTCATTGATTTGACACACATTTAATTATTGTGTCCAAACCTATTAACTTTTTCATAAAAACATTCAAATGCATTTCATACAATGACTTGAATACACTTATTCTGTGATGAACATGTTTTACATTTCTGAATTAAAACTCATTTTGATATTTTGTATCAAAATGCAAAAATGTCAAGGTTGTATGACTGTCTTGAGATCATACAGAAATTAAGTCTCATTAAAAGGATGAAATTGTTATAAGAAAACTGCAGAGAATATGGCTAAATCTGTACTTCATGAGGATATTTTGTGTAAAGAATATTCAACAAATTAGAAGCTGTGAAAACAGGTGAATAATGTTTGTAGTTTTGAGAAACGTGGCTTAGTTGCAAGATTTTAAAGGGATAGTTCACCCAAAAATGAAAATTCTCTCCTCATTTACTCACCCTCATGTTATTCCAGATGTGTATGACTTTCTTTCTTCTGCTGAACACAAACGAAGATTTTTAGAAGAATATTTCAGCTCTGTAGGTCCATACAATGCAAGTGAATGGTGGCCAGAACTTTTAAGCTCCAAAAAGCACATAAAGGCAGCATGAAAGTAATCCATATTACTCCAGTGGTTTAATCCATGTCTTCTGAAGAAATATTATAAGTGTGGGTGAGAAGCATCAATATTTAAGTCCTTTTTTACTATCAGTCTCCGCTTCCACTTTAACATTCTTCTTATGTTTTTGGCAATTCGCATTCTATGTGCATATTGCCACCTACTGCGTAAATGATGAGAGAATTTCCATTTTTGGGTGAACTATGCCTTTAAGTAATGATTTGGGATTTTGGGCCTGTAGAATCAGTTTATTTTTATAGCAATCAAGAAAGAATGTATTATAGTGTTTTCCCAGCAAAAATTCTGACCTCCTCAAGTTTAATTAAGCGCACTCATTAAACTACCTAAAAAGTGCCTATTCAAATGTAGGCCTAAGTGTACATATAAAAAAAACTTGCCTTGAAAGTCTTCCCGGCATGCTACAGTAGGGGGGGCAGGAAAAACTTTAGTACTAATTTATTGGATTACTTACCTGAATATTTGGCGTCACCTGCTGGTTAATTCCGGTTTTGGCATCTACATTGGGTGCAATGAATTACGTACAGTTGGATGGGTTTCTAACCTCATCTCTGAAGCTGGGTGACCGTCTGGGCAGAGGTAGGCTTAGTCTATTGTATATATACACATTATAGAAGTCGTGAAGTCTTAAATAGGGGTGTCTAAACCCTGATTTCCCAATCAGCCAAAAGACTCGGGCATGCCAGATCTTACCTGATTTCAGAAGCAAAGCTTGGTTAGTGTGAGGATGGTAGGCCTCCTGTGAAGTTCAGGTGCTCTAGGTGTATACTTTGCATTGTTTAGTTTTACATACCAGAGATCATATCATTAATAGCAAAGTCAAAACCCCGGCTTTCTCAGTCAGCCAAAGGATTCAGGGCATGGCAGGTCTAGTTTGTTTCCCGAAGATTAAGCAGGACTGGGCTTGGATAGTAGTCAAGTCAAGTCCAGTAGTCAAGTAATACTACTTGGATGGGAGATTGTCTGGGAAGATCAGAGGCCGTAAGCCTATACTTTCAATTCTGTAAATGTACAAACCAGAGGACATAGCATATGTAGTGGAGTCAAAAGCACGGCAAGTAGTACTTGAATGGAGACTGCCTTGGAAGATCGGATGCTCTAGTCTAGGTCTATTCTTTCTTTCATTTGTTTAAATTTATAATCCAGAGGACATAAAAGTCAAAACACCAGTGTTAACCATCAGTACAAACTCTTGGTACATGCAAGCTCTAGCCAGAAATCAAAAGCTGGGCAGGGTTGGGCTTTGTTAATACTTGAAAGGGAGACGGAATGATCAGATTCTCCTGGCCTATTCTTTCAACCGATTTAATTTACAACACTATTGGGTCTGATCACTCTGTTCAGTCAGTGATAAGTGGAAATAGTCAAAAGAAAGAAGATAGGTTCAGGGGTATAGACCTACCAGAGGTATATATCTTTTATGGGATGTCATTGAATAAAGAATATCACAGATGTATTCAAAGGAACTGGCTGGTTAGGTTTTCTTTCTTTTTTCATCGTAAACCAAATACGTAGTTTCTCATTCCTTTAATTACTCCCTGAAGTATTTTTTGCTTTTTAACTCTTTAGTAATATGCATAACATATAGTCTTTTAAATGAAGTAGTTTAAGATCTTTAGGGGCCAAGCCTCGAAGAAGCCGTAGCCCCTATTGCATTCGTTAGTTTTCTGTATTATTATTCTTCTGGCTAGGAGTCTATGGCAGCTCATAGAACCGTACACTGATAGGGGTGGTCATGAATAGCCCCCATACCAAATTTGGGGTCTCTAGGACATATCAATAGCACCACCACCATGTCACAAATTCACTTTTCTTTTGAGTGTATCTTTTGAACTGTTTGTCCTAGAGACATAATTCTTTTTTGTCTGATTACTCCTCCTGTTGATTCCAATGGACTTCTTACATTAAAACTCATCTTGGATTATGATGTTTACAATTTAAACCTTTCACATCCTTTAAACTTGGTCTGATTTTCCCAAACAATGGCTCAAAATAATCTCCAGACCGAGCCGCACAGATATGACTTCACTTCATTTTGATTTTTGCAATTATTGAAAAGTTACAGCATTGTGAATTTAACAAGGTCGACGTGAAATAGGATTTAAGGCTAAATCTCAGCAACACTTTGTCCTATTGAAACGAAACTTGGTATGCTTCATCAGGACCATGATCTGAGGGTACATGCAGAGTTTGGAGACAGCGCCACCTATGGGTCAAGAAATTTGAAAAATTGTTGCTTTTGCCCATAACTTTTGAACCATGTGTCCTAAAATTTGAAAAAGTTGGTGTCTCTGGATTCCTTGGGTCATGAGGATTTCAATGATACCCATTTTCCAATATCGGCCATACTGCCTCTCTGCTATTTTGAATTATATTAAAATGTTTTATATCTTTTGAAGGCATTGTCGGAATTTTGATAGAAAATGTTTATGCTTCATCAACATCATGTCCTGAGGATACCTGAGAAATTTGGAGACATCGCCACATTGTCATCAAAATGCTTATTCAATATTAGCTAAAGTTTTCAGAAAATGCAGAGAGAAATTTCAAAATGTATTTATTTATATTTTATTTTAAATCTTCTGACTCCCAGCTTCATATGTCTCTTTAGCACTTTGAATATTATTATAAACATTTTATCTTTTGAATGCTTTGTCGGATTTGAATGAAAATTGGGATGCGTCTTCGACATCAAGTCCTGAGGGTACCTGAGCTGTTTGAAGACAGCACACCTATATTTAAAAAGAAAACCAACACTTGTATGCTGACTCTAAGCTCAGCTTGTCTCTTTGCCACTTATTGAGCATGACAGCTGAGTGGCATAGTGTGTTAAGCACTGAACTATAATGCTAAAACTCATGGGTTTGAATCATCACATAAGTTGGTCATCCAGTTTGATTTCTCTTTTATTGGAGTCTTTGTACTGTGCTTACTGAATGATTGCAGGGCTAACTGAATTTCGATTTTCATGTTTGTTGTAAAGTTACTTCAATATGAAGTTGATCATGGTAACTGCTGTGTTTGGCTGTGCTTATTGTCAGCATGGTATGACACTTTGGTGGCTGTCAACCATGAAGCAGCATGGTTCAGTGGATTGTGCACAGAGCTGTAATACAGAAAGGTACAGGTTTGAATGAACCCTGCTTGGGATGATTTGTATACAAGTGTGCATTTGCAAAATACACCATAGCCACTCTGAGAATCCTATAGGTCCTGTTGGCCATAAAGGCAATATAAGCTATTTTGGGGGCTTGGCCCTGGAATGGCTGCTTGCAGAGGTATATATATATATATATATATATATATATTATTGGCCCCTTTATTTAACACTAACCTAACCTTAATGTCTGAACCCTAGTCCTAACCATAATTCCTAACTCCTAAATCTGACTCTAACCCTAACCATGAACCTAAAATACTGAGAATTAGTGAAGCTAATACTAACATAAAAACCAAAGAACTGGTTGTTGATGTTAGGAAAACTAGGAGGAAGAACTACTTGTCAATGATGAAGCAGTGGAAAGAGTGTAATGATCACTTGTGCAATGTAATGTGTAATATGAACTGTAACATTCATCCATTTTAGAGATTATGTTCAATAAACAAGTGTACTAATACTAACCAGCATGAGAAAGTTTTTTTTCCCGTCATTTTATTTCATTTGTAGTATTTATCCCTTTAAAAGCAAAAAAGCTTGCATACATTTATTTAAGTTTGTTAATGAGGTTATCAACACTTACTTTATGCATTACACACATTATATGTGTGTCATTTCCCTTTATTTCAGGTAAAAAGTGTGATGGACTCCAGATTAAGGGACTGTTTATAACATCTTTCATCATAAAAAAATAATAAAAACTCAAATATATGTTTTGCCATTTAGTTGTACATTTCTATCATAACGAGATGTACATTTCTGTTTTGGAGACTCATTTAATTTGCAACAGTGAAATTTCTCAGATTTTTGTCAGTTTAATAGTGACTGAAATCCTGTTAATATAAAAGACATACTATTAAGACAATTGTTCTGTTTACAATTTTTGTGCTTTTCCTTTAAAAAAAAAAACTTGAATTCAAACACGTGTTTGTTTGTGTGTCTGGAATACATGACTGTACATATTCGACATAATGTAAAAAAAAAAAAAAAAAAAAAAAAAAAAAAAAGAATATGAAATGACAAAACCTCCAAAAGTCCCGTGAACATTTCATGACGACAGGACCGTGCTGTAGTGTTTGAGGAAGAAGAGAAGGGAAGAGCTGTTTCTACAGGCCTTTCTCCTCTTTCGTTATTTATTTCCTTATTAACGGCCATCAAAACATTGATGCTCGATCGTTCGACCTGCGCAATATCGTGTAGTATTTGACTTCAGTGAGAGTGTGTGTGTCGCGATGGCTCGCCCACGGCCTCGGGAATATAAAGCAGGAGATTTGGTTTTCGCCAAGATGAAGGGATACCCGCACTGGCCGGCGAGGGTGAGTACGAGCGGCAACCGAGCAGAGCGGTGGGGAGGCCGGTTACTGGAGTGTGTAGCGGCCGATACACACCCCCAACCCGCGCAGCGCGTGCGGCTCCATCTGCGTGGAAATAAAAAACAAATGGCGGGAAGATGTTCTTAATGCGTCAGTAAATGTCTCCGCCGCGCGGACCATCAGTGTGAAAGCATTTTTTGGCCTGTGGTGTGACTTTTTTCGCCCTGTTCACATGGTTTAAGGCTCCGTGTCATTATAGACGTTTGTAAAGTGTTTGAATGGCGGGAATGGTATGGTTGAGTTATTTTCATGGGTGGTGAGTGTATGTGTGTTTGTGCTGCTGTTAATATCCGGCAGCTCATATGGGCCGAAACCCGTCGGCCCGCGCGGGAAACACGTTTATTTACAACCCACTTGAATTACATTAAATTACACCGAACCCCACCAGACTAAAAGAAGGTTCCGTTTAAAGCGAACCTGTGTGTGTAAGAGAGAGAGAGAGAGAAGTAAATATGGGCCGCGAACAGCGTGTTTGGGTTTCGGTACATTTCAGGATCATGTCAACTGATTATGTATTCTTACATTTATTTTCATGAATGTCTATCTAGTTTCACAATAAACTCCTAAACAGAAGAAAACATGCTGTTCTGGAGTTTTGACACCACGACATTCGGAACTGAGATAAAAACATCTAATCTGATCCACAAAGTCTATTAAAAAGCAATTATTTAAGGTTTACAGTATCGCAACGATTAATCTGTGCAGTGTCAGGACTGAATACACGTGGCAAACACGTGTATAGCTGTTGGGGATAAATGGTTTTGATATGATGTTGCTCTTATAAAATTGACCTGTTGGTGTCAATCAACATTTCTGTGTCTGTATGTGAAATGGGGCAAATGTGTTAATGAAGTCGCTCCATGTTCCAGGTTCATTGCAGGTGTGTTATGATATCAAAGACAGAAAGTACAAACCAAAAAAAGTATGAAATGGCTGACAGATGTGTCAAAAGTTGATCTGTTTTGTTATGTCCTTTTAAAGGGATAGTCCACTCAAAAATGTAACTTCTTTAATAATTTATTCACCCTCATGTCATCCCAGATGTGTGTGACTTTCTTTCTTCTGCAGAACACAAATGAAGATTTTTAGAAGAATATCTCAGCTCTGCAGGTCCATACAATGCAAGTGAATGGTGACCAGAACTTTGAAGCCCCAAAAAGCACATAAAGGCAGCATAACATTACTTCCACAAGACTCCAGTGGTTTAATCAATGTCTTCTGAAGGGATCTAATTGGTTTTGGGTGAAAATAGACTAAAATATAACTCCCTTTTCACTATAAATCTTGACATCAGCAGTCTGCTTGGCGCTCAAGGTTTCAAGCGCAATTACACTTCCTAGCATTTTGCACATGCGTCAAGCACTGGAAAGTGTAATCGAGCTTGAAATCATGATCGTGCTTAGAGACTGCAATGGCAAGATGTACAGTGAAAAATGAGTTATATTTGGTCTATTCTCACCCAAAACCAATCATATCACTTCTGAAGAGATAGATTTGACCACTGGAGTCTTATGGATTACTTTTATGCTGTCTTTATGTTCTTTTTTGGAGTTTCCACTTTCACTTGCATTGTATGGACCTACAGAGCTGAAATATTCCTCTAAAAACCTAAGAAAGTCACACACATCTGGGATGGCATGAGGGTAAATCAATTATGATTTTTCATTTTTGGGTCAACTATCCCTTTAAAAAATCAACAATGTTTATTCCTTTACACTCTTATGACACACATTCAGAATAATCTTCCTAAACATTCCACAAGTTTCAGCACTGGTTATTGTGTCTTTCTCCTGATTGCTTGTAGATTGATGAGCTGCCAGAGGGTGCTGTGAAGCCACCAGCTAATAAATACCCCATCTTCTTTTTTGGCACCCATGAAACGTAAGTTTGTTTTGTGTAGAATGTGAGTGTGTAGTGCATGTGTTTGTGTTTCAGTAAAACATTCCTGATGAACGACTGTATAAATAATCAATAATCAGACACAGTATGTGTGTCTCTGCCCTCCCGCAGTGCTTTCCTGGGCCCAAAAGACCTGCTGCCCTACAAGGAATATAAAGACAAGTTTGGAAAGTCAAACAAGAGAAAAGGATTTAATGAAGGGCTGTGGGAAATTGAAAACAATCCTGGTGTCAAATTTACTGGTTACCAGGTCAGTTATGGGATTTTTGTGACCAAAATTTTTTTTTGTGAGGGCATGTAATGTGATAGGGCATAACCCTTAACTCTGCTACCAAAACTGTATGTTTAGGTCATGCAACAGCAGAGTTCATCAGAGACGGAAGGAGAGGGCGGGAATGCCGCTGATGCGAGCAGCGAGGGAGAAGAGGGCGATTCTGGCGGTGAGGAAGAGGAAGGAAAGATGAAGAGTGACAAGGTCGGGTCCAAGCGGAAAAAGAGTTCATCCTCAAAGGTGCAGAATTAGGATGTTTTCTTTTTTTTTTTTCTTTTTTTTTTAACTTGACACAGCTTTAAGTTTAATCAGCATTAAGTGTGATTTCATATGACTTAGAATGGATACTGCTGTATGTCATTCGATTTCTTTTTCAAATGACTTAGTTTTCATTTGGTTGGTGTAAATCTCATGTGATGCCAAAGGTCACTGCAGGCTCAGGTCAGTAGGGGGCAGAATATGCAATAGGATAGCTGCAAATTGTAGTGCAAAATATAGTGAATAGGGCTGTTGTAGTCCTAAAAACCAAAAGAGAATTGACATTTTCAAGCCATGGGTTCCCTCAGGAATTTCGAATATGGTTTTTGATTAAAATAATAGTACAACGAGTAAAATAAGGTACAACGTTGCTAAATAAAGACTACAACTACCATGATGTTTGTGACTTTATGTGCTTGACAAGTCCTACCATAACTGTTTTAGTCCTTAAAGGGGTAGTTCACCTTAAAAATTAAAATTCTCTCATCATTTACTCACCCTCATGCCATCTAAAACTTGTATGAATTTCTTTCTTCTGTGGAACACAAATTATTTTTATTTTTTTATGGTGTTTTTGTCCATACATTGCAAGTCAATGGGGTTGAAAACTTTTGAGCTCCAAAAAGGACATTAATAGATTTGTTGTGAAAAAGGAGTTACTTTTTGGTCTGTTTCTTACATAAGTGATTTTATCGCTTCAGAAGACATAGATTAAACCACTCGAGATGCATGGATTACTTTTATGCTGCCTTTATGTGCTTTTTGGAGCTTGAAAGTGTTGGACTTGAAATGTATAGACAAAACAAATGTGTTCTGCAGAAGAAAAAGTCATACGGGTTGGCTGAGTAAATGCACTATTCCTTTAAGAACTGACTTAAATTATTTTTTTAGTCGTAGTATTCCTTGTTTAAGTTAATAATGTTGGAAATAAATCTGATTGATCACAGTTGAAATTTCATCTTTACTGTATATTCCACACAGAGCGCTGCCAAGAGATAATGGTCTAAATACTGTATTTCCATAACCTCATGAAACCTTTGTACACTAGAATGATGAGTCGTCTCTGTTTGAATCTGAGTAATATTAATCAAAATCAATATTCAAAATAAGTTCAGCTTGAATAATCCAAATCTGACAGGTGTGAAGCCAAGTTCATCGCTGAAGGGTTTTATATATTTTAGAAAATAAGTCTGAATTGCTTACACCCCTGTCGCAGACCCCTTGCTTAGCAACAGCTGTTGCCTAGCAACAGTCTTGGATGTTCATATATGCAGGGAAGGTTACTGTGCTACTTGAACATGTTTAGTGTAGCCGCAGTTCTATCAGATTTCTTTCATTGCTGTTGATTTGTGAAGATCATTTTAGCTCATGAGCAGAACGTAGTTGAAGAACTGCAGCCTGGCAGGACAAGTGACCTGCTGCCCTTTAGGGTCAGGGGTCAACGTGTTTCATAAAGCATGTTTTCTGGTTAACATTCTCTTAGATGTCGTCCAAGCTGTCCAGGAAGTGTTCGGGTGATGAAGATCTGCAGAAGGATGGAAAAGATGAAGAGGAGGGCTCAGAGGCTGGTGACCATGACAACAATATCCTAAACTCTTCAGACAAGACATGCAGTCAAGTGGTGAGAACATTTAATATGCATGTCAAGAGCAATCTTTTATGATGGTCAGGTAATCATCATGAACAGGTAAAATACAGTAAAATTTCTGAAAGACAAATCATAAATGACTCTCAAAATATGAAGTTACTGAGTTGATTTGATCATAATTTATAACAGTGTTGAGTAATAACAGCATAACAGTATAAGTGCTCAGTAACTAGGGCTGTCTATTTAATGCATTGATTTAGAGTGGTTAATTATATAAAAAATAACATATAAAAAAATTAACGCAATTAATTGTACCCCCTGACCCATACGTAAATTCCCTGATAAAAGTATGTATTTTGCTACCATCGGAACTATTCAAGCTTGAAGTACATTTAACTTAGTGTTTTTTCAAGCCGCATCAGCAGAAGGTGGTCCGTGCACCTCGTCAAACCTCACAAGCAGCGCAGCCACAGAATGAGAGCCGGTCATACATGACACATTCTTGACAGCTGGACGAAACAACACAATGCAGGGGTCTCAAGACACGATTTTTTTTTCCTCTCCCCTTTTTCTCCCCAATTTGGAATGCCCAATTACCCAATGCACTCTAAATCCTCATGGTGGCGTAATGACTTGCCTCAATCCGGGTGGCGGAGGACAAATCCCAGTTGCCTCCGCGTCTGAGACCGTCAGCCCATGCATCTTATCATGTGGCTTGTTGAGTGCGTTACCGCGGAGACATAGTGCATATGGAGGCTTCACGGCATCGACCGCGGCATCCGCGCTCAACTCGCCACGCGCCCCACCGAGAGCGAGAACCACATTATAGCGACCACGAGGAGGTTACCCCATGTGACTATACCCTCCCTAACAACCGGGCCAATTTGGTTGCTTAGGAGACCTGGCTGGAGTCACTCAGCACACCCTGGATTCGAACTCGCAAACTCCAGGGGTGGTAGTCGGCGTTTTTACTCGCTGAGCTACCCAGGCCCCCCTTGAGACACGATTTTTTTGAGTTTCAACTACTTTTAACTTTCCACAGCATCCTAAAAAGACAGCATTTATGATGCTGTATCCAGCGAGATTCTCAAAGCGTCCGTCTAATGGATATGTACATAAACCGACAGTTAAAAATAGCACAGACGGAACACAAGTACGCGTCCTGTGAGAATAGGACAGAATGACCAACTCAATTGCAAAATGGATTTCTGTCGACTGTAGGCTTTTTTTCGATGATATGGAAATAAAACATCATACAGTGGCAATATTTTTGTTTGAAAGTAGCGGTTTCCTTCGTGGTGTCCTGCCATGGACACTATGCCTGTTTAATGTTTTCCGTATAGTAGGCTTATGAACAGAGATGTTAACCAGTTCCAGTGATTCCTTCAAGTCTTTAGCTGTCACTCTAGGGTCCTTTTTTACCTCATTGAGCATTCTGCGGTGTGCCCTTTGAGTCATCTTGGCTGGACGGCCACTTCTAGGGAGAGTAGCCACAGTACTAAATCGTCTCCATTTATAGATAATTTGTCTAACTGTGAACAGATGAATATCTAAGCTCTTCGAGATGTCTTTGTAACCCTTTTCAGCTTTATGCAAAACAACAATTCTTGATCGTAGGTCTTCTGAGATCTCTTTTTTTTTTTTTTTTGTGAGACATGGTCCACGTAAGCAGATGCTTCTTGTGAATAGCAAACAAAAAATGTTTGAGTGCTTTTTATAAGTTAAAGTAGCTCTAACTCATACCTCGTTTTATTAATTGGATGCCAGGTTTGCCAATCCTGACTCTAATTAGCTCTTTTAGCCAACCTACACTGTGAATTTTTGAATGATGTATTACATTTTTACTAGAGCAATATAATAATTTGTTTGTCTATACTTGTGACTTTGATTTGATTTTATGACCAATTAATGCAGAAAACCAGCTAATTCCAAAGGGTTCATAAACTTTTTCTGGCCACTGTATATATACTTCTAAAGCCACTATTTCTATTGGCCTATGATATCAATGCTTTACTTATCTGCCACAATAATGCAATGTATTTCAATCTGAATTAATAATTATATATTTGAATTATTATGTCTTAATTATATTGAATTAGGGGCCTTTCTCAGCAAATATTTATATATGCAGTTAATTGCACTGAATTCGATGAATTAATCAGCATATCATGTAAAAATTTGAATCGAATGACAGCCCTAGTAGTTATAACTATCTACACTAGTACCTGTCAGGTAAAAATCACTGAAGAAAACAATAGAAAAAAATTGAATTAGTGTGTGTGCTGAGAATCTAAGTCCGCTCCTGGATTGTTGTGATGTGGCATCATAACTGTGAGTGTTGTCATGAGTAATGTTTGAAGGTACAAAGTCAGCACTCTCAGTTAATATTTAATGACCCCATGAAACCAACATGATGAGAAGCATATTTGATTCATGTCTTTTAAAAGTCACATACATTTCATAGTTCAAAGTGTGTCCACTAGGGGTCCCAGTACTACAACTATTGTGTTTGAATTGTGTCTTCTGTTTGTGTCTTTTGCAGCAGAATCAGTCACTCCGGGAGGATCACTAGACTAGATGATCAGAAAATGGCTTGCGACGGCTCATATGTGATATTGTAAATGTACATTTTGGCAACTTATACTGATCGCTTGCAAACTCCTAGACATTATTATACATTTGATCATCTGTTTATTCTGGGTCAAATCAAACACATACATAGTAACACACAGTATACGTAATGCTTGGGATTAAACACAAACTACAGTCATTTCTTCATGCTGTTTTGAGTTTAGATTTAGCTCAAACCCATCTCGGATCTCTCATCTTTAGCATCGTTTCTCCTGTGCTGCTCATTAATGTGTGTTGTGTTTGACATTTCTTTCTTTCATTAGGAACAAACAGACAAACCGGTCAGACATTTGTATGTTTAACAAAATGTTTTCCCACTTTTATGTAATCAGACAAAAAGAATGGAAAAAAGTAGAATATGTATGAAGTATTGTGCACAAACAGAGAAAACTCAATATTATCTCCATACATTAGAATGTAGGACCTCTGTACAATTAGCCCACTGCTCATCTTTATAAGACAGTGAAATATCTGTTTCTGTGTCAGTGAATTGATTATTTTCTAGTGGCATGCTGGCTTTTACCTTCATTCCGTAGTTCACGTTTCATACTCGCGTTTCTGATGTTGAAAATGTCAGTCCGTTAATCCAGACCACGTTAATCACAAGTCCTCTTCCCTGCAGAAAACATGCCCTTGATTTGTTAAAATTTTATTTCTTGTCTTTGTTTTATATAAAGAATATATTCTATTTATTTTTTATGATAGTAGATGACACATCTGTGGTAAATTGTCACTCATCAATGTAGATGTCACTTTATTTTAATTTGTATTACCCTCATACATGTTGCATTTTCAAGGTTTGTAGCTACATGTAAACTGTTTTTCCTGTTTATTGACAACAAATTTTACAGAATAAACTCATTGGAATGCAAATGGTTTGCTGTTGGTTCATTTTTCAATATATTACATCTGACAGACAAAGTGAGTTTTCATTTCAGTCAGATCTTTATCATGTTTTATCGAAGTCTATTTGCAATATACTTCTGTTATCACTTTGTTCAATTTTGAGTTAAATTCTGAAACAAAATCAGGATACTGGTCCAACAAAAGCCACATTAAAACATTACTAACCCATTATTGAGCTTTTTAACAGAATACATACAGACAGTACATGAAACAGAACAGGCAAATATTTATTGTGTTAATAAATTTAAACTAAATTAATCAGAAGCTACATAATCTGTATTACACGAGTTTGCCACCAGAGAGTGTTTTCTGCAGAGTTCTGTCTTGCTTCTCATTTTAGTATTATAGACAGTCACTCCAGGTTTACTGTTTTGAAGTTTTGCCTGTGAGTGTTAAAGGGTTAGTTCACCCCAAAAATGAAAATTCTTTCGTCATTTACTCACCCTCATGCCATCCCAGATGTGTATGACTTTCTTTCTTCTGCTGAACACAAAGATTTTTAGAAGAATATTTCAGCTCTGTTGGTCCATACAATGCAAGTAAATAGTGACCAGAACTTTGAAACTCCAAAAAGCATATAAATGCAGCATAAAAGTAATCCATAAGACTCCAGTGGTTAAATTCATATCTTCAGAAGTGATATGATAAATGTGGGTGAGAAACAGATAAATATTTAAGTCCTTTTTTTCTATAACAGGGTTGCTGCAGACTTTTTACGACTTTTTTTTAAGACCTGAACAAAAACCATTTATACCGTATATCCATACAGAACAAACCCACACAATCTCAAAATAAATCATAGATTCTTTCACTTAAACCGGCTGGGGCACACATTCAACAAGGCCTTAGAACTTGTAATACTGCTTATCAGCAAAACAGTGTATGTGCAAGTTTAAAATACTCAAGACATGTTTTTATATATATACCCATCATATTAAAATTGGTTTATATACTAAAACATATTAATTAGACGTCGACCAATATTGGATTTTGCTGATACAAATAGTAATGTGAAAGACAAAAACAGAATAATCTGCCTATTATAAATTTCAATGCTTAATTTCTACCATGTGTGATCTGTGCAAATTAAAATAAAATGACTTAAGACTAATAGTTTTTAAAATCGATATATTTTTTTTTATTATTATTTTTATTATTATTATTATTTCTATCCTTTGACAGGACGGGCCAAAGCAGATTATCGTGCAACCAAAATACCAATAATAACCAGAAAGAGAAAGAAAGCAAAAAAAAAAAAAAAAAAAAAAAAAAAAAAATTTTGTGCATAATGCAAGACTTTTAACAATAAACAAGCCCGAAATTCACCAGGGACTCTTATTTTTGAAATGTATGTGCTTCACTGCTTCCAGCTGCTCATTAAAACAGATAAGGTAAATAAAATATGCACTCTCATGGTCATCTACAAGGTATTGCAATATAAACACTTAAAAGTAAACATTGTCATAATCAACAGTAGATCATCAGCGATCACTTGTCATAACTATCCGATATTCATTGATTTCTAAACGCTCTGAAGCCGCTGGAAACACTGAATCTCAAGTTCCTCCGCATGCTTTTTACTTTAAAGCCCGCACACACTGGCAAAATTGTGCTGTAGTAAAGACACCTCCACTTAAATCTCTGCGCTCTTAAAGGCACCTCCGGGCACCTTTACATTTGTGAAGGACACCTTTAGATTTGTGAATGAAAGGGGCAGGGGCTTACGCCCCTGTAGCCCCCATTCTGTGCATGTCAGGGCCAGGATTAGTTCAATTATTGTATCTTGGATTACAGATTTTGGATTTAAATGATCTACATAAACATTTGCAGATAATCCGCCTAAGTATGATGCATTACTGAGACTCGATTGATAACTCTCAAATTTTTCATTTTGTAAGCTGAGATGATAACATTTTACAATAAGGTTCTATTTGTTAACATTAGTTAATGCATTAGGTATCATGAACTAACTATGAACAATATATATTTTACAGCATTTATCAATCTTAGTTAATGTTAGTGAATAAAATACAGTTATTCATTGTTAGTTCATGTTAGTTCATAATGCATTAACTAATGTTAACATACACAACTTTTGATTTTAAAAATGTATTAGTATATGTTGAAACCATTAACCAAGATAATGCTGTAAATGTATTGTTGACTGTTAGTTCATGTTAACTAATGTTGCTAACTAATGGAACCTTATTGTAAAGTGTTCGCACAGAGATGAAAAAAGTAGGGTATTTTAGCTGCTTTGAAAGTTTTGTCACAACAAATTAAAACTTTTAATTAAAAAATGTAAAGCTAAAGTGTTTAATGTCTGCACCACTAGCTTCACCAAACAGAATAGTCAACATAATTACTGTTTTCAAACAGATTCCAGAAACCTTCCTGAATTGACATCTACAAATGAAAATGAAGTGAATATAAAATGAACTTGAAAGCAATCCCTCATGTGAAAATGTACCTTCATGATGCCGCAGGTGGATGTTGCTGTCCAGTTGTGTTTAGTAATCGTTCTCACTCAGATTTACTGCCACTTGCTGCTGTGATGAAAAGCACGAGGCGCGTGATGCAGCGGAAGCAGAGTGTTGATGCAGCAGCACATACAGCAGAATAAACGTGAGGAAAAAGTGCCAGCCACTCTGAAGTCATGCGGTATGTAAAGGGTGTCCGAGTGTGTAGTGACGCCCCGGTATGCATGAACTGAGCCTGACAGTAAACACGAGCACACAGATTTAGAGTAAGTGTGGAATGTGTGACTCTATTTATATCTGAAGCTTTCACATGCTGACACTAACTGTACAAAACAAACTTTTCAAGGACACACACACAGAGCTGCTCCAAACAACACAGACAGGCCTGTTTCTCTCTCTCTCTCTCACACACACACACACACACACTACTCGTTTTATAAGGGTGATGATGGTTTGGGGGACAGGATTGCCCAATTTCCATTGCACTCTAAGTCCTTGTGGTGGCGTAGTGACTTGCCTCCCTCCAGGTGGCAGAGGATGAATCTCAGTTGCCTCCGCGTCTGAGACCATCAATCCGCGCATCTTATCACGTGGCTTGTTTAGCGCATTACTGTGGAGACCTAGCGCGTGTGGAGGCTCACGCTATTCTCTGCGGCATCCACGCACAACTCACCACGCGCCCCACAGAGAGTGAGAACCACATTATAGCGACAACGTTACCCCATGTGACTCTACCCTCCCTAGCAACCGGGCCAATTTGGTTGCTTAGGAGACCTGGCTGGAGTCACTCAGCACACCCTGAATTCGAACTCACGACTCCAGGGGAGGTAGTCAGCATCTTTACTTGCTGAGCTACCCAGGCCCCCACAAGAGTTAATCATTATTAACACACAAGTTGTACTTCATCTTTGTAGCATGTTTACCAAAAGCATAGTTTTCAGTGCATAAAAAATATTCGTAATTTAACAAGAGCCTCAGACCACTCATAAATTCATGATGTGCAACTAAAACTTATCTTTCTCCTTGCTGTCACAATTTATTATAGACAAATTAAAAAGTTGCCAGTCATCTTACTGGTTTACTTGCGTACGTAGGCTAAGTTGATGTTAACTCGTATGACTTTCTTCTGCGGAACACAAATGAACATATTTTGCAGGTTATTTGAGATGTTGAGTTTGCAGGATATATTGCGTACTTTTAAAATGTACCGCGGTCACCAATAAGGTTGATAGTAAACACTAGAAATTAATATGCAATGTCTTATTGATGTATAATAACACCAGGATTGAGGACCTGGTAACCGCTTTCAGCATCATTGCTTTCAAAGCATCACAGTCTTGAAACCTGTTCTGTGTTCCACTTCCAATCGGGCCGGATATCAAGATTTATAGTGAATCAGGACTTAAATTTTTTTCTGTTTCTCACCTACAACCGATCATATCACTTCTGAAGACATGGATTAAACCACTTGAGTTGTATGGATTGCTTTTTTGCTGCCTTTATGTCCTTTTTGGAGCTTCAAAGTTCTGACCACCATTCACTTGCATTGTATGGATATAGTCACATCATATCTCCATCAAAATATCTTCATTTGTGTTCCACAGAAGAAAGTCATACAAGTTTGAGATGGCATGAAGGTGAGTACAGGATGAGAGACTTTTTGGGTGAACTGTTCCTTTAAAACTGTTATTCACAATGTTATTGTAAAACCCAGTCCAGCTCTGATAGAGATGTATCTGCTCACCAAGCCTCTAAGAATGCAGAATGCTGTGGCCACCACAAGGAGAATTGTAAAGATGAGGTCCACTGGTCTTTGTAACACTGTTTTCCTTTGGTCTTCCAGAATATTCTAAAAGAGAGTAAAAGCCAGTTTAAACTCTGTTGTCTTAAGGGCCGGTCACACTAGGCTTTGAGCATACACATTTTTTTCAGACAACGCAATGGACCAGGATATGATGTCACGTGGAATGGCTTTTTGTGTAAGTAAATACTAATATATTCAAAGTTTTAATATATATTGTCTACTCACGTTCCTGCAAAACTAAAAAAACACAGCTTTGAAATATGTATTCTTTATATTGAGTGTACGTGTGTGTGTCTGAGTGAATGTGTTTTCATGCCATTTGTTGTGGATCCAGTGAAGAAGATTGATTAAACACTCTGAAACACTTCCACACTAATACATAGACATATAACAGATGCAGCAGAAAGAGGATATTCAACTGGACACCCTATTTTCCTGAGAAAGCGAGACATAAACACACGCATACACTGTTTAACTCATAAATCAATATAGATTGACTGATACAGAGCTGAAAAACTAATCTTAATACTTCCATATATATTTAAAAGCAGCACTTCAGCAGTACAAACACTGATATTTCCTCTCATACTTACCCACAACATTCCCTGGAATGTAAACTATTATTCGCATGAGCACGGATCCGTCCCAGAAGGACCCAATCGCTCTGTATCTCACTCTACAAACACGACCATGAATGCATTAGTTTGTTTGTGTGCTGTTATGCACTTGTGTATGTATGTGGTGTGTGTGTTTTAACACAAGAGGACACACAAGTTCATTTGTGCATATACGTTATATGTGTATTTTGTTGGTAATGTGTGATTGTGTTGATGGTGTAGAAGTCAAAAATCCTCTGAAGAAAAATAAAAAGGGGGTTGTAAATATGTAATACTGTATGTAAGAGTGTTGGGTGTTTATAAAAGATGTATTGCTAGATACGAACCCCCACACTGTGGCTGTGACCATCAGCAGGTACGAGTTAATACACACAGAGAACGGTAATAATATACATAAATAAAGCAGTTAGAGTAAATGTATACTTATGTAGACTATTTATATATTACTGACAGGTAGGTCTAGTTAGTAAAACATGCAACTGTATAGAATTTCTTTATTTTTCTGTCCGTATTTTGGACAATTATATTGGATTTAAATAATATTGTAAACATTTCTATTATTTTAACAATTCATGTAATAATTCATGCTCAGTCTGCTCTGAACCCATTAATTTGATTGTGCTGTACTTGTCCAAATAAACCCCTCAAAGTCAAGTATATGGGGGTTTTCCATGGTTGATTATTACATTATTTGGTCCCCCCAGTCCTGAATATGTAGTGCTTAGTGCTGTTTGGGAGTGTTGAGCTCACAACTTCTTTCTCAACATTTAAACATGCTAATTTGTGTCTCCTTTCTTTCTCAGAGTGAATGTGTACCAGTGTTTCTAAAAGAGGTAGAGCTGCAGGTGAATATTATCTGACAGTCCTGTGTCCGCATGTCTATGTGTGTTGTGTTGGAGGTGAAGGATTTTAGCTGACTGTAAAGGTTAAGATGTTTTGTGTGTTTATGCCGTGCTTTGTTTAAATCTGGAGGTTTCTTAAAGGAGGAAACCAATTTGTTGTTAACTGGTATGTTTAGCAGCCTTTTGGTTCTTGTTCAAACTTGTGAAACTGTCTGTATATTTTATATATTATTAATAATAACAATACCTTTATATAGAACACATAGAATCAATTATAAGTACAATTACTAAATTAATAAATAGTTCAAACAAAAGCAGACATAAGTTCCATAGTAAGACATTAAAGTTGCAATATGTAATACATTTACTGTACTAATGCATAAAACATAATCATAATATGTTATCAGAGATTTAGGAAACATGCTAAGTTGAAATACTGGCTTCTGCGATAACAATGCTACAGCCAGTATATTCTACTTTGAAATGTCTGTTCTGGGCTGGAATTTCTGTTTGTGTTTTGGCCTGTGTGATCCCGCCCACTGCCCACTCACCAATAGTATTTTGACAACCGGGGTTGCCAGATCTGAAACTAGTTATCGAGCAAACACAGTGTGCAGCAGCCATGGAAGTCAACAATACATCTAGCTAACATTGACAGAGTTATAAAAAAATCCACATGAGCTGGTTTATAATGTGCAAACAATAAAAACATTGCAAACGTGTACATTAGCTCAGTGTTTCTCAACTGGTGGGTGGCGACCCAAAAGTCTTCACTTGATATTTCGGGATGCAGACCTCAACACTGATGTGACCCATTCCAATTCTAGTGAGACTTTTCTAGTTTAAAGCGTTGAGGAAGTGAAGTCAAACCCATCAAACAGTAGGCAGCCCTGACATGCCAAACAGCAATGAGGAGGAAATGAGCAACACTGTGCTATGTGCCAATAATAAAAAAAAACAAATTCATTACACATCATCACCTTTACAAAGTTTCACGATTTTATGAGTTATTTTTTTCATCAGTAATATAATTTTATTAATATCATTACAATTATTTAAGACTAGCAACACTGACCTAATCATGGTAATGAGGAGCCTTTCATCCTGTGTAATATGTATGTTCTGTTTGAATTATGTTTGAAATTAGGATACAAACAGGATACTAATGGGCTCATAGCATATAAATAAATATACTCTTCAATTTTTAAAAGGGGGGAAGAAAACTTCCTGTAACTTTTGTTGTTGACATCAACAACAAAAATAATGTCACTTGATGCATGTCCTTGTACTTGAAAACCATGAACAAAACTATGCAATATAAAAGGAAATGCGACACAGGATACATTAAATACAAGTTACGTTTTTACTGTAGTGGGTCGCCACTTGATTTCCAATGTAAAATCTCGTTCTGAAGCAAAACCATTTGAGAACCACTGCATTAGCTGATCAACTTACAGTGTAAGGCTGGTCACTTGCCATTGTCATTTTACTCTAGTGATGGGTCGTTCATGAACGATTTGTTCATTTTAAACGAATCTTTTATGTGACTCAGAAGAACGAGTAGTCTCAGAGAGTGATTCCTTCATTTTGTGTTGACCGCGCATGTGCATTGCGCAACCTCTGTTCGTTTGTTACGTGAAAACCGCATAGGCGCTGTACAGGAAACAGAAATGATTAGTTCACCTTTCAACTCTTTTGGTCTGAGTGGTTCGTTCTTTTGTCATGTGACAGCCGTATTCACTATGCATTGCTCTCACAGGAAACAGAAATGATTAGTTCACCTCTCGAGTCTTCTGATCCGAGTCATTCGTTCTTTTGTCACGCGTATACGCTATGCACATACGGCTGTCACGCGACAAAAGAACGAACGACTCGGACAAGAAGATTTCAGAGGTGAACTAATCATTTCTGTTTCTCATAATTTGTCCTTGGCTGCATTATCAATTTTTCCTTATTGGGACTATAATCAAAGTTTGCATAAGTAGACGTGTTGGGGGGGATTTTGCTATTGAAAATTTAAAAATTTAATTCTGCTCAAATGAACGAAATGACTTGAATGAAGATTCGTTCATTTTGCTGAACGAGACTCAAAGATTAAAGTCACTAAAATGATCCGATCTTCCCATCACTAGTTTACTCGTTCCTGTTGCGTGTCCTCAACCTGGCAACCCGCGTGAGCTTCGAGTCTGGGGTGGATTGGACGGGGGACACAACTTTCTCCAATATTTAGAATTTGGACTGCAGTACCCATTTTTAACGCTTGATGTCAATGTTACATATTGCTCCTTTAACAAAGCAGAACTGGTCAACCACTGATTAAATATGCTATATGCAAATCTATATAAATATGTTTCTTAGTCGGCAGATCTGATATTCTGAGCAGATTTTCCTTTTCCGAGGACATGAGGAACTTCAAATAGTCAGACTTCATTTGAAATGAATAATGGTGATGTATTAAAACCATTTGAATTCTCTATAATGAACAGCAATAGAGCAGAAGTGTCCAATATTAACACATATTGTTGACTGAACAACTGAATGCGTTACCATTTATTCCACATGGACACAAGGTCAGATATGAAAACATGCCCATAAACAGGGTGAAGATTAAGTTCAGATTTTAACCACATCTATCCATCTGTAATATCATATTGCAGCACTAGCTGGCAGTGCAGTCTTGTTTCTTGGTGTGGTGGCAAATAGAATTCACAATAGATTCACAACCTCAGATATAGAACCTTAAACAGTAATCCATGAACTGTAGTTAAAGGGATAGTTCACCAAAAAATTACAATTCTCTAAATATTTATTCACCCTCATGCCATCCCAGATGTGTATGCATTTCTTTCTTCTGCTGAACACAAACAAAGATTTTTAGAAGAATATCTCAATATGTTTCATCCCTCAGAGTGACCTGTCCTGGGATTTATTACTTTGCTCCATCCATCCATCCATCCAATAATTAAATATATTAATGTCACTTATATTTTTACTTTCTATAAAAGAATATTAATATTGATTAAATTCAGAATAGCCTCAATTGCCATTAAATGAATGTTGTATTGATACTGTCCATAAATGGCCAAAAATCACACATGATAAATCTTAAAAAGTTCACAGTGTCATTCGTCCTGCCATACATATATTTACACAGTGTACACATAGCTACAAACTCCTGCAAACAATCATAATCTTTCCATTTCCTCTCATTTTTATTGCATGAAACATTTGTGATAGATCTACATGGGTGTAGTTGCGTGTGTTTTGTGTCTTCTGTGTGCAGAGGCGGACCTACAGGACAGGCAAGCTAGGCCATTGCCTGGGGCACCAAGGTGGGGGCCCCCCGTGGGCGGCAGTAAAAGTAGTTCACTGCAACAACACTTGAAAGCAATGACTGGGTGAGGGGGTGAGACAGTGTGCTGCAGGGGGGGCCAAGAGACAGACAGATAACACAAGAACTGCTGTGTACCAGTTCACATGTTTGCCTGCATTGTGTAAGGGACGGACGGGATGAGAGAGTGAGACAGATACAGTGAGAGAGAGAGAGACAGGCATGACAGCACTGTTTCACATTTTTTCACACTCACTGTTGACGGATGAATGAGCTGCAGTTAGCCTGAATAATTCTGTTTGCTCAGACATCATCTACAACGTTTTTGTCTGTTATTTCTCAGGTGTGTTTGCATGTGCTGACTGCAGTGTGATGATGTATAGTGACTCAGATTGGACCTTTGTGTACCCATCAGCCCATACTGCTCTAGATGTGTCACATTTGCTTTGATTCATTCAGATCTGTTTTCTAGATGTGAATTCTGTTGTTATGCATAAAAGGAATGTTCATTTTTCACTGGATGAACTCAGACACTATGATAAAAGCTTCACTTTTCAGTAAGGAATGATTTTAATGATTTTACTTACACAAGAATGAAAGTACAGTTCAATTTAGAAGAGGAAAGAGATGCACGAGGCAAAACAAATAACCTAATTTCAAGTAAACACTGGAGATCAGATCGTGTGAACGTGTGATCTGTGTCAGTCAGGGTCATCAGGAGTCACCGGTTACTGTAATGTGACCTCTGACTGTAGGACTCGTGACTCGAGTATCGTTCACCGCGGCGGTCGTTCCAGCGGCGCTCCGGGAAATACTGTCCGCGACTCCTGCCCTCATGGTGCCGCTGCTCTGGACCTCTAAAGACACACATACACACGCATTTACAAATACACTATATTGCCAAAAGTATTTGCTCATCTGCCTTTAGACGCATATGAACTTAAGTGACATCCCATTCTTAATCTGTAGGGTTTAATATGACGTCGGCCCACCCTTTGCAGCTATAACAGCTTCAACTCTTCTGGTAAGGCTTTCCACAAGGTTTAGGAGTGCGTTTATGGGAATTTTTGACCATTCCTCCAGAAGCGCATTTGTGAGGTCAGACACTGATGTTGGACGAGAAGGCCTGGCTCGCAGTCTTCGCTCTAATTCATCCCAAAGGTGCTCTATCGGGTTGAGGTCAGGACTCTGTGCAGGCCAGTCAAGTTCTTCCACACCAAACTCGCTCATCCATGTCTTTATGGACCTTGCTTTGTGCACTGGTGCGCAGTCATGTTGGAACAGGAAGGGGCCATCCCCAAACTGTTCCCACGAAGTTGGGAGCTTGGAATTGTCCAAAATCTCTTGGTATGCTGAAGCATTCAGAGTTCCTTTCACTGGAAATAAGGGGCCAAGCCCAGCTCCTGAAAAACAACCCCACACCATAATCCCCCCTCCACCAAACTTCACAGTTGGCACAATGCAGTCAGACAAGTACCGTTCTCCTGGCAACCGCCAAACCCAGACTCGTCCATCAGATTGCCAGATGGAGAAGCGTGATTCGTCACTCCAGAGAACGCGTCTCCACTGCTCTAGAGTCCAGTGGCGGCGTGCTTTACACCACTGCATCCGACGCTTTGCATTGCACTTGGTGATGTATGGCTTGGATGCAGCTGCTCAGCCATGGAAACCCATTCCATGAAGCTCTCTACACACTGTTCTTGAGCTAATCTGAAGGCCACATGAACTTTGGAGGTCTGTAGCGATTGACTCTGCAGAAAGTTGGCGACCAATATAGTGTATATTCACTGAGCACAAAAAGAGTTCAGTGACCCCACATCATAATAAATAGACCAAACAAATTATATTTAAACATAACATAAATGCATTATGACTGCATAATAATATTTAGAGGGGTAAAGTTTAATTTAAGTTAAATATTTATTAAATATTCGCTTATGGTTCATAAGAGATCGTCTAAAAAGTCCACACACTGTGCTAAAACGTCACTGGTGTCCAAGGGTTCAAAGCAACTGCCTTGCATGTTCTATCTTAAACACTGTTATTAAAAATAACATTTAAACATTCTAAATATTGTAAATTGTATGTATAACTTACACTTTAATGGAATTAATTAATGAATACTTGGACACATCCGACATTTTAGTGCTGAGGGTGTAATTTTTAGACGGTCCCTTGAAAGCGCTAGTTAATGAAAGCCCAATAGAGTATTTTTAGGCATAATTCTCCAGCTACAACAAGCACTGACCGTTTGAGTTCAATGTCTTATGACTGTATGATATAGTCATATATTCTTTAACCTGATTAGGTTGGCTTGAAAGAGCCAAACTACTGATCTACTATTTAAGCTTATTATTTTTATTCTTCTTCTTAGACAAAATTATCATGAGTAACTCCTACAGTTTTTAAGCTACAACCACCAAATTCGCAACAGACCTTCAGGCTGTTCTGAAGTTTAATAGTTATTTCTTTTCTAACTGATCGAAATTACGGTATTCCCGTATCGGACTTCCGAACAGGACTGATTTTAAATTGTCTCCCATTCAAGGTGTGAAAACTTTTTCCTGTAATAAATCCTTTAGAGGATTCAATCTACTTACTATCACTCCACCACTCATACTTTCTATCTATCACTCCATCACTTTCTTTTTCTATCTTTCCATCACTCCACTCTTTTTATTCTTTCTTTCACTCTATCACTTTAACACCCTAGCAACTGCATACAACCTAGCAACCATTTAGTGCACCCTAGCAACCAAGACCCATTGACTTCCTTTCAAAATGGCTTAGGTGGATATCTCCTGATCAGAATGTCATAGAGTCTTCAGGTTTGACTCATTACACTCAGTCCAGCAAGCAGCCTTTTAGTATCACCCTGGCAACTGCCTAGCAACCAGATGGACTTACCCTAGCAACCATATAACAAAACAGCTATCTCTGCACCACAACATTGTAGAGACTTCAACTTTGGCTTATTTGACTCAAACCAGCAAGTAGCCTTTAAATATCATGCGGGAACATTTTTATCCACACCCTATCAACCATTTAGTGCACCTTAGAAACCAAGTAGCAAATCACATATCTCTGCAGCAGAACTATGTAGAGACTTACGGGTTGGGTCATTTGACTCAGGGTAGCAAAGTGCCTTTTGAGTATCATCTTGGTTGCTGCCTAGCAACCAAATGGGGTTACCCTAGCAACCAAGTAACAAATGACATATCTCTGTACCAGAACATTGTAGAGACTTCCGGTTTCATTCATTTGATTCATTGTAGCAAGGAGCATTTTGAGTATCACTTTGGTAACTGCCTAGCAACCAAATGAGCTCACCCTAGCAACCAAGTAGCAAAACACATATCTCTGCACCAGAACATCGTAGAGACTTCCGGGTTGGGTCATTTGACTCAGGCTAGCAAGGAGCCTTGTTAGTAGCACCCTAGCAGCTGCCTAGCAACCAGATGGGGTCACCCTAGCAACCGAGTAGCAAAAACATATCTCTGCACCAGAACATCATAGAGACTTCTGGGCTGAGACATTTGACTCAGGCTAGTAAGGAGCCTTCTTAGTATCACCCTGGTAACTACCTAGCAACCAAATACAAAAGCGTAGCCTAGCAAAGCAACATGCTAAAACATGCTATCAATGTCTAGCTATGTGTTACAACATGCAAGCAACATGCTAAAGCATATTAGCAATGCCTAGCTAAGCATTCTATCTATCAATAAACTTTCAGACTAGGCTTTTTAAAGCCAACATAAAGTTTGTCCTGACAAACTTCTCTAGTTGTGCTAAAGATATCATTGTAAAATTATCGGTTCCAGAGAGCGTGGGTAGGAGAAACTGAATGTGAAACGAATAACTAACCATCAACACCTGGAGATAAGGTAGAAGTTCAGAGTTAGTTTCGCATCTCTGGTGCCAGCTCCAGTTTCAGCTCTTCTTAATGTGGATTATACAAGCTGTTCTGTTATGCTTGCTCTTATAGTGCAATTTCCCCATGTTATGATCACAAAACCCGATCTGGATATAATATTCTGCCTTTTTGAATGCACCTGAGCCCAACTCATTAGAGATCGCTCTTATTTTGCAAGCATTCATTATAAAATATTTTTTGCATGTATAGCCTACATCTCTTTGGTTTTCATTTCTCGAAACAACATACAGAACACACTTATGTTATTTATAATGAGGTATTTTTGTCTTTTATTTAATGTTTTGCACTGATTAATGCAGAAGCAAGACAAATGTAGTGCAACAAGTTTGACAAAACAAACAGTGAAGCAACTCTGATGAAACAGCACACAGGAACAGATGTAAAGAAACAGGTATGAAGAAACAGCAGCTAGCATTATACAGGGTCATACCGCACCTGCAATGGCACACTTATTATGAAAACACTTAAAAACATAAAATTGGAACCCTTATAAACCATTCCACTATAGCCCAATTAAATGCCTTACCTTCAATGAGAAAGGCTCTTACCAGCATACACTAAGCTCACCACATCAACGCACTTCAGCCTAATAATATATACAGATTAGTTTTTCTCAATCGATTTGGCACATTTACATTGTACATTTGAAACAAATGTACAATTGTCAAAAAACTAAGTACAATCCTCACATCATGTGGTACATTCAGCACACCACTCTATGTGACCTGCAAAAGATGATTACTCAATCAAAAGAATTAACTCATGTTTCAAATGTAAATAAATCCATCAATGAATAAATCATTGTCATCAAAACAAAAGGTTCATTTATCATTGCTTAGACCAAGACAATCAAAATGCAAAGACATTTTGTCAAATGACAGTGTATTCTGAAAGTGTGATAGTTACCCACTATGTAATATTGTGCAGTTGCTAACATTTTATATGTAGGCAGCTGAATAGTATTGATTTCAAAAAGTCATGGCACACACTATACTATCAACAAAACATTTATTCAAACATTTCTCATCATTGTATGTACACACTTTACAGCCAACTGAAAATATGTAAAGAAAGCTTGTACAGAAAAAAAATATATACAACATTCAGGAACTACAATATGTGCAAGAAAAAAGAATATATGCTGCAAGTTCATCAACCTCATGGGTCTTCCAATCTCTCCTCTCTGTCTGGCCACAACATTTCATCTACATCACACCTGATATCCTCCCTAGCAATGCAACGAGGGAAAAATCTTTTGGCATGATGCAGCCACCCCCTACAACAATCTGCTGTGATATCCTCACAACCAGCATCCATTGCACCCAGTAAGGACAACTGGTCGTGAGGACAGTGATCATAGACCTTCCATCTCCATGCAGAAAATAACTCCTCAATGGGATTTAGGAATGAGGAGTATGGTGGGAGAAACTCCATCAAAAAAAGTTGGTGGGCAACAAACCATTCCCTGACTATATTTGAAGGATGGAAACTTACGTTGTCCCAAACTATAACATATGTTGGCAAGTCATTTCTTACCAACCCCCTCTCATTCTCAGGAATTGGGGGGGGGGGAGGGTTATTTGGCTTTTTTGGAAGGTTCTCGGGGAGTGACTGTGGAGAGGGATTTGTAGTTTAGTTGGGTATGTGTTTTATTGATTTTGTTTGAATGTATATCTTGGTTTTTTTTAATGTATTTTTTGTATTTATTTTATTTTGATGATCCAGTTGTTGGCGACCATAGTAGTGCATGTCATTCACAAATAATGTGAATAATTGATTCTGTTTGTTATGTCGTGTTTGTATATTTTATCTTTGGAATCAATAAAATTGTTAATAACAAATAGTCATTTGACGATTGTGCCAAAGTGATTGAGAAAAACTGTAATATTGGTACTGTTGGGTACAGGTGCAAGAATAAAAAGCAAATGCACAACTAACCGGGAGAAAGAGAACAAAGCTGAAGATTTGATCCTGCTGCTTCTCTTGCTAATTAAATGCAAGATATGCACTAAATAGTTTACAGGGAAGATAACAAACACAACGTCCTCTTTATGAACACCATTTATCAATCAAATACTTAACACACATCAATCACAAGGGAGAGGCACACGTGTGCTCAGTAACGGAGAACTTAGCTTAATATTAGCTACAGCATTCTCTTATAAGAGGCGCACACCAAGTGCGCTCAATAGGGAATGCGCATAGACACTGACATACATAATGATTAAAAAAACAAACACATTAAAGCCATCTCAGTCACTTATAATTATGATGCATGAAACTTTTTTAAACTCATAGTAATTGAGATAGATACCTTCATTTAAAAATGCACTTGTTACACTGGACTATTTAAAATGAACTAGTGAATTTAAAAATGTGCTTAAAAATTCTTAAAAGTATCTTAAAGGAAATGGTGACCATTTACAAGACCTGTACATGCTGATTATAGCCTACTGATTAACTTCTAACCTAAAATCTTGATGTAGCCTATCATTCAATTTATCCAAGAATGTTACTGGATTAGTCATTCTAAAGAACAGCATGACAACATGGCTTAAATGTGTGGGTAAAACCAGAATGTCAGGATGTACTGACTTATTGAAACATTTGTCATGAGCCTGTTTTTTTTGTTTGTTTGTTTTTTTTACTCAAATTTGGTGAATCTTTGGTTGTCTTTAAAAAATGTGCATGTCCGCAAATATTAAAACCACAAACGATGTTTTGTGTACAGCTGCCCCCCTACAAGCATACTCGGCACCACCCTGACCCCCCCAGTCAAAATGGTCTAGAATCGCCTCTGAAGCTCTCGTATTTTTTGTCATTGTGAAGCTTTGGTAAACAACGTACATTAGAAGATGTAATCCAAATATGTGTACATTTAGAGACAATTTTATGGATTCTCATATGTTTACTTCACATTTCTTTAGAATTGGATTGTCATTCAGTTTTCCTCTAAATTATGCGACTCTCATGGTGTGTTACATATGGACAGAAAAAGAGGGGTACATATAGAAGAGAGTTATTACATCACAGCTAGTTTATTTTTTCTGTCGAGTTTAGATAAGCAACTTCTACTATGTATTAGATCATTTATTTTTCATGAGTGGTTGAGATGGCATTGCTAGCTTTTGAACCTATACTGTGTTACAAAAATGAATGCTTGTTAGTGAAAGATAGTAGCTTAAATACTCCATGCTTTCTTTTCTCTTTCTAAGAGCATTACTGAAGTCTTTACAACACCCCAGACAAGCACACAATTCAATTCAATCACAATATGGTATTACTGATATCGATATGGCCTTCTCTCATTATTTTACCTAATTCTGTGTGTTACAATGAGAATATTCATGCTGAATTGATCTGATATCTGAATTTATATTATTATTTACTTAATTATTTAGCAGTTCCATGGACTTCCAGTGAAGCCTCCTGCTCTGCTCATGATGAAGATGATCTTCACACATCCAGCAGTGCCATCAGCAGTACCACAACAGCAGGTATTTCCATCACATCAACACCTCATAAAGAGAAAGAGGCCACACCACTCCCCAGCGGTATCACCTCAACAACAGAAGGCAGTCAGATCTCTGTAATAATATCAGATGACCCCGTGCAATGGTGTCAAGTGATGCTGTGTGCTGTAAAATAGCAGTCCTGAGTGCACGTTTAATGTTTTATGTTTTGTTTGTATTACAACGTGCACTTTAAAAAAGAATTATATTATTGCATGAATTTAATATATGTGCATTTTAAATATAGCCTACTGCAAATGTTCTGTTTGAAATGTTCATGTTACTTTTGGAAAATAAATGGTTAGTGTTATAAAAGGGTGTTTGTGTGTGTATTGGGGAGGGAGTTATGCGATTCTGCTGTTCTTCTGCTTTTTCTTCCAGTTGACTGTATTTATGTGACATGCTGCCTGAGGCTGAAGAGGGTGCTTTAGAGGATAAAAATAGATGAACATCAGCCACACAGTAACACACACTCATAAATACTCAAACATACTCACCTCCTCCAGGACAACACATGCTAACTGCACACACACACACAGAACAGCGTCTACACCAGTGATGCGGACTAACACGCCTTTAATTGGCACTTTTCAAGCACTCATCGCACAGTCAGTTCTGATTCAGGACACATTGTGCTGCAGGGGGATTGAGAGACAGACAGATAACAAGAACTGCTGTGTACTAGTTCACATGTTTGCCTGCATTGTGTAAGGGACGGACGGGATGAGAGAGTGAGACAGATACAGTGAGAGAGAGAGAGACAGGCATGACAGCACTGTTTCACATTTTTTCACACTCACTGTTGACGGATGAATGAGCTGCAGTTAGCCTGAATAATTCTGTTTGCTCAGACATCATCTACAACGTTTTTGTCTGTTATTTCTCAGGTGTGTTTGCATGTGCTGACTGCAGTGTGATGATGTATAGTGACTCAGATTGGACCTTTGTGTACCCATCAGCCCATACTGCTCTAGATGTGTCACATTTGCTTTGATTCATTCAGATCTGTTTTCTAGATGTGAATTCTGTTGTTATGCATAAAAGGAATGTTCATTTTTCACTGGATGAACTCAGACACTATGATAAAAGCTTCACTTTTCAGTAAGGAATGATTTTAATGACTTTACTTACACAAGAATGAAAGTACAGTTCAATTTAGAAGAGGAAAGAGATGCACGAGGCAAAACAAATAACCTAATTTCAAGTAAACACTGGAGATCAGATCGTGTGAACGTGTGATCTGTGTCGGTCAGTGTCATCAGGAGTCACCGGTTACTGTAATGTGACCTCTGACTGTAGGACTCGTGACTCGAGTATCGTTCACCGCGGCGGTCGTTCCAGCGGCGCTCCGGGAAATACTGTCCGCGACTCCTGCCCTCGTGGTGCCACTGCTCCGGACCTCTACACACACAGACATTTACAAATATATTCACTGAGCAGAAGGAAAAAAAAACACATTAGATTATTTAAATTTACAACTCTTAATGACCGTCTGTCTCTGCGCCCGCGCGCTTTCCAGTCCTCCAGGACAGGTGGCACGTCTGGCGCGCGCTGCCGATACCGCTGGAACTCCGCGTCCTCCGGGCCAAACCGCGACGCGAACTGCGCGTCAAAGTCGGTAGCGCTAGACATTTCACCCCTTAACGGAAACTTGCGCCTATAGATTTCACCAAACCAATTCAGCGTGAAACTTAAATTAGGCTAAGTTTTGAAAGTCAAATAAATAACAGTACTTAACTAAATGGTTCTTTATGGACAACGTGAAATCTCACCTGCACAAAAGCTAAATAACAGCGCTACGCGTAGTGTGCAACTTCTATATGACTCCGTGAGGGCTTCAACAAAGGTTCCGGCAGGTTCTGTTCCCCTTCTGTTCACAACAGAGATGTTCTATACTGTGGTACCAACATCTGCGCTTTTACCATAGTAGACAGCGTACGGTCAACTAGCGTGTTACATCAGTACGTCACCGTTTGCGGACACCATACAAATAAATGAGAGAGCCGTAAATTGACACGTACCTGTCGCAAAATCGTCCGCAACTTCCCTTGCTGTTTTGCAATTTATCGTAGTAAACTCAGTGTAAAACATGTTGAAGATGATCGGACAGTCTGTCAATTCATTAAGTGATGAGCTGTTTCCTCACAAAAGCAGTTTATTCAGCACACTGAAGCATCTCTTCCATAGACGTAGATTAAATTTTTTTTTTTTTTTTTTTTTTTTTTTTTTTTACTCCTCGCCGGTGTACCGCCGCGTTGCGCTTGGTTTTGCTAACCTTGCAGGCTCTACTTGATAGAAGGGCTCTGCTCACAATGCGGTTTTATTATTATTATTATTATTATTATTATTAAATAAATAAATACTAAGACGTGTGTAAAATATTCAATCTGATTTCGACGTTTTTTGTTTGTCCATTGATAACAGTTCTGTGGAACGAATGCATTAGTTTTTTTGCGTGTATAAACTGGTTTATACAGACGCCGGTTTAGTCTTTCGTTGGTTTGACGGTTTAATTAATAATGCAGCTGGTCGATTGGATCAGTTGACACGCCTTCCACAAACGAGCCCAAAAATGACGCGTTTCTTCTGATACCTGCAGACTCGCGGCGGAACATATTAGTTCAGCTGAAATGTAAGTGGGAGAAGTTTAATATTACCATAATAATAACCATAACTAAAGTTTCTCAGTTAGTTCGGAGGTTTATCGCGTCCTCACGGAGTAAATATGTAGTTACAGCGATCTGATGGATAGAGACTTGATGTATAAAGGGAAATAATATCAAATTGATCCTCTGGGTCTGGGTGTGTGGGTGTGTGTGGGTGTGTGTGGGGGGGGGCTGAAGCGCGTCTGACGTCTGTCGCTCAGTTTGAATTCATGATCTTCTGCTGCGGAATGAATTCAAACACTCTCACTGATATATTTCACTAGTGCCGCCTTTAAATATTAAACAGCAGGTGAAACTTAGTTATATCTCAGTGACGGGACCTGGAGGAATAACGCACGGCGGAATAGTTCGGGAATATCACATTTCAGCTGTAGCGACATATATCGGGCTGGAACCGATGCGGGAGATTTGACTGTTTCTGCAACTAGAGACGCAACATAAACGCCGTAGATCCTATCTAAAGTCACTGAAATGGGGTGAGTGACGTTGACTGTTGTGTTGGTTTTCGTTGTTGTTATTTCTCCGACAGATCTCGATTTCTTTATGGATGAAAAACGACAGCGCAAAGGTTGAAGGTTAGTCTACATTTGTGGGCGCGTGAGGCAGAATCAAATCAGAAAAAGTTTGAGGACATTATTAAAACATAAAGCAATACTGTACTGCTCGATTAGGATTTATCCATATGAACACATGTAGATCCGGTGCGCGTTAATCGTTTTAATTTGATTTGTAAAGTGAATTAATTCGCCTTCGTGGCGCGTGATCATGGACAGATGACACGCGCTTGACATCATATTTGGTATAAAATCACTGCCTGGTGATTTTGTAATAACAATGGCTGAAGTCTGTGACGGTCTTTTAAGAGTAAGGAGTCAGATTGTGTGTTTTGTGGTTATACAGCAGGTGATTTGTTGGCTTTTATTTATGCGCACATTCAGCAGCCCCCGCACGAGCTCGCGCCGCTCTCGAAAAAAAAACACCCTTCAGCTAAAACATCTAAGATTTGATGTTTAATAGTCGAGTGGACTGGACTTTATTAAATGTACATACATAAAAAAAATAGATTAAAACAGTGTTAAATCTATATGTAAATGTATATAGCTGATGACAGCTGAGTCGGCAGCAGTGCTGTCACTCTGAACAACTCTCTAGTGTGTGTGTGTGTGTGTGTGTGTGTGTGTGTGTGTGTCTGTCACACCGGTCTGAACTCGGCTTGCCTTGAGCACTGCTGGGTTTCTTAAGGAGCTGCAGGACAGGTTTGTGCAGTCAGTTCGGTTTCTCTTACACAATAGCATGATACAAGTTAATAAAAACAGCTCTGTGTAATTAGTACATCATTAAGAAAGACAGTACCTGGTTTCTGTCACTCAGTGGAACTTGAGACTTATGAGAGTAGTGTGTTCTGAGCACACTTTCAGTATGTCCAACCAAAACATAAGAGTAAATATCCCAGATATAGTCAGAGCAGTGTCTAATACACTCACTGAGCACTTTATTAGGAACACTATGGTCTTAATAAAGTGTCCAATGTGGTCTTCTGCTGTTGTAGCCCATCTGCCTCAAGGTTCGACATGTTGTGCATTCTGAGATGTTATTCTGCTCACCACAATTGTATAGAGTGGTTATCTGAGTCACCGCAGACATTCTGTCAGTTTGAACCAGTCTGCCAATTCTCGGTTGACCTCTCATCAACAAGGCGTTTCCAACCGCAGAACTGCCGCTCACTGGATGTTTTTTGTTTTTGGCACCATTCTGAGTAAATTCTGTTGTGTGTGAAAATCCCAGGAGATCAGCAGTTACAGAAATACTGAAACCAGCCCGTCTGGCACCAACAGTCATGCCACGGTCAAAATTACTGAGATCATATTTTTCCCCATTCTGATGGTTGATGTGAACATTAATTGAAGCTCCTGACCCATATCTGCATGATTTTATGCATTTCACTGCTGCCACACGATTGGCTGATTAGATAATCACATTAAGTGTACATGTGTACCTTATAAAGTGATCAGTGAGTGTATATATTTCAGTAATTAAAAGCTATAGTCTGACCAATGTTCAGAATGTATTAGGTCTACAGTAAATATCTAGAATGTGTTTTTGTGATCCAGCATAGATGACACAATTTGCAGTGACTGAGGCTTTAAATCAGGTTGACTATAATCAGCATATAAGTTACTTCATTGCTTTGTGTTCCATTTTCCACTGAGTTTATTTTATCTCTGTAATGTTGATCGATTACGGCTTAGTTTTCAGCTTCAGGCTGTTTTAGTGACAGGACGGTTATAGATTAACCTCATTCTACACATAAACCTGTTACAGCATGGAATCTCTCTTTCTGCTGTTTGGAATGGATGAAGCTAATAAAGCGTGTAGTCAGGATTTGACCCTAAACCGCCAGACATTACGTGACGCTGGATGCCTCATGAGTTCATGCTGTAGGAACCATCTTCAAGTTCACTGGCTGTCAGGGGTTCAGTAAGTTGTTGCACTGGAGTGTCTATTTAAAGTACTTTTGAGAGGCTGGAGCTTCACGCTGCTGCTGGTCTCCAGTTACATGAATGGAAAGAGTTTATTGATGCTGATCTGTCACATTGTGAAGTCACTGTCTGCAAAACCAACTGCAGGTCAAACTGTACAGCATTTGTGTGTGTAGCGGTCGCACAACGTTCAGAACCCCACTATAGTGCTTAACGGCGGGTAAATGACTGCGGGTTTCCAGTGGGGATTGAAGCCTCTATCAGCAGATGGTGTTGGCTTCAACCATCTGCTCCAGCCCTGCAAGCCAAAGTAAATGACTTAATACACTGTATTGCTAGTAACTGCAAAAAAGCAGTGCTGATCATTCACTGCTGAATCAAGAACCACCATCAGATCTTGAGTTTACATCAAATTCCGTTGTATAGTTTCATCAGGAACGTCAGTGAAAGTGAATGATGATATGGTGTAGCAGCAAACGCTCTTGAGCAACAGATCTAATGTTGCCTTGCGGATTTTCTTAAACCTAGAAAAGCTGTTAATCTCAAACAGCTTATTAGAGCAGCCAGTAATGGTGAAAGTGAATAAACAGAACTGCTAGACCTGGAAGAAACAAATGATACTAGCTGATCACTTGTCTTTCACACTTGTGTACTTACAGACTTTCTCTGATCTGATTTCTTATGGAAAAATTAATATGCAGACAGTTATTTATTTAGTCTAGTCCTGTGACCAAACTGGACTTGTGTGCCAGGTCACTGTTGAACTGAAGTGAATTGACTTCAATTCAACTGATTTCAATTTTACTGAACTTTTCAGCTTTGGGATGAGTTAAATCAAAGTCCCTTTCAAGGCAAGTCAGTCCACGGGCAGCTATTGTTTTTATGGATACAAGCGTCATGAAAGTACAGCTCCTATCTACTTGAATGAGGAAAGACTGAAATCTAGTTGGTCAAATTACAATCATAAAACACATTTCAATTTAACAGTAAAATCTGACAACACTGGTATTATAAATTATGCTTCTTTTGCTTAGATCATGCTAAAAAGGAAATTCTTTTTGCAGGCTAATCAAGCTAATCTGCATGCATGTTTTCTAGGTAACTGTCTGTATCTGAAAGTTGATTGGCTCTTGTGAGGCAGGACTTCCTTTTCTACACCCTCCATATTGGGTGTTCCAGTTTAATTCCAATAGTCAAGCTAAATAGTCTCTGGCTAAACCTCCTGATTTAGAGCAAACTGAAGTTTAGACACAATGGAGGACATTTCTGGGTCACGTCTGCCCGAGGAAGGATTCAGTATAACATACATTTATGTACTTGAACAAGTAATCTATCCTCAAAGTACCAGTTAAGCCCCGTTCACACATGCAGTGACTTTATTTCTTGATGTCGCTAGTCCCTGTACGTCAATAGTGGGCGTTCCTACTGCTGTCGCTCTAACGTTATTGGTGGACTGCACATCTGGCCATATCTTTTGAAAATCTGATCAGAGATGAGACATATTGCAAGTAAAACTAAGATTTCATTCTAATGTGAATTAGAGGAATTCGTTTTCTTGTCCCTAAAAATGCACATTCTGCAGAGAGAGTGTTTTAGCTATATAAACTGCAGCAGTGCTCATTGGATCATATCATTAACAGAATGAACGATCTATCAGTGTACGAATCAAACTCACTCAGACTGCCGACAGTTTCTTTTCTACGCATAATTTTTTATTATATCCATGTATGTGGTTACAGATAAATCATAGAACAGTGAAATCATTCACAGAACGATTTCTTGCACACGACTCCAGTATCTCAAAGGAGACGGATCACGTAAGCTTCAGTGACACTCTCTTCACTCCTATTGGTAGTTGCTGCCGAAAATCGCTCATCATTAGCATAAAGTCAATTTAGGTGCCGGCCAATGTGTCCGGGAATTATAAAGTTTACCAGACAAATTGGAAAAAATCTAATTTCGGTATTTTATTTTGCACTGTAATTCGATGGACTGTGCATAATATGCAATATAGTAATGACCCAATCAAAAAACATTTGTTCATTATAGCTGTTTTTTAATAAAAAAAAAAAAAAAAAAAAAAAATGGCAGTCATGGATTTAGAGTCTAATTAAGAAAAAACATTCAGACCAAAAACAGAGGGCAAAGCAAAAAGCTAAACTGCAATTTGCCACATCATTTTTGCTCACAAAGAAATATTAAAATAACAAAAATCTCGAAGTTATGTCAAATAATTTCTCACATTGGCTTGTTTCTTTCTCTTAATTTTTATGACATTTTTCTCAGATTTCACATAGCACAGAAGCGTTTTGCTGCCAACATTAAGTCAAATGTGTGCAGCGTTTCTCTACAGCTTGAGATGCACATAATCATGGTGTCCTTCTCCACAAGATGAAAAAGCAATGCTGTTTTAATGCGATTCTGAATTGCAAAGCTTTTCGCTATGGGCATGCGAGATGGGAATAACGCAGGCTTCTCTTGCCAGAGTATGGGATACAACGTGCAAATTAGGTTTTCACAAACAGGCAGCGAAGCGTCACGCTGTACATTTGTGGCATCAACTAAACGGGTTGCTGATGCTTCCTGTTAATATTTTCACCGAACGTTGTGTCTGAAATTGTTTTAATTTGTCAGACATTGGGATGTTTTTTTACGGTCAGAAACTGGTAATTACCGGCTAAAGGAAACTCTGCCCACATCTAGCCGCCAACCATCGCTGTGGCTTAAGACACCAGAAGTCGCCAGCTTTCATTGAAAATGAATGAGATCCTGTAGCTGCATGTGTGAATGGAGCTTTAAACTGGTGATGCAGAAGTTTTCCGAAATAATAATTATACTATATAGACTCTTGTTTGAACATTAAAAGTGAAGCAGAACATGACCTGACCTGATGTTCTGCAGTTGCATCAGTGCAAACATTATTTGTTGTTGAAATGATGCTTACCTCAGTCACTGTGTGAATTTAACTAACAATGTATGATTTAATGTCTTAAAGTTGATGCAACTTTTTCAGTGTTAAAATACTTCCTTCTATCCCAACTTAATAGGCAGATACAACTATAAGTAAGCCATTCATAGGTTAATTTTCAGAAAGTTTGTTTTTGCGAGTGGCGCAGGAACTGCATACTTCAGCTTTAAGTGTGTATTTATATCCCTGATTGTATAGTACTGTGACTATTCAGGTGTCAGTTTTGGTGTCACACAGCAGATGGTATGAGTGCTGTCTGTCAGGGACTTTAATGAAAAGCAGTAATGTTGAAAATATATCAGAACTACAGTAAGCTGTTCTAAACATCTCATGGTGTTTTTACTGTAGTATTGTGTGGGTGGTTTATGATGTCACAGCGAACGAGTTTCAAGGGGATCTGTGTCACACCCTCAATAGAATGTGTGACTGTGGAACCGGTTGCTTGTACTGTATAGTTCCTGAATGTTCCGTCATCGGAAGTATTTGCTATGTGATTGAGTTTCATGATTATGATTGTACTTATTAAACTGTTAAAGGCTGATTTAAATCTTGTGTTTGAGGGGACATGAGTTTGTGTTTGAGCATACTGATGCACTGACAGCAGAACTGGAATGGAATGTGAGTTGGATGTTCAGTCACAGCGTAGTGTCCTTTAAAGCTCCACCCACCCCTCACAGTCGGCTCCGATCAGAGCTGAGTTCAGCTGAGTTGTGAGGTCAGAGTTCAGGTGGGGCTCCTGAGGGGACACGTGTGTGTGTGTGTGTGTGTGTGTGTGTGCAGGTAGAACTGCATTCCTGGCATAGCTCAGCTGATACTCTTTGAATGTGCTAGATTGTTTGGTGTGATTGTGTTTGAGGTGGAGAACGGGAGTGTCAAACACGAACATACACACATGTCAAGATATGTTCAGGGTGACTGTATAGAGTGATGCAGCTGAAACACACACTGATGTGACTTAACATGATTGTGCTCACAGCTATTGTTCCTCTCCATGTCTGCTGAGTTTGAGATGATGATGTCATAAACAGCGGTTGAGTTTCTTACTATTTCTTATAAACGGGATGTAGGATGGTAGTTTGCCATTCCAAGCTCAGCAACAGAGCCGCATATAGATGTACTGTAATAATAGGGAAAGCAATGTCCTTCAGCAGGCCAGTGGGATTGGATGATGTTTGTCATCTGGCGTTGCAGCTCAGGTAAAGCTGACTAACAGCTGAAAGATAAGCAGGTTGCGATTTTGGCCACGTTCACACACTGCAGTTTTGGAAGTGACAAATGCATTTATTTGCAATGGTTAACATACAACAGCAACGATTTGCCATCTCAAAGCTGTAAACAAAAAAACTTGCTGTTCACTATTTTTGACAAGTATTAGTAATAGGGCTGTCACTGTCCATTATTTGTGTAATCAAGCAATCTAATGATTTAAAAAAATGTATCGAGTAATCTGAAAAATGTAATAACTCGGATTGCATAAAGTTGTCTGACGTGACGTTTGGCTAAAATGCATTAATTAACCTTAGTTTTGATGTACTCTACGATTGAACAACTATAAAACGATTGTGCAGACAATATCTAAAGCCAACAGTAGGGTTGGGGAGTAACGGAATAAATGTAACAGGATTACGCATTTAAAATACAAAATATTAGTAACTGTATTCTGATTACCAACGATTTAAATTGTAACTAGTGGAATACAGTTACATTCAAAAGTATTTTGGTTACTGAAGAGATTACTTTGCATTTTATTGTTATTTGTTTAATGTAGTATTTAGTCTATTCAGCTGGAAAACATTTGTCCGTATAAATGATGCGATTAGATGATGTCATCATGTACACTGTGGGGTTTTGAAGTTTGGAGCAGCAGAAATAGTTAACGTTGTGTAAATTGTCATTTGAACATTTAGCTTTATGCTAAGTTAAATGCTATTTCTAGTCCTTTTACATGCACCTGTTACTAGGCATGATTATATTTGTTTTATCAAGAAAATCTACATTAGATCATAATTATTTTCCTCTAGTAAGACATTTGATATTAGGGTAAAAATCTTATTCTTGATGAGAAATTATTTTTGCATTGTTTTCCTTCAAAAATATTGGAAAAATCCTTAAAACAAGGTAAATTTGCTTTATCTTGTTTTAGAAGCAACACTGCATAATGTATTTGGGCTTTTTTCAGAGATTGTATTTTATTTTTTCCTCCCAATTTGGAATGCCCAATTCCCAATGTGCTTTTAAGTCCTTGTGGTCGTGTAATGATTCGCCTCAGTCTGGGTGGCGGAGGGCGAATCCCAGTTGCCTCCACGTCTGAGACCATCAACCTGTGCATCTTATAAGGATGAGCGTGTTGCCACAGAGACAGTGTGGAGGCTTCACGCCATCCACCGCGGCAACCACGCTCAACTCTCCACGCGCCCCACTGAGAATGAACCACATTATAGTGATCACGAGGAGTTTACCCCATGTGACTCTCCCTCCCTAGCAACCGGGCCAATTTGGTTGCTTAGGAGACCTAGCTGGAGTCACTCAGCACACCCTGAGATTCGAACTAGCGAGCTTGCGAACTCCAGGGGTGGTAGCCAGCGTATTTTACCACTGAGCTACCCAGGCCCCCAGAGATTGTATTTTTAATGTGTCTTACTGTACTGGTGTAACGGGAGCCAGCTGGTATGTGATAGCTGTGCAGTATGTGTAAACTTCACTCCCCTGGCCTCGAGGTGCACTAGCGACTGATAGAGGCTGTAGCCTTTAGCCTCCTCATTAGTGTGCCTGCCTCCCATGCCGGCTGACGCTGGTTCAAATCCCGCTTGGAGCAGGTCGAGCAGGATTGGTTACGCTGGCAATTAATTTTTTTTACTTGTTATTAACTAATTTATAGTCAAAACAAGTAAATAAATCTGCCATTGTTGAAGTAGTAATCCAAAGTATTTAGATTACTCAAGGTCTGTAACGCAATCTAACGGAATACGTTACAAATTACATTTTCCAGCAGGTATTCTGTAATCTGTAGTGGAATACATTTTAAAAGTAACCATCCCAACCCCGGCCAACAGACACCCAAAGCAGATCTATAATATAAAAAATTGGCTACTCCAAGTGTGCCCAACATCCTCCTTTTTTTTTCTTCCATTAACTAGGGAAACACGATCTACCCTACTTCAGTTTAGAAATCAAATATGGGAAAACAGCCCATAAAAATAAAATACTTTTATCTTTTCTTATTTATTTATATATGTACTATCACGTAAATGCAACACAGAATAAACTAAGCTATTTACAGTAATTGTGTCATTGAGAGATGCATGTTTTCACTCTCTTGTGTTGAGCTATAGCAGTTGCAGGCATTAATGCACTTGTGCTACATACTGCCCAGATCACAAAAGCTTGTAGCTTACCACATATCGTGTAAAATGCCCTTAAGCATCTTGACATTCAGTTCTTTTTTTGAGTAAAACTGTTTTTACTCTTTTATATTGCGTTTGGGGGTGGGGTGGTGAGACGTGCATCCATGTGGCTTTAAAGTGTCATGAAACCCTCCTAGTTCAGTGGCAGTCGTTCACAACTCAGACTGACAAAAGTCTAATGAAATGGGTGTGAAAATATGTGGCCGGTTACGGGGGTTGGATGGGAGGGGGTCAAGAGCTACATCTCACTCAGAGATGTGGCTGAACATCACATTATGAGTGGAGATGAAAACAAATGAGTTTTAGGGCACTTTACTGTATATTTATCATGGGACAAAAGTGTGAGGAGTGCAGACAATGGAATCTACACAAAGATTTGGATGTTTTGTTCAAACTTTTATGAATGAAGTGAGAACAGCACTCCGAGCAGACCAGTCATTACCATCAAAACCAGCACTGCTTTGCGACTTTTCATTAATTCATAGATATTTATTCATAGATATTGTTTTGTTAAATTCTATTGTCAGCATTTGAGGCATAATGTTGATTACCACAGAAAATGATTTAGACACATCCCTCATTTTCTAAAGAAAAAAAATCTCATACAATGTGGTTCCATTACACAACTTTAAATACAAACTTTTTTCATAAGTATAGCCACAATAATTTATTTTTTTTTTCTCCCCTTTTCTCCCCAATTTGGAATGCCCTATTCCCAATGCTCTCTAAGTCCTCGTGGTGGCGTAGTGACTCGCCTCAATCCGGTTGGCGGAGGACGAATCTCAGTTGCCTCCGTGTCTGAGATGTCAATTCCCGCATTTTATCACGTGGCTTGTTGAGTGTGTTACAGCGGAGACCTAGCGCGTGTGGAGTCCCACGCTGTTCTCCACGGCATCCACGCACAACTCGCCACATGAGACACCGAGAGCGAGAACCACATTATAGCAACCACGAGGAGGTTAACCTGACGTGACTCTACCCACCCTAGCAACCGGGCCAATTTGGTTGCTTAGGAGACCTGGCTGGAGTCACTCAGCACGCCCTAGATTCGAACACACGACTCCAGGAGTGATAATTAGCATCAATACTCACTGAGTTACCCAGGCCCCGATCATCAATTATTCATTAACATTTTAAGTAAAACTGAAGTTAATGATCACACTCTTATCGGTTATTTTTATTTTGGTGTCTGCGATATTACTCCATAAAGCTGCTTCTCAAACCACTATTCACTAAACTTTAAGTTAAATTTAAGCAGTGTTTTACATTTTCACAGGTCATTTTTGTGCATCGCTGTTTCAATTATCGGCAGTCCTGACCATTTGAGGGCTTGACCAATACATGGAACCCAATGCCCAATAGACAGTTAGATACTTTTTCAAATGCAGATAGTGCTCCTTATGCTCCAATAGGCTCCCAGTGTAGCACAGCATCCGGAACCCAATTTTGACGTGTTTAAATTCTCTTGTCCAATAGACCTCGATCTTTCACTCTATTACAATCAGTTGTTCAGGTATCTACCATAGAATCCTACTGAGTCATGGCTTCTATAATGGTCTATTGGCCGAGTGACCACAGACGTCTGTGGACATATTCATGTAAAAAAAAAATGGATTACATTACTTGATTGAGCAATGCAATAGTGACGTGTTATACTTTACTCTTTTATTCGCTAAAAATTTTAAATGCACCGAGTGATTTGTAATACAGATAGACAAGTCGATCATTTGTACATTTAATAAACATGTCATTGCCACATTTATGTTGACATTTTAGAGGAAGTCATGTTTACAGTGACCAGTGGTGTCTGTGATGACCTGAGCTGACCTTGACATACTGTCTGTCTCTCTCTGTTTTTGTTTCTCTGTGTATTGTGTGTGTGTGTGTGTGTGTGTGTGTGTGTGTGTGTGTGTGTGTGTCTCAGGGAGCAGCCGATCTTCACAACTCGAGCTCATGTGTTCCAGATTGATCCGAGCACTAAGAAGAACTGGGTTCCTGCCAGTAAACAGGCCGTGACGGTGTCATACTTCTATGACAGCACACGCAACAGTTACCGCATCATCAGCGTGGATGGGTCAAAGGTCAGGCAGACACGTGTATGGAGATACACACACACACACACACACACACACAGCACATTGAGGATCTCCCACTGCAATGGGTTTATGGTTTATGTTGCCATGGAGATTTGGATCAGTCCCTCAGTATGGAGGCGGCAGTGATGATGTCGCAGTACATACACACACCTGCTGCTGTCACTATGAGAGCGGATACATGAGGAAACACAGACACACAGTTTAAGAGCGTTTGCTCATTAGTGTGTTAGTCGCAGACAAACACACGCACAGTGAGGTTAAACGGTTCAGATTCAAGAATGATGCTGTGTATGTGTGTGGCTTTCCTGCTACTAATTAATAAGTCTTCTAATAGTCTATTAATAAATTTCACACTTATGACATTTATTATAGAAATATTGGTTTATTATGAGAACGGACACTTGAAATATTAATTATTCAGTTTTGATATTGTGATACTGTTATTTATTAACTCTGTTAACTTCCCTTCTCTAAATGGAAGTGACACACAGTTGCATAAATGTACAAAGAGTGTGTGTGTTTATATATTTAGGCAGAAGATAATAAAACCTGACACATGTCTGAGAGAAATTGCTTCATAAAATGACTTGATGTTATATTTTAAATCAAAACATATCTGCAGTTGTGTTTCTGGCTAAGAATAGTCCTTGTGTGTTTGTTTCTTCAGGTCATTATCAACAGCACGATTACTCCCAACATGAACTTCACTAAAACTTCACAGAAGTTCGGTCAGTGGGCCGATAGTCGAGCGAACACAGTGTTTGGCCTCGGCTTCGCCTCTGAACAACAGCTGTCTAAGGTCTGACAACACGTCACGCATGCATGTTGTTGTCTGACAGTGAGTCAGAACTGTGAGCACATTACATGCGGTTGTTCTTGATCTGTTATAATTAGCTGTGATGGTCATTTGATTAAATTGTGTTTTGTTGCAGCCTCATGTAACTTCAGCAGCCAAATATGTTTTATTGACTTTTATATGTTAATTTATATAAAGTTATCTGTCTAAACTAAATGTCTTTTAACCATCAGAAGTGAATGTTTCTCTGCAAGTCATTGCTGTAAGTGGTGGTTTATCTTTGTCACAGTTTGCTGAGAAGTTTCAGGAGGTGAAAGAAGCAGCGAAACTGGCCAGAGAGAAATCGCAGGAGAACATGGAAACGTCCAGCGAACATTCACAGGTACATGTGACATTAAACATATCCTCCTTTGCAACTTAGCTCATTGCTCTAACAATAAATAATTTGAATATTTGATCTGTTGAACACATGACAGGCCAACATTTTAAAGACAGCCACAGTGAAAGATACATAAAAGATACAAAACTGACTTAACATTATTGATATGAAAAAAGGTTATTTTGTACTTCTAAAACATATTTGCAGTTTAAAACGCAGCCTTTTAAGGATTAGTAATCGCACAAAGCCATATTGCAATTTCAGTCAGTCGTGCAGCATTAATGGATATCATACCGATATCACAGAAGTAAAAGTCTGTTGGATTCAAAGTGTTTTGGATAGTTGCCCTCATCATGTAGCTTATAGGTTATTACCGCTTTCACAATCGTCATGTCCATTTATGGCGATTTTTCTGCATTAATGTGAGAACGAGACCAAATAAACATTAAATATTACATTCTTACGAGTGCCAACCCTTCTACATATTGTGGCTATTATTATTTCTGGATTGTGCATTTGAATTCACTGAGTTTTTACAAAGTGAGTTACTAATTAATTCTTTAAAAAATTTTACTTTTTTTTTTTTTTACAGATCTGCGTTTCATGCGTATTACTGATATGCCAGTTATTTAATTTGGTCTATAACTGGCTGATAAATATCGATAGCCAATACATCGGTGCATCCCTACTACTTACTAAACTACATTTTGCAGTAGTATGACAGTAGTTCCGCTGTTTTCAAAACGCTATAGCCTTTTTCCAGTAAAAAGCTACTTTTACAAGTAGCAGTGTAGTCTGACAAAATGGTATATTGCTATTAATGTCGCATTGTATTGTACTCACAGCCACTGGACATTGTGTGAAGTCAGCCAATCAGATTGTAATTTTAGAGAGCTCTTGGCATTTTTGTGTGTAATGTGTCAGAGAGTGATAAATATTTGTCCAATCAGGAATCTGGCCGTGAAACTCCATCAGCCAATCAGGCATCCAGCATCAACGGAACAGACGATGAGAAAATTTCCTATGGCCCAGAGAACGAGGTGCTAAAGAGCGAAAACGACCGACTCAAATCTGTCATAGAGCAGAGGTAACCCTGTTAAAAAGAGCAGCATTGCTGGTCACCAGCAAGGGTGTGCTGGTGTTCGTACCAGGCTTCTCAACTAGCTTAACCACCAAGCCTACCTTGGTCAACTAGCTTCATCAGAAAGACTATGCTTGGTGGTGACCAGCATTTTTTGCTGGTGAACAACATGGCTAGACCAGCATGAAACCAGCTTGGACAGCATGGAAATTTACACTGGTCTAAGCTGGCCTTTTCAGCTGGGAACACACACAGTATTATTTGAGTAAGTCTAATATTTTTGTTTGACAGTAAGAAGTGGGAGACGGAGCTGCAGGCACTGAAGGAAAGTAATGCGCGGCTGGCTGACGCGCTGCAGGAAGCAAACAGCAACGCTGAGAGCTGGAAGAGTGAAGTGACAAAATGTCAAGTGGAGAACAATCAACTGAGGAACAAGGTAAATACAGTTTGATTGATCTATGAACTCTTTCAGTAATCATCACAGTTGAGTTAGAGTACAAGTTAATTGCTGTTGGGTAAGAATTGAGGTTAATTGCAGCTGTTCTGGTTTGGACAATTGAACCCAATCTCTGGTTTAGAATCTGACAGGTACAATTTCTGCTCTTTGTATTTGAGTGTATTTGATTGAGCTGTAATTCTGAGACACTGATTGAATATTGTTATCATAAGAGTTTAATGAGCCCAACTATATGCTTCACTCGAGCTGTAGATGGAGGCTGGAGAGTGTAATGATGATTTCTGTGCGTGTGTGTGTGTGTGTGTGTGTGTGTGTGTGTGTGTGTGTGTGTAGATCTCAGAGTTGGAGTTGCAGTGTAAAGAAGTGAATGTGGAAAGAGAGAGAAACGCACAACTGAGCATCAGAATTCAAGAGCTGGAGGCCGATTTACAAGATAAACAACTGGTAAGAGACGCACAACCACACACACGTATGCCATGTTCTCTTACTGTGTGTTTGAGCTCATGATGGTGTTTTTCAGGAGCTTGAGGATCTTCGCAAACAGGCAGAAATCATCCCGCAGCTGATGGCAGAATGTGAAAGTATCACAGCTAAACTAAAGGTAAACAAAAGCACAACAAAATGAACAACCGCTACACCGTAAAGCTGTCATTGGTCTGTTCAGTTTAATATGATGCAACACAAAGTATTTCTGTGTAAACAAGTCCAAGATCAGAATTCATTAACAGCCGCTGTCAGAGAGTGTTTGTAATGGGACTCTGGTGGTTTGTTAAATGTTGTTTTCCTTAATTTTGTCACAACTGATCGAAGCTTCAGAGACTGAAACATCCAACAAAAAGTGTTGTCTGATTCATGAATGAATCATTCAGTGAATCACTTCTCAAGTCAGTTTGAACACGATTCATTTGCTAATTGGAAAGGCAAAGTGATTCTCATGTTAAAACACTCGCTGAACAGAATTATCACTCTCCATCATGTTTGACTCAAGTGATTCTAAAAACTTGGGATGTCCCGATACTGGTATCGGAATCGGGTCCAACACTCGGATGCTCATGTACTTGTACTCGTGCTTGTAAAAATGCTCCGATACCAAAAAACTATACCATCTGACTTCCAAATCTTGTTCCATAAAATCTTAGCACACAAATTAAAACCACATTAGGTTTAATCAAATAAATATATAGTTTGCATCTGCTGCGTGCTTCAAAGTGAATGTGTGAAACCGTCTGCTTATACTTTTTTAGAGCTCCTTGGCTCATACAGGGAAAACACCATCATGAACTTTGCGCTCTGTTTGTAGTAGATGCACTTTTTTTGCACGAGGCACATACATATTAATTTAATAAAATAACAGCCTTTTGTGGTTTAATAATCACATTTGGTCACATAGTGACCTGCTGTTCCAGAGTATAGGAACGTATAGGAAATATGCTACTTGCTCATATTATATAATATTAGCTAGTACACCGTTTTAATTTAGGTTTAGCTATAAATACACAAACAAGTTAAGTCATGCCAAAGATTGCAAATTAAAAGGATGTAAAATGGTATGTCTGGGAACACATGGTGACGAAAGATCTTTATTTGTAAATTGGTTCATTCAATTTGAAGAAACTGAGGAAAAGTAAAAGATTTGTGGAAAGGAGTCTGTTTTCATCACTAATAACAAATGATCTGATTAAAGCTGAATGAATCACTGGTGTTAGTTTTCTTTTTAATAATGTGTTTATTTTTCAATATTAAAAAATGAAATTCATTCAAAGAAAAGCAACAGGTGCAGGTGACTTCGCATTGCAGCTGCCTGCATTCCAACAGCACACCTAAATGTAGACCAACTATCTATGTTTACATTTCTCACTGGACATGTGTGTATTGACTGACTGATGTTGATAATGTGTTCATGTGTTTAACAGGCAGCAGAACTGACCAACAGAAATCTGAATGAGCAGATGAAGCAGCTACACGGTGAAATAAACGATAGCGAGCAAAAACAGAAGAACATGAAGACAGAACTCAAGAAGTTCATGGATGTTCTTGACGGAAAGATCGATGAGCTACATGAAGTTCGGCAGGGGATTTCAAAACTAGGCATCGACAACTGAACACAAACACCATAACGCATATGCACACTCATACATGCTCTGTTCTCTCTGTGTAACTGGTTGTTTCTCATGTGTGTGTGATCTGCTGGTTAAAGGGCTACTGATGGTCAACAGTTACACTGAGAGAAGAGAGTTACACACACACACACACACACACACATATATATGGACTGAAGGGTGAATTTTGCCGCTGCAGATCTCAGGGCTTCATGTGGTTTGGAGTAGTTTGATATGCACGCACACACACACACATGAACTGCAGAATCACAAAGTGCCTAAAGGTGGCGCTTTCAGCGGAGCTCCACGAGCCCTTGATAATCGGTCACAGCGGAGTTGCTGATGTCGATCTGTTTAACGTGAAGCTATGCTGCGACCGGCCACTCGAACTCTCATGCAATACTCGCCGCAGGATGCAATTTTCTTGTTCCGCTGTCTTCTGTTTTTTGAAAATAATTTTCATTGTTGCTTAAATATTTTTAATTCTGATCAATGAAAATAGGAGCCAAATATCTGCTTTGATGAAGGAATTTTGCTTGTACGGTGCAGATTTACTCATTTTGTTCTGCTGTGTATGTGATGTGCTCCCCTCCCACTGTTCCTGTGTGTGTGTGTGTTGTCAGTTGGGTGATGGGATAATTTATGTGGCTTTTTTTTAGAATAATCTCAGCCTTCGAGTCAGAAGCGGAGTGCGTGAGCTTCCAAACTCTTCCTCTCCAGATTTTTTTTTTCCTTTAATATACCTGCCACGATGTTCAAAAGAAGATTTATAGGCATTTAACATGGGTGAGTGTGTATTTGTGTTAACTCACCTGGGGGCTTACTGAAAACTTTTAAAGACACTGCACACTTTTCCCCCCCTTCCTGTTTTGTTGATCAAAATTGTAAAATGAATAATTGTTGAAATATAGTTTATGAAGGAAACTGTTGTGCTGTCTTCTATCGAGTTTGTTATTTGTAATATGTGCATTTGATATTACTGCCTGTGAAGCGGTGGGTGTCTCTCTCTCGCCCTCTGATTGGTGAGAGGATGTTGCCTCGGCAACCTGCATCCCACACATTGCTGCTATTGATTGTGTCGGTATCATGTGAATATTGTTTCGCTGCATTTGTGTCGTTGTTTTATCATCATCAGTGGATTGTCATGATGTCACTATCCATGCAAAGCTCGTTTCCATAGCAACATGGTTGCAGAGTTCTGTAAAGCTCAGGATCTTTGTTGCACCTTTGATTCAGCCTTTATAATTCACACTCGCTGGGATTCTCTTTGACTGGTGAAAGCAAGAACAGTAGAAACCTGCACTAGAACTCCCACAACTGAAGAAATCTCTGGAAATGATTTCCTTATTGTCCTGTTCTGCTTCCATCCCTTACAAACAAACATTAAAAGTTCTTAAAAGCTGTACTATGAACCATTTAAATGAACACACATCCTGGGTGTTTTAGATGATTGTAGACTTTCCTCACGAAACAAATGTCACAAACTTTGATATTCACTAGCCACAGAAACACAATCTAATCCTGATTAGGCACTTCAGTGTTTTAATCAAACTTTTTTTTGGTTTTTTACAATAAAGAGCTTAAGGAATGAGACTTTCAGAGAAATAAAATTTAACTTGCAGTAATGCTTCAACAGTTTAAAATGTTCAGTGCAATTTTTTTCTATTATACAGCACAGTTAATAACTTTATATAGCCTAATCTTATGGCACATTTCAGTGCCAAAACCCAAAGCAACTTCCTTTAAATATGACTGATAAATCACCTACAATCAGAAACCCAACCTGTAAAACACAGTGCAGGAAATAGCATTTATATACTGTTTGGGTGGTATGAGCTTTTCTTGGCAATTTACAACATTCCCTTCATACCCTGAGTGACTACACCAGGAACTGAAGATGACAAAACCTGCAGCCTTTGGCTTAACTGTTATTTTTTTAGCAGCAGCACTCAGATCAGATGATTAAGGCTGTCGTGTGTGTTTAACTGTCCCAGTCTCCAGATGGCATGTCTGAGCCCTCTTCATCATCAGAGTCATTTGAGATCTTCTTCATCCTCATCATAGCGGCTTTGATGCTTCGCTCCAGCTCAGAGTCTGAGCTGTGTGCAGGGCCTGTATGAGGTGTGACTTTCTTCAGGGTCACGCCCAGACGGATGGCTGACATGAGGCTGTCTCTAAAATTACTGCTGTCTGTGGAGACCGTGACCTTTCGCAGTTGTTTCTGTCCACGCTGCAGTGACGCTAAAAGTTCGTCCATTGATCCTGAAACACAAATATCACGTGAACGTGTTATTTGAACACAAATTTAACTGAATCTCACGAAATGTCAAGTATAGGTCTCTGCTGAACAATAATGGCCGTTTTCAAATTGGGACAGGCGTTTCTAAACTATCCAATGAAAGTAGGGAATCTCAATGTAGTAATCATTGGGCATTCCCAAACAGGATGGGCATTTCTCAACTATCCAATGAATCTCAATGGTTTGACATAAGTCTCCAAAATGTCACCCTACAATCAGAAGAAACGAGTTATATTTTGCATAAAGAAAATGAAGCCTATTATAGGACCAGTAAGATTTTTAGATTTGTATAATATTTTTAAATAATATAAATAAATATTAATTTAATATTCTTATTTGTTTTCTCATGCTAAACTTTTAATGGTCCTAAAATAAGCTTACTTTTTTAAATACAAAATAGAATTTCGTTCTCTAGATTTTGTGGTGAAATATGACCTGGATGCTCAACATGTTTTGTATAATTCAATCAAATAATTAAAAACGACAAAAACCATTAAATACGATTAATGCCGTTTCTCAATAACTCCATGTCATGATTTTTTGCACCATGTTTGAACCAAGTGAGAATAGGTGTGTTTGACTTCATGCAGAGCTGCGCAGACCGATCGACGCCTGGCGTACAATGCATGCCGGTTAAAAATGTAACTTTCGTAGGCGCTGCTGCTGTCACCATTATGTATGCCATCAAAGTACTGCGAGAGCAAAGTAACACCAGCCAGCTATCTCAGCCGATGCAGTTGCCCCAAAGCAGCTGCACAAGCTCTCACGTCGTCACAGCTTATTCTTGATTGGCCAGAATCTCCAATGACAACGATGGCGAGCGTTTCATGTTTATTTGACATCTTTAGTTCAACTAAACTCTCACAAATCCGTGTTTATATAACAGTAAAAATTCTCTTTTCACGCAATCTTAATTATATCTATTCATTAAAACAATGAAAATTATTCAAAAATCTTCCTTTTTTGCACTGTATTTAACAGCATGTATCCTATTCAAATGAATAAAGTTTCTGGTTATTATATGTAAAATTTAAGCGTCTGTCTGAATTTCTATCGCATCCACTTCATCTGCAATAAAGAAAGCAAACATTGCACTATATGTTGGCAAATCTCGCCGATCTGTAAGGTAAGGCGCAGTTCAAGTCGAACACACCTATTGTCGTCTGTAATTGTGATTCACCTGCATTCTGCTCCAGACTCTTTTTGATTGGCAGCTTCTCATTGATTGGTGGAGTATGATGGAGGGGGAGGGGTGGAGGGGGAGGAGGGGGTGGGACAGAAGGAAGGGGCGGGACAGGAGGAGGTGGGGGTGGAATAGTCTGCTCAAGCTTTGCTGCTGCACCTCCAGCAGGCAGCAGAATCTGGACTGGGATGTCACGCTGCTTCAGACTCCGACCCTTCCTGCAGGGGGTGGAGCTCTGCGGTTCCAGACTGATGATTGACAGTGGCTGGGAGGAGTCATCGCTGCTGGGGTCATGCAATACTGGCCTCACATGAGCTGTCTTTAAAACATACTGACCCTGATGTCTCTAAATGCAACAACACAGACATACTGAATTAGGATAGGGAATTATTTTGTAAAAATTATTTTAACAACATTCAGTTCCGTTAACGGTTCTGGAATGTTAGTATGCTTCCACAGGCATGAACGGAACACTATTCTAAAAGACCCCGTTTCCACCTGGCATTAAGATGTGTTTCGGATAATCCGATCACGTGGTCAACCCTAAATACAGGTCTAAACAGGGTCTAAAACGTTTTGAGATCACAAAAACCACATACAAATGTGACTACATCGCATTTGAGGTGTAAACACTAATCCATCCTGTATACATCCCGCTTTTATATCATGCAGTAACACACGGACAGAGTGATTGATGTATGTCGTCATAAAATAGAGACCCTCCCCTCTAAATCAAATCACAAGTGGTCACAGGAGATGCATTTAAGCGACTAGGTGTAAACAGTAATGTCTCTCACCTGACCACATGTGATTGGATCACCCGAAACGCATCTTAATACCAGGTGGAAACTGGGTCAAATACTCTGACAAGTGTTTTTTTACGCACTGCTACTAAATTTACAGAGCCACGGCAACAAAAATTATATTTTTGAGTTGTGAGTTTTCAGTCTACATTGAATATAATGAGAAAGCCAGTGCTGTGAAATAATTCAAAGACAATAAAAAGACAGTCTCATAAGATATCAGTTTGAATCGGTCAGAGCAAATCTTGACTTGCTCATTAGATCAATGAGAACTGTTAAGGCCAAAGTATACTTCGGTTGTCCATGTGCTGCTACGCCTCGTGGACAGTCAAGTAGGTATAGCTGCAGGCCAGAGATCTCCAAATAGGGGTGGAATCTCCAAAAGAGGGCAGATTTACTCCAAAAGGGGGGTTGCACCAACTACAAAAGGGTGCGTCACTTTCACACACGGTTGAGGTTAGGGGAAGGGTTAGGGGCTCCCTATATCTTTACTGGCAGTTTGGAGCTCTGCCTGCAGCTATATCCTTCTCTGGACAGTGCATGTGAAGAAAATTCACTCAATGACACGCTGTCCGCGTGCAGCCCAATAGTTCTAAACACACGGGCGGTTTACATCTGTGCTTTGTTCTGTTTGATTAGATGACAATGTTTAGTTAGGTCATAATAACAGTACTTTAATAAAAATAAATCAATAAATAAATAAACCATTTAATTAAGTTACCAAAAAGAAGGTTGTTTTTGTTTAGTATTCAAAAATTGTTAATAGAAACTCATTAAAATCCCAAAAATTGCCATCCCTATATCACATCATCTTTATAACACGCAACCAAAAACACAGAAGTGTTACCTCTCTGAACGAGCGCAGCCTGTTGAGTGTTTTCTCTCTTTCTCTGTCCACCCACTGCTTCCTCTTCTCCTCGTCAACTCTCCTCTTCTCTCGCTTCTGAACACACAAACACACCTGAATGACTGTTTGATCATGAGACACAAACTCTGTTTCAAATTCTACTGTGTCGTCTCGCTTTCTACAGTCTACAGATACAGCTACCTTCTAAGGCAGCTTCCTAACTGAAATGGTAACTGATTTGGTACGCTCTTCATAGGCAGTAACTCAGCGTGCCACACAAATAGTGCTCCTTATGTGAAGTGCGTGAGAGACTCGACTCTCAACTGATTGCAACAGAGCCTGACGTTAGCATTTTGCTAAACTAACAATGCAACACTAATAAGCATAAAACTGCCTAGCACACAAAACTGGGTCAAATGGTCCATATTTAATATGACTGAACTACACTCACCGAGCACTTTATTAGGAGCACTACACTAATACTAAGAAGGGCCTCCCTTTGCTCTCAAAACAATCAATTCTTCCTCAATCCCTCAATTCTTTGTGGCATGGATTCCATAAGATGCTGGAAACATTCCTTTGAGATTCTGGTCCATGTTGACATGATTGCATCACGCAATTTCTGCATATTTGTTAGCTGCACGTTCATGCTGTAAATCTCCCGTTCTACCACATCCCAAAGGTGTTCTATTGGATTCAGATCCGGTGACTGGGAAGGCCACTGAAGAACAGTGAACTCAATGTCATGTTCATGAAACCAGTTTGAGATGACTTTTGCTTTGACATGGTGCATTATCATGCTGGAAGTAGTCATTAGAAGATGGGTAAATTGTGGCCATGAAGGGATTCACATGGTCAGCAACAATACTCAAATAACCTGTGGCGTTCAAGCAATGATTGATTGCTATTAACAGGTCAAAAGTGTAACAAAAAAAACATTCCCCACACCATTACACCACCGTTACCAGCCTGGACTGTTGACACAAGGCAGGTTAGGTCCATGGATTCATGCTGTTGGCGCCAAATTCGGATCCTACCATCTGTGTGCCTCAACAGAAATTGAGATTCATCAGACCAGGCTACGTTTTTCTAGTCTTCCACTGTCCAGTTTTGGTGAGCCTGTGCCAATTGCAGCCTCAGCATTCTGTTCTTGGCTGTCAGAAGTGGAACCCGACGTGGTCTTCTGCTGTTGTAGCCCATCCACCTCAAGGTTCGACACTTTGTACTTCTGAGATGCTATTCTGCTCATTATAGTTGTACAGAGTGGTTATCTGAGTTACCGTAGCCTTTCTGTCAGCTCGAACCCATCTGTCCATTCTCCGTTGACCTCTCTCATCAACAAGCCATTTCCATCTGCAGAACTGCTGCTCACTGGATGTTTTTTGTAATTGGCACCATTCTGAGTAAACTCTAGAGACTGTTATGCGTGAAAATCCCAGGAGATTCAAATCAGCCCGTCTGGCACCAACAATCATGCCACAATCAAAATCACTGAGATACATTTTTTTCCCCATTCTGATGGTTGATGTGAACATTAAAGGTGCTGTAAGTGATTTCAGCTGTTCTACTTCCACGAGACTGAGCCGTTGGATTAGCCACGCCCCCTCTTTCCAAAGCCCTGAACTCTAAAGATACCAAAGTTAGTTTTATTGAGAGCAGAAATGGTTGTTAAAAACAACAGTAGAAAAATATTGCACTCAACTGACAACTCTTATGAACAACATGGCATAAAATTGCATTATGCCTCAATAATTTGCTGCAACTACAATACTATGAGAACGTGCAAAATGATTGACAGGCAGAAAGCGTCATCGTCCACAGACCGTGGGCACATTTTTGTTTGCTCTTTACAGAGTCTAGAGTTGTCATAGAGACCGGTGAGATATCTCAGGGCACTTATTTCATTAAAATCTTTCAGGCAGTAGGAATATTTTTTGCATACCTTTCCATGAAAAAAAAAAAAATATTCGCTTTCAGCACCTTTAACTGAAGCTCCTTACCCGTTTCTGCGTTATTTTATGCATTGCACTGCTGCCACATGACTGGCTGATTAGATAAACACATGAATAAGTAGGTGTACAGGTATTCCTAATAAAGTGTTCAGTGAGTGTATTTTTTATCAATACTTTTCAGTATGAAAAAGTATGTATGATGAAGACGACGCAAAACAACTATTTATGTACAATGTGCATTTCTCTCAACTCGTCAGCACAGTGCGTTATGGGGTGGCCTTCTCCATTTAGGTTACATGTGACCTAGCTGCCTGGAGAGTCTGCAGCATGCCTATGATACCTTGAAATGCTGTTTAGTTAGGCAGTAGACTAGGTTTTGGAACCGAGCGAATATGTCACTACAGTGTTACAGTAACAGATGTTCACTGTTTGAAACAGGAAGAACATGAAGTAATCATTCTGTCCTTGAGTGAAACTAATAAACTATTCAACCAGTAGAACCTGTACTGATCATTCAGTGACATCATGTTCATTTATAGAAGTCACATGACCAGCTCAAATGCAGGGAATTATGGGAATGTGGCATTCCTGATGGACCTCCTGCTGGAGTGTCTGACAGAAGATTCAGTTGTCATGGCGACTCTGCAACCCCCAGACAGCCCACGGAATCCTGCAGTACTGTTACTGTGACTCATTATGGGATGCTTTGTGTGGTGATGCAGTGGGTTGTAGTTACCATGGTTACTGGTGAATTACTCACCAGCTGCGAGGCGTGATGCTGGCGATGCTGCTCAGAACGTTGTGCAACTGAACGCTGCTGCAGCTCGTGTGCCTGAACACACATCTCCTGCAAAACACACACACACATTATATACACACACTATCTATCTATCTAACAACTTCTGCAAACACAATAGTTAAACACAATGTGTGTGCATACCCGTTGGTTTCTCAGTTGAGCTCTGCGTGATGAAATTGCTCCTCTCTGACGCTCCAGTTGTTTCAGGTGTTGCTGTAGGTGTTTCTGGGCAGGGCTTGCATTCACCTGAACATCCTGCAGCTCCTCTGGGTCCTCACAGGTGTCATAATACACCACCTGCTCCTGCAGCTCTGCATCAAACACACACACACACACACACACACACACACACACACACACACACACACACACACACACACACTTTGCTTTAGATCAGTGTCATATTCTGGTAAAAGGTTAAACCCTATAGTTATTACAGATGTGCCCTTTCCTTACTGTGTTAGTTACCTTTTATGTGTTGTTGTTTGTGTGTGTGTGTCACCTCTTAGTTGGCGTTGTATGGTTTGAATTTGTGTCTGCAGCAGCAGTTCTTCATTTTTCAGGATCTCAAACTTGCAGTCGTGCAGCTCCAGCTGCACCTCATAATACTGCAGTTCCAGTGCACTGACCGTGCTCACACTCTCCGCCATGCCCTCAGCTCCGCCCTCTGCAATACCATGCATCTACAGAGACACAGAGCCACTAAGTCATAAAGTCTGTGTGTACAGGTTTGGCTATACTTGTGAATGCCAAATGTTTAAAAATGTCCTCACTAATGTAGCAAAATGTGAAAAAATTGTGTGTGAGGGCATTTTAAGTGGTTCTCACTATTTGATTGTATACAAAATATCACCCTTGTATAAAAAAACCCACTGCTAATAAAATGTCCTCACTAATACAGTGAATCAAACATGTGTGTGACATCTGACACCACGTTAAATATTAACGCATCACTTCACAGATCTCCATGGCAACAGTGCAGCTGGGCTTGAATGCTGTTTAATATTTTTGTAAATACGGCATGAATTAATAAACCAGAAATACACACACATACTGCATCAAAATACCCATAATGCACTTTACCATGCAGCATGTTGATTTGATGTCATAGCAGACATGTAAAACTGTGCCCTCATGTGGTCGCCTGAAGAATACTCAGCTATAAACATTGAAATATATAAATTTAGAAATTAGAGATGCACCAATACCAATTTTTTAAGACCTATACAAGTACCAATTTTTAGTTACTGGCCAAAACAGAGTACCAATACAAGTAGTTTTGTGTTTGTATACATATGCCATTCTATTTGTATTTGATATCTTGATATAGCCAATGTTAGTCATAAAAAAATTAAATTCAGAATCGTTTCACCAGGGTGTAGCTTACCTTTAAAAGTAACCTAGCTAACACGTATGATACGTTATTCATGCTTTGTGTTATTTTATGCATATTGTTCTGTGCATTCAGAGAGTTGGCAATCCGGTGACGTGCCGATTTTTGACTCCCTATTAGGGTTATGTTTAGGGGTAGGTGTACCAAATGACACCCTACTATGGTTAGGGGTGGGCTTTAAGGATAGGGACCAATCAGGTAGCGGGGAATAAGAATCTGGTGGGGAGACAGATTTCAGCACAACACTGACCAAACTGATCTGGGTTTGTTTGGTTGTGCCTGACAGAGTTCAATGTTCGTTTAATTGCTTTATCCTATGTTGTTGTTGGGCTAAGCAAAAGTGGCTTAAATTTTATATTTAAACGGTTTTAACACCAAAATGTTTCTCATGTTTTCAAACTGGTCTTAGAAGCACCATGCATAGCATGTGCAACCTTGTCATTATGCTAATTTACCTTTTACTGCGAAATATGAAATGACACCGGTAACTTGTACGAGTATTTACCGCCAAATATCAGCCCGATAAGAGTATTACTGAGTAGTATCGGTGCATCTTTAATAGAAATGCTCATTACAGGTGTCTCTAACTAACCGACTGCAGTGCTGTTAGAAGACCCAAAACCTACAACACGCACACAGACACACTTTTCTTTAATTTTCTTTCAGGATGTCCCTGAATGTCCCCAATGGGAGGTTCTGTCAGATTTAGCTTAATTCTGGGGACAAATTTGTCCTCAAACTATAGCCAAGTAAACATACACACACACCTTTTCTCGTATGTCGCCTTTCTTGCGTTTGATGCACATCTCTTTGGCCCTCATGTACTGCAACGTCTCTTTCGCTAATAGGAAACGGAGTCTCTCTTGGCGGGGTGTGGCCATTGCCCAAGAGGAGAGGCCAAATCGCTTCCGATCCTCCTCCATCTGTTTCACCATACCTAAACACACACACATACACTAATTCATATAAACATCTTACATACAATTTGATCATCACATTATCAGGTTTAGGGTTTAGTGTGCGTGCAGTGAAATGACTGACACTCTATGAAGTAGTTATTGATTCTGTGATAAACGTCACTGAGTGTTGCACTGTACTCCTATATATCAACACTGTCATTATTCATGAGAGGCCATGGCCTTATCTTCTGACAGGCGCTTGTCAGCTATTTAGAAGAACTAGTTGCATATCTGTATTTGCACGGTGCAAAAGTGTGGAGTTTCGTGTCTTTGAAATTTTTAATTTGAGTTCTGCAAAAGGTAGAGGTATTTAAAAACAAAACTCAACGTACAGTATGTTGTAAATGAAATCCTTTTGTGATTCTTTTTTTCTGATTCAGAAGGAACTTCCAAAAAGTTGGGACAGTATGAAAAATGCTAATAAAAACAAAAAGGTGTGATTTGCAAATTATATTCAGCCTTTGCTAAATTGAAAACACTACAACTAAACATTATGATTTTTTTTCCCCTTGTGAATTTCATTGTTTTTTTTAAAATGTACAGTAATTTCAAATCAGATGATTGCAATACACTCCAAAAAAGTTGAGACGGGGCAATTTAAGACTAATAACAATTTGACGAGTTAAAATAACAAGGCAATGTGAAACAGGAGATATTAAACAGGTGAGGCAATTGTGTCATAGTATATAAAGGACCCTCCAAAAACAGCCTAGTCCTTCATGAGAAAGGATCATTCGAGACTTGCCAACAGATGCTTTAGCAAATAATCCGGCACTTTGAGAACAATGTTCTCCAAAGACAAATTGGAAGGATTTTGGGCATTTCACCCTCTACAGTGCACAATATATTTAAAAGATTCAAGGAATCTGGTCAAATCTCGGTGCGTAAAGGGCAAGACGAAAACCACTTCAAAATGCGCATGATCTCTTATCCCTCAGACGTCACTGTCTTAACATCCTTCATCTGTAATGGATATCATGAACATGGGCTTGGAATTACTATAGTAATTACTTTGTTAGTCAACACCACTCGCCGCTGCATCCACAGATGCAAGTTAAGACATTACTATGCAAAGCAGAAGTCCTACAGCAACACTGTCCAGGAGCGCTGCCGACTTCCTGGGCTCGGTCTCATCTGAGATGGAAAGTAGAACAGTGGAACCGTGTTTTTTGGTCCGATGAGTTCACATTTCAAATAGTTTTTGAAAAATAGCCGTCGTGTTCTCCGGGCCAAAGAGAAAAAGGATCATCCAAGCTGTTATTAGACTTTTCCAGAGACATCCCAGAATTTTCAGCAGGACAACTTCAAGCCACGTACTGGCCGAATAAGCAGAGAGTGCGGGTGCTAGATTGGCCTGCCACCTGTCTTGACCATCTCCAATTGAGAATGTGTGGTGCATTATGAAGCGCACAATACGGCAACAAAGACCCCGTACAGTTGTGCAGCTGAAGACCTGCATAATGGATGAATGGGGGAAAATTCCACTTTCTAAACTTAAACTTGTGTCTTCAGTGCCTAAATGCTTAATAAGTGTTATAAGAAGAAATGGTGATGTTTCACAGTGGTAAACATTCGACTGTCTCAACTTTTTTGGAGCATATTGCAATCATCTGATTTGAAATGACAGTACATTAAAAAATAAATAAATAAATTCTCAATGTAAAACATCATATAATGTTTAGTTGTAGTGCTTTCAATATAGCAAAGGGTGAATATAATGTACAAATCACTCCTTTTTGTTTTTATTTGCATTTTTCATACTACTCTCAACTTTTCGGAATTGGGGTTATAATAATATACTGTATTTAAGGCCTTGTACAGTTAAATGCCAGAGCTTTGGGTCTCTCAGTGTGGCTTCATGCCTTAACTTGTTGAATGTTACACATTTTCAATGGTCAAAAACAAATGTGGGTCACATGGTACAAAGTTAGTTTTTCTTGCTCAACAAATCAAAGGTCTAAAGTATAAACTTAGTTGAAACTATACATTTTATTTATATAACACTTTTATTTATTCACATAATAACAATATTTCCCAAATCAGACAAAACATGTGGTTCTTCAATGTAATATCTACATACAGTTTTTGTATTTTAGACATGTACATCTGCAAAGATCTGAAATGCATCATTTATCCAATGAATGTGGTGGCTGACTGGTACATAGCACTCATCAGCATATCTTGCAGCCAACATACCACTTCTGAATCTGATCATACACTGCAGCAATGTACTGTTCAGGCTGCTTCATGCTGGGCAGATCTTCAGGAGCCTGGAATTTATGCATTTGAAATAGTGATTCATGTTATAAACTCAGCAAAAAAGAAACGTCCCTCATTCAGGACACTGTATTTTAAAGATAAATTTGTAAAAATCTTTTACAAATAACTTCACAGATCTTTATGTAAAGGGTTTAAACAATGTTTTCCATGCTTGTTCAATGAACCATAAACAATTAATGAACATGCACCTGTGGAACGGTCGTTAAAGACACTAACAGACGGTAGGCAATTAAGGTCACAGTTATAAAAACTTTGGACACTAAAGAGACCTTTCTACTGACTCTGAAAAACACCAAAAGAAAGATGCCCCGGGTCCCTGCTCACCTGTGTGAACGTGCCTTAGGCATGCTGCATGGAAGCATGAGGACTGCAGATGTGGCCAGGGCAATAAACTGTATGTCCGTACTGTGAGACGCCTAAGACAGCACTACAGGGAGACAGGAAGGACAGCTGATCGTCCTCGCAGTGGCAGACCACGTGTAACAACACCTGCACAGGATCAGTACATCCGAATATCACAGGAACAGATGGCAAAACAAAAGCTATCCGAGTTAGACCAGGAAAGCACAATCCCTCCATCAGTGCTCAGACTGTCCGCAATAGTCTGAGAGAGGCTGGACTGAGGGCTTGTAGGCCTGTTGTAAGGCAGGTCCTTACCAGATATCACCTGCAACATCGCCTATGGGCACAAACCCACCTTTGCTGGACCAGACAGGACTGTCAAAAAGTGCTCTTCACTGATGAGTCGTGGTTTTGTCCGACCAGGGGTGATGGTCGGACTCGTGTTTATCGTCGAAGGAATGAGCGTTACAACGAGGCCTGTACTCTGGAGCGGGATCGATTTGGAGGTGGAGGGTCCGTCACGGTCTGGGGCAGTGTGTATCGGACTGAGCTTGTTGTCATTGGAGGCAATCTCAACGCTGTGCGTTAAAGGGAAGACATCCTCCTCCCTCATGTGGTACCCTTCCTGCAGGCTCATCCTGACATGACCCTCCGGCATTAGTGGCAATGCCACTAGCCATACTGTTCGTTCTGTGCATGATTTCCTGTTACTTTGGATTTTGACCCCCCACCCCTTCCTTCCCCCTTTGTTCAGAGACACATTATTCCATTTCTGTTAGTCACATGTCTGTGAAACTTGTTCAGTTTATGTCTTAGTTGTTGAATCTTTATGTTCATACAAATATTTACACGTTACGTTTGCTGAAAATAAAAGCAGTTGAAAGTGAGAGGACGTTTCTTTTTTGTTGAGTTTATAAAGGCACTTCCAGCTCTGCTGCTGTTCTTCTGTATTAGAGCCATCATTTTAACAGAGTAAGATATGTCCCATTATGTAGTCATTATGGAGTTTCAGTCTAAAAAATTAGTAACGCTAATTGATGTGTGGAACACCAAGTGACACAATCAGGAGTTTTTGGCTAGAAAGCTAGTGACCTGTAACACAAAAGTGCTGTAACCAGGACCTTTTAATTTTATTTAAAAATAAAAAATTAGCTTTCTTCTGCTTTTAACATTTGACATTTTGCCACACAGTGAAGTGCAAAGGGAAAGCAGTATAATGAATTGAAACGCAGATTAAAAGAAGCATTACGAAGAAACACTGAAAGACAGAGAAGAGTTGCAAAAGAAATGAACAGCGAAAAGTATCACAATTCTTGGGTTTCATTTATAACAAACTGTTTTTGCAATTAACAGCTTACAGCTTTGCCTTTTGCAGTACGTATTATTTGCAACTCTATAACATCAATTTGATTCCATACAAGCCCTCTGTGCTTAATGTGAGTGTGTCAATGATATTTATGAATCAATATCACACAAGTCTTAATATTACAAATGCAATGCACATTGACATATGGGTCATTGACAAATAAGGTTGTCTGAGCCAGAGGTGATGACATTTTTATTTTTTAAAGAGAAAACCTCAGTGTAAAGTTCGTATAAATGTTATCTTTGTCTTGGTTTAATACATAAAAAAAAGAAACATTTATAGATGTAAAACATCATTTAAAATGTCATGTGCTGGAGGTCGCGTGATGCCATGCGAGGGTCGGACGTGTGAACAGCGAGCTCTGCGCACCTTGCTAGTTTTTCATTCATTTTGTGTCATAAACTGGAGAGATTCGATACACCCTGTTCCATAACTGTTCTGTGAGGTCAATATGTCAAAGAATTCAAAATCATAGGGCTCTGGAGACATTAAAAGACACTTACATGCTCAAGCTGATACCCCAGACAGGGCCGCAGACCAGGGACACGGTTTGGATGGTGTGGCGGGAGAAATTCAGTGTCAGCTGTCGAGTATGACGGCAATGCTGGCGAAGGTCATTGCGGACTTGGAGGATCTTGCCGTAATACGTCGATCGATCACTTCCATGGAGACGAAATTCACTGACTTGGTTACAAGAATGGGGGACGTCGAGAAACGGATCGATTATCTGGAGTCATCGGAGAGGGAATTAGCTGCTAATCTGCTAGCGACCAAATTAGATTTGGAACGCGTTTGGAAAAACTGGAAGACCTTGAGAATCGTAGCCGGCGAAACAACGCCCGAATTGTTGGAATTCCTGAGAATGAAGAAGGCTGAGATATGGTGAAATTCCTAGACGAGCTCTTCCCGAGTCTGCTTGACATAACAGGCCATAAGTTGGAAATCGAGCGAGCTTACAGAGTCCTGGCTAGGAGATCCGCTGAGGGAGACAGGCCCCGATCAATTCTGGCCAAATTTCTGAGATCATCCGATAAAGATCTCGTGTTACGGGAGGCGAGGAGAAAGGAAGAACCACAGCGTTTTCTTGTTCCCAGACTTTGCGAATTTGTCAAGAGAAACTCTTACATCAACGGAAGGTCGCTTTTACACTGATGTTCCCAAACAAATTGAGAATAGATGCTAAGGAAGGCCGCAAAATATTTACATGCCCACAACAAGCGATGTCTTTCATAAAATCAATGGACTGAGGAAGTCATGGTGTTTCTCTCACATTGCAGCCAAGTGAGCTTGACTCACTGAACATTCACTTGACCATCCGAGGAAGCTGGGCGCCTTTTTTGTTTCTTTTTGTGTTGGTTCAGCCTAGCGGCTGGAGTCTGTTTTGAGGAATAACACTCCTTCAAGAAACTTTTGCATCGACGGAGGGTCGCTTTGCACTGAAGTTCCTGGCCAGGTTGAGAATAGATGGTAAGGATGGCCGTAGAGTGTTTACGTGTCCCCAACATGCGATATCCTTCATAAAGTCTATGGAATGAGTGAGTCATTGTGTGGCACTCGCTCTACAGCCTAGTGGACCTGACTCACTGAACGTCCACTCGACCGTCAGAGGAAACTGGGTGCCTGTTTTGTTTCTTTTTGTGCTGGTTTCGCCTAGCGGCTGGAGTTTGTTTTGTGGAATAACACTCCTTCGGGACAGTTGTGGATGAATCTGCACATTCCTTGTGTGTATGCCTCCTATTGGCTGGAGTTTGTTTTGTGGTGTATTTTTTGCAGGACATTAGAAGGATTAGGTCATCTGCTGCACTCATGAACAGCCGGCTCACTGAGCATTCGTTTGACTGTCAGAGGAAACTGAACAGCTTTTCGACGTTAAAATATTGTCAAAAATTTTGGCTAATCGATTAAGTTATGACATCTCTTATACATATACATCAGGTAGGGTTTATTTGGGGCTGCAGCTCTTCTGATAACATTAGGCACTTCATCAATATCATGTGGTCAGTGGCAAATGATTAGACTCCGGTCGCTGCCATCTCACTTGATGCTGAAAAGGCATTTGATATGGTAGAATGGGATTATCTTTTTAAGATTTTGGAAATGTATGGGTTTGGGAGTACGTTTATTGGATGGATTAAGTTGCTTTATAGACACCCGGTAGCGGCAGTACAAACAAATGGATTAATTTCAGATTATTTTACTCTGGATAGGGGCACCTGGAAGAGTTGCCCTCTTTCCCCATTATTGTTCTGTCTTGCCCTGGAACCATTAGCAGCCACGATAAGAAAGGAGGATGATTTTCCAGGGGTGATGGTGGAAGGTATGGCGCATAAGCTTCTGGTTTACGCGGATGATATTTCATTGTTTGTCTCCGACCCCTCTAGATCTATGCCTTGCCTCCACAGAATTATTAATTATTTTTCTAAATTCTCAGGATACAGAGTCAGTTGGTATAAATCCAAAGCTTTGGCTCTGTCAGCGTATTGCCCAGTAATGGCTTTCCAGCCAGGCGTCTTCCAGTGGCCCAAACAGGGCATTAAGTATTTGGGTATTTTATTCCCAGCAAATTTGTCTGATTTAGTTAGAGTTAATTTTGACCCTTTAATAAAAAGGTTTGAGCGATGTGGGCTTCATTACATTTATCGATGATTGGGAAGGTTAATGTTATTAAAGTGGATAGTATTCCAAAATTCAACTACCTGCTACAATCTCTCCCTGTAGATGTCCCCCTCTCTTACTTCAAGCAATTTGATAGCATAGCGAAGTCCTTCATTTGGAATGGTAAATGTCCCAGATTACATTTCAGTAAGCTGCATAGGCCGATCGCAAAAGGTGGGCTAGGCCTACCCAAGATTTTGTTTTATTATTATGCATTTGGTCTCAGACATTTGGCTCATTGGTTGCTTCCACCTGAGAGAGCCCCTCCCTGGTTTTGTATTGAACAGGAAGTTCTTGCCCCTATTTTGCCATTGCACAGCCTTTCAATCAAACTAATCAGCATTTGTACTCGGTATGGACAAAAGTGTCAAGAGTGTTTAATTCGGATATTTACCTAAATGTTGCCTCGAGCATATGGCTGATCCCCAAATTATGTATTAATAAGTCCCCTTTTCTGCTGGTCAGAGTGGATTGTGAGGGGGGTTACTACACTCGGTGACCTATATGAGAGTACTGGGTTGAAAATTTGGTTCAACATTTTGGGATCCCCAGATCTCAGTTTTTTAGGTATTTACAGCTGCGCCACTTGCTCTGTACTATTTTTGGGAATAGCATACATCCCCCTAAAGTGCATGTGAGTGACCCAGCTGCGATGTGGGAGAAGGTTTTGTGGTCAGATGAGACCAAGATAGAGCTTTTTGGCCAAAACTTAAAGTGCTATGTGTGGCGCAAACCTAACACTTCCTATGCCTCAAGACACACCATCCCTACAGTGAAGTATGGTGGTGGCAGCATCATGCTGTGGGAATGCTTCTCATAAAAGATGGCAGCTTGTTAGAATTGAAGGAAGAATGGATGGAGCAAAATATAGGGAAATACTGCAAGAAAACCTGCTTCAGTCCGCTAAAAAACTGAAGCTTGGGAGGAAATTCACCTTTCAGCATGACAATGATCCCAAGCACAAGGCCAAAGCAACATTGGAGTGGCTCAAGAACAAAAAGATAAATGTCCTACAGTGGCCCAGTCAAAGTCCTGATCTCAATCCTTTTGAGTATCTGTGGCACTATTTGAAAATTGCAGTCCACAAGCGTCACCCAACCTACCTGAACAACCTGGAGCAAATCTGCAGAGAAGAATGGGCCAAAATCACTTCATCGCTGTGTACAAAGCTGGTACATATGTACCCCAAAAGACTTAAAGCAGTTATTGCAACAAAAGGTGGCTCGACCAAATATTAATGTGTGGGGGTTGAATACTTATGCAAGCAAGATATTTCAGTTTTTTAGTTTCATAAAAATATTTACCAACAAAAAACAATGTCACCTTACAATAATTGATTTTGAGTTTCAGTTTTTAAACTAAAATATCAATCAGAATGAAATTTCAGCGTACAATTTGTAATTCGGTAATATGAGAGAATTGGTCAGGGGTCATAATACTTTTGCAAGGCACTGTGTGTGTGTGTGTGTGTGTATATATATATATATATATATATATATATATATATATATATATATATATATATATATATATATATACACACACACACACACAATATTTATAATGTGTGTGTGTGTGTATATATATATATATATATATATATATATATACACACACACACACACAATATTTATAATGTGTGTGTGTGTGTGTGTATATATATATATATATATATATATATATACACACACACACACACACACACACACACATTATAAATATTGTGTGTGTGTGTGTGTGTATATATATATATATATATACATACACACACACACACAATATTTATAATGTGTGTGTGTGTGTATATGTACATAACCTACATGTTGGTTACACCACATGACTTTGATTTGGTGGACAAAAGTTTTATAAATTAATCATATTTTTAAAATACAATTGTTTCACTCAGTGTTTTTTAAAGAAATATTAATAAAAGTGTTTTACCCTACTCATGCCAGCATTTCTTTTTCAGCTTATAATAAGACTTTATGGTTTTTTTCCCTGTCTCTGGATGGTTACACCACATAATGTTTTTGGCTTGAAGCCCCCCAAAAAATATTAAAATGACTTTGAACTCAGAAATTCAAGCTCATCATAGAAGAGGTGTATTCCAGTAATTGTTTTGTGTGAATTGCCTTTTTATGTATTTTTGAATAATAAGTGAGTGTCACATCATTGACAAACATATTTCTGAATCAGAATGCAAATGCAAACTACATCTGGCATGTTACCTGTCAGGGCTTTAGATGTGTCTTTAAAGTAATCTGCAGTGGCGTCCTGTATAGAGTGAACAGCCGTTTCTCCACGCCGATTCCATTCATGCATCTCTGCCTCCAATTCACACACACGCTTTGGTCCTAGATCCTCATACTGCAGACACTTCTACACACACACACACACAAACAAACAAACAAACAAACAAGTGGGGTTGTAGACAAATAACATGGACATGAGCTTTTTTATGTTTAGCAACATTATTTTAGGTTAAACTACATATAAATGTATAAGGGTGAGTTTATGCTTCAGGTCATGTAACTGATCACCATTTTAAGTTTAAATCAACTCTTCATTTCACTAGTCCTGTGACAAATTAATTTATAACAGAACAAATATTCCACGTTTGTGTACCATGATCTCAGTCCTGTAGAATGTGGCAAGCTCTCTCATGTCTCTGAATGGTTGAAGAAGGTTCTGGTAGAACTGTGTGGCCACACTGACTAACTCTCTGTATGCTTCATCCTCCTCCTCATAGAGCTTCATCAACCGCACGAGTCCATCAGTACTGGAGTGAGTCTGCACGAGCTGATGTACACAACACAACATTTACATTAAACAGCTACACACTATAACACACAATCACTGAGCACTTAACATCACTATGGCCTGAATGTCAGTCAGAATAAATAGAGCAGAAAAGAGTACGTGTAGTTTGTGTCATTAACCTGCCCTATATAATCTGAGTGAATCATGGGAGTTGTTGTTGTTGTCGTTCTCACCGCGCGTAGCGTGTCTTTGGCGCGTTGAATCTGGTCGCGCATCGCGTTGCGTTTAAACTCACGCATGTCCTCGAAGTACTGCTCCTCATCTCTGTCACTGACGCTGAAGAGAGCGTCCAGCACGATCCCGCGGCCGCAAGCGTCCACCGCGGCACTGAAGTATCGCTCCAGCTGCCTACACGGCGCGTCAGCATCGCTCCGGGGCCCGCTAGAGAACAACAGTTCCCACAGGTTCGGCTCGCGGAAGCCTGTCAGGTCCGGGAAGAGCGGATCGAGTTCGTCCCGGACCGCGCTCAGCTGCGCGTGCACGTGTGTCAGGTGCGAGCCGGAAAACAGACCCGCACAGCTGCCGCTCGCGTCGCCGCGCCGTTGCAGCGTGCGGTTATGGCATGTCACAGCGAACTTGGTCTCGATCTCGTTCCACTCCACGATAAATTTGAGTTTATGGGTCTCGCTCTCGTCGAACGCATCTGGTTTAACGGCGACCCATCCGTCCAGACTGTCCACGCGCTCGATGTCAGCGTCGCCCATCGCGTTCAGCGCGTATGTTTGTGTTTCACTGCCACCGCCATTACCTGACGTCATTCAGTGGTGGGAAAGGGAAATTCCAGTGATCACCTGACTCTGCGCTTACGTCACATACTGTCATAATTATTAATATCCATATGTATTATTACGGTTCGATGAATAAATGCGCGTTACAATAACGGCCCAATTAGACGATTTTTTTAAATGGAATGATATTCAAAAAATGTCCTTCTCCCTGAAAGATTACTGAAATAAGTGTACTGAGATACAGTATATTACTGGTCTCTGTGACAGCACTAGACTGTGTAAACAACAAACAAAAATGTGATCAGCCAACATTCTTTGATCAGCCAATAAGAAGACTTTGATGTGCTTTCTGCCTATCAATCATTTTTAGCATTCTCATAGTGTAGTTGTTGACAAATATCAGTCAGATTTAATATCGCATTCAGATTCATATCAGTTGTCAGATGAGGGCGCTATTGTGCTACTTTTGTGTTTGATACTCTACTGCTCGGTTTCGGTCTCAACGCTGTCTTTGGAGGGCGGTGTTTTAGTAAGAGGGGGCGTGTCTAATTCAATGGCTCAGTCTGCTGGAAGTTCCAGAACGGCTAAAATCGCACCTATAAATTAGCATTTAAAAATAATTACTTTTTCAGATGTCTCAATTTTTATACATTTAAGGTTATATAACTATTAAATGTAAATCTTAAAAACATTTAGCTAAACATTTACAGAATACGCCACTGGGCAGCATCGACCAATAGCTAATGAAGTTTTAAACCAAATCAGTATAACTGACAGGCATGAACTTACTCATGGTTTAATGTTATATTATTATCATTATTAACATTACACCAAGGGTAATACTACCCTACAGTCAATGAATTCATATGAAACTCTTGTTACAGAGAGAATGTGCTGCCTTGCAGTGTTCAGTAAAGTTCTACAGCTCATGCTGATATTTGAGACAGCTAGTCTATTTTTGTCTATTCTGAGTTCAACACACACTGAACACACATTCAGAGGCTCCACCAGAACACACTGTAGCTCAATAAGGTATTTCTCATTTCATTACTCAAGTGTTTTTTTGTTTTTTTTTTTACGGTGGGGTAAAATGTAAGAAAACAGCTTTTGTGTAAATGGTTGTTTATAGCTATTAAAGGTCATGAAAGGGGTCAAGTTTTCTAGGGAATTGTTCTACAAGGAAAAGTGCTCCATGAAGGAATGAAATCATGTCTTAATTTATTCTAAATACGCCAAGAGTTGCATTTTAGGCTTGGGTTAGTCGTTATAATTAGCTTGTATTAAGAACAATAGAAGTGAATGGGAAGTCCTAACTAGTGTGTGTTACTCACTTGTTTTGTGTTAATTCAAATCTCAGCTTTCTCTCTCTCAGTTTTAAGGTGTTTAATTGGCCTGACAAATATTTATACATTCGTATTGCCAAAGTGTGAGCTGAGCTGCATACAAGTACAACAGTGCTAAACAACATCTCTGTCTGTCAGTCAGTATGGATTTGTATGAGGTCAGGGGTCATCTAGATGTGATCACAGAGGAGATGACGCTCAGTGAGGATGATGAGAAGGCATCTGATGAAGATGCATTTGTGTTAGTGCAGGAGACACACACATCTGATGTGTTCTGCGATCAGTGCAACACCCTGACACACAAGAGCGCTGCAGCACATGCGCAGCACAGAACCATCACACTCGACGTGGCCGCCCAGCAGATAAAGGTGAGACCTGTGTCATACAATCATAAGTCTGAGACCACATTGAAATATGAGATTTTTTAAAATACCAGTTTATCCCAATTAATATAAACATTGAAATAAAGGAAATAAAGGTCATTAATCAAATGTAAGTACATTTGTGACATTGAAAATGTTGAACAGATGGTCAGATTTCCTTGCTTCCATTGAAGCACAAAAGATGCTCTTTGAAATATTCTCAAATCATGCTGGGATAACATGGATGATCAGGTTTTGCTCATGCCAGCTCGAGTGGATGCTGTCATTAAAGCAAAAGAGACTACATACCAAAAAGACATTCTCAAATCCATGTTCATTTTTCAATTCAACTTTTCACTCAAATTGTTATGCGATAATAGGATTTGTCATTAAATATTTTGTATTAAATTAGAAAAATTCAAAATAGAAGCATTTTCACAAGTGGTCTCAGACTTTTGGATCTCACTGTATGTCTGTGTTCATTGTAAATAAAACAGACACTCTGTCCATAGTGAATCATCTGATAAAGATTTTTAATTTGATAACATGGTACTTTATTAATTCCCAGGATGAACTGTCTAAATGCAGCAGTAAATTAAGTGAGAAGATTGTTGAGATGGAGAACTTTGCCAGTAACCTGGAGGAGATTTTCATCACTGTGGAGGTTGAGCGTAATTTCTGCTGTCAATCACATGATTTCAGTTCATGTTTTCAATGTGTGATGCTGAATCTGTGTGTGTTTGCAGGAGAATTTTGGCCGTCAGGAACAGAATCTGGAGCAGCACTATAATGAAGTTCTGCAGACGTTGTCACAGCGGCATGACAAGCTCGCTGCCGAGTTGGACGAACAGAAGAAGCAAAAACTGGAGTTGTTGTATGGCGAGCTACTAGACTGCGGCCAAACCCTCGAAACATCAAAAGAGCTCATTGAAAGAGCGCAGAAAGTCCATCGCAGTCAAGACAAACGCGCCTTCCTGCAGGTCAAGTAGCATTAGCAGTAATGGTTTGATCTAATGAAAATATCTTATATGAATATGTAAAATGCTGAGAAATTCTTAATATTGTGGACTGTTTGACCCGCCCCCTTCCTCTGATTGACAGGCCGTCATGCCAATTATTAAAAGGTAAGAAGTGATGCATGAAGTGTGTTGTGATGACAGAAATAATTCACCCAAAAATGAAAATTCTGTCATTATTTACTCACCCTCATGCGTTTCCAAATTTGAATGACTTTTTTTTATGATCTGTGGAACACAAAAGATGTTTCCGTACAGTGAAAGCATATAGTGACCAGGGTCTGTCAAGGTCCAAAAAGGACAAAAAAGTACCATAAAAGTAGTCCAAATGACTTGAGAACCAATGACATATTACATCATCATTGATGTAATGATGTCGTGACACACCAGGTTTAAATGTGCGCAAGAGTGACTACAGGGACTATAGTTGAAAATTGGCTGTAATAGCTAAACTGGCACATATACAGAAATGTATAATGATGTGCACTCCGTGTAAATCTAAACTGAATAAAGAAAAGAGTGAATGAGATTTTAAGGAAAGATTTTGTGAATAATATAAATGTCAACATTAAACTGTTGAGAAAAGTGTTATAGTTGCATATTTAAATATTTATTTGCAGTGCTGCTCCTAAACTTAGATTATAAGTCTATTTATAAAAATAAATGCATGTGAGGGATGTCAAAATTAGTAGGTAACATATGCAATATATAGACCTTTTTTAGTTGAAATTAACCGGAAGTATTATTTTAAGATATAATATTCTGTGTAATCAGAGTCGAGCAATTTGCTAAAAAGGAAGTGAATGTGAAATTGGGTGTTTCTCTGGACTTTGATGCGCCCACTGCAGATCTGACAGAAGTCAAACAGATGATGAACTCCATTAATGTGCTTCCAGGTCAGATGTCACACATCGCATGCTGGCTATATATATTTACATTAATGTAATTGATATGATTTTTTAATACACACTGAAAAGAGCTCATTATTTTAGCAGGGAGTTAATGACACGTTTACAGAGCTTTATGTTAGTTACGACTTTATGAAATTTAATGCTTGCACTCAGTAGGTTGAACTGTACAGATGGGTTGAACTGTAATATTGTACTGAGTGTACATGTGTGTTCAGCTCCGTCAGCTCCAGTTATGAATCCTCAGATGGTTAATTCAGCTACAGACTCATCTCTTCGCGTTTGCTGGAGTTTGTTTTCTGACGACACTGTGGAATTCTACGAGCTTCACTGGCGCCTGATCAGTGACGACTGCAGCTTAGAAACCACACAAGAGGGTAATACAAACACACACATAATAATATACCTGCAGTTGGTTACCATTCTCATTTTCAGTGACACAACCTTCATGCTGCCATCATTGCTCATGGAACCACAGAAATTTTTAAATTAATGACCTAAGCCAGAGGTTCCCAACCATGTTCCTGGAGGTCCCCCAACACTACACATTTTGGATATCTCCCTAATCAAATACATCTTTTTCAGCTCATCAGCTCGTTAGTGAAGACTCCAAGACCTGAATTGGGTGTGTCAGAAAAGGAAGATATACACAATTTGCAGTGTTGTGGGGCCTCCAGGATCAGGGTTGGGAACCACTGTCCTAAGCTGTATATGTAATGTGACTAATCACTCTGGAGTCACAGGAAAATGACATCATGACCTGTCATGATTACAAAAAAGTAATCCACTTCAAACTACTAAACTGTAACAAGTTATTGGCGAAAATATTGGCAGCAATTCCATTATCGGTGCAATAATAATATTTAGATTTTCCTGGTTATCAGCCAATAATATATTGGCCGCCGATATATCGTGCATTACTTCACTTTTAAGTTACATCCTAAAACACTTTTCACAGAAAAGTTTTTGTTTTTCCTCGAATTCAAAGTAATGTCTTAATTTCCACCATGTTCATTGTTGCATGCAAGTCATGGCTGTTTCTCAATGTATGTTCTGTGTTCTTATGTTCTCATGGACTCGTTCAACGTCATCATTTACTACCTAAGTTCAATATCAATACTGTGGCGGAGTGAAAATCCGCCTTGTCGCTTTAAAGATCCCTAATGTGAGAGTGTATAAAATGACTGCTCGTCATAATGCACCTGGGGTGTGATAAGTTTTCAGTGAAACAGAATGGTGCAGAGACGGTCAAGGATAAAAAGTTGCCTTTGTGTACTTGTGCTGTGAGAAAAGGAATGTGAATGGAGGAGAGAGAACAAACGGTCAAGGAAGGAACTGATAAAAAGCGCTCCACACTAAAAAGCGTTTGCCGTTAAACAAATAACTCTAGTTGTTAATGTGGAGTACTGTGAGAAACGGGGAACTACAAAGAGTCTGCTGACGTGCCGAAGTGCTTTGTAACAGAGTTGTGATGGAACCGAGCGTCTAAAGCTAAAGGTGATTGCTTTGGCGATCTGGCCTGCCATCCCCTCATTTGTGGCTCTCCCTCTGCATTCCTGCAAACCAGTGCATCACACACTGCAAGGTACATACATCCTACTGTACTGACCCAGCACACAGTCCTCTAGAAAGCCTGACCTCTCTCCCTTATACCCACATACACCTACACCCTGCACACACACAGCCACAAGTTTAACTTCAGTTGTTTGATGTTGTAATGGTGTTTATTTTTTGTTTAATTTAACAGACCATTTGTTTGATGAGCTGTATGATTAACATTTTCATGATTGTTTAAAATGTAATCTTTAAAGAGATCTTTTGTCTGGTGGTAATTTCTTAGTACTGTAAAAAGATTTCTAATATCGCTGTGACCGGTGTTTTTTTTAAAAGCTATCCAGGGTCTAAAGAAATTTTGACAGGGCTGATCCTGTCCGGTGTCCAAATTATTATTATTATTTTTTTTTTATTTTTTGGATTTTTCCCCTTTTTCTCCCAATTTGGAATGCCCAATTCCCAATGCGCTCTAAGTCCTCGTGGTGGCGTAGTGATTCGCCTCAGTCCGGGTGGCGGAGGACGAATCCCATTTGCCTCCACGTCTGAGACAGTCAACCCACGCATCTTATCACGTGGCTTGTTGAGCGCATTGCCACGGAGACATAGCGCGTGTGGAGGCTTCACGCCATCCACCGCGGCAACCACGCTCAATTCACCATGCGCCCCACCGAGAACAAACCACATTATAGCGACCACGAGGAGGTTACCCCAAGTGACTCTACCCTCCCTAGCAACCGGGCCAATTTGGTTGCTTAGGAGACCTGGCTGGAGTCACTCAGCACGCCCTGGGATTCGAACTAGCGAACTCCAGGGGTGGTAGCCAGCGTATTTTACCACTGAGCTACCCAGGCCGCCCAAATTATTTTAAAAGGATGGAGGCGAAGTTCTCTGAGATGGTTACAAGAGTGGGGGATGTCGAGAAACGGATCGATTATCTGGAGTCATCGGAGAGGGAATTACCTGCTAATCCACTAGCAACCAAGGTGGATTTGGAGCATGTCTGGGAGACGTTGGAGGACATGGAGAACCGTAGCTGGCGGAATAATAATAACGTTCTTATTGTCAGAATTCCTGAGGCCGAAGAGGGTCGGGATATGGTGAAATTCCTGGATGGGCTCCTTACGAATCTGCTCGACATAACAGGCCATAAGCTGGAAATCGAGCGAGCTCACAGGGTTCCGGTGCAGAGATCCGCGGAGGGAGACAGGCCCCGATCAATTCTGGCCAAATTTCTGAGATCATCCGATAAAGATCTTGTGTTATGCGAGGCGAGGAGTAAAGCACAGCATTTTCTTGTTCTCAGACTTTGTGAATTCGATAAGAGAGAAATGTTATCGATTCAAGGAATGCAAGAAACTTTTACATCAATGGAAGGTCGCTTTTGCATTGATATTCCAGGCCAAATTGAGAATAGATACTAAGGAGGGCCGTAAAACATTCACATGCCCACAGCAAGCGATGTTCTTCATAAAGTCTGTGGAGTAAGTCATTTTGTGATACACTGCAGCCAAATGGACTGGCTCACTGATCACTTACTTGACTGTTTGAGGAAACTGAGCGTTTTTTTTTGGTGCTGGTTCCACCAAGCGGCTGGAGTTTATTTTGCAGAGTGGCACACCTTCGAGACAGTTTTGTGAATGAATCTACATGCTCTTTGAGTTTGTTCCGCCTATTAGCTGGAGTTTGATTTATAGATTATCTTTTGCTGTGTAATTCTGTTTCACAAAATTTGTATAGAAACACTGGACTTGAGCAATCCGGCAAAGTTTTCATGGGTGTCCTTGTAGACGTACATGGACTGTTTGAGTTTGGAGGGACGGACAGCAGTTGGCGCTGTAGTGCGCAGGGTTAATGCACACGTTTTTCTTTTTTCTGTTTGTTTTGTTCCAGGGGATGTTTGGGTTTTAATGGTCACACCAATGTTGGAATGTGGTCTTTATAATCTTGTTTTTGACACACGATCTATTTTTTCTTATATGTCAATGAGTGGATTGTCTCTCTCCACGTGGAATGTGAATGGGTTGGGGCACCCCATAAAAAGAAGGAAGTTTATTTCTCTTCTTAAGCGTAAGAAATATGATATAGTCTTTCTTCAAGAAACACATCTTTCCCCACAGGAAGCAGAAAAATGTGGAAAGATATGGGTTGGGCATTTGTTTTTATAGTGCTGGGTCGAGTAAGAGCAGGGGAGTCATTACACTGTTAAGTAAACATCTACAATTCAAATGTCTCAAACGTAAAAATAAATTAGGAAGAGTCATTATTGTTTTAGCTGAAATTCAGGGGCAAAATCTTATTTTGGCTAATATTTATGCACCTAACGTGGATGATCAGGGCTCTTTTATAGATCTTGAAGGGATGTTGCAAGCCGCTGGCACCCCTCATGATATAATACTGGGAGGAGACTTTAATCTTTTGATGGACTCAGTCCTTGATCATAGTGAAGCAAAAGTGTGTAAGCCCCCTAGAGCAACATTGACGCTTCACAGGATGTGTAAAAATCTTGGTCTTGTAGATATTTGGCGACTTTTGAACCCATCTGGTAGGGACTATACATTTTTTTCATCAGTCCATAAGATTTATTCTAGAATAGATTTTTTTTTTTTGTTTAAGTCTCTCATTTCATCTGTTGTTGACTGCTCAATTGGAAACATCTTAGTCTCAGATCACGCCCTGGTGAGTTTAGAGGTGTTGCCACATACGAAGAAAAAGAAATCATATAGTTGGCACTTTAATGTATCCCTTTTGCAAAATCCTAAATTCCAACAAATGTTAAAGACTGAAATCAATGTTTATATGGAGAGCAACTGGTCCTCAGTATCCTCTGTGGGCGTGGCTTGGGAGGCACTTAAGGTGGTTCTTAGGGGCCGGATCATACAGTATGCCTCATTCACCAAAACATCCAAAGCACAAGAACTCGTGAAATTGGAAGGGAATATTAAAAGTGCAGAGGTCGCTGCCATCTCACTTGACGCCGAAAAGGCGTTTGATATGGTAGAATGGGATGATATTTTTAAGATTTTGGAAATGTACGGGTTCAGGAATACTGTTATTGAATGGATTAAGTTACTTTAAAGACACCCGGTAGTGGCGGTTCAAACAAATGGATTAATTTCAGATTATTTTACTCTGGATAGGGGCACCCGGCAGGGTTGCCCTCTTTCCCCATTATTGTTCTGTCTTGCCCTGGAACCATTAGCAGCCGCGATAAGAAAGGAGGATGATTTGCCAGGGGTGATGGCAGGAGGTGTGGCGCATAAGCTTTTATTTTACGCAGATTTTTATTTTATTATTCGTCTTCGACCCCACTAGATCTGTGCCTTGCCACTAGATCTAAATTCCTTTTCTAAATTCTCAAGATACAGAGTTAATTGGTCTAAATCCAAAGCTTTGGCTCTGACAGCATACTGCCTGGTAACAGATTTTCAGCCGGGCACCTTCCAGTGGCCCAAACAGGGCATTAAGTATTTGGGTATTTTATTCCCAGCAAATTTGTTCATTTTGACCCTTTAATAAAAAGGTTTGAGTGATGTGGGCAGGTGGGCTTCATTACATTTTTCTATGATTGGGAAGGTTAATGTTATTAAAATTAATTGTATTCCAAAATTCAGCTACCTGCTACAATCTCTCCCTATAGATGTCCCTCTACAATCTCTCCCCCCACTCTTATTTCGAGCAATTTGATAGCATAGCGAAGTCCTTCATTTGGAATGTTAAACATCCCAGATTACATTTCAATAAGTTACATAGGCCGATTGACAAAGGTGGGCTAGGCCTACCCAAGATTTTGTTTTATTATTATGCATTCGGTCTCAGACATCTGGCTCATTGGTCGCTTCCACCTGAGAGAGCCCCTCCCTGGTTTTGTATTGAACAGGAAGTTCTTGCCCCATTTTGCCATTGCAAAGCCTTTCTATCAAACTAACCGGAGAAGTTAAGTTGCACCCCGTTATCTCGCATTTGCACTCGGTATGGACAAAAGTGTCCAGAGTGTTTAATTCGGACATTTATTTAAATGTTGCCTCGAGCATATGGCTGAACACAAAACTATGTACTAATAAGTCCCCTTTCTGCTGGACAGAGTGGATTGAGAGGGAGGTTAATACACTCGGTGACCTATATGAGAGCGGAGTGTTGAGATCCTTTGAAAATCTGGTTCAACATTTTGGGATTCCCAGATCTCAGTTCTTTAGGAATTTACAGCTGCGCCACCTGCTCTGTGCCATTTTTTGGAGTGGCATACACCCCCCCCCCGCTATCTGGGAGTGGTGATTACTGCTTTTGGAAAAGGTCATGAGGCATCAGTGTATTACTCCCTGCTTATTCAGAGTCTGGGGGGATGGAGCTTCAACTTCTCTCAAGAGATTATGGGAGAAAGATTTAAACTTGGTATTGGAGGAGGGAGTGTGGGCTAGGATTCCAAAAAACGTCAAGTCTACATCTAGAGATGCAAGGATGCATCTTATGTAATTTAAGATTTTACATAGATCCTATTGGACCCCCTCTAGATTGAATACGCTTGGTCTGAAAGACACACCCACCTGCTGGCGATGCCAATCAGAAGATGGGGACACAACCCATATTTTTTGGTGGTGTGTTAAGATCCAAGAATTTTGGTTGAGGGTTCAGAGTTTTATGTGTGGCGTATCGGGCACTCATAAAATTTTGCCCCAGACTCTGTATTTTAGGCAATGGGGCGGTCATTAATATAGGGGATAAACACATAAAAAATTGGGTCCTTGCCAGTGTTATGATCGGCAGACATAACTAAGGGGATGGAAGTCGGCTGGAGCGCCCTCATTTCAAGAGTGGTGCACAGATGGGGAGAGTGGCATCATTCGAGGAAATGTAATGTAGAAGGCTGGGAAACAAAGATAGGAAATGGGGCAGCTATTTGGCCTTCTTGGAGGGCTCTCGGGGAGGGGCAGTGGAGAGAGTATTTTTTTTTCCTCCCCTTTTTCTCCCTAATTTGGTATTCCCAATGCGCTCTAAGTCCACATGGTGGCGTAGTGACTTGCCTCAATAGCGCCTTGTAGCGACCATGGGGAGGTTACCCATGTGACTCTACCCTCCCTAGCAACCGGGCCAATTTGTTTGCTTAGGAGACCTGGCTGGAGTCACTCAGCACGCCTTGGATTCGAACTCGCGACTCCAGGGGTGGTAGTCAGCGTCTTTACTCGCTGAGCTACCCAGGCCCCTGAGAAGTATAGTTTTAAATGTGTGTGATTATTTTTATATAATATATATATATATATATATATATATATATATATATATATATATAACATTTTAAAAAAATGTGTGTGTAAACTCATATGTAACCACAGGGATGTTTGTTGAAGGTCAGGGTGGGGCTGGGGATTAGGGGGGTACTAGTGGTGGTTAAATGTTTATTCTGCAAATATACAGGTGCATCTCGATAAATTAGAATGTCGTGGAAAAGTTCATTTATTTCAGTAATTCAACTCAAATTGTGAAACTCGTGTATTAAATAAATTAAATGCACACAGACTGAAGTAGTTTAAGTCTTTGGTTCTTTTAATTGTGATGATTTTGGTTCACATTTAACAAAAACCCACCAATTCACTATCTCAACAAATTAGAATATGGTGACATGCCAATCAGCTAATCAACTCAAAACACCTGCAAAGGTTTCCTGAGCCTTCGAAATGGTCTCTCAGTTTGGTTCACTAGGCTACACAATCATGGGGAAGACTGCTGATCTGACAGTTGTCCAGATGACAATCATTGACACCCTTCACAAGGAGGGTAAGCCACAAACATTCATTGCCAAAGAAGCTGGCTGTTCACAGAGTGCTGTATCCAAGCATGTTAACAGAAATTTGAGTGGAAGGAAAAAGTGTGGAAGAAAAAGATGCACAACCAACCGAGAGAACCGCAGCCTTATGAGGATTGTCAAGCAAAATCGATTCAAGAATTTGGGTGAACTTCACAAGGAATGGACTGAGGCTGGGGTCAAGGCATCAAGAGCCACCACACACAGACGTGTCAAGGAATTTGGCTACAGTTGTCGTATTCCTCGTTAAGCCACTCCTGAACCACAGACAATGTCAGAGGCGTCTTACCTGGGCTAAGGAGAAGAAGAACTGGACTGTTGCCCAGTGGTCCAAAGTCCTCTTTTCAGATGAGAGCAAGTTTTGTATTTCATTTGGAAACCAAGGTCCTAGAGTCTGGAGGAAGGGTGGAGAAGCTCATAGCCCAAGTTGCTTGAAGTCCAGTGTTAAGTTTCCACAGTCTGTGATGATTTGGGGTGCAATGTCATCTGCTGGTGTTGGTCCATTGTGTTTTTTGAAAACCAAAGTCACTGCACCCGTTTACCAAGAAATTTTGGAGCACTTCATGCTTCCTTCTGCTGACCAGCTTTTTAAAGATGCTGATTTCATTTTCCAGCAGGATTTGGCACCTGCCCACACTGCCAAAAGCACCAAAAGTTGGTTAAATGACCATGGTGTTGGTGTGCTTGACTGGCCAGCAAACTCACCAGACCTGACCCCCATAGAGAATCTATGGGGTATTGTCAAGAGGAAAATGAGAAACAAGAGACCAAAAAATGCAGATGAGCTGAAGGCCACTGTCAAAGAAACCTGGGCTTCCATACCACCTCAGCAGTGCCACAAACTGATCACCTCCATGCCACGCCAAACTGAGGCAGTAATTAAAGCAAAAGGAGCCCCTACCAAGTATTGAGTACATATACAGTAAATGAACATACTTTCCAGAAGGCCAACAATTCACTAAAAATGTTTTTTTTTTATTGGTCTTATGATGTATTCTAATTTTTTGAGATAGTGAATTGGTGGGTTTTTGTTAAATGTGAGCCAAAATCATCACAATTAAAAGAACCAAAGACTTAAACTACTTCAGTCTGTGTGCATTGAATTTATTTAATACACGAGTTTCACAATTTGAGTTGAATTACTGAAATAAATGAACTTTTCCACGACATTCTAATTTATTGAGATGCACCTGTATGTTTTGCTTTTCTTTGTCAATTTTGTGAATCAATAAAAAGTGTTAATCAGAAAAAAGTAATAAACACATGGAGGAAACAATTGTTAACAATAACAGTGCTGACTTTATTCTTTCAACATGTCAATAGTACTGCAAAACAATAATGCTTTCACTGGTATATGATAATGCCAGTAGTTCTCTCACTGGCTACAAATGTGCTGGGATGGGACTGGAGGATTGCAGCACATCTTAAAGCTCGCAATATGTGTGTTCTATGTCCTTCTTTCCTTCTGAGTTTGTTCTTCCGAGGTAGTTTGGCAAGACTGGTCTTCATAAGAACACAGGTCTGTTTTCTGTGTTCATAGCATTGAGAAACTCCCATAGACTCAGCATCATGTGTTTCTGCCAACAATGACTCGTTAGGGGGCGAACACCCTTCAACTGTCACAGAAACGTGAATGGATGTGGACATAATTCAATTTTTAAATGTATTCTTGTATTCTACATAAATAATATTTTAGAAATATGTGTAATCCAAGTAATGTACATAATAGGGCTGCAGAGTTAATCAAAAAAATTAATCTAGATTACAATAACAGTCGCAATTATATAATAGTGAAAAGTGTCAATTACTGCATTCCATTTAGGTGTACTCCTATTGCGCCAAAATTTTCTATTTACAAAATGTTTTGGGTCGTTGTGTGCATGGATGCAAAGGCAAATCTGATGCATTTAAAATAGTCTAAAAGGCATATCAGTAATGATCACTATATAAATTATACTGTGTACAGTTTATTCAAAATGTGAATAACACTTTGTCATTTTCATACAATTAAAATACTAAAGCAATTCAGTAACACAGTTCTCGTGTTGTTTTGATGCATAGTCTACATAAAGAATACGGCATGGAACTGCCCAACACAGAATAAGTCTTTTAATCTACCAGTATCTAAAAGCTAACTGGACCATGCTAACCAGCAAAACCTTGACTCTGAGAACTAACTAGGGAACTGCACTATATCAAGGATACTTGAAGGTAAAGGAGACTCACAGCCTGTGTTGGGTGTATCAGATTACCTAGTAATTAGTTACTGTAATCTAATGACTTTTTAGTCAAAAAAGTAGTGTAGCACATTACATTTTAAATTCTTGTAATCAGATTACAGTTACTAACTTTCAATGAAAGTAATTACTTTTAAGTAGATTACTTGAGCTAAAGTAATATGTATAATACATTTAAAATATGAATTAATATGTATATCTTTTAGTAAGGAAATATAGACATTTTGAATTTGAACGGAAAACCAAAAACTCTTCTAGGAAAGTAATCTGGAAAGTAACTTCAAAGTAAAATAATTAGTAATGTGATTATTTTTAAATTAAGTAACTAGTAAAGTAATCTGATTACATTTTAGAGATGTTATTTGTAATGGATTATTTAAGTAACTTACCCAACACTGCTCACTGTGTGTGTTATCAGTGTGTCAGTTAAAGGTGAAGGAGACTCACTGCACTGTGTGTGATCTGCTGCCTAACGCACAGTACGAGCTCTGGGTCACGGCCACCAACACCACCGGCATCAGCCCAAGCAGCGAGAGAGCCGTTTACATGACAGGTAAGCATCACGCATACTACTGCACACTACTATTGTGTATTTGTGTACAGAGCTGTGTGTAATGTTGTGCGTGTGTTTGCAGTACCTTTTCCCCCTGTCATTAAGCCTCGCGAGTGTGTGAACAGTCTAGACATGGCGTTGATTCGCTGGGAGTCTGGAAACACAAACCCGGTGGAGTCATACACACTGGAGTTCCAAGAAACCAACACAGACAGAAACTGCATCACAACTGAGTCAGTGACACACACAAACACACAGTCTAATTGTAAACATTCATCAGTATGCTTTATTTCTTAAGAAAAAATATTTGTCTTTGTAATCTTTCATCAAAACTTGGCCCCCCTTTGAATCGACTTTCCTTTTCGGCTGACCTCATCAAGCCTATTCTTCAACCACCTGTCATTAAGAGACCACATTACACCATCCAATCAATTCTCCATGGTTAAAATCAAGTCCCACTCTACAGTGTTTCTCAAATATCCCATTTCACCTTTGACTGGCACGTTAGGTCCATCGTTGCAATTCCATCCTGCGAGTGTTTGGTGCAGCTGCAGCCATGGAAACAGTACGTCATCCACGTCAGAGCCGTAAACATTGGCGGCCAGAGTGCAAGGAGTGAATCAATCAACATTGCCACCACAGGTTGAACATCACACCTGTAAACACATATTATCAGCTGTTTAATAAACACAATGTTATATTGTGCATGTTTGTATATACGCAGGTACGTATTTTCACCTGTTGGAAGAAACAGCTCATCCCAGTCTGTCGCTGTCAGCTGACGGTTTGACCATGTTTTACCTGGATGAAGATCTGCCTCTGAGTCACATGACATTCAGTGACAACACCTTCGCCAGGTCACAGACCAACAACCAATCAGCTCACAGATTAATAACTGAACCAAATGCCCTGCCGACACTATAATCGCTGTCTCTCCTGCAGGTGTGTGGCGGTGCTGGGTGACCTGGTGCCCGTCAGGGGTCAGTATTATTGGGAGATCGAAGTCGATGAAACGACAGAGTTTCGCATCGGAGTCGCGTATGAAGACACGCAGCGCAACTCTTACCTGGGCGGGAACAACACGTCCTGGTGCATGCGACACATTCTCACGCCATCCAGGTGCGGCCACCGAGTGCATGAGAGTACAACCGATCACGTGCATGAGCTTTAATTCAGAAGTTGTGTCCACATCCGTGTACCGTCAGAGTATGTCCTGCATTTGATGAAGAAAGTACTTCTTGGCCGTAACTAAAGTGAGTTTTTTAGGTATGCAGGTAAGTAGTATGAATACATTGCTGGCAATGCCCGAAGTGAGCCAGTACAACAAAATGACGTCACAGTACCAGAATTAACTCTTGCGTACCGGCAGCTCTTCTGTGATGGAGGTACTGTTGCCCAGACGGAGAAACGCTCATGGGCGCCCCACCCCGGTAGTAATGGAGAAACTCAGGAGTACCGGTGTTGTTCCGAAATCTGACTGCCCGCCAGATTCAGACTACCCTGCTACCTGATTGGCCCTTATCCCCAAAGCCCAACCCTAACCTCATTAATCCCTACCCTTAAACATAAGGATACTAGGGAGTCCAAATTCAGCACTACACCAGCACTGATTCTCGGATATCTTAATCCATTTGTCTCATGACCCTAATATATGATGTAGTAACAACCTCAAAAATAACTTACTCTGGTTTTGTCAAACAAGAAGTCTACAATTTAACCACAGGTTACAACTTTATTGGCATATAGTACTTACAGTTGAAAGGAGTCGCACGACTCTTGGTTGTTCTCTGCCATTATTTTTTTTTTAAATTTTGGGTTTTGAATCTGATGTCTCCTCAGCTCTCGTGGCATTATGGGATACTAAAGTGTCAAGCGGATACTTCTATCTTGGTAGATGCAGAATGCACCTTCTGCACCATTCTACATTATTTTGTAGTCCAAGTAGAGTGAGTAGTATGTTAACACTGAAAATGTAACAAAAAGAAGTTTACTATGAATACCCAGATGGTGCACTTCTTCAAATATCAAAACAGAGTGTGGAATATTGGACACTTTGCTGTAATTTGCGGTAGGGGCAGAATTACATGGTTATGTTACTGGTCTGACAAAGAAACTTTAAATAGTAAAGCACATAGCAACTAACGAAACTTCAGTAAAGACAGCATTTTAAATTAAGTGCTTTACCATCACCCCACGCTGTATGAATATGTTCATTGTTACGAGTTACAAGTGTTGAATTGAGGTTGGCTAATGCGCTAAAGCTAGCGGCAACTCAGTTGCACTTCCGCCATCTGTTAATCAGTGAATGCTTCTGTGTAGCAAAAAATCCTTTGTGTTCCATTTGGGACAGTACTACACTTTGAAAAATCATACACCACATGGCTGAATGCATAGCGTATAGTATGTCATTTGGCACACAGCTCTAGTGTTTTATGAATACTTAGGATTCTGACATACAACACTCCTTTCACATACTTCTTTTGGCATACTATATACTTGGTGAGTATGCATATTCAGACACAGGGAAAGAAACACTGACAGCTGAAAGACTACAACAAACATTTAAATGCAGGCTTTTCAACTGGAGGTCAATTAATAGTAGTACAGGGAACTAATAAACTGAGAAATGTCTTAATATAAAATGCTCTTTATTTCAAAATATATATTTTGGTTTAATTCTATAGCTCTTTTTAATGTATAGTCTAAAGAAATAGCTTCTCATGATGAATCCAGGATCTAGCACATCATAGTCTAGTTAATGGAGAAACTAGTTCAACACTAGTTTATCAATGTAAAAATTGTATTAGTGATAAACTATTGATTTTATATACAAAGGTTGACAACACCTGGTTTAAAACTTAAATGCACTGTTTTATAAAGTTTTGGCAGCAAAACTTTTGAATCCTATTGTGTAAAACTCACAACATGGTCAGGAATGTCAAAGCTATCAGGCTGCAGCTATGAGCGCATGTTCTCAGGTGACACACACAGATGAGCCGGAACATTCCAGAAACTCTAACTTTGGATGCAAAACTTGCACTGTGTGGACTTCCATATAACTTTGAAACACCATTGTTGCAACTTGGCAACACTTCCGTTTTTATTTTATTTTTTTTTAAATCAGTGCCTCCTAAAACATCTTAAATAAGAGAAAACACATCATCTGATTGCTAACATTTGAGGGTTAATATACATTTAATTGTTCTCTTGCAGACATAAATACGAGTTCTTGCACAACGGTTGGACGCCAGACATTCGCATCACGGTGCCGCCGCTGCGGATTGGTGTGTTTCTGGATTGTGCTCGTGGAATTCTCTCCTTCTATAATGCAGCACTGCAGCAGCACTTGTACACGTTCACCTGTCACTTCCTGCATAACCTTCACCCTTGTTTTGCACTGGACAACCCCGGAGCCATGACGCTCTGCACCGGAACACCAACTCCCGCTTACATCACACAACACTGATGACATAACACACCCGTCTCAAGATATTAGAATGACAAAACGTACCTTTAAAATAGCTAAACAATGACAAGAAAATTATTTATTAGCTTTAGATGGATCAGTTGATTGTGTTCAAGTGCAGAGCTGAATAAATGACAAACAAGATGGTCTGTGGTTTGTTTTATTCCATAGGAACAGTTTCACACCAGAGTCTGTTCTGCCAAACACTGACAGACACTTTAGATGTCATAGTCCTTCCTTTTTCCTGCAGCAAATGCAAGTGTGTGCATGCATGTATGTACGTGTGTGTGTTTAGAGCGTGTTCTTATTGGCAAAGCGCGTGCGCTCCTCCTCCTCATCTGATGAATCTCCTCCATACGGAACGAGTCCAGAGGAGCTGCTGGAAACTTCTGGAAGCTTTATCTTCTTGACAATGTTCTCCTCTGCTGCAAAGATCATTGTTTTCATGTCAATCAGTACATCATGGGTACAACACCAAATTATGCTGCAGCAGCTTCCAAAAGTCATGAAATGTTTCACATCTCAAACTGAGTTTAGCATTAGGGGTTAGTAAATTTAAAGGGGTCATGACATTTTCTTTATATATACAGCTCTGGAAATAAATCACCACTGCAAAATTATCAGTTTCTCTGGATTTACTATTAATAGGTATGTGTTTGAGTTTATTCTATAACATGCTGACAACATGGAAGCAAGTTTTCTTCCAGGATAGCCTTGTACGTGGCTTGATTCATGCATCGTTCACAAAGACGAATCTGCCTGATTCCAGCCTTGCAGAAGCACCCCCAGATCATCACGAATCCTCCACCTGGTCATCTAATGGTTGGACAAAGACCTGGAGAGTCCTACAAGCCACCGTGTCTCACCCCCACTGTGAAATTTGGTGAATTTTATTCTCCCTGAGTTTCACTTATAATGTTAGAAATACTTCTTTTGAAGCAAAAAAATAATTAATATATGATCATTTTCCAATTGGTCTCTGGCCCTCGTCTGAATTGGTTACTTATGGTTTTGCAGTCTGGTCCAATAGTGTTTTTTTTTTTTTTGTAACTTTGCCGTTGGATTGCTGAAGTCTGGTGCTTCTATAAAAATGTTGTGAGACAGAAATACACAACAGAAAATAATCTGTAAAACAAACTCCAACCAACAGGCGGGATAAACCAGAGCAACAGAAGCCTTAATCACTCCAATGATTGCAAGAAATATCCCAGAAAACAAACTCCAACCAATAGGAGGCATAAGAGCAAATAACATTCATCCACAAACTGTTCCGAAGGAGTGCTACTCCACAAAACATACTCCAGCCGCTAGGCAGAACCAGCACAAAAAGAAACAAAGGCGGTGCTCAGCTTCCTCGGACAAACAAGTGAATGTTCAGTGAGTCAGGTCCAGTCGGCTGCATCACACAATGACTTACTCTCTTACTTTATGAAGGATAATGCTTGCTGTGGGCATGCAAATATTTTGCGGCCATCTATTCTCAATTTGGCCGGGAACATCAGTGCAAAAGCGACCTTCCGTTGATGTAAGGATTTCTTGCATTCCTTGAATCGATGACATTTCTCTCGTCGAATTTGCAAAGTCTGGGAATGAGAAAATGTAGTGGTTCTTCCAAGAAAGCCTTCCATTACTCCTCGCCTCACACAACACTAGATCTTTCTCGGATGATCTCAGAAATTTGGCCAGAATTGATTGGGGCCTGTCTCCTTCAGCGGATCTCCGAGCTGGGACTCTGTGAGCTCGTTTGATTTCCAGCTTATGGTCTATATCAAGCAAACTCGGGAAGAGCTCATCTAGGAATTTCACCATATCCCAACCTTCTTCGTTCTCAGGAACTCCAACAATTCGGACATTGTTTCGCCGGTTACGATTCTCTAAATCTTCCAACGTTTCCCCAAACGCATTGCAAGTCTGTCTTGGTCGCTAGCGGGTTAGCAGCTAATTCCCTCTCCGATGACTCCAGATAATCGATCCGTTTCTCAACATCTGCCATTCTTGTAACCATCTTAGTGAATTTAGTCTCCATGGAAGAGATTGATCGACGTATTACAGCAAGATCCTCAAAGCCAGTAACGACATTCGTCAGCATTGCCGACATGCTCGACAGTTGACGCTGAATCTCTCCTGCCGCACCGTCCAAACTGCGGCCCTGTCTGGGATATCAGTTTGGGCACGTAAGTGTTTTTTAATGTCTCCAGAGCCTGAGGATTTTTAATTCTTTGACATATTGTCTTCATAGAACAGTTATGGAACAGGGTGTATAAAATCTCACCGGTTTTTGTCATAAAGTATTAAAAACTAGCAAAGTGCGCAGAGCTCGCCGTTCACACGTCCAACCCTCGCATGGCGCCACGCGACTCCCTCCAATAGTGTTTTTAACTGCCATCTTTCAATAACAGTTCCTTATCATATTGTGACTGGTTCTGCGCTGAAATGAGCCGAACACACATACAATCCATATTGAAATATGCTGAACACACATAATACAATCCACGGTGAAAAATGATCCACACACATTTCATACTGCACTGATGTGATCAGGAACTTTGTTATACTTCAATATTTCCTGGTGTTGAGATGCTTCAACAGAGGCTTAAGCAGAGACGCTGGTCTTCACAGGCATGACATCTCAAATCTTCCATCGTCTGTTTACCCTGGACGAGACACGGTTCTCCAACCAGCGGCAGCAACGAAATGGAGCAGAACAGATGCGTTTTCAAAAGTTGAGTTTGTAACTCTTAAAATGAGGCGCACATAGTCGGAAATGCATCAAAACGGTCAAAGACATCCATCTAGTGCATGTTTACATAGAACAACAATTAAAAATAGCGCAGATTGGTGTTAACACGTCCACGAAGTGTTTATATTAGAAAACGTTTAAAAATAATCCAGATGGGCACCAATGTCCCCATAGGCGTTGATGTCTTGCTGTAGAGGCAGTCATGTGCTGATGTATTCATCTGTTTGACGTCACAATGTAGAGAAAATCCAAATGAGAAGTTTTTGCAGCTTGGTTTAAATAAATGCTCTTTTTGCAGGGAGGAGGAAGTTTTGAGTTCTGGAACTTACAGTATGTTTTTATAGTACAATGACTTATATGTCAAAAGATCAAGGAAAATTTGATTCCTCAGGTCATGACCCCTTTAACAACAAAAGCTATCAATAGGAGAATGCCAATTAACTTTGTGTGTTCACCTGTGTGTATGAGGGGTCTGCTGGTTTCTTCTGCAGGTCTCTTCCTGATGACTGGAGCTGCTGGTGGAGGCATCAGTGTACTGAACAAACAACAAATACCTCATGTTACTCATACTCTTACCCTCATACCCTTTACAGGGCTTTGTAAATTGGTATATGTCTCATCACTGTCACGACTGCTATGTTGCACGGCACTGCACCCAAGACTTTCACCCACTGTTGCACTTGTGTATATGGTTGAGTGACAATAAAGGGATTTGATTTGACCTCCTTAACCAACCCAACTTTAACTAAACCCAATCAAGCCTCAACACTGAACTCCGTAACACGATAAATTCATTTAATGAAATGTTCAGATCAGTGTGACAAAGTTCGTAACTAAACCGTACGGTTTCTAGACTCCTATTACAAAACACACAAAAGATGTATACACAGCATCAGTGTTTGATTCCTAATGACACACTTCAGCAGTTACTCCGAAAGATTAGACAAAATTATTTCTGCATTTAAAGCATAATGCAGAAAACAATCATTGAATGCAGCAGAAACATGCAGAAACAGGTGAAGAATCAATCACCTCTCAGAGCAGCTGTGGCCTTCTGCATTTACTGCAACATCTGCAGGCATCTCATTCTAAATGCACACACATATACATGAGTCTCTTATAATGACTTAAACGGGGTAAAATTTGTTAAATGGAGCTTAAAATATTACACTATTTTTGGTATACTTTAACATACACCGATCAGCCACAACATTAAAACCACCTGCCTAATATTGTGTAGGTCCCCCTCGTGCCGCCAAAACAGCACCAACCCACATCTCAGAATAGCATTCTGAGCTGATATTCTTCTCACCACAGTTGTACAGAGCAATTATCTGAGTTACCGTAGACTTTCAGTTCGAACCAGTCTGGCCATTCTGTTGACCTCTCTCATCAAGGCAATTCTGTTCGCAGAACTGCCGTTCACTGGATGTTTGTTGTTTTTGGCACCTTTCGGAGTAAATTCTAGAGACTATTGTGCATGAAAATCCCAGGAGATCAGCAGTTACAGAAATACTCAAACCAGCCCGTCTGGCACCAACAATCATGCCACACTCCAAATCACTGAGATCACAATTTTTCCCCATACTGATGGTTGATGTGAACATTAATTGAAGCTTCTGACCTGAATCTGCATGATTTATGCACTGCTCTGCTGCCACACAATTGGCTGATTAGATAATCGCATGGATGATTGTTGCTGCCAGATGGGCTGGTTTGAGTATTTCTGTAACTGCTGATCTCCTGGGATCTTCACACCCAACAGTCTCTAGAATTTACTCCGAATGGTGCCAAAAACAAAACAAAAATCCAGTGAGGGGCAGTTCTGTGGATGGAAATGCCTTGTTGATGAGCGAGGTCAACAGAGAATGGCCAGACTGGTTCGAACTGACAAAGTCTACGGTAACTCAGATAACCACTCTGTACAATTGTGGTGAGAAGAAAATAATCTCAGAATGCTATTCTGAGATGCAGGTTGGCGCTGTTTTGCTGGCATGAGGGGGACCTACACAATATTAGGCAGGTGGTTTTAATGTTGTGGCTGATCTGTGTATGTAGGACTTTGTGTCATCTCACACACACACCTGTGTTTTCTGCTGCTCTTCTGAAAATAGTCGCTTTGGACTGCCAGAAGGACTTGAGCCCCTATCAGCGGCATCTGACGCTGCATCCTCATCCTGATACACACACAGAGAATGTTAAATTGAAATCGGTATAAATTCTGGCATAACCACCTGTGCATCAGTGTGCTAGTGTGTTAGTTTGCGTGTATGCATGTGCTCTCACCTGCTTCAGGAATGTGTTTGGATGATGTGAGCACACGGGGTACTGCACCGGGCTGCTGGTCAGCTGTGATTGGCCAGTCAGTCCACTGGAGTTGTTCCAGTATCCACTGACAGTGGGAAACGGCGGGTAGGTGCTTGTGTAACCGTTGGATGGGTAACTGAACCATGACTGGCTGCTGTAGCTGTTATTAGCCGAGTAACCGTGTGGCGGGTAAACTGGAAAACAAACCATCTAATGTAATTCAACTAAAACAGACAGCTCTGGCCCAATAAGGGGGCTTTCACACTGGCAGTTTAGTCAAACAGAGCACGGTTTCGCATGAAAAATTGGTAATATAAAAGCTGTTTTGCAGATCGAGGTGCCAAACCCGAGACTACCTGTAGGAGGTGGACTGAGTTCGGTTGAAATGAAACTGTGGCACGGTTCGCATGAGTGAGAAAGCAAACTGTACTCAGTTCCGCACTTGTGCAGGAAGTAAAATAACTTGCATATGCTTTATCAGTTACACAAATACACACACACACACACACGGAATCATAGATTGAACAGCAAAAAACATATAACACACCTGTAGTGGAACCAGTGGCTGGATAAGTCAACATCATTCGAGCATAATCTGCACGCACCTGAACAAACAACACAAAAATACAATATGAAATTTACGATGCATGGCAGGCAATGTACGATAAATTATATGTATCTAAATCTCAACATGTTCACACACACACACTTACCGTCTGAAGTAGACTTTCACATAGTTTCTTTGCTGCGTTGAGTCCTGTAGCATTTGGGTGGCTGCAAGAGACGAATTACATCAGACACATGGGACAACACCCAAATGGTGTATGAAAGAGCAGCAGTGTCTGTATGTACAGAGAAGCTTTACCTGATGTATAGATAGAGTGGCTCGAAGGACTCCCGACGTGACGCCTGCTCGATGTATCCTGACCCTTTGCCTCTGAGGAAGACACGTGCACCCGTCTCAGACTGAATGTGCTGCAGGTACGAGCCCGACGGCCCCTCCACACGCTCATTCACATTAAAGGACGGATTCGATTGGTCCAGTCCTACAAATATCTTATTGTGCACAAAACTCTGAAACCAATAAGATGCCACAGTCATTCACTACAGCTGATGACATCACACCTCACACCCTGACGCCAAGCACGCAGGCTTTAGGGTTAAGATCAGCTCGCAGTGGACGGACAGGAAAAATATGCAAGTCATTTCTTGCTTTTGTATGAAATTATGGAAATGCCTCATTTGATATCAACACAGATCAGGGGACTGAGCCATGAAGCTAGTTAAAAAACTCAGGGTTACAGGACTGGAGTTGAAAAAACAAAACCCATAAGGTTTAATTGATACCATGATGCTGCTCATCAAAGTTCACTGTCAACTCTGAGTTTAAGATTAGTTCTCACAATGAATATGCCCCAGTGCACATGAATGAGTGACGTTTGGCGCAAACAGCCAATCGCGTGAAACATGGAGAGAATGAAATTTGCCTCTCTGCTGGCAGGCAAACTATGAAAATATGAAGAATTTAAATACATTTATTTTAAATGAGCACTCCGAATACTCTGCAATTATTGGTAAGCAATAATAAGTATTTGTTCTTTTTTTAAAGATGCATTTTGTGTACTGCTTATTTTGAACTTCGATTGAAATATTGCATGTTCTTCTCTAATGCAAGAAAAAAATGGGTTTGGGTGCCATTCATCGCTTTCTATAGACACCTTGTGGAGTGATTGAGCTTTTAATATTGTAAAATTGATCATTATTGGCAGGTGGAATATTAATCTATTTTACTAGCTGTTTTATACATATCCTAAAATGATATGTTTATATTTGCATAGATATTTTATATTTATGGAATATATTTATAGCTACGGAGCAGGTTAAATGTGGAGCGTAAATTACTATAGTGATGAACACCGGTAAAATCCAAACCACTTTCATGGTACCTAAAATCTAGGGTTGACTAAACTAAAACTTAACTGGCTAGCCACCTAAACCGGCTTCATGGTACAAGCCCCAGGAGAGATGAACCGTTAACCCAGACAGATTGCACTGTTTGTGTGTTTACATGAGACTATTCATATACTTCCATGTATAGCTGTAAAATGCAAATGTTTGTGCTCATTAAACACCTCTCTGGCAGAACTCACAAGAGCACTACACATTAGAATATAGCCCTACACAGTAGAATAGAGCCCTACACACCGGAATAGGGCCCTACACACCGGAATAGGGCCCTACACACCGGAATAGGGCCCTACACACAAGTATCTTCTTGAGTGTCAGAGCGGCTGCTTTCGTAAACACTGTGACAGACATGAATCCACTAATCATGAGAGATTATGTCCTGAACGCAGATTTAACGGCTTAATAAACATACTTTGAAACTCCAGAGTGATGAATCTGAGAAAGTCACTAAAAAACTCATACTGTATAATGTGCATGTGTGAGATTTATACTTTCAGTCAGAAGTTTGGACACACGCACAACTGAATTTGCACATCTGCAAATTAATTTCCAAAATAAAAAAAAAAACATTTATTAAAGTTGCTTGAGAGAGTACCCAAAGTATATAAAGCGGTAATCTAGATAAACTCAAATATAAGATAGATTGGATTTTTTTTGGTCACTACATAATTTCCATACTTTCATTTGTGTTACTAAATAGTTTATGACTTAACTATTTGTCCAAAATGTAGAAATGTTATAAATGATAAGCAGGAGTGACTAAACTTTTGACTTGTAGTGTGTGTTAGTGTTTATGATGTGTTAGCAGGTGCAGTGAACTCCAGGTGTGCGTTTGTGATCTGGAGTTGTTCTGTCTGCTGTTATTGTAGGAGGTTTGTATCAGCAGACACTGTAAACTCAACAGATCTGCCTTCTTTACCTCCACATACACAGTAGTATCACGCTCTCTACAGATCTGCCTTCATTAACCACCACACACACACTGGTACATACCCCTGAGTGTGGAGGGGGTGGTTTGTGAGCAGGTATGGTGGGGGTGTTTGGGGGGAGGGATGCGGTGGCTGCTGGAGAGTGTCGGTACACTGGTACAGTTGGCATCACTGGAGGCTGCAGACCATCTGATGAACGCCGAACATCCTCACAGATCAGTTCCTTTATTCTCACCACAGCCTCTGATGACAGAAAATAACTTTCAGTTAACTTCCACTTAAACACAAACATCCTGTCTTAACCACATGATACATGAAAAAAAATTCAGTCCTTGCAAGCTGTATAATGCAACATTTGTCCCGACATTGGTCACACGGTATCTCGTGCACACAGTGAAATCTCAATGCCACAAATTACACACCACATAGCATAACTAATACCTAATTAGGCCTGCAGCGATTATTAAATAATTGTGTGTTCGCAGTTATATGACATAAAGCCATTGTGCATTTCAAATTCAAATCATATATTACTGTCTACATAAAGGAATTTTATTGTGCATCTGATTCGATTGAACTCCAACCAGCTCACTCCGACCAGCCGCACAGCTCCTGAAGAGCGAGTGAAGATTAACCGCTTCTGAAGCACTGTGATGATTATTTATAATATTATGTTTTATTAGTACATTAATTTTTATGAGTTGCTCCTAAATTTCCACATTAGGAGTTACTTTAGCTTTAAGATTTTTTTGTGAATAAGGGCCTAGGGCAGATGTATTTTCATAATATAACATGATATTATAAATATTATAATACTGACATTAACCCTTTAAAAAAAGGTACTGCCTGAATTGCGAGGGTGTTTTCATTTTTGTAAACCTAAGAGATGCAGTCACCTCTCCAACAAATTGAAACAACCCAAATACACTGGAGATAAAGGTTGACAACTCTGCGCTCCCTGGCCACATCAAAATGAAACTATGTAGTGCGGATGAATTGGGAATTTCTGTTATCCGTCAGCAAAATCATCTATCAACTATATATGCAGTCTTCAGACCGTATTTCATCCGACAATTCATAGCGTATTTTTTTTTTTCCTGTGGACGCACGCTCGCTGCAGAGAAAAAAAGGTGGCATTCATGGCCACTGCAGGGCTACCTGGTGTACTTGATAGATGGGACACACACTTGTTTCATTCACCAACACAGGATAAAGTCTGTCAACAGAAAAAAAAAAAAAAAATCTATCTATATGTATGTATCGTATGTATGCATATATACAGTTGTGCTCAAAAGTTTGCATACCCTGGGAGAAATTGCGAAATTTTGGCATTGATTTTGAAAATATGACTGATCATGCAAAAAAAAATTTCTTTTATTTAAGGATAGTGATCATATGAAGCCATTTATCATCACATAGTTGTTTGGCTCCTTTTTAAGAAATCACCCAAATGGCCCTGATCAAAAGTTTACATACCCTTGAATGTTTGGCCTTGTTACAGACACACAAGGTGACACACACAGGTTTAAATGGCAGTTAAAGGTTAATTTCCCACACCTGTGGCTTTTTAAATTGCAATTAGTGTCTGTGTATAAATAGTCAATGAGTTTGTTAGCTCTCACGTGGATGCACTGAGCAGGCTAGATACTGAGCCATGGGGAGCAGAAAAGAACTGTCAAAAGACCTGCGTAACAAGGTAATGGAACTTTATAAAGATGGAAAAGGATATAAAAAGATATCCAAAGCCTTGAAAATGCCAGTCAGTACTGTTCAATCACTTATTAAGAAGTGGAAAATTCAGGGATCTCTTGATACCAAGCCAAGGTCAGGTAGACCAAGAAAGATTTCAGCCACAACTGCCAGAAGAATTGTTAGGGATACAAAGAAAACCCACAGGTAACCTCAGGAGAAATACAGGCTGCTCTGGAAAAAGATGGTGTTGTTGTTTCACAATTTCTGCCAGGGTATGCAAACTTTTGAGCACAACTGTGTATATATATATATATATATATATATATATATATATTTATATTACACAAACACATAAGGTTGGGAGGGTTACTTTTTTAATGTAATGTGTTACATATTACTGGTTACTTAATGATAAACATAATCAGTATCAATCTAAATACAGCAATATGAAATTAATGTAATCAGAATACTTTTCATTGCTTTTGGATTACCACAAGGGCACATGTGTAAATAAAGTCAAGATAAAATCAATATGATCTCTAAAACTTTAAATTATGCCTTGAATACAAACAGAACATGTTTGAGTAATATTATGAGTACTGTCGTAGCTGTTATTATATCTAAGAAAAAGAAACACGTACACTGCACACTACCAAGAAAACAGAAAATGATCTGTTAATGTAGAACTCAGTATTTTTAAAGAAATCAGGTGAGTTATTTGTCTGCTAAAGAAAAATTAAAATAATTTTAAAGCAAATATAATCTGAACAGATGCACTGAAATTACAGTATGTCTTGGTTAGCATTAAACTAAATCTGACAGCATATCCCTCAGATTCAAACACATTACAAAGTGTAATTCTACCATGTATTGCAGTTAGTGTGTATAGGCAAATTTAATTTGCATTATTCATTAAATTCAGATTGTATTCAATAGGTAGATCACACATTATCATCATCATTATTATTGTCATAATTAGATGCTGGAGAGTGCCTTTCCTCGCTTGCTCATGATCCAAAGTCAAACATCACCAGCTAACAGATTATGGCTGATTTCTATGTTTCTGTTTCTGTTTAAGGAGGATTTTAAGGGGAAAATAAAGTTTTGATTCCAAACAGAAAACAAAATCTAGTTTTAAAGAGAAGATCAAAACTTGATCTAAACTTTGAATGTGTCTTTTCAATTACTCATTCCTAATTACTATAAGTGTTGAACATGTTACATATGCCAGAATGTCTCCCTCACCCAGACATTTGAACTGTTCTCAACAATAATTTATCAAAATAGATAAATTCTTCATTGAACTTTCTTTCCTAAGAACTTAAAACACATTTTCAATTAATTTGGTATTTATGTGTACAATTTGGAATTGTTAATAATGATCAGGGATGCAAAATCATGAGAGATGAAAGTCATAGCAGGTTTTCCAGGGGTATTTTTTCAGTTGATTTTTGTATTCAAAACCTTTTTTTTCCTTAAATGAAGGTTTAAGTACCGTTCATCTGGGGGAGGGGTCATTTTTTCAGCTTCAATACAGAACGAAACAACATACAGGACATCCTGGCTAATATAGTACAGTTCGCATTTCCAACCATGCAAACCAGGGGATTTCTATGCCGTACCAGCAATGATGCGCAAATCACGTCAGCATTGTCAGCTATTCCTGCTCCCGCCAAATGATGAGGGCCACGGATTTCTTTGAGCACTAGGGCTAACTCATTTATTTTATTTTTTATCCCCTTTTTCTCCCAATTCTCCCACTGCTTAGTAGGTCCTCGTGGTGGCGCGGTTACTCACCTCAATCCAGGTGGCAGAGGACAAGTCTCGGTCGCCTACACTTCTGAGACAGTCAATCCTGTGTAGGATCTTATCACATGGCTCGTTGTGTATGACACCGCGGAGACGATCCACGCACAACTTACCACCCGCCCCATTAAGAGCGAGAACCACTAATCGCGACCACGAGGAGGTTACCCCATGTGACTAGATTACTTGTTCCCTAGCAACCGGACCAATTTGGTTGCTTAGGAGACTTGGCTGGAGTCACTCAGCATGCCCTGTATCCGAACTAACCTAGTTAATGTGATTTCTGTGTGGCTCTTATTACCTTCAAATTCTCAGGTCCTTGGATAACGAGAGCATCTTCACAGCTGGAAGGCATAAATTCCAATGAACTTTAATGTTGTTTCGCTTTTCTCTTTTAACGAGCGAATTATGTCGAAATTTCCAAGAAAATAATGCAGATTCTTCCGTGGCCATTGCGATGAAGCAGCTGTTTGCCTTGAGAGCAGAGTGCTAATGTGAGACAGCTGTTATTTGTGCATGCAACAATGAGGCACTTTGACTCAAGTTAGAGAGAACCCCAAGAGAACGCTCATCTAAACCATCTCTCACTCTAAACAAACAGCTGTCTGTATCACTTTGTCTGGAAAATTCACTATTTCTTTTGTCAGAAATTAAAACTTTTAATCCTGACAGTAATCCCAATTTTTTGAAAATGTAACTAATCTGATCACGATGGGGTTTTTGTGTAACTGTAACAGATTACAGTTACCTAATTTTTGTATCCTGATTATACATACAGGTTTGGAGAGTAACGGATTACTTGTAATGGTGTTAGGTAATCAGGATACAAAAAGTAGGTAATTGTAATCCATTACAGTTACATAAAAACCCCATCGTGAGATATATATTCATCCTGCTATATGTCTACGAGGAATAGCAGTTCCCTGTCTACCAATAACTTTGGCCGATTTAAAAGAGTGCACTCAGGAAATGTGACGTCATCCATAGCAACGAGGTCAACTCCACCTTACTCTTACATTAAGATTTCTTTAGTTAAACTGTCTCTTAGCAGTTTTGTGAGTAGGTTATAAGCAAAAACTCTTAACTAGGAACTCTTTGGAGAACTCCCAGTGGCAAGACAAAAATCTTTGTAAATAAATCTGATCACTTAGAAAAGCAACAGCATCCGCTGCTCAACAGACAGACAGAACAGTGTACTTACTGTTGACTTCCTCCTGACTGCGTCCCTGCACATGCAGATACAGCGACCGCACTCTACACACAGAGATAGAATTAGAGAAGTCACACACACAAACACCCAGGTTTTATTGTACAGATACATACGTGGCTGCACTGCTACTCTTCTCTGCATCACTCATGTAAAGTCCCTTAGTTGAAACGACTGCACCACTGAACAGACGAATCTACGACATGAGAACATGTGACTAAACAAGTTTACAGACTGATCTCATGCACTCTCATTGTCACACTTCAGCTGATGTTGTTGTGTTATCTCACACCTCTTCTTGAGTTTTGCCTTTGGTAAGCAAATTTCTGCAGTTAAGTGGCACGTCATTTATGTCGACTTCAGCAACGATGACCTCATCAGTGCTGACAGGAGCAGCAGGAGCGGACGGAGCCTGCGTGAACACACACAAAACACATATGTAAGCATACAGAATGGCAGTGAAGCATCATCAGTTGTCTTTGTGTGGAATAGTCAGTACTTTACTGGGCAGTGGCTGAAGTGGCTTTAGTTTGCCTTTAGCCATAAGCATGGCGTTAATTTTCGCCGCCATCGCAGCAGCCATCTCCACACCACCCTGCAGAGGCTCTTGCACGTCAGGGGTGGAGACTGAGCTGGAGCTGTGAGCTGCTGCACCCAGCACCGGTGCTACATTAGCGGCCCGGGACTCACTCCCCACAACACCCTGCAGGATGCCTGCTCGGGGTTTGGCCTGATCCCACCTGCTGCTCAAACACCTGCAGAAAACATCCACATCACAAGTGACCGCATGAGAGTCTAGATAGAACAAGTTTGGTTACACTTGAGGCCCAAACTGTCATCACTTGCATACCTGTTTTATTATATATATTGCTACTTGTGAGCTCGACCTTAATATTTGAAAGGCTCATAAATCAGCCATATCATGTTCTACTTTAAATGTAATGATATTAATATTGTTTGTGCGAGGGTTTGGTTAGAGTATAGTATACATTATCTACGTATGCAAACCATTGGTCCTCACTAATATAACTTGAAAAGGTCTTTGTGTGTATATAGTGTGTGTGATATTTGTAGGCAGCAGCACACTGAAAGCACCCCGCCTGTTCTAATCACACGTGTTTTTTACTGTAGGAGGAGAGTATCAACAGAACTCTAGAACTCACAGAATCTGTTTTCATGCCCTCCATCAACTACAAAATTACAAACACGTCAAATAAACATGTTTATTATTAACAGTTCAAAAATAACCATAGTATTCTTTGAAGTTTCACAGCTATTACAGGAATGTGGAAAACACTCAAACCCATGTTATATGTCTAAGTATTCTGTTACTACCGTCTGATCACTATACAATGGAAACGCCACAGTACTGTTTTGTGAGGTTATAAAATAGAGAGTCACACTAAAGTTTGCACAGTTAAATGCTGAAACCTGAACACAAACACTCACGGTGATTGTGACGACATCTGCGCTGGTTAAAGCTTCATGCGCGCAAAACTTTAAATTAAAATACAAATTGTCAACATTAAGTAAAAAAATATGAACATAAAATGTAAAAATCCGCAGTTTTAAACCGAAAGTTTGATCATCGATCCACAAACACCCTCGCGCTGAGGCCTCGACCGGAAGTCACGTCTCTTCTTCTTTCACGTGAGTGTAGTGGCGCACTCTCTCGAAGAGCGCCACCTACCGTAATCATAAAAACCAATGTACCTGAAACGACGTCACATTCACTTGGATTATAACATTTGTCATTTGACATACAAAAAAAGATCATTTGACATTTGAACGTTTTTTTTATCTGCATTCAAGCTGGACAAAACTGGGACGCCACCTATGTAACTACAAACTCACAGTAAGGTGGTGTGGTCATTAAAAACATAAAGGTGCTGTTAAAAGTTTTTGGAAATTAGTTAAATATGTGTTGTGAGAAATCACATCTGTTTTGTGACAGCACAAGACAGCAAATAAATAAAGAAATAAAAATCAGGGGAACTGCCTGCACTTTTTGGCCAATCAAAAGTGACAAAATGGCTTTATTTTTTACTTTCACAATAACATTAAAATCACCTTCAGTGTAAATGAGGGTCGTGAATTTCAATACTATTGATTTTAGTTTTGTAAAAATACTAGAATCAATTTAATGTAACTTTTTAGTTACATTAAAACTGCATTTACATAGTATTTTAGTCAAGCTTGTTAATTTTATCATTTTTAATCTTATGTTTTAAATATGGTTTAAGAGATAAAGTATGATTTTGATAAAAAATCAAAAAGACAAGTGTATCTGTTTGTGTCCCAAAAGACGACAAGGAAGGAACACCAACTTCACGAAAGGCCCACTTCAAGTAACACCACCCTTGGATCACAAAGCCATTCTATTGGCTGAAAGAACTTTTAAAATCCAATGCAATCACTGTATGATTTATGACATGTTGTATTAAAGAGTAATTTACTTTAAAAATTGTAATCCACTATAAACTACAAATTATTTATCTAAAATTGTAATCATATTACTTTACTAATTACTTCAGTGAAAAAGTAATCACACTACTAATTATTTTACTTTTAAGTTACTTTCTAAAACACATTTCCGCTTAACAAATTCAAATTAATGTCTATATTTCTTGTTCATTGTTACACACAAGTCATTTACTCAGCACCTCACGTTTCTCCTTCACAATGACTCATATGGGGCCATAATTCATGTAATCTACATAAATAATATGTTAGAAATAAGAATAACCCTATAATGTATATGAAAGTAATTAAATTAATTGAAAGTCAGTAACTGTAATCTGATTACAATAATTTATGTAATCTAATGCATCACTATTTTTCTAAAAATAATTAGATTACATTAGCTAATTACTTTGTAATTGGATTACACCCAACACTGGTTTTAACTATGTAAATATGACAAACAAATTTTTAAGTATATGTCACCAGGATTGGGAGGGTTACTTTTTTTTTATTCCACTACAGATTACAGAATACATGCTGTAAAATGTAATTTGTAACATATTCCGTTAGATTACTCAAGGTCAGTAATGTATTCTAAATACTTTGGATTACTCCTTCAGCACTGGTAGATTTTTTCACTTGTTTTGACTATAAAAACTCTGCCAGTACAGTAAGACAAAATACACGTTAAAAATACATTCTCTGAAAAACCTAAATATCTTATGCAGTGTTGTTTCTAAAACAAGATAAATCTAATTGATCTTGTTTTAATGATTTTTAGATATTTTTTACAGGAAAACAATACAAAAATTATTATCAAGAATATGATTTTTGCCCTTATATCAAAGGTCTTACAAGAAAAAAAGAAATTATGATCTAATGTGAATTTTCTTGATAAAAACATATGATCGCGTCTGGTAACACGTGCATGTAAAATGGTTAGAAATAGCATTTTATCTTTGCGTAAAGCTGATAATTTACACATGGTTTATTTCTATTTCTTCTGCTCCAAACTTACTTCAGACTTACTTCTCTGTCTGCTCGTATGAATGTAACACATCATAAGAAAGTGTTTCACCGCTGTTCTAATGCACTTTGGATCGCATCATTTATATGTATAAATGTTTTCCATCTGAAAGGACTAAATATTAAATGAAACAAATGACAATAAAATGCAAAGAAATCTGTTCAGTAATCAAAATACTTTTTGAATGTAACTGTATTCTAATTACCAATGATTTAAATTGTAACTGTAGTGGAATACAGTTACTTATATTTTGTATTTTAAATACGTAATCCCGTTACATGTATTCCGTTACTCCTCAACCCTGTATGTCACATATGATAGGAGGCTTTGTTTACTTGTGAGAGAACCAATACACTTCAAAATAAAGGATCCAATAAAAATCAAAAAGGGTTCTACAGTTTGATGTAAAAGTTGAAAGTTTTAAAGTTCACACATAAGAAACAAGAACTTTTTCATCTCTAGTTCTTGAGAAAAGTATCTATTTAATAGTGCTTCAAATAGAACAAAAAAAAACCAAAAACAAATTGCTTGTTGATATGTTTACTGTATATATATATATATAAAAACCCACCCCTTTATTTTTTAAAGGGATAGCACAGGACTGTGTTCAGCCTCAGAATGCACTGCAGCAGCTGACCTGAGTAAACCTCTTCACAGTGCTGCGATGCTGTTTTGGGATTCCAAAATGAAATTTCTCTCATTTACTCACACTCATGTCACCCCAGATGTGTATGACTTTCTTTCTTCTGTTGAACACAAATGAAGATTTTTAGAAGAATAGTTCAGCGCTGTAGGTCCATACAATGCAAGTGAATGGTGACCTGAACTTTGAAGCTCCAAAAAGCACATAAAGGCAGCATAAAAGTAATCCATAAGACTCCAGTGTTTTAATCCATGTCTTCTGAAGTGATTCAATCGGTTTTAGGTGAGAACAGACCAAAAAACGTGTAATCAAGCTTGAAATCATGATAGCCAAGGAGACTGCTGATGTCAAGATTTATAGTGAAAAATTAGTTACATTTTGGTCTGTTTTCACCCAGACCTGATTGGATCAATTCAGAAGACACAAATTAAACCACTGGAGTCATATGGATTACTTTAATGTTGCATTTTGGAGCTTCAAAGTTTTGCTCACCATTCACTTGTATTGTATGGACCAACAGAGCTGAAATATTCTTCTAAAAATCTTTGTTTGTGTTCAACAGAATGATGAGAGTATTAGACTGGCTGGGCGAAGCCCATAAAAGTGATGAAAATTATCCAGTCCAGACTCAATGTTTAAAAAAATAAATAAAAAAAATTAAGACAGACATCTATTTGCTGCTGCAGTGGTAAACAAACCTCACCTGAATCTGTAACCTTGATGAAGACATGCTGAAGTTTCATTCAAAACCTTTCAAGTCTGAGAACTGTTTGTGTAATAAATGAAGCACACACATGTCGTCATATATTGAGCTTTATGATAGAGGTCATGAGTAAAACCTGTGAGCTGCTTCACAAATATAATGCAAAGTAGTTTTATCCGTTTCACATCAACTCATGAACTCTGTGGTGACATACAGAATGAACTTGAATAAAAAATAAAAAAAACCCTGCTGGAGAGACAGAGAGATTAAACTAGTTTTTTCTTAATAATAAAACTCTCTTCTGCAGCGTTTGTGTCACAGCTGTCAAGTCGCATGTCATTTCCTGAATCAAAGCTCTCATAACATCACACATGAACTGATGATATTCCACATGTCAAAAACAACATGGATGAAATTATGATCCGTCTCACACAGGCGCTTCTGCTGTACAGCAGTCCAGTGTAAAATATATCTATAAAAATATTGAGATTTACTTCATATAACATGAGTGTGTTAAAAACTGCAGATGTCCGTCGCAGGTGAACAGCGCGCTGAGCTGTATAAATATAGCGTATAAAATAAGGCAGCAGTCATCAGTAGATCGGCCACATAGAAAAACCTCTGCAAGAAAATCCTTCAAGTCTGAATATTTTCACAGATCACTGCCGTGCGGTGAACAGTGTTATCGCAGGTAGCAGAGCGCGTCTCCACTGTGGTTCTGAGTGATGCATCTCACACACACACACACACACACGCACACACGCACGCACGAACACACACTCATGTCTACAGTGCAACAGGAAGATTCAAACAGCATCATTCAATAAGAAAATAAAAAAATGTATGTGTTATTAATGTTTCCTCTCTAACTCTGCAGATATTAAATACAGATGATAAGAATAAGATTTTAATTTATGTTAATCACTTTGGCGTTTTATAGTTCATTTTAATTATATTTATTAGCTAACATGATTTTCATCATTACTTTATAATAGAAAACAAGAAACAAAATAAATAGAGCTCTGCAGATGTGTCTCTGCAGCTCTACACGTGTGTATACATGTATGTGTGTGTGTATGTGTGTGTGTGTATCTACACGAGAAGAACAGAAAGCAGACAGACAGTAGAGATTTAGACAGGTGCAGAGCTGATCGCTAGTTTCTTCACAAATGTGAGACGCCCGTCTGTCTTTCAAATGCGTGTCGCCTTGTCATGACCATCCCATGTCCCATGTCCCGTGTGACGACAGACACTCACACATAAATCAAAACCCGTCGCACTGCATGTGTGTTACTCGGGTGGCGGCCGTAGGCTGCGTAGTTTCCTCTCGTCGAGACTCTTCCAGTATTTGAAGTTGTTGTCCAGATGTTGCATTAGATTCGGCAGATCAGCAAAAGCTGCAGAGACACAAAACATCACATCACAACAACAAACTTTATTCCATCATTTCAACCAAACACATTTGCAGCCAAGAAGATTCAAAATGTTTAAAATGATTAAAAATATTGAGTTAAAAATAATCAAGGCATATGTATTTCATTTTACACCAACAGTGCAATATTTAGTAATAAACCACAATATTTACCTTCATGTATTTTTACTAAAACTTTTCTGAAACATGTCAAATGCCATATAGAGATTTCCATCGCTGTTGAAGTGATGGCAAATCACTGAATCAGTGATTTCAACAGATTCATTGAAAAAACTAATTAATAAATTCTGACTTCTCAAATCTGATTTAGACCAATTAAAAAGCTTTGAATACAACAACTCATCAGAATGATTAATACCACCATAATATTCATGAAGTTGCTTAAAGGTGCACTTAGTAATTTTTTCCTCCTAAAGACATGAATTGTAATTTTGCTATATATGTAGTAAATCATGAGCACTCACATTAAAATGAAGACTCCAGTCATATCAGTAACCTTATAAAAGCTGTTTTATTCTACATGGAGAGGGTCCACACATGGGGGCTGCCATGTTAGAATCACATGATCAGCCGAATACTACTCGCTTAATCTCAATAATCATCCTGTTATTTTTACTCATTGATTAAATTAATCACGGTTGACTGTGAATACTACATTTCTACAATAGCATCTGAAACTGAAAACTATTGATTTTAAATGATGCTGCATCCAAGCCACTAGAGGGCAGTGTAAGTCCAAGATGACACAAAGACAAAAGTTACTGAAAGCACTTTTAATATACGGTGTGCAGGTGTTTCTTTACCGTCCCAGGCGTCAAACATGTCTGTGATAAAATAATCAATGAAGGAGATCTGTGATTTAGGAATGCTGCAGGTGTTGCGATCAAACACAGGCATCACGACCGGCAAACATTGCTGCTTTTCCTCATCAGTCTATAGAGAGAGAACAGAGAGATTAAACAAACACGCATACACAAACATACACACATATACACGTTTACTTAGCTATCTGAATAAGATATCATAGACATCTATTGTTATTGTTTATAGTTAATTATAATCAGTACAGACTAACCTTTAAAGAAAACTTAGTTAAAAATGATTTATTTGAATTAATTAATAGTAAATAGTATTATAATATATAAATAGTAGGGCTGCGAATCGATTAAAATGTTTTAACTAATTAATCACACTTTCTGTGATTAATCACGATTAATTATGCTACATTAAAACAAATTAAAACATAATCATAAATATATTTACTTTATACTTAAAACTTTAGAACTTGCAGGAAATTTAGTCATCATTTATTTCAATTATTTTAACATGTTAAAATGTTCATGTATTTTTTTTACGCATAGAGATAATTAGACACATTTTTACAGGTATTAATCTTTGATACAAGTTTTTGTATACAAGGCACAAAATCAGTTGACATGCTGTAATTAAAAGTTGGGGAAAATATTCTGCCATTTTCCAGTGCTTTATTGGCAAGATAAACTTAAGTGAACATTGGCAATGCATTATTAGACACTATACATACATGAATACTGAAGATTAATTTAAAGATTAAAATCTCTTATTAAAACTGTTATTTTCTCTGGCTGTCGTTCAGTCTCTATCACGCACACACGGGGTATCTCTTGTATGGTTTAAATTTTGCCACGGACTAGTTCAGACGAAAGTAAGCATTTTTGGGCGATACAAAGAGATATGGCAGCTTGCTTGTCTCTCTCCCACACCTGGCTCACCGCTTGCGGTAGAAGTCTCCATTCTCCATACAGTAAATCAGCTCCCATGTTTACTATGCCCGGGACAAGCGTCGAGCACAGTGAAGAAGCGTGCACTACCAAGAAGGTATAGCTGCAGGCTGGAGACCTCCAAATGAGGGCTGAAACTCCAAAAGAGGGCAGGGTTACTCAAGAAAGGGGTTGTGCCAACTCCAAAAGGGGGCGTCACTTCCACTCACGGTTAAGGTTAGGAGCTCCCTATTTCTTTAATGGTGGTTTGGAGCTCCAACCACTTTTTGGAGCTCTGCCTGCAGCTATATCCTTCACTGCACTGCTCCACACAATCAGTTTCTGTGCTAGGATGTGCAGTCGAGTTGAGCATGTACTCGTGGAAATTTATATATGCCGATTTTAACCACATGAAGTGGGGAATAACATCTGTGAAACAGTCAGTCAATTATTAATCGCGTTAAATTTCCCAGCCCTAATGAATCGTTTTTCTATTTGAGGATATCCCCAATATCCTCAAAGACAGGTTTAGTCTGATTTATCTTGAGACAAATTTGTCCTAAAACTAAAGCCTAGTAAACATATGCACACACATAAACAAACAATTGCAGCACCTGTGCGAAATACTCCTCTGAAATGCGTCCGGCCCACTCGATGCACAGCTCCAGCGATCTGCAGGGGTTTGAAATATCTGCACACTTGATCAACATCCTCTTTACAAGAATACGATTCTCTGGAACTGACAGAATGCTCTTCACGGACTCCTCATCACCATTAGCCTAAGAGAGAAAGAGAAAGTGACAAGTGGGCACTCACAGCCAACCAGGACAAAACCAAAGTGTCAGGATGTTTCAGAAGAAGTACAGATCTCAGGAAAACCGATACAGAGGAGAGATCCTACAGCACAGTGCCACCTACAGCTATCTAGGCTTTGAAATCAGGGCATATAGACGATTTAAAGGAATATTCTGGGTTTAATACAAGTTAAGCTCAATTGACAGCATCTGTGGTGTAATGTTGATTAAAAATGTCCACAAAAAAAAAAGCAAAAATGGAGGTTACAGTGAGACACTTACAATGGAAGTGAATGTGGCCAATATTTGGATGGTTTAAAGACAGAAATGTGAAGCTTGTTATTTTATAAAAGCACTTTAATTCTTCTGTTAAAACGCATGTATTATTTGAGCTGTAAATTTGTTTAAATAGTCATTTTTTGTTGACATTACATCATCATAGCAATGAAGTTGTAAAATTTACAATACTTTTACACAGAAAAGGTTAGTAAGCGATTGTATCACACTAAAATCATGCATATTGTTTATGTCTTGTGGCTATACTGTTGAAACAATGTGTATTTCACTGTTTACTGATTGTCCCCATTCACTTCCATTGTAAGTGCCTCACTGCAACCCAGATTTTTGCTTTTTTTTAAAGAAAAGGAGGGGCAAGTCAAAATGTATTTTTGTGGTAATCAATATTTTGCATGCTGACAAATGCTGTTGATTGTATTGAACCCGTACCATTCTTTTAATCTGGCTGTAAAAACATGGAATGAAATGGCTGGGAGGGTATCTTATGCCATTAAATCCAATTCGGACCAATGAAATTGACAAATAAAATATGAATAAAATGATATATCATTATATGATAAAACCAATATTCCTATATGGATGTGATATATGGGGATCCATGACAAATTTATACAAACTTAAATAGAAAACAAACACAATCAGAATTTGCAAAAAAACAGTAGGCGTATAAAGAAGTACATCTAAGAATGCTTGCAGGGCTAAATTACGTCTATACCCCCTAAACCCTGAAATTCTGAAAAGTTGTACTATTGTAGCATCACCTCTAACAGTCTGTTTCAATTTCTAAGGTTCCCTAGTATAAAATCCTCCACGGCAATTAAACAGTGTACATTCACACTGACAGAGATGAAATCGCTGCAGCTTGCTGTACTGTTGGATACTAGGGGGCATTCCTACTCAACTACAGTATCCAACTGTATCAGGCAGTGTATCAAATGACCTCCATCATCTGCACTTCCACTCAAGTAGGCATTGCTGCAGCCCGGAGATCTCCAAAAGGGGGCTGAAACTCCAAAAAAGGGCGGGAGAACTCCAGAAGGGGGCGGCACTTCCACCCACGGTTAGGGTTAGGGTAATGGATTGGTTTAGGGCCTCTGTATGTCTTTGCTGGCGATTTGGATCTCCCGCCCCTTTTTCGATCTCGGCTTGCAGCTATAATCCTTCTCCTTCCACTGGTGGTTGCTGTACTGTGTCACAGCTCATCTGCATAAAGTTAAACTTGACTTCACTTTTATCATCACCAATAGTCTCTGTTGCAAACTCTCACTGAACATGCAAAACTTTCACTCACTTCACTGTCCGTACCGTTTACTGTTGTCACGATACCAAACTCTCAGCAGCTGATACCAATACTAGTGAAATTTAGCAATTCCTGTAAACGATTACAAAACCTCAGCAAAATGTCTGTGTGTAAGTGTGAGTGTGTTTGTGTTTCTCACCCCATTCTCCTCCAGTGCAGTCAGTGGTTTGTTGATGCTGTTGACAAACTTGTTGACGTGTTCAAAGTGTTTTGTCATCTCAGTGGCGAGAACCATGTCAATGACAGCCTGCCGGAGTGTGCGGTACTCGTTCCTGAAAGAGAGCAGCCGCATCAGTGTATGTGTCCATGTTTGTGTGTGTGTGTGTTGATATATATGTGTGTGTACCTCTCCATATTCTTGAAGATGTTGCATTTGTCGTCTCGTGTTGTGATCTGGAATGCGAGTGCAGCGTGGTGACTCTCCAGTACGGCCGTGTCATTGTATAGTATGGCCAGTTCACTTCCTGCGTTACACAGGAAGGAGTTTGTGCGTCCGGGATGATCGACATCATGTACAGTAGCAGCGATCAGTGCAGCGACTTCATCTATCGGGTCGAGACTTTCCTGAAAAACAAACACAGGCAAACGTGAATAGTCTTGAGCACAACAAATGTGACAGACAGCAATGTTTTTCTGTGATGACACTGAGCCATGTTATCGCCATGGTAACATGATCAATACAAGTCAGCTTTGTTGTTTAGCTATATATTACACAAAATTATATACAATCCTTATGTCATCACTCTGATAATTCTGTTATTTGTTTGGCCCAAATCACAGTGATGCAGCACAGGCTTTAAAACAGAGGGAGCTCCACTGACTGTGTCAACAAGTTGTGGATCACATGACTTCAGCTGCACTATATGGTGACGCTATACCAGACATGGCCAATTTAAGGCCCGCGGGCCGAATCCGGCCCTCCACGTGGTTTAATCTTGCCCGTGACTTATTTATCCTAAAAGCATTTTTTCATTGGATATTTCAATTATTTTGCTAATGTGCCTCCACAAGTGTTTAACAAGTGCTCATTGTTGCCAGATAACAGATGCAAATCACCAATTAGAGATTTATACTTGCGCAAGTTGGAAATATTCTGCTTAATGTTATACGTATTTTGTGCAATCTGGCAACCATGCATGAGAGTGCTCTTCTTAGCTCTCGCTTTCCCCCTTTGAACAAACTTAGTGCTCTTTAGTGCGATATTCTGTTCAAGGAAATGTGTGATACGGCCACTCTGTGTCGATTCTTGTGGCTGCTTGTGCTGTTTGGTCCTACTAAGTTTGCAGGCAAAACTTCTCAGTGATGAATGTTTTTTATTTTTTTATAAAGATACAAGAACCAAATCAATGTGGAACATTGTATCTAAAAGGAGTGCAATGTGGCCCCTTATGCACTACTTAAAGACCGATGTGGCCCCTTTACCAAAATAGTTGCCCACTCCTGCGCTATATGGTAGAGAAAAATTCATCTGTCCACAAACAGAGGCCGAAAAAAATACAATATATAAATAGCATGAAAAGTACAAACTGCATCACAATGTATGTGCACATAATTTGGTCTGTTTAGTGACCTGTAAGGGCACAATATATTCAGAATAACGAACACATGAAAAAGTCAAATTGGAGCATGTTATAAGCAAACATTTGGACATTTCACATACAAAACAAAATTCTTACAAACTACACTGAGAACACTGAAACAAACTAGTGTCGCCCAGTGACTGACAGAAACTAGTGATTGTGTGGTAATTCATTTACATTGACTTTCCTGATAATTGACAACTAGTTACTATAATTAGTATAAATGAGAAGGTTTATTAGTGAGAGTGTATATTCACCTTTACACGCTCCTTGCACAGGAAGTATGCAGTAGCGTGCAGCACATCTGCGGCATGTGTGGAGTTGTGGTACGAGTTACTGGAGTGATAATTAGCTTCAACGATCTGCAGCCACGAGCGCAGCGTAGCCTCTGGACAGTTTAAAAACTCACAAACACCGAAGCGTGAGAAGATCTTCAAACCCAGAAATGTTAATGGCCTGAAAATACAATAAACATGAGAACCATGGCTGCTCAAAATCAAAACACACAACATGTGATCATTTCATTCCTTAAGTCTTTAACTTGTTTTTTGAATATGTTGGTTGTGTCCCATATTTATAGAGACTTAATGAGAAACAACTACCCATACAAAAACCGAGAGTTCTGGCAAATTTGCCGTGAATTTCACATGTAAATGACCTTTGCAACAAACTCTTCATTGTTGTCACAGGTCTGCCACAGAAGTATTTTCCAAATTGCCCATTGTTACCAAAGTTTTGCTCCAGGTTCACCACTACCAGTGAAGACCTGCAAACTTCTGGCAAACATTTGCGGCAAATCGCAAGCTAATTTGCATGTGAAAATGAGTGGCTAGTTTGCCAGACCTCTAGATTTTTTGTAAGGGTAGTGAGGACATTTTCAGCGCACCTCACCATTTCAACACTCAGAAATCAGCCAAATCATATTTTGCTTTGAATCAGCTGATGTCAACAGGTTTATGTAAGGGTTAGGTTAAGGGTACAGTAAATATCATGAGCTGTGTACCAAACAAAGCACTGCACACTTACACTATTCCTTATGCACTGGGCCATTTAGTGTTTGAAATTTCAAAGTGTAATACTGTCCCAAATGACCAACTGTTTTATGTAACTACACGGAAGCATTCGCTGTTTTTCAGCTAACCGAAATTACGTTTCAAATGCACATGATCTGTTGCCGCTAGCTTTAGCGAGTTAGCAAAACTCAGTCCAACTCTTTTATCTCAAATAATGTAAATATTCACATACTGTGGGATGATGGTAAAGCACTCACTTTTGTCTTCACAGAAGTTTCTCTAGTTGCCACATTCACCATTATTTACAACTGTTTTGTCAGGCCAGCATCACAGCCAGGTAACTCACCTCTTCCGCTACATACACCAAGCTGCGACCATTGAGTGCATTAAGTGTGCAACATTCCACACTCAGTTTGTCCGATTGGAGAAAAAATAATTTGGGTACTCGTAGTTCGCGCATTTTCAGTTGCATTTTCACTGTAAACTTACTACTTGCATTACAAAATGCAGTAGAAAAGTACTCAAGTGTGCGATTTGGAACGCATCTATTATCTTAGTATGAAAACCATTGTGTCTATGAGATGTGCTCACTAATATAGCTTCTAAAGTCTGTGTGTATGTGTGTTTTTGTACCGTTTAATGGTAGCTGACTCCAGGTTAAAAATATCAAAGTCCCACGAGTCTTCGTTCTCCATCGTCTGAGCAATGCATGGTGGGATATCGTTGAGGGACAGCGGTGTGGTCAGGTGACTGGGGATGTGATGCAGCTCTGAAACAGATAATGTGTGTGTGTGAGACTGTGTGTTTATGAATAGTTTGAGTATAGCAGTTTAAGAGAGGTTGTATTTTGAGAAATACAGCAGTGAACTCGACTTACGTTTTGATGCGAAGATGTACTCGTTTCCTGATAGCCTGCGCAATCCGTCCTGCAGAGGAGAAACTGTTGTCAACTCTCACATGCTTACATGCATTATAATAATCCATCTAATGGCTTGAACTATTCCTTGAGACATGAATGATACCTCAAAATCATGTGGGTTGTTATGGAGAGGTGTGCTATTACTTTTCTAAGTGATTGTGTGATTTTATATGACTTGTCAATATTTTGCCCTAAATTTGCACATCAAGCTCCTTTTATGAGCAACTTTTCATCCAAGCAACATTCTGTGTGAAACAAAATATCAGTCAGGTGACTTACGGTCATGAGACCCCCCACCAGGTCATTCGTATGAGGGTCTTCCTCATTAGTCCCAAGCTGAGGCGAGTATAACTCTGTGGTGCGCAGTATCTCCAACACACGGTCTAGCGCCTCAGCGACAGGCATCGGACTGCTTTCCTGAGCTGCGTTTATGATGTTTATCACCTGAACACACCCATAAACACACATTTACTTAATGAGGACATACCATAGACTTTTTATACCATTGACTTTATCATAATTACAACAGACTAACTCAAACTACCCCCATTTTTTTTTTTTTTTTTTTTTGCATTTTTAGAATTGGAAAAGACAGCATTTGCAGTATTAACAGGATTTCACTCACTTCTGAAGACAATTTTCTCCCCAATCTATAGCTAGGTGCATACACACACACACAAAACTGTGTACCTTAGTGATTGGAGCTTCAATTGTCATGGAGTGAATTCTGGCCATTGATGAATGTCTCCTCTGTGAACTTCCTGTTCAACATAACAAGAGTTTATTACAAACTTCACATCACATTAATAATGCACATCTGTGTGCATGTTGCTCTAATTGCATGTTATTGGGGTTTGATGTGACGTGAGTCATGGTTTGCAAATGGTTTGATCAGTAAATCTGCTCATTAAATTCATTCGAGCCATACAATTGCATCTGTCACATGTTTTCATGGTGAATGCAGGATATTCATCACACTTACGTCAAACCATTTGAACCAACAGACCACCTGAATGAACTGCGTGCAGGGGTCAGGGGTCAAGGGTAAGGGTTTAGGAGTTAGGGTCAGGGATCAGAGTTGTCTCACCGTCACTCCCTCGAGAGGTTGTTGAACGAACGTCCAGAGAACCTTTCCTGCGATCTTTATGTTTGCTGCACTGCTGAATATCTGACATACAACAACAATGTACACAAACATTAGAGACACACACATCTTACAGCACCTGGATGACAGATTTGATAAAACATTGGCATCAAACAGCTGTCAATGGCACAGGTCTCAATACAGCTAATATTAACATAGGTCTCCTGTAAACACTGAATGTGGTTTGTGTGATCCAGTTTATACCTGTATTTAACACTGAACACTTGCGATTGGATCACTTGACGGTCAGACACAAAAAACACAAAAAAACACTACAACACTAAATGTGACATAAATAGTATTTTCTCTTGATATTTGCTGGTATGAGACTTTTTGTTGTGATTTGTTGTCAGTGTGTTGCGTCATTGTTGTAGTGTATTGTGTTAAGTACTGATGATGCAATTGATTCTATGAGTTCAATTCAACTGCTTCATGCCAAAAATATCAAAGACTAGAAATATTGTGTTGTGGTACCTGTCTGTGATTCGGCCTGAACTCTCTCACATGGCTTTTCTGTCTGGATCAGAAAACACACACACACAGAGTCATGAAAAACTGTACAGACACAATTAATTGATGAAATCACTGCTTTATGACTGTATGTGCAGGTCTGAATGTGTTTTACCTTGTTATGGTCATTTAAAGGCCTGTTAATTGACACACAGTGCCTGACTTTACTACAGAAAGACAGAGAGAGAGAGAGAGAGAGTCATATTAACAAAGAGGTCATATGATCAAAATCTAGTGCACAACAGTGGCACTCAGCGCTTGTGGGTCGGGAAGATTTTTTTCACAGTCAGTACTGAGCTTGTATATACATATGTTTTTATCTAATGAAATGCTCTCTAGAATCGGTAGTCTTTAATTCGTTAAATAAGTGTTCAGATGTGGTTTTGTCTGACATTAACTAAAGGCTATTGAGTGCAACAGTGTCTGCCCAATTTTTCAGCCGTCTTTGTTCCTGAAGTATTTGTCCCGTACAGGGACAGTTCAACCAAAAATGAAAATTCTCTCATCATTTACTCACCCTCATGTCATTCCAGATGTGTATGACTTTCTTCTGCAGAACACAAAGATTTTTAAAAGCTCCAATCTCAGCTCTGTAGGTCCATACAATTTGGTGACCAACATTTTGAAGCTCCAAAAGCATATGAAAGTAACCCATAAGTCTCCAGTGGTTAAATCCATATCTTCAAAATCAATATGACAGGTGTGGGGAGGGCTCGAGTTGAGGGGGATGCGAGGGAATGCCATCCTCTTTATAGAAAGAAATGGCAAAAACCATCCCCCTTTATCATCCCCTTTAGATCGAAGCTGAAGTGCACCTTTCTAATGTATAGGTTTTCATGATTAAATAAGAATTGTATGGCAATAACATGCATTAAATGAAAACAATACCGATCGCAAGGCTGACCAGCAATATTTGCATGATTCCCCCTCCTCCAACGAAGTATGTTTGACCCCACCATCCCCTTTTACATTTTTTTTTTTCAAACGACCACTGGGTGTGGGTGAGAAACAGACCAATGTTTAAGTCCTTTTTTTTTTTTACAATAAATTCTGCTCCCGGCCCAGTAGGTGGCGATATGCACAAAGAATGAGAATCACCAAAAACAAAAGAAGAAGAATGTGAAAGTGGAGAGTGATAGTAAAAAAAAGGAGTTGAATATTGATCTGTTTCTCACCCACACATATCATTATTGCTTCTGAAGATTTAACCACTGGAGTCATATTAATTACTTTTATGCTGCCTTTATGTAATATTGGAGCTTCAAAATTTTGGACACCATTCACTTTCATTGTATGGACCTACAGAGCTGAAATATTCTTCTAAAAATCTTCATTTGTGTTCAACAGAAGAAAGAAAGTCATACACATCATTATAAACTTTGATTTGAATCATAAAAGCATTTGAAAATCAGACAAAAAGACAAAGGTACAAGACTGTGTACTTAACATCTTTAATGAGGGCATAAACTACAATCCCATGAAGCACTGTGAATGATGGAATCATATTAAAAACGATGGAAAATATAAAACTATTGATTTAAAGTTTTTGATTATAAGTACAGTAAGTAAATGCAGTGGGCAGTCGTTGCAGAGCTTATATGGCGCAATTTGTTCGTCATGCTTCCCTGATTAGTGGATTGTTTCCCTTCAGTAAAATGGGTAGTGTAGTTCTTCACCAGAAAATCATCTATTAAACTATTTATTTTTTTTTTTAAATGAAGAAGATGGAAAAACATGGACCGAAGGCTTCGGCCAGAATCTCATCGAATAACAACTTGAGCTCATGGTAGGTCTGTCTTTAAAGGTTTATCAGTTATTGTTAAAAATCTACCCCCCTATGGAGAAAATGAATAGGTTCTTTACTTCCGGAACAAGACTGTTATTGACTGTCTATTGGCTTTAAAAAAAGGGACGAGCCCTTTCATATGTTGCATCTTAACCTCTTGTTTCAACAGAAAATACGCCAACACAGGAAATGAAAAAACTGTGTTCGGCAAACTATTTCATGGAGTCTTTAAACATGATTTACATACAATTTTGAAAATAAAATAATAACTTAAAAACCTCAGAGCTTAAACAGTGTCACTAATTTCTCTGTGGAAGCAATGAATGGAAATATACTTCCCGAAACTGTCCGTTGAGCTTCATTCATAACAATATTACACACCACATCAATCACAACATGAATCCCTTATCCAGTACTGTGACAGTATCAGATGGCATTACCAAGGTACAGAATTATCACCATATTCATGTACCATGGTATTTATGATACTGCAAGGTATTTGGAACATTAAAAACATTAAAGCTGAAGACTCCGCCTTACCCTCCCTGACCAATCACAGGCGTCATCTTCACATTCTGCTGCACGCTGTCGCCATTCTTCTTTTTAGCATAATAAACTCCCTGCCATTCCTGAAACACACACATACACAGCTCAGCATATGACAGAGAATTTAAACAGCATATGGAATCAGGTGTGAGAGAGAATCAAAGTTCGACCCCTGTGTGATGAAAGTGCCGTGTCTGCAGCTTCAAACACTCCTCCAGCTGTGAGTGTGTGTGTTTGTATGTGTGTGTCTGAGTGTGTGTTTATGACCTTTGTGTTGTGTGAAGTGGGGCAGCAGGATTATTTACACTTTAAACCTGCAGGTCTCACTCAGTAGTTCAACTCTGTTATCGGAAAAATCATTGTAAAGGATTTTTTAACAGAAATAAAGATTGCTCTTGGCTTAAAGCACATAAAACACATTTCAAACAGACTGTGACAGGGTTGAAATAATGTAGTGTTTAAGCGTTAGGCTTCGGGTTAGTAATGATAAATAACTATAGCTAGTTTGCAGGGCTGTGGGCACATATTTAGGATTGGGGTTATAGGTCTGAATATTTAATATCTCTGTCTGTCTCACTCACTTTTCCTCTGTGAATGCAAGTTCTGATGTTCTCCAGCAGGTCTGTTTTGTTTTTGTCACTCTTCGGCACTTCAGTGTTGTCTTTCAGCAGTTCACTGCGCTGATATCCCATCATGCATTCATACGCTGGATTCACATACTGACAGAAACAGAAAACATACAGATGAATCAGATTCACACACAGTCAGTAAGTTTTCATGCACGGTTATAATCGAGCTACAGCAGGTTTTTGTGTTGGCAAGCTACAGTCTTCATCTGTCTGTCAAAGTGTACATGACACAATGCATAATTAAATATATCTGTGCAATTTCGGTGTTATGGACATGACATTTGCGATCTAAAGCCCAAAGTATTCTTCGGTCTTGACATGAACACTTAGCATCTGCATACAGTCGAACACTAGCCTTTCAAAGTATAAAGAATTTGACTGTGTGCTAGGCATGTCATAAAATATCGATATATCAATTATTGATCAACACGTTATTTTATCGATATATTTTTGAGGGGTCGATATATTAAAATTTGCCAACATTTAGCCAACAGAAGCCTAATTTGCATGCTTTCCAATTCACTCAGTTGGGCTTCTGTTGAATGTCTGACATAATAGCGTTGGGAGACCACAAGAGGTGAAATAATATTTACTGTAACGAGTCTAAAGGCACAGGTATCACAACATAGGATGGGTATTTTAGAGCTCCTTACACAGGACGCAAAGGCACGTAACAAAAGTTACAAAGGTTTTTCTACTTCTTCAAGAATGAATTGATGTTCATGAGTTTGCAGGTTAGTGTATGAAAATGGTTTAACTGCCAAAACTGAACGATTAAATTATGCAATTTCTCTGTATGTACTGTATCTTTGAAGAGGTTTCATTCAAGTCATTAAACCACAAAAAGACATATTTGTAACTGAAAATACATTGTGTAGGCTATATGAAAGATGCATATACACAATATATCATCCACTGATGGCTAGAGTAAATACTCTTTGTCCTTTGATAATGATGTGGGTTGACTTTAACGGAAAATTATGTGAGTTAAACTCTGTGGCGCTGCAGATTTTGAGCAGCCTCGAGAGACAGTGAATCTTCATAGAAAATAATTATTTCGAATTTTAGAATGCGCCATGACGTCTGCCAGACACGTCCAGTATGCAACCCTCTTTAATTTACCACTTTACCAAAGTTCTGCTGAGAAAACACAAAGAATATTGTGCAACAGGTAGCCCTATTTATATCTGAAAAATCCCTATATATATATATATATATATATATATATATATATATATATATATATATATATATATATATATATATATATATCGATAATCATCTGGAAAATCTTCCGATTATCGATGAGTGCAAAAGGCATCAATCCCAAGCCTACTGTGTGCGCATACAGGGCACGAGTTTGCCATCCCCCTTGTTGAAAAAAATGGCAAAAAGCATCCCCCCTGTAAAACCACCATCCCCCTTACCAACCCCTTTAGATCAGTTGTGTCATGTATTACTTAGAACTAATCATGCAGGTAAAATATTACAATTTTCTTAGTTTGTAAATAAGTGAGTTTAAATAACAGTGATTAGCCGATCAGAATTAGATTGACATATTTGGGGTTGCCAGATCGTTACACTTGCACAGTTTGGAAATATTCTGCCAGTTTTATGCTTTAGTTGCGAATCTGGCAACCATGAGCGCGCAAGCTCTCTCCACTGCGAAGAGGCGCCAGTGTTCTGAAAACACAGACAAACGGATATGTTGGAAATTAGCGATGGGTTGACGCATTCTTCCCGGTGTTCACATGAAACTTTCACCACTGAAGGTAATGCAAGTTTTCAACAGTTTCGCGCACTTTCAAAAATGGCCAAGAGAACAAATAAATCTTGACTTTCTTTAAAAAAAAAAAAAAAAAACGAGAACAGAAGGAAAGATATTGCTGTGACTAGTGCACATTTACAACATGTTTTTAACTAAAACAATTTAAAAGTTTTTGCCCATAAAACACTTTTGTGAATAGAACTACTTTCTAACAAAAAGATGCACGTGAGCGAGTGATCAAGAGAGAAAACCTTTTTCATGATCTTAACGTGGATTCTTTTCACAAAATTCATCATAAAATACAATAACAGAGGGTAACAGGTGCATAGTATGGCCATATATAAGCATTAGCACCATTAATCTTTGTCACTGATGCAGAATGTAAACATAACACATTACACACGTAATCTACTGCATACAGTAGGTAAACTTTCAATCATCATCGAGTGTTAACAAAAGTTATTTTACTGATCTCATGTGGATTCTATTCATAGAATGAGGCACAAAGCATATTCTTTTTTTTTTTTTTTCACCCAATTTGGAATGCCCAATCCCCAGCACGCTTTTAAGGCCTCGTGGTCGCGTAGTGATTCGCCTCAGTCTGGGTGGCGGAGGATGAATCCCAGTTGCCTCCGCATCTGGGACCGTCAACCCGCGCATCTTTATCACATGGCTTGTTGAGTGCGTTGCCACGGAGACACAGCACGTGTGGAGGCTTCACGCCATCCACCGCGGCATCCGCGCTCAACTCACCATGCACCCCACCGAGAATGAACCACATTATAGCGACCACAAGGAGGTTACCCCATGTGCCTCTACCCTCCCTAGCAAACGGGCCAATTTGGTTGCTTAGGAGACCTGGCTGGAGTCACTCAGCACACCCTGGAATTCGAACTAGCGAACTCCAGGGGTGGTAGCCAGCGTCTTCTACCACTGAGCTACCCAGGCCCCCCTAGAAAGCATATTCTTGATATGCAGCATGGACTAAATGACAGCTGCAGTGAAATCTTTGTCTTTTCTCTATAATAAACATATTTATATACAACTGACTGATTGGAAAATATAGGCAAACCATATACTGCCGAAATCATGTATTTATTTTCTACATTTCATCAGTCAATTTGATATTTTGATGATTACGCAAAAGTTATAAGGATAATACGATGCTGAAGTGGACCTTTCTAATGACGTATAGGTTGTCATGATTAAAGGCTCATGAAATGGAGAATAAACTGTTCCTTGACATTTAGACATATAAGAGGTAACTACTATAAAAACATAATGTAAATTTCAGAACTCAAAACTTCCAAAAAGAGCATTTATAGTTACCACCCTGCTGAAACGTCTTGTTTTTAAATCTGTCTGTTCATGACGTCACAAGACATTGCTCATTTGTATTTACACATCCCACAACATGCATCATCGCATCCTTGGCCCCACCCACTGGCACGCAGTATGAGAGAGCAGGCCTTGTGTGGATAACTATTCCTGAACACCAAAGGGGACCCATCTGGACTATTTTGAATTATTTTGTATATGAACTTGAACAAACCAGACTCTTTGACTGCTGCCATGTATCTCGCTGCTTTTAAAAGACATGGTGTCAAGTTACAACTCTGAAAGGGAGAAGCAATTCTCTTTCATTCAGCTGCTGCCTCTTGTTGTTTTAAGCACAAATGCGTCATGGATGCGTTTTTTCACCCATCTGTGCCATTTTTAATTGTTGGTGAATGTAAACGGGAACTAGATGGATGTCTTCAACCATTTCAATATGTTTCTGGCGATGTGCACCTCAGTGTGCCTACAGTATGTGTGTGTGCGTCACTTCAACATTCTTTGGACTTTGTGTGCTTAGCTTTGCTAAGGAACTGTTATTGAAGAATGGGGCAGTTAAAAACACTTGGACCCGATCAAAAACATAATTAAACAGTTTCATTCATGAATATTTCAAATGTCATGACTGTTTGATAGTTTATGGTGCTGAGTGTTAACAGTTGTGCTTGAGATGAACAGTTTAATATATTCGGATGCAATGTGTTGGATGTGCATCATGTGTAAACCCTGCAATTTTGTTTTATAATGTTGAGGGCTTGGAGTTTGCTGAATTGGAGGGGCAGCATGATGTTAGCCCATCACAACAGTGGGCGTTTATGTTGAAGTTTTAAGGAGCCGGAGGTGGAAAATGATCATATATTACTAAACTGTTTAGGTGCAAAAAAACTTTTATAACATTATCAGTGGACCTCAGGGAAGATAATAAAATTATAAAAAATAGCACTTCATGACCCTTTAAATATGAATTGAACATGCATTAAATGAAAAGAATACGATTGTGAGGCCCTTGGTGATTTTTGCTAGATTCATAGTAGATTCATAGCATACTGCGCATTCAGAGTATACGCGGTTAGAAAAACTGTGCCGGTCGCATTAAGTGCTCGAGCAATCTGCTGATGACGAAATTTGCTTCACGCGTCCTGTACGCATAATACTTTAGGCTTAAAAGTGCAATTTAACTTCTCAAAGAAAGTACTTATTACCAGTATATCAAAACATTTGTATGTATAATCATGAACCCCTGCGGACAGAGTCCAGACATCAAAAGATTTTCAGGAAATCTAGTTTAGATCAGGAAATGTAACTTGCATTACAGGTGTGACAAAAATGGACATGGAAAGAGGAAAAACCATCCCAATGCTTTGAAACCTGTAAAATGTGACTCCTGATACATCGGTAGAGTTAGGGCTGCACAATTTATTGAATTAAGATTACAGTATGGCTTTGCGTGACACTAAACTGCAAAAAGCTGCGTTTTAATATAACCTGTAGTTTGCATTCACCGCTTTAGTCAGAGTGGAGCAGTGGTGCTCTCTAGCGGCTGTGTGCAGTGCACACTGAGTAGCAGCAATATTAGATGATAAAAGTTTATCATATTACAAATCAAGTTTGTCAAAATGACCGCATCCCAAATGTTGGCTATAGATGCAGTAAGCTTGAAACATGTCACAGATCACAGCAATAGTCAGGGATCTATCAAAATCATCATGTTAAAAGAATGAGCAGTGGATGTTTGTTTTTCCTACTGATTTCCATATAATTTGATTTGAAGCGCCCATAACTTTCACATCTGTAATGCATTATTATGGGCATTTGAAGTAAAGAATGGAGACCATTTGTTAATCATATTAACATGTGCACAACGCAGAGGCCAATTATGGTCCAACTAAGGTATAAACATGCTGGACTAAGTCAAACTATAATCGCTTTATATTGGTCTACTAGTCCGAATGAGCAAAATATGGACCGGTTTGATTTCAGTCAGAATTAAGCATTTACATGACATTTTAAAAAGACAAATTATTGTTTTAGTCCAACTGAAATCAAACTTTAAAAGTGCATACAAACATAATGACTGATCATCAGTATTCTGCATGTTACAATGAAGAACCAGTGAAATACTGTCCAGATGTTTGTGTGATTGGCTGATATCACTTGATCATACAATATACACTGATGAGCCAAAACATTATGACCACCTGCCTAATATACTGTTGGTCATCCACGTGCCACCAAAACAGCACCGACCCACCAAAGAATGGACTCTACAAGACCACTGAAGGTGTCCTGTGGTATCTGGCAGCAAGACATTAGCAGCAGATCCATCAAGTCCTGTAAGTTGTGAGGTGGAGCTGCCGTGGATCCGACTTGTTGGTCCAGCACATCCCACATATTCTCAATCGGATTGAGATCTGGGGAACTTGGAGGCCACTGCAACACCTTGAACTCTTCATCATGTTCCTCAAACCATTCCCGAACAATGTGTGCAGTGTGGCAGGGCGCATTATCCTGCTGAAAGAGGCCACTGCCATCAGCGAATACCATTGCCATGAAGGGGTGTACCTGGTCTGCACTGTATGTTTAGGAGGGTGGCCCTTGTCAAATTGATGTCCACATTAATGGCCGGACCCAGGATTTCCCAGTAGAACATTTCCCAGAGCATCACACTCCCTTCACCAGCTTGTCATTTTCCCACAGTGCATCCTGGTGCCATCACTTCGCTAGGTAAACGGCGCACACTTACACAGCCATCCATGTGATGTTAAATAAAACGGGATTCATCAGACCAGGCGACCTTCTTCCACTGTTCCAAGGTCCAGTTCTGACACTCACGTGCCCACTGTAGGTGCTTTTGACGGTGGACAGGGGTTATCGTGGACACTCTGACCGGTCTGTGGCTACGCAGCCCCATACACAGCAGGGTGCGATGCACTATGTGTTGTGACACCATCATTAAAATTTTGTGTGACTTGTGCCACAGTAGACCTTCTGTCAGTTCAGATCAAACAGGAAAGCCTTCGTTACCCTCATGCATCGATGAGCCTTGGGCGCCCAACATCCTGTCGCCAGTTTGTAGTTTGTCCCTCCTCGGACCACTATAGGTAGGTACTCACCACTGCTGACTGGAAGCACTCCACAAGCCTTGCCGTTTCGCAGATGCTCTGACCCAGTCGTCTAGCCATATCAATTTGGCCCCTGTCAAAGTCTTTCAGATCTTTACTCATGCCCATTTCTCCTGCATTTAACACACTGAATGCAGGAGAACTGATTGTTCGCTTACCATCTAATCTACCCAGATCTTGACATGTGGCCTTGTTAGGAGATGATCAGTGTTATTTGCGTCACCTGTGAGTGATCATAATGTTTTGGTTCATATGTGTAAATTAAAAGAGATTCTTTTAAAGAAACTTAATGTCAGACAGATAATGACAGTGTGCATGTGTGTTTGTACCTGTATGAGTTGATCTTCATTGCTGATCTCAACGGCTTCCTGACTCTGTTCCAGTGCAGTAAAAACACTATTACAAGCTCTGAGAATACACACACACACACACACACACACACACACACACAGTATTATAGAAGAGACAATAAAAAAAAAACTGTACTGAAGAGAGACAGACAGACAGACAGAGTGTGTTTCACCTGAGTTTGATCTGAGCTCGTATTTCTCCGTGGTGAAGTTGGATGAGTTCATTGTAACAGGCCATCATGTTTGAGTTCTCCACATACCGCTAAAACACACACACACATACACACACACACACACACACACACACACACTTACATGTAGCTACCTGAATAGAAACACATCTGGTTTAATGGCAAAGACATTTGAAGGAAACTACCACCCCCTTGCGTAATGAGGTTTGTTAGCACTTAAGTAACACACACACAATGTGCAATGTGCCTTACCCGGTTAAATCCCGCTGATATCAGTGGCATCACAGTGGCTTCTTCTCGATCCGGCCTTAAAGAAAGAAATAATCATGTGATAATAAAATGACACGATAACTACAGACACAAAATAATCAAATGATAACAGAATGATATGTTACCTATAAACACAGTTCTGCCTCTAATTCACAGAGTCACTCTAACCCTAACCCTGAGTGTCTATGTGTCTGTATGTGTGGTAACAGGCCGCACACAAACCTTTTCACAACAGCGATGATCACAGTGTTTTGAGAGCAGCTGATGCCTCTGATTGAACTGACAGAGAGGAAATTGTTTAAACACACAAACTACACAATCTCTCTCAGACAAATAAATGCACATATCTCATCTTAACTTGTCAGAGGAGTCTGTGTGTGTGTGACAGTGAGTCCCAGAATAACTCCAGAACAAGAGAGAGAGACAGATGTGTAACGCACCGACAGAGCGCTTCAGCATCAAAGTATCTGGAATGTCTGTGATCGATGACGATCAGGTCATGATTTTTCTCCAGGAAACTCTCAAGCGCAGCGTCAGGCGTTCTGGCCACGTTACATTTGAAACCAGCACGCTCACACGCCCAGCAGAATGCGTTACTCTGGGGGTCGTCTTTGGCAAACACTAACAGTACCTGCAACACACAAATGCAAAGATAGTGTCATTCAACAGAAGTATGGGTCGTTTTCTGCAGGGATGTATCATTCCAGCTGGGATAAGATTCAAACTCTTGTTCTGATTTACAAAACAATTGTGTTTGACATCTGTTGACTGTGTCTCTGTTTGTCACTCTGTATAAGAGCTACTGAATAAGAATCACTTCTGATCAAACAAAGGCGTTGTTGCAATTTCATTAAAGAATAATTTTTAACCAGTTGTTTATGAAAAACTTGATTCTGAATCATCTGAATCAGTTGTATTGATCACTTACTATCAGTCTCATCCAACATGAACTGAGTCAAGAGTCCACAAAATTGTAATGTGAGCATCATGTGGGAGACCTAAAAAATCTGTTAAAACTTTACAATAACCTTAAACAACTTTATTATTAACATTATGTAACATATATTTCATATATTAGAACTAGTTCATTGAAACGGTTTGAAATAATAGGTTCACCTAATTGATTCAGAAATCTCAATGCTAGTTTTCACACAAAATCTCTGAAAATGTGTGAATTATACAGTTTCATTAGACATGAAAATATTCAGAACTGTAAGTCTACAGTATAATCCATAAAACGTAAATAAAAAAAATGACATGCACTTCAAATTACAGTGAATTATTAAATGAAATGAAATAAATGAAATACACTTTATTGTCCCTGAAGGAAAATTTGTCTTGGACTCATGGTGTGTACACACACACAATGACTTGTCGTTTCTATCCAATCATAAATAAGAAACAATAAATAATTGAACAATAATATGACCTAAACTATCTCACAAGATAAATAACTCAAATGAATTACAAAGCATCACGAAACAAAAAAAGAATTACTCAGATGTGACACGTGTCTCTCCAAACACACATTCAGGAAATGTAACAGATTCATACAGTTTGAAGCATTATTCATTTTTGATGCTTTTCTCAAGAGAACTTCAGAGAGCTCAAGACACGTGAGTTTGAGCCAGGTTCACTTAGCCGGCCTAAAATTAGCTGTTCAAATTAATGAGAGATTATGGCAACTCTGAATATAGGACACACACACACATGGTAAGAGTGTATGGATTCTCAGAAAATAATGCCCTCAAAACACAGATATAACCCATGTTCATTGTTAGGGAGTTACTAACTAAAAGTATGCTCTATACTAGTTTTTCCAGTTACCAGCTATTTTTTCAACAAATACCAAGAAAAAAAAATCTAATTTTTTTTGTCGTCATTTTATTTATTTTTTTATTAAACATTTTTATTGATTCCATTCAACAAATTAAATAAACATAACAGAAAATGAGGAACCAAATGATATAAAATTAAACCCTTCCCCCATTGTTGAATTGCATAAGGTGCACCCTTGCGTCCCTAGATGTTTTTTAGAATCTTAGCCCACACTCCCTCCTCCAATACAAAGTTTAAATCTTTCTCCCATAATCTCTTGAGAGAAGTTAGAGCTCCATCCCCCAGACTCTGAATTAACAGGGAGTAATACACTGATGCCTCATGACCTTTTCCAAAACCAATGAGACAAATGTCTAAGACCGAATGCATAATAATAAAACAAAATTTTGGGTAGGCCTAGCCCACCTTTGTCAATTGGCCTATGTAATTACTGAAATGTAATCTGGGATGGAGGACTTCGCTATGCTATCAAATTGCTTGAAATAAGAGAGGGGGACATATATAGGGAGAGACTGTAGCAGGTAGTATTATTTTGGAATACAATTAATTTTAATAACATTAACCTTTCCCAGTCATAGATAAAAGTAATGAAGCCCATCTTCCCACATCGCTCGAAAACCTTTTTATTAAAGGGTCAAAATAAAATAACTAAAATCACACAAATTTGATGGGAATAAAATACCCAAATACTTAATGCCCTGTTTGGGCCACTGGAAGGCGCCCAGCTGAAAAGCCGTTACTGGGCAGTATGCTGTCAGAGCCAAAGCTTCGGATTTATACCAATTGACTTTGTATCCTGAGAATTTAGAAAAGGAATGAATAATTCTGTGGAGGCAAGGCATAGATCTAGTAGGGTCAGAGGCAAATAATAAAATATAATCTGCGTAAAGCAAAAGCTTATGCGCCACACCTCCCGCCACCACCCCTGGAAAATCATCCTCCTTTCTTATCGCGGCTGCTAATGGTTCTGGAGCAAGACAGAACAATAATGGGGAAAGAAGGCAACCCTGCCAGGTGCCTCTATCAAGAGTAAAATAACCTGAAATTAATCCATTCGTTTGAACCGCCGCTTCAGGATGTTTATAAAGTAACTTAATCCACCCAATAAAAAGTAATCCCAAACCCGTATATTTCCAAAATCTTAAAAAGATAATCCCATTCTACCACATCAAACACCTTTTTGGCGTCAAGTGAGATGGCAGCGACTGAGTCTCGGAGTCTGATCGTTCGCCACTGACCACATGACATTAATGAAACGCCTAATGTTATCAGAAGAGTTATGGCCTGAATAAACCCCACCTGATCTATAAGAGATGTCAGAACTTTACTTAATCAGTTAGCTAACATTTTTGACAATATTTTAACGTCTAGCTGGATCAGGGAAATTGGATGGTAACTTTTACACTCGCTTGGATCTTTGTCCTTTTTAAGAATCAGACTGATCCGAGCTTGTGTCATGGTTGGAGGAAGGTTTCCATTCTTTAATGATTCTGTATAAACTTCTAGCAAAAATGGAGTCAATTCTGTAGCATAAGATCTAAAAAACTCAGTGGCAAAGCCGTCTGGCCCCGGAGCCTTGCCTGTAAGCAAGGCCTTAATTACCTCGCCAAGCTCCTCCAAGGTTATCTCAGAATCAAGAGAATTTTTTTGCTCAGTCGACAATTTAAGAAGATCTAATGGTTCCATAAAGTTTCTAATATCTTCATCAGTACACAAAGACGTGGAACTATAGAGATCAAGATAGAAGTCTTTAAAAGCATTATTAATATCCATGGCAGAGGTAAATATTTCACCACCAAGAGATTTCACTGAGGGAATGGTAGAAAAAGACTCTCTCTGCTTTATATATCTAGCCAGAAGCTTCCCTGCCTTGTCCCCCGACTCAAAGTATGACTGTCTTGCCCTGAATAGCCAAAACTTCACCTTCCGCAACAAAATAGTATTATATCTGTATTTCAATTGGATCAATCCCCTGAGGCCATTCGACAACATTCGGTGCTTCAGCTCTGCCTCGGCACTTTTAATATTCCCTTCCAATTCCACAAGATCTTGTGCTTTGGATTTTTTTGATGAATGAGGCATACTGTATGATCCGACCCCTAAGAACCGCTTTAAGTGCCTCCCAAGCCACGCCCACAGAGGATATTGAGGACCAGTTGGTCTCCCCATAGACATTGATTTCAGCCTTTAGCATTTGTTGGAATTCAGGATTTTGCAAAAGGGATACATTAAAGCGCCAACTATATGATTTCTTTTTCTCCATATGTGGCAACACCTCTAAACACACCAGGGCGTGGTCTGACACCAAAATGTTTCCAATTGAACAATCAGCAACTGATGAAATAAGGGACTTAGATATAAAAAATAAAAAAATAAAAAAAATCTATTAAAATTGTATAGTCCCTCCCAGATGGGTTCAAAAGTCTCCAAATATCTGTAAGACCAAGATTTTTACACATCCTGTGAAGCGTCAATGTTGCTCTAGTGGGCTTACACACTTTTGCTTCACTATGATCAAGGACTGAGTCCATCAAAAGATTAAAGTCTCCTCCAATATTATATCATGAGGGGTGCCAGCGGCTTGCAACATCCTTTCAAGATCTATAAAAAAGCCCTGATCAATGTTAGGTGCGTAAATATTAGTCAAAATCAACCTTTGCCCCTGAATTTCAGCTAAAACAATAATGACTCTTCCTAATTTATCTTTAATCTGTTTGAGACATTTGAATTGTAGATGCTTACTTATCTGACTCCCCAGGTCTTACACAAGCAAGTACTAAAGAAGACATGCCCACCCCATATCCTCCCAAATTTTTCCGCTTCCTGCGGAGAAAGATGCATTTCTTGAAGAAACACTAGATCATATTTCTTACGCTTAAGGAGAGAAATAACCTTCCTTCTTTTTATAGGGTGCCCCAACCCATTCACATTCCACGTGGAGAGAGACAATCCACTCATATTAGCATATGACATTTTGACATACAAGAAAAAAATAGATTGTGTGTCAAAAACAAGATTATAAAGACCACATTCCAACATTAGTGTGACCATTAAAACCCAAACATCCCCCGGAACAAAACAAACAGAAAAAAGAAAAACTTACTTTGTCTGCTCCTACAATATCTGTGTATGGTGTAATGTATTTGAATTATCTGAATTATAATATTTATAATATATGTTATAATTATTTAAATTATTATATACTAAATTATCTTCATTTAGGGGCCTTAGTACTGTGATTACTTTCAATTAATTAAATTAATCGGTACATCATGTCAATTTTAAATCGATTGACAGCCCTAGTAAAAAAAGAAAAATAATTCTGATAAGCTTGGGAAACTTGTTACTTGGAGAATCTTAAAGTAGCACAAACACACACTTTTTTTTTTTTTTTTACATACACCATTTCAGATTTCATTCTGGTATGTTCACACTCAATGTTGGACATGGTTGCTGTAGAAACCCCAGGTATACATGCTAGCCCAGTAGAATGTTAAGCTGTTTTGTATAACTGTGTAGTACAGTGTAGGCAGTACAGTCAGTACCTGCAATTGATCTTCATAAAGCTTCATTGGTCCAAACTGCACTTCTGTTAATGCGTTCTGAAAAGACAAGCAAAAATAAACACACTCAGTGTTGCGCTTTTAAACTCCATATGTGTAGACATAAACAACAAGCCTTGAACTGTAAAAGTTTATTGAATATAAATTTGACCAAACATATTTTTTTTATGTGCAGCTGCTGAACATCAGCAAAATTTTCCAGCATCCCTGATGATGCACGGTTACTATGGAGACCATCCCACATAAGCATCACCATACTGACAACGAGTGAATGAGAAAAGTGAATGGAAACACACACACACAGTTACTGCAGGCATGCTAAGTTGTAAAAACACAAGAATGTTGCAAGATGCTGTGCTGCTCGATTCCTCTAATCAGCATTTAAAAATACTGAATCAATGAATCTGTTAGTTTCAATTTTAATGTGGGGACAAGCTCAGCATGAGGAAAAGTTCTTGTTTTATTGGAAATAATGATTTATTGGAGGCACTCTGATTTGTAAATGACATAATTTTATCATTAATCAACACATTATGATTCATATAGTGTTACGTGTGGAGTGTGTTTGGGTCAATTGTGTTTAGAGTGTATTCAATCCAGAGGCAGTTACAGATTGAGTGAATATTTATTACAGAATAAGCTACAATATGTACTAGACTTTATGCAAATAGTCATCAATAATGACAGAAACAAATTAGTTGTGAATTCATTAAATAAGACAAATACACTACTTAATAAATCACACAAACACACACTGAACAGCAGGACTCAAAACCACAAACACACTTGCGTGCGGTACTCATGTACAGCGACACCATGGCCTGCTTTTTACTAGTTAATAAGATTGCGCTCTTGACTCAACAGCATCTTATGGAAGCACTCCATTTAATGCAAACTCATCTAATGGGAATAACTTCCTTTGTGAAGATTTACACCATTAAAGAAAAGTTCTCCCAAAAATGATAATTCTCTCATCGTTAATTCACCCTCATGCCACCCTCATAACATCTCCATCAAAATACCTTCGTTTGTGTTTCGCAGAGGACCGAAAGTCATACGAGTTTGAGACTAAAAAAGGGTGAGTAAAACATTATTTTATTCTCAAAACATTAGCCCATTAAAGCGCTAAGTGGGTCATGACGCAGGTTTCATCAATGTTTTGTCCAGCAATGGTTCCCATTTAGCACACAACTGAATAAAACAAGCTGCGTTACTATGATAAACGATTACTGCAAGAGTTAGATTCACATCTAACCTTTTCTCCCCAATTTGGAATGCCTAATTCCCACTACTTAGTAGATCCTTGTGGTAATGCAGTTACTTACCTAAATCCGGGTGGCGGAGGACAAGTCTCAGTTGCCTCCACTTCAGAAACAGTCAATCCGTGCATCTTATCACGTGGCTCATTGTGCATGACACCGTGGAAACTCCCAGCATTTGAAGGCTCATGTTACTCTCTGCAATCCACGCACAGCTTACCACGTGCCCCATTGAGAGCGAGAACCTCTAATCGCGACTACAAGGAGGTTACCCCATGTGACTCTACCCTCCATAGCAACCGGGCCTATTTGGTTGCTTAGGAGACCTGGCTGGAGTCACTCAGCATACCCTGGATTCGAACTTGCGACTCCAGGGGTGGTAGTCAGCATCAATACTCGTTGAGCTACCCAGGCCCCGGACTTCAACATTTCTACATTACACACACGCACACACACACACAAAACATTCCTCTCTCGCTTGCTTTTGCTCACATGGCAATGATGCCGAGATCCACTGTATGTTTGGATTTTATTTATTTAAATGCATCACTGAGAAGGCTTGCCTTCAGACTTAGAAGCATCAAACCATACAAGCAGACTCATGAATGGACACAGTCAGAGTGGTTGTATCACACTTTCCTTGAGCAGAATGTCACACTATAGATCGCAAAGCTTTTTTGATAGGGGAAGAGAGAGAGAGAGAGACACAAATGAAGTAGAACACTGGGTGGAATATTTCCAAACTGTCAAAGAATAAAGCTCTGATTGGGGGTTTGCATCTCTTATCTGGCAACCCTGAGCATGCTAAAAGCTTGTGTAGGTGCGTTGGGTCCCAATGCAAGATTACTGAAAAATCCACTGAAAAAATTTAGATAAATGTGCCACAGCCCGGAGCAAACCATGTGGAGGGCCAAATCCCATTTCTGCTATGGACCGTTTCAGCTGTCTTCATTCTGGAATAATTTTTCTAAAAAAATTATTTTCCCCATCCATTTTTCCATAGCGATTTTGTAAAATCCTTCATAAAAGAGTTCTAAGCCATGAACCAAAACAATCAGCTCTGGGTTGAATCACAAAATTAGAAACTTTAATTTGAAATTATTTTAATAGTATTGTAAAAAACCATTTTTTGAAAAAAACAAAAAAGTTACAAGACTGTGTACTTATTGTTTTTTTAATGAGAGAATGAACTACAATCCCATGAAGCACCATGACAGATTTAATCAAATTTAATACAATTGAGAAATATAAAAGTATTGATTTAAAGTTGTAGATTATAAGTATAGAATCAATATATTCAAAGTATATTGCAAAATATTCCGCTATATATACAAATATATAAGTAGTTTGAAAGTGAAGGGGGAATCAGTTGTGTTATTCGCAGTGCATCAGGAAAGTGGGCAGTTGCTGCTAGGCTCTTTTGCTGCAGTTTGTTTGGCATGACACTCTGATTGGTGGATATTCTAGCAGAATAAATAGCTAACCAACTACCTAACTAACAACCTAACTAACTAACATTAATTTGACAGATCAAGCTAAACATTATATCAGTATGTGTATTTCCTGGGAGTCAAACAAATGGCCATTTGCTACCAGATGATCTACTGGAGCTGTGTGCTGTAGTAAGTTAGTTAAGTTTGTGCACAAGTGTTTCCACTGATGTGTAACGTGTGTTGAACAAATAACTATTTGTTAAAACAAAACACACATTATTGTGGTTTACACAGTAACTAAAAGCAACTCAATAACACATCTGTTGTCACTATTACACCGTCACATACGGGGTGCGTGTTCATCTCAAACGTGACCAGACATATTTACATCAAACTCAATGACACACACTTACACACACACACACACACTGCATCCTGACTGTGAACTGCATCTGCCCCACTGGATCTTACACTCACACACGCTGCTTCAGTGTCTTTCCACTAAAGTGAATAACAGGAAAGTGGATGTCATTGTTGTGAGTGCAGACGTCACTGTGAGAGATATAGAGGGCAAACTGCTTCCTCACTGCTGCACTGCAGGGAGCTGTGCACATGGTCTAGGGACACACACAAACATGCACATGCACATTCAGGTACTCACACCATTAACCCTACTCTCTCTTACACACACAATCGTCCATCAGTGATGTAGGTACTGCGAGTGGTTCACACCTCTGGTCTCTGCTGACACTCATTCATGGAAAAATACATCTTCAGTGCTGCAGCCCCGGGGAACAACACAACAGCAAACAAAAGCTAAAAACACAACAGAGTTCACCAACACAAACAAATTATACAAGTTCAGAGGGAACATAGCCTCTGGTGAGCAGAATGGATGTGGTTCCAGTTAGTTAGAGTCATTTAGAGTTTAGTTTCGTTTGGGCCAGTTTGACTTACAGTTAGTTTGGGTTAGTCTGAATTATGTTAGTTAAGATTACACTACACGACTTGCAGTGTACAACCAGTCCTGTGACAAACAGTTTCCGTCGTGCCAGTGCGCACACTACAGGACTGATCACAGACTGGGTGCATCAACTACATGACCATTCGTCCCAGACTGAGGCCCTGTGTAAGCTGGTATTAAGATCTGTTTTGGGTGATCTGATCACAAGTGTACAAGCGAGATGCATCACCTGGTCATCTCTTTTGACCACTTGTGTTCGGATTGAGTCTCTGATTTCATAAGGACATACTGTACATCAATTATTACATCCGTGTTTTACTAAATAATAACAAAGCGCAAAAAAGTAAAAGTGAAAGCACTAAAATCCGCCACACAGTTACTCTTAATTATATGTAAACATGATGTTTAGGGCAGAATTCTGAGTTATTTGAGTGCAGTACCTGTAACTCAGCTTCTAATGTGCGTGCTTCTCATATCTGTGTCCCTGCATGTTGATATGAGACACACTGAAAGTTCTCATTTATGTACATGCATTAGCTTTTTAAAAATTTACGACCGGCAAAGTTTAAACTCGTTTTATTAGGGGGCACTCCACTGCTGTGGCACTATGAGCCCAATGTCTGAATGTGTTTTAAGTCGACCAATCTCAAAACAATGTGGACCCAGTTACAACTGTCTTTAGCATCATCCCATTTCAAACGGATCCCAAATTTCTATACATACACGATACATATGTGCAAACATACATTCATATACGTATGCTAATAGAAAAGGACCAAAGTCAGTGTCAAAAGGACATTAAATATACAGTACAGTAGGAGTTGGAAAAGACAACGTGAGGGGTGGGTGTTGTCCTTCAAGATGCTGGAAGCTCTGCTGGAGCACTGTGGAAGGTAAATATCCAGGATAGAGGGGAGTGTGACACCGATCATAAGAGTCATTTATAGTTAAGTTTGGGCCAGTGTTGGACATTAAAGTTAGTTAAGAACACGGTTAGTTAGGGTCAGTTAAGGTTAGTTAGGATTTCAACTTGTTAGGGACAGTTTGAGTTACAGTTAGTTAGGTAAATTAAATATGTCCCAGATCAAGGTTATTTTGGGTCAGTGGCTCGCAGTCAGCCCCTTCAAGCACTTCAGAGAAGGGGTGACAAATTGAGATGGAAACGTTATTCAAATTATGAAACGTTCTTTCACCCATTTATTTAAAAATGTATCTGCATTAAATAAATAAATGCATTAAAATACATACATATACAACTTCAAAAACAACTTAAATGTATTGTAGACCATAAATATCTTCGCACTGTGGTAGGTTAAGAATTGAAGGAGTACCCGGTTTATGCACTGCATGCCACTGGTTTGGGAAACTTTGAGTTCTAGTTAGGTATGGGTTAGTCTCAGCCACAGATGGCATGCCCACGGACCGCCCACAGTCCGTTCTCTAACTGTTTGATGCTTATAGCACACAGAACTGGAAAACACTTACTTGATCAATCAGCACAAATCTGATTGGCTGGTTCAATGGAACTTCCGCGATTAGATGCACACAGAACGTTTTATCAGTCCGTCTGGAAGCCGAGTCGTGTTCACAAGGTTCCGCGTTGATAGAATGAGTGCTTTTGAGGATGCAATAATCACAGAATTTGCCCAAGTTTTCCAGGTTAGTGACATCGAATCTTTTAAAGATATTCAGAGTTTTGTTTGAGGCACGTAGCAGAAAGTAATGTGGGTATCCACGAACAGAGCTGCATTTTTGCTTTGTAATAATATAGATTATTTTTCCATGTCTGTCTTTTATTATGGTATGATACATCTCAGATAACCCTGCCCCTAAACACCCGTAAAGACGAAACCAATTGTAATTGGTCACTTTACATGTCAGTTAGGTCTAAATGGGTGGTTCCTGGCCAATTTAAACTGTTATAGAACTTACACCAATGCCGCAGCCATAGGTCTGGCTATGCGAGATTAGGTATGGGTAAAGATTAGTTAGAATTAGTTTGGGTTACATTAGTGTAGTTGGGTTTAGGGTTATTTAGGTCAGAATGGATGGCTCATTCTAAGAGCTGAAACACTAGCAGAAAACATCAGATGATATGTGGTACATGTGTAATGTGATATTAATCATGTAAAGGTGTACTGAAGGTGAAGTTTAAAGAAAGCACAAATAATCTTTCATGTATCATACAGTGAAGTTGTTTTATAGCTGAGGTTAAAGCAGCTCTGAGTTCAGTGTTTCTATTGTTTCTATCCTGGATCTGTCGAGCTGGTCACTCTGTGGATTTAAATGGACCAATAACACCTTTACAGGAAGTGACACACTATTACCCACAACATTCACAATACACACACACAGAATATTTGTGTAAAGTGTGTCAGCCTCGGATTACACTAACACACATCTGAACTTTATAACAGGAGGAGAACCAAACATGATATATAGAGACAGACCTGCAGTGTTCATCAGAAGATATTATATTACACTTTCATTAATTAAAAGTATGATTACAGCAGGTTTACATTTAAAGTGTTACATGTGACCATAAAAGAAGACACACAGCACAAGGTCAGTATAGATTCTGCAATAGTTGTTTAGGGGATTATGGGAAAGTTCAGATTGAATCAAAAATGAAACTAAGGCAAGAGGAAAATAGTGAGAGTAAGTGAATGTGCAGTAAGTGGCCAGCAGAGACAGTGACACGCATGTCTGTCTGTCTGTGCACACTTGATCAAATCACCTCGAGTGATTGTGTGAAATACAATGATGAAAATCTTCCCCCTCTTCCTCTCAGCTCAGAGTCAGGGTCAGTCATGGGGGTCAATAAAGTTTTATGGGCATGATTGTCAGTGTTTACAATATTGTCAAGGCATGAACAGAACCGAAATAGACAAAACAGGCAACGTGGTTGAATTAAAAACATTTTTTTAAATGAAGTGGAACATAAAAGTAAAGCTTGAGGTAAAAATAAATACTTAAACCACAAAAGATCTCTCTTGCTCTCTCTCTGTCTCTCTCTCTCTTCAGGTATTTTTGTCTTGATCCCGATTACATTACAATCCTGCTAAAGCCAAGAGACACGCAACACTTCAACACACACACACACACACACCCACACCCTCGCACACAGTGTGGTTGTCCTTGCTATTGCACAATTCCAGGTTCTCTCCCTTGCTTTAAAAGAAAAGCTTAACAAGCTTGCAATTCCCATGCTTGTTTATGCGGTCTAGTGCTGGTCTAGCTGGTGAAGCTGGTTAAGGCAGTTTAAAACCCTGGTGGGGGACCACGACCCAAAATACAACATACAGATGCATCTCAATAAATTAGAATGTCGTGGAAAAGTTCATTTATTTCAGTAATTCAACTCAAATTGTGAAACTCGTGTATTAAATAAATTCAATGCACACAGACTGAAGTAGTTTAAGTCTTTGGTTCTTTTAATTGTGATGATTTTGGCTCACATTTAACAAAAACCCACCAATTCACTATCTCAAAAAATTAGAATATGGTGACATGCCAATCAGCTAATCAACTCAAAACACCTGCAAAGGTTTCCTGAGCCTTCAAAATGGTCTCTCAGTTTGGTTCACTAGGCTACACAATCATGGGGAAGACTGCTGATCTGACAGTTGTCCAGAAGACAATCATTGACACCCTTCACAAGGAGGGTAAGCCACAAACATTCATTGCCAAAGAAGCTGGCTGTTCACAGAGTGCTGTATCCAAGCATGTTAACAGAAAGTTGAGTGGAAGGAAAAAGTGTGGAAGAAAAAGATGCACAACCAACCGAGAGAACCGCAGCCTTACGATTGTCAAGCAAAATCGATTCAAGAATTTGGGTGAACTTCACAAGGAATGGACTGAGGCTGGGGTCAAGGCATCAAGAGCCACCACACACAGACACTACAGTTGTCGTATTCCTCTTGTTAAGCCACTCCTGAACCACAGACAACGTCAGAGGCGTCTTACCTGGGCTAAGGAGAAGAAGAACTGGACTGTTGCCCAGTGGTCCAAAGTCCTCTTTTCAGATGAGAGCAAGTTTTGTATTTCATTTGGAAACCAAGGTCCTAGAGTCTGGAGGAAGGGTGGAGAAGCTCATAGCCCAAGTTGCTTGAAGTCCAGTGTTAAGTTTCCACAGTCTGTGATGATTTGAGGTACAATGTCATCTGCTGGTGTTGGTCCATTGTGTTTTTTGAAAACCAAAAAGTCACTGCACCCATTTACCAAGAAATTTTGGAGCACTTCATGCTTCCTTCTGCTGACCAGCTTTTTAAAGATGCTGATTTCATTTTCCAGCAGGATTTGGCACCTGCCCACACTGCCAAAAGCACCAAAAGTTGGTTAAATGACCATGGTGTTGGTGTGCTTGACTGGCCAGCAAACTCACCAGACCTGAACCCCATAGAGAATCTATGGGGTATTGTCAAGAGGAAAATGAGAAACAAGAGATGAAAAAATGCAGATGAGCTGAAGGCCACTGTCAAAGAAACCTGGGCTTCCATACCACCTCAGCAGTGCCACAAACTGATCACCTCCATGCCACGCTGAATTGAGGCAGTAATTAAAGCAAAAAGGAGCCCCTACCAAGTATTGAGTACATATACAGTAAATGAACATACTTTCCAGAAGGCCAACAATTCACTAAAAATGTTTTTTTTATTGGTCTTATGATGTATTCTAATTTTTTGAGATAGTGAATTGGTGGGTTTTTGTTAAATGTGAGCCAAAATCATCACAATTAAAAGAACCAAAGACTTAAACTACTTCAGTCTGTGTGCATTGAATTTATTTAATACACGAGTTTCACAATTTGAGTTGAATTACTGAAATAAATGAACTTTTCCACGACATTCTAATTTATTGAGATGCACCTGTAAGCTAGTGACCAGCAATGCTGGCCTTTTCTGCAGGGACCTTTTTGTTATTAACAAATAACAAAACACGCACTATAGTGGTCACATACAATTAGAACATAAAAATAAAAAAAATAAAACATAAAAAATATATACTTTCAAAAAACAAGAATGCACATACACATCTAAACTAGAAATCCCTCTCCACTGCCCTTCCTCGAGAACCCTCCAAAAAAAGCCAAATATCCACCCCACTTCCTATCAAACAAATCCCATTTTCCCAGCCTTCTAAAAATCACCTCCTCAAATGCTGCCACCCCGCCCATCTCCCCACACTACTCCCAAAATGAGGGTGCCCCAATTGTCTTCCACCCCCTAAGGATAATTTGTCTGCCAACCATAACTCCGGCTAAGACCCAACATTTTAAATGACTATTCCCAAAATTAATGACCGCCCCATCAACTAAAATGCAGAGTCTGGGGCAAAATGAAAATTGAGTGTCCAATACGTCACAACTAAATCTCTGAACCCTCAACCAAAATTCTTGGATCTTAACACATCCCCAAAAAACATGGGCTGTGTCCCTGTCTTCTGACTGGCATCACCAGCAGGTGGGTGTGTCTTTAAGACAAAGCCTATACAATCTAGAGGGTGTCCAATAGAATCAATGCAAAATCTTAAATTGCATCAGATGCACCCTTGAATCTCTAGATGTAGACTTGACGTTTTTTAGAATCTTAGCACACACTCCCTCCTCCAATACTAAGTTTAAATCTTTCTCCCATAATCTCGAGAGATGTTGAAGCTCTGACCCCAGACTCTGAATTAGCAGGGAGTAATACACTGATGCCTCATGACCTTTTCCAAAAGCAGTAATCACCACTTCTAGAGTATGTGCCGCTTTAATCAAATCCTGCCCATCAGATTCCAGGAGCACCTGCAGCTCCAAAATTTGGGGATCAACCCAGCCAACATCGGGTTCAGCACCCTGACGATGGAGTCGGATAAATTAATCTGTGTCCAGGAAAAGGTTGGAGAACAGGCACAGGTGGTGATCATTGACATGGCGGACCCAAACACCCCCATCCGCAGGCCCATCTCTGCAGACAGTGCCATCATGAACCCTGCAAGCAAAGTCATAGCACTTAAAGCTGCCAAAACCCTTCAGATCTTTAACATAGAGATGAAGAGTAAGATGAAAGCCCACACCATGTCCGATGATGTCACTTTCTGGAAGTGGATCTCTCTTAACATGGTTGCCCTGGTGACCGATAACGCCGATAATCATTGGAGCATGGAGGGAGACTTTCAGCCGGTCAAAGTGTTCGACAGACATTCCAGTCTGGCAGGCTGTCAAATCATCAACTACCGCACCTATGCCAAGCAGAAGTGGCTGCTGCTCATTGGCATTTCTGCTTAGCAAAACCGAGTTGTTGGTGCCATGCAGCTGTACTCGGTTGACAGGAAGGTGTCACAGCCTATTGAGGGTCATGCTGCTGGTTTTGCCCAGTTCAAAATGGAGGGAAACACAGAAGAATCCACTCTTTTCTGTTTCGCTGTGCGAGGTCAGGCAGGAGGAAAGCTTCACATCATTGAAGTTGGGACACCACCATCTGGCAACCAGCCATTCCCAAAGAAAGCTGTGGATGTGTTCTTCCCTCCCGAAGCACAGAATGACTTCCCGGTGGCCATGCAGATCAGCTCCAAACAGGATTGTCTTTCTAATCACCAAGTACGGTTACATTCATCTGTATGACCTGGAGACGGGCACCTGCATCTACATGAACAGAATCAGTGGCGAAACAATTTTTGTGACTGCACCTCATGAAGCTACAGCTGGAATCATTGGCGTCAACAGGAAAGGACAGGTATTGTCCGTGTGTGTCAAGGAGGAGAACATCATCCCATACATCACTAATGTGCTGCAGAATCCAGACCTGGCATTACGGATGGCAGTCCAAAATAATCTAGCAGGTGCCGAGGAGCTGTTCGCGTGCAAGTTCAACGACCTCGTCGCTGCAGGAAACTACTCAGGAGGCAGCTAAAGTGGCCGCTAAGGCACCAAAGGGTATTTTGCGCACCCCTGACACCATCCGCCACTTCCAGAGTGTCCCGGCCCAGCCCGGCCAGACATCCCTGCTGCTGCAGTATTTTGGGATCCTACTGGACCAGGGCCAGCTCAACAAATATGAGTCTCTGGAGCTATGCAGACCTGTTCTCCGGCAGGGCTGCAAACAACTGCTCGAGAAATGGCTGAAGGAAGATAAGCTTGAATGCTCTGTGGACCTCACTCTTGCACTCAGTGTCTATTTGAGGGCCAATGTTCCCAACAAAGTCATTCAGTGCTTTGCAGAAACCGGCCAGTTCCCCAAGATCGTCCTGTACGCCAAAAAGGTGGGCTACACTCCAGACTGGATCTTCCTGCTGAGGAACGTGATGCGGATCAGTCCGGATCAAGGTCTACAGTTTGCTCAGATGCTGGTTCAGGATGAGGAGCCGCTGGCTGACATCACACAGATTGTTGATGTGTTATGGAATATAACATGGTCCAGCAGTGCACTTCTTTCCTTTTGGATGCTCTGAAAAACAACTGCCCATCCTTGGAAACCAGATGTTCACCAATTACGATCGCGCCCACATTGCCCAGCTGTGTGAGAAGGCAGGGCTTCTGCAGAAAGCTTTGGAACACTATACCGACCTGTACGACATCAAGCGATCTGTCGTACACACACACCTGCTCAACCCAGAGTGGCTGGTGAACTACTTTGGCTCTCTGTCAGTGAAGGACTCTCTGGAGTGTTTGAGAGCTATGCTGTCTGCTAACATCAGGCAGAACCTTCAAATCTGTGTCCAGGTGGCATCTAAGTATCACGAGCAGCTGTCTACCCAGTCCCTCACTGAGCTTTTCGAGTCTTTCAAGAGTTGAGGGTTCGTTCTATTTCCTCGGCTTGATTGTGAACTTCAGCCAGGACTCAGAGGTTCATTTCAAATACATCCAGGCCGCATGCAAGACGGGCCAAATCAAAGAGGTGGAGCAGATCTGTCGCGAAAGCAACCACTACGACCCTGAACGTGTCAAGAACTCCCTCAAGGAGCCTAAACTCACTGACCAGCTGCCTCTCATCATCGTGTGCGATCGATTCGACTTCATCCGTGACCTAGTACTCTACCAATAACGAAACAGCCTGCAGAAGTGGGCAGTGGTGGCTCAGCGGTTAAGGCTCTGGGTTACTGATCAAAAGGTCGGGGGTTCAAGCCCCAGCACTGCCAAGATGCCACTGTTGGGCCCTTGAGCAAGGCCCTTGACCCTATCTGCCCCAGGGGGTGCTGTATCATGGCTGACCCTGCACTGGGATATGTGGGGAAAAAAAAGAATTTCACTGTGTGATAAATAAAATTAATTAATTAGAAGTACATTGAAATATATTATATAATATAGTATATTGAAAGTCTAAGTGGTCACTGGAGGTCTCCTGGATGTTGACTGCTCTGGCTAAGATTTACATCGACAGCAACCCAGAACGCTTCCTTCCTGAACCCATATGACAGCCACATGGTGGGGAAGTTCTGTGAGAAAAGAGACCCTGTGTGGCATATGAGAGAGGACAGTGTGACCAGGAGCTTATCCATGTGTGCAATGAGAACTCACTGTTCAAGAGCTTGTCTTGTTACCTGGTGTGCCGCAGAAACCCAGACTCTGGGGCAGTGTGCTTCTGGAGACCAACCCCTACAGGAGGCCTCTTATTGACCAGGTGGTGCAGACAGCCCTGTCAGAGACTCAGGACCCAGAGGAGGTGTCGGTCAGAGTCAAGGCCTTCATGACCGCTGACCTGCCCAATGAACTAATTGAACTGCTGGAAAAGATTGTCCTGGACAACTCAGTTTTCAGTGAACACAGAAACCTGCAGAACCTGCTCATCCTTACAGCCCTCAAAGCTGACTGCACACGAGTCATGGAATACATCAACCACCTGGACAATTACGATGCCCCAGATATCACTAACATTGCCATCAGCAGTGAGCTGTTCGAGGAGGCCTTTGCTATCTTCAGAATGTTTGATGTCAACACCTCTGCAGTTCAGGTTCTGATTGAGCACATTGGTAATTTGGATCGGGCATATGAGTTTGCAGAGCGCTGTAATGAACCTGCAGTGTGGAGTCAGCTGGCTAAGGCTCAGCTGCAGAAGGGTCTGGTCAAAGAAGCCATCGACTTCTACATCAAGGCTGATGACCCCTCTTGCTTACATGGAGGTGGTTCAGGCTGCTGCTCAGAGTGGTAACTGGTAGGACCTGGTGAAGTTTCTACAGATGGCCAGAAAGAAGGCCAGAGTCATATGTTGAGACTGAGCTGATCTTTGCACTGGCCAAAACCAACTGTCTCGCCGAAATTGAGTTTATAAATGGGCCAAATAATCCACACATACAGCAGGTTGGTGATCGTTGCTATGATGAGAAGATGTACGAGGCAGCCAAGCTTCTCTACAATAACGTCTCAAACTTTGGCTGCTTGGCTTCCACACTGGTTCACCTGGGCGAGTATCAGGCCACTGTGGATGGTGCCTGAAAGCCTAACAGCATCCGCACATGGAAGGAGGAGTGCTTTGCATGCGTGGATGGAAAAAGAGTTCAGACTGGCTCAGATGTGCGACCTTCACATTGTGGTCCATGCTGATGAACTGGAAGAGCTCATAAACTTTTACCAGGACCATGGGTACTTTGAGGAGCTGATCACCATGCTGGAGGCAGTGCTGGGGTTGGAGCGTGCTCACGTGGGCATGTTCACCGAGCTGGCCATCCTGTATTCTAAATTTAATCCAAAGAAAATGAGGGAACACCTGGAACTTTTCTGGTCCAGAGTCAACATTCCAAAGGTGCTTAGGGAAGCAGAGCAGGCTCACCTGTGGGCAGCGCTTGTGTTCCTCTATGACAAATATGAAGAGTTTGACAATGCCATCGTCACCATGATGAGCCATCCCACAGATGCCTGGAAAGAAGGACAGTTCAAGGACATCATCACAAAGGTGGCCAATGTGGAACTGTACTACAAATCAATCCAGTTTTATCTGGAGTTCAAGCACCTGTTACTAAATGATCTGCTCATAGTTCTTTCCCCAAGACTGGATCACTCATGGGCAGTCAACTTCTTCAGCAAGGTTAAGCAGCTTCCTCTCGTGAAGCCTTACCTCCGATCAGTACAAAACCACAACAACAAGTCTGTCAATGAAGCACTTAACAACCTCTTCATCTCAGAGGAAGACTATCAGGCACTCAGAACATCTATAGACGCATACGATAACTTCGACAACATCTCGTTGGCCCAGCATCTGGAGAAACACGAGCAGATCAAGTTCAGGAGGATCACTGCTTACCTCTTCAAGGGCAACAACTGATGGAAACAGAGCGTGGAACTGTGCAAGAAAGACAAACTCCACAAGGATGCTATGCAGTATGCATCTGAATCGAAGGACACCGAGCTGGCCGAGAAGCTTCTGCAGTGGTTCCTACAGGAAGACAAGAAAGAGTGTTTCGCCGCCTGCCTCTTCTCGTGCTACGACCTGCTCAGGCCTGATGTGGTTATGGAGATGGCATGGAGGCACAACATCATGGGCTTTGCCATGCCTTACTTCATCCAGGTGATGAGGGAATACCTCAGCAAGGTGGATAAGCTAGAGACCTCTGAGTCTTTAAGGAAACAGGAGCAGCAGGCGACAGAGACTAAACCCATTGTTTATGGCACACCTCAGCTGATGCTGACAGCAGGCCCCAGTGTGGCCATCCCCCCAGAGCAGCCCTACGGATATGGGTACACAGCAGCACCTGGGGGCTACCCCCAGGCTCCTCAGGCACAGCCAGGTTTCGGTTATGGCATGTAAGGACCTCCCACTTCCGTTTTCCCCCTCTCCCTGCTGCCGCTTGGTTCGGTCCAGCATCCTCATCTTATCTCTCCCGCAGTCCTCCACCAGTCCCACTTTTTGCTCATAATAAGGGATTTGAGCAAATGTTTTACTTTTAAAACATAAAACTACGAGAGCCCCCGTGACAACTTTGCCGTCAGATTGCTCAAGTCCGGTGCTTCTATACAAATTTTGTGCGACAGAATTACACAACAGAAAATAATCTATAAAACCTAACTCCAGCCAATAGGAAGCATAAGCACAAAGAACATGTAGATTCATCCACATAACTGCTCAAAGGTGTTCCTCTACAAAACAAACTCCAGCCGCTAGGTGGAACCAGCACAAAAAGAAACAAAGGCGGCGCTCAGATTCCTCAGATGGTCAAATGAATGTTCAGTGAGTCAGGCCCACTCGGCTGCACAGAATGTATCACACAATGACCTATTCACTCCATTGACTTTATGAAGGACTTCGCTTGCTGTGGGCACGTAAATATTTTGCGGCCATCCCTAGTATCTATTCTCAGTTTGGCCGGAAACATCAGTGCAAAAGTGACCTTCCGTTAATGTAAGAATTTCTTGCATTCCTTGAATCGATCACGTTTCTCTCATCGAATTCGAAGTCTGGGGACAAGAAAATGTTGTGGTTCTTCTAAGGAAGCCTTCCTTTACTCCTCGCCTCACGTAACACGTGATCTTTATCAGATGATCTCAGAAATTTGGCCAGAACTGATCGGGGCCTGTCTCCCTCAGCGGATCTACGAGCCGGAACTCTGTGAGCTCTCCCGATTTCCAGCTTATGGCCTGTTATGTCAAGCAGACTCGGGAAGAGCCCATCCAGAAATTTCACCATATCTTGACCTTCTTCGTCTTCAGGAATTCCAACAATTCGGACATTGTTTCACCAGCTACAATTCTTCCAACCTTTCCCAGACACGCTCCAAGTCTATCTTGGTCGCTAGCAGGTTAGCAGCTAATCCCTCTCTGATGACTCCAGATAATCAATCCTTTTCTCAACATCCGACACTCTTGTAACCATCTCAGTGAATTTCGTCTCCATGGCAGTGATCGATCGACGTATTACAGCAAGATCCTCCAAGTCATCAACGACCTACGCCAGCATTGCCGACATGTTCAACGGTTGACGCTGAATTTCTTTCACCGCGCTGTCCAAATTGAGTACCGGGCTTGCGGCCTCTTCAGGGGCTTCAGCTTGGGCACACACTTTTAAGTGTCTTCTAATGTCTCCAGAGCCAGAGGATTTTGAATTCTTTGACATATTGTCTTCCTAGAACAGTCAAGAATCTGAGTGTATTGAATCTCACTGGTTTATGACATAAAAAGTATTAAAACTAGCAAAGTGTGCAGACTGGGACTCCTCTGCAGGGACCTTTGATGAAAACTCACATTTCAACTTCTAAAAGCTAGATTGTCTGTTTTCTGGAAAATTAACAATGTAAGAGACAGACAAAAAAGAAAAAAGAAAAAAATTAAAGAGAGAAATTTTATATAATATATATATATTTATAATGAAATATGACATGAATAATTTTGACTATTGTAAAATTCACTCGTCAAAATAAATACCTTAATTAAAAAAAAAAAAAAAAAGTACTGTGCCAGTATCATAGTACAGTGATGGTATCCAAAAGGATTACTTTGGTACTTCTTGTATACAAAATTATAAAAACAGCTCAAGTGTGTGACAGAAAAAACACACTGTGGTTCTGACTACAGGAGTGTGTGTGAGAGTGTGTATAGGGGCTTAAGAAACTACTGGCAATAATGATGATGTAATTTCCCTTTAGGAAGAACCGTTACTGCACGTGCTCAGCTCGACTCATCTCCCTGTGCTGCTCTAGTTCCTGTCTGTTGAGATCCTCACAAATAAACGTCACTGTCAATCATCTGATGAGACTACACTGAGTCTGAGACTTATGAGTTACAACACAAAATATAACACACACAAGCATACTAAATAGGGTCTTCCAATTGACTTCTATTGCTATTAAATTAAACTAATCCCTATAGACAAACCCCAAAGAATTAAAAAAATTAAGAACTAACAAGCCTCTTTTCCATTTGAAAATGTCATCAAAATGTGATTTAGCTCATTGTTCAGGAGTCAAATTCAGTTATTAACACACACTGACCCAATATCAACACTGTACACACACACACACCATTGTACACTGTACACACAAACACTCACGTACACAACACAAACACAGAAATGTGTTGGGAATAGCGTCGGCAGACCTTGCACTTGAGTCTTATCATGGACAGAGTTACACAGATGCTGCTGCGCCCTTGATTAACACACACATGCAAACACAGACACACACACAGTCAGACAGACGTCACACACAATCTTTCATCAGACTGGCTGAGTGTTGATAAATTAATAACTTAATTATCAGTGTTTCTATTTAAACTGTGTGTGCTGTAGCTTACTTGCACGTGTTGAAGAAACATTTTCACCCATTATTTCACACAGCAGACTGTGTGCCTTCACCCCAACGCAAAACATGTTAAACACAAAAAAACATTAAAACAAACACTAGTGTGGGAAATATAGTACAAACAATTATTTTACAGATGTGAATAGGAAAGAGAGAAATATTGCATGTGTTATAATTCCAAGAATTTGTCCTTAAAGATGATTTAGTTTAAAGAGGACCAGGGTATTATAGTGTCATGTCCAAAAAAACATGATAATGGCATGGTATTAGTGGTCTACCAAAATTATTTTAGTTATGAAATGAAAAGTTTACAAATTATCCATTAACAAGACTATTAGTAGATTAACACTTCTGTTAATCTGTGAAGTGGACACAGTTGTATCGACTGGTAATCTAAAAATTATTAAGAATTAATTTCGCCTGGCTGATATATGTCTGTCACTATGGTACCAGGGGCGTACCACACACTTTTTTGGGAAATAATCCTTATATTTTAAGGGTTTCATTTTGTATTGCCATATTGAAGAAAAAAAACATTGTAGCCATCTGCATAAAATGACAACTAAGTGGAAGCCTCTGCCACCATTGGCAACATGCTAGTGGTAAGCGGCAATTCTTCTATGATTAGCGCCTATTTACTATCATATCAGGTAGAAGTACTGGGTGAATGTCATGTCACGTAATTAACGCTAGAGCTTATAATGTGCTAAGCAGTGAAACAATCTGGACATATTACTTGTGGACTGGCAGAGATTTGTGATCACAGTATCCTTTTGTTCCTTGTAAAAACATAGTATGTAAACCCGCCCCTGTATGGCATGTGAAAACAATCGAATTGTGATTGATCGCTTTACATGTCCGTCAGATGGTGCCTTGGTGTCTTATTAAAGGTGTGGTCACACTACACTTTACACTCCATGAACTTCCATTCAAACGCATTCGAACACAGGAGACTGGAAATGCAAGCCTTTGTGAAGAAATTTTGCTGCAAACAAAAGATCAAGTTTGGTGAACTCTGACCTGCGAATCGGTATTACGAGAGAGGACGCATGACCAAGAGAAGATCAAAACGTCACACACTGACCTCTTGGCTCAATGCAAAGAGTACATATTTTGAGATTCATCCACCTCTACCCGGACTGAGGTGATTTACTGCACCACCTCAAGGAACTAGAGAGTTTTGGGAATTGGGCATGCCAAATTGGGGAGAAAAGGGGATACAATAATAATAAAAAGACTACATATTTTAAAGCTGCATGTTTTTATTGTTACAGAAAAGTGAGTTGATTGTATATTTTAACTAGTCCTGTCAAAATTTACGTATTAACGCATGCGATTTAATTTAAAATGTTGTGAGTATTCATTTTTCTTCATCGTGATTAGCGCATTTACCGTTAATACAACAAAAGCCAGCATAAACACTTGTTTGAAGGGCAGAACCTTTGTAATGTGTCCACCTGGAGTCATTACACTGACGCACACTTCACAACACCCACACAACAGCACTTCGCTGTCAGTGATAAAATGATGGAGAAAGGACATTTTAAAGCTGTTTGATGTAAAAAAAAAACAAAAAAAAACAAGCCAAGATGGGACTTGTGACAGAAATAAATTATTTTTCAGCCTAAGGTGCATTTTTATTACCACAGCAGCATGTCAAGTCTTAACTATCACCCAAATGCAGAAAGAAAAATATTTGTCTGCAAGTGCTTTTCATGTGGAGTTCAAAACGGTGCTTGACGCTGACGTTGACACTCTGACGCAAATCATGAATATGGGCTTCATGATTCATGATGAAGGAAAACGGATCACCACAGTCTACCAGCAGATTAATATTGTGGAGGATGAGAGTTTAGATTTAATGCCCATTACAATTAGTTGTATCCTGGCCTGAATCGGGCATTGGGGGTTTGTGACGAGGAGGAGGGCGTGGCCGAGCTGTGAGGATGCACACCCGGTGCTGAGTTGCCCCAATCATCGGGAGAGAGAGATAAGGAGGAGCCAGAGATGCCAGAGAGAGGGAGGGAGAGACACACGGAGCTGCGTGTGTCATTGTGTGTTTTGGTTATGCTGAAAAGCAGTTTTATGTTGTGTTTTGTTTATTAAAAGTCTTTTTGTTGATAACCCGGTTCCCGCTTCCTCCTTTCCGATGCACAAGAGGTGTGTCTGCCACAATGGCTTTGTTTGGAAAATGTTCATAAAGTATTATATTGTTACATATTATTCCTAAGATGGAAATAAATGCATTTTGAAAGGAAAAGTATGTATGGTGTCAAATTTCAGCACTTTCAAAATCTGTGATTAATTGCAATTAACTAAAATTATGCAATTAAACATCTGAAACGACAGACGGAACTAATTTTAACATTTTATATATACTATTATTTGTGATTTATCATTTATTCAATCCAGAAGTCCTCAAGCATGATGTCATCTCCTGTCAATTATGGTCTTCAAAATAATTTTGCATGCTCAAAGACTAGTGTAATTGTGGCTTTAGTTGGCAGCTCAGAAAAAGCTGCAGTAATGGACCTGACCTTTTTGCATTTAGTTGAAAGGTCTGGCTACACAAGACTAGCTCAAGGGTCACATTAATTTGGGTAAATATTCAGGTGAATTGGGTCACTTTTTTGACATTGGGATGAGACAACCACCAAAAAATGACCTAATTCACCTGAATTCCCTCTATATTCATCGTTTTCATATACTCATGGACAGTTGAAAATAGGCAACACACTCACAAACAGCCACAAAAAAACACAAGTACACTAAACTGACACCCAGTTTACTGCAATCAGGTGTGAGTCAACATATCAAACACACAACACTCAAACACACACAGACCTGTTAAAACTTTTGGGTGCTCAGCATCTCTATTTTGGCTGTTGCTGGTTGGTTTTCATGACACATAAACACACTCCACACAAAATTCACACAGACATCAGACACTAAACACTCAAATACACTCTCTCACTCACACACACATACACAGATTGAACTCTTTAACATAGAATGTCTGTCATCAGAAGTAGTTGTGATGCATTTCAGTTTGTGTGATTATCATAGAAAATTAACACACGCACACCAACATCTAACAACATGAACATGTGCTCAACTAATATCATGTGTGTGTGCTGTGAATCTTAAACTGGAGCCTTTGAATTTCCAAACCCAAACACACACACCCACACAGTCTAAACTTATAGGAGTATTTAGGGTGCTATAGTAGTATGAGAGGTATATACAGTTGAAGCCAGAAGTTTACATACACTTAGGTTGAAGTCATTAAAACTCATTTTTTAATCACTGCACAGATTTCATATTAGCAAACTATAGTTTTGGCAAGTCATTTAGGACATCTACTTTGTGCATGTCATTAGTAATTTTTCCAACAATTGTTTACAGACAGATTGTTTCACTTTTAATTGACTATATCACAATTCCAGTGGGTTTACATACACTAAAGGTGCTTTCACACTGGCAGTTTAGTTTGAAACACAGCACGGTTTGCATGACAAATTGGTAATGTGAAAGCTGTCATGCGGACCAGGGAGCGCACCGCGGTACCGAACCCGAGACTATCTGTAGGAGGTGGTCTGAGTTCGGTTGCAATGGAACTATAGCGCGATTTGCATGAATGTGAAAGCAACTCGGACTCGGGTGCACACTCGTTCAGGAAGTAAAGTAACCTGCGCATGCGTTTTAGCCGATGACAACATCTATCTATACACCTTATAAATACTATATATAAATACTATTATAGGTTATAAATATAGCGTATAATAGGAGATGACAGTGGCGATAACTACACCTTGGACACGAGCGTGAGTATGTGTGCAGTGTAAACAAAGATGCAAATGAATTCCTTGCAATCAGCTGTCTCCTCAAAAAACGCTGTTTGCAAGCAGCAGCAAGCCGTCTTCCCCTGGACATCTGATGAGTTACACCATGAAATGCACATATACGCAGTTGTCGTTCACTCTACTGTGCATAATGGCACCAAAATAACAAAAAAACAAAAAGTATGATGAGTCGCGTTGTGTTCTCTATACGTGTTTGTGATGACGTAAGATGAATGCAAATGGACCGGGGTTCGATAGTGTGAAACCAGACCAAAGCTGCGGGGGGCACCGGGAACAATCGCACTCTGAATCGGACCGCTGCAAAGGTGCCCAGTGTGAAAGCCCCCTAAGTTAACTGTGCCTTTAAGCAGCCTGGAAAATTCCAGAAAATTATGTCAAGCCTTTAGACAATTAGCTTCTGATAGGAGGTGTACTGAATTGGAGGTGTTCCTGTGGATGTATTTTAAGGCCTGCCTTCAAACTCAGTGCCTCTTTGCTTGACATCATGGGAAAATCAAAAGAAATCAGCCAAACCTCAGAAAAAAAAATTGTGGACCTCCACAAGTCTGGTTCATCCTTGGGAGCAGTTTCCAAATGCCTGAAGGTACCACGTTCATCTGTACAAACAATAGTACGCAAGTATAAACACCATGGGACCACGCAGCCATCATACCGTTCAGGAAGGAGATGCATTCTGATGAATGTAGTTTGGTGCGAAAAGTGCAAATCAATCCAAGAACAACAGCAAAGGACCTTGTGAAGATGCTGGAGGAGACAGGTAGACAAGTATCTATATCCACAGTAAAATGAGTCCCATATCCACACAAACTGAAAGACTGTTCAGCAAGGAAGAAGCCACTGCTCCAAAACCACCATAAAAAAGCCAGACTACAGTTTGCAAGTGCACATGGGGGACAAAGATCTTACTTTTTGGAGAAATGTCCTCTGGTCTCTTGAAACAAAAATTGAACTGTTTGGCCATAATGACCATCGTTATGTTTGGGGGAAAAAGGGTAAGGCTTGCAATCCGAAGAACACCATCCCAACTGTGAAGCATGGGGGTGGCAGCATTATGTTGTGGGGGTGCTTTGCTGCAGGAGGAACTGGTGCACTTCCCAAAATAGATGACATCATGAGGAAGGAAAATTATGTGGATATATTGAAGCAACATCTCAAGACATCTGCCAGGAAGTTAAAGCTCGGTCACAAATGGGTCTTCCAAATGGATAATGACCCCAAGCATACCTCCAAACTTGTGGCAAAATTGCTTAAGGACAACAAAGTCAAGGTATTGGAGTGGCCATCACAAAGCCTTGACCTCAATCCGATGGAAAATTTGTGGGCAGAACTGAAAAAGCGTGTGCGAGCAAGGAGGCCCACAAACCTGACTCAGTTACACCAGTTCTGTCTGGAGGAATGGGCCAAAATTCCAGCAACTTTTTGTGAGAAGCTTGTGGAAGACTACCCAAATCGTTTGACCCAAATTAAACAATTCAAAGGCAATGCTACCAAATACTAACAAAGTGTACGTAAACTTCTGACCCACTGGGAATGTGATAAAAGAAATAAAAGCTGAAATAAATCATTCTCTCTACTATTATTCTGTAGCGATCCTAACTGACCTAAGACAGGGAAAGTTTTCTATGATTAAATGTCAGGAATTGTGAAAAACTGAGTTTAAATGTATTTGGCTAAGGTGTATGTAAACTTCTGACTTCAACTAATTATATATATATATATATATATATACACACATACATACATACATACATACATACGCACACACATATACATACATACATACATACATACACACACACACACACACACACACACACACACACACACACACAGTATTCAGTGAAGAAATATGCAACATGTGATTGAACCCATGACAAGTAATTAAGATCTGACCAATCCGACTCTCAGATAAGCTGAAAACAGCTGTGGTGGTATCATGGTGATGGTTTCAAATGGCAATGTCATACAACTTTGTACCATGGTGAAGCTGAATGATTACCATATTCACATACCACACTATTTACATGGTACTCAAGTTCACCCAAAAATAAAAATTCTTTCATCATTCACTCACCCTCATGTCATCCCAGATGTGTATGACTTTCTTCTACTGAACACAAAATATGATTTTTAGAAGAATATTTCTGCTCTGTAGGTCCATACAATGCAAGTGAATGATGATCAAAACTTTGAAGCTCCGAAAATCACATAAAGTCAGCATAAAAGTAATCCATAAAACTTCAGTAAATTAATCCATGTCTTCAGATGTGATATAATAGCTGTGGGTGAGAAACAGATCAATATTCAAGTCCTTTTTCCTTATAAATCTCCACTTTCACTTTCATAATGTGAAAGAATGTGAAAGCGAATGTGAAAGTGGGGACTGATCGTAAAAAAGGACTTAAATATTGATCTGTTTCTCACCCACAGGTATTATATCACATCTGAAGACATAGATTAATTCACTGGAGTTTTATGGATTGCTTTTATGCTGCATTATGTGATTTACGGAGCTTCAAAGTTTTGATCATCATTCACTTGCATTGTATGGACCTACAGAGCTGAGATTTTCTTCTAAAAATTGTGTTTGTGTTCAGCAGAAGAAATAAAGTCATACACATCGGGGATGGCATGAGGGGGTTGTGAATGATGAGAGAATTTTCATTTTTGGCAGTACTATCCCTTTAATACCTTTGATGGTATAAGATGGTAATACTGTGGTATTTTGATACACACCATGGTACAGAACAATTACCATATTCATATACCATGGTGTTTGTGAGGTACTTTAAAGAATAGGGTGATAATGCCATGCAATGATACTTCTTGTTAGGCCATCATCTCACTCGAGACTGATAAAAATAACACACGCATGGACCTCAGGGATGCTGGATTAGAGTTGCCACCCGTCCAGGATTTTCCAGGATCGTCCTGGTTTTTGGCCATCTGTCCTGGAAAAATTCAACTCAATTCCGGGACGCAAAATGTCCCAGAATTTCAATATTTTCCTTTGCAAGGAGGAGAATTAAACACATTCTCATATGAATCATAAGAAAGTCTGATTAATTTTAGTGAACTGGTTTGTTTGGATGATTGAGTTTGAGATTTTACACTATTATGTAAAGAATCGTTTAAACTTTAGTTTACTTACTATAATTCTTTAAAACATGTCCAAAAAAGGAAAGTCCTTCCTTTTCTGCAAGATCTCTTAGGTTCAAAATGTCCAACACTCAAAAAAACAAAAATAAAAAGCCTATTTTTAACATTTACGCATTTACATTTCATAAATTTCCATTGAATTTTGTTATCTTTAACAAAATTAAATTAGTAAAAATAAAAATATCTTAGTTTTTTTAACTTAATTTTGTTAAAGATTACTCAATTCAATTTGATGGAAATTTGTTATGAAATTGAAACTGGAGTAAATGTTTATGTACATTTATTATTATTTGACTTCCTTTGGTTTGATGTACGAATGTTTTTTATTTATTTTTATTTTTTTATAACTTTATACTTTAAACATACATATTTATACATTTTAAAACACTTACATGTTCAGTGTGAACCATACACTTAAGAAAACCGTGTAGGGTCAGAATAAGTAAATATAAATAATAACCTGCACACACACACACACACACACATTAAATACAATTTTGTTAAAAATTACAGTTAATTTTGATGTAATTTTATTAAGAAATTGAAATGCGTATCTTAAAAATTATATGCTATATATGCAGTAATTTCCATATCAAACAACAAGTAGAAAATCATGTTTTATTTCATGTATGATGGCCAGCAGTAAGTTTTTCGTTGACTGATTACTAGGTGTCCAGGAATTTTACAAGGCCAAGGTGGCAACCTTATGTTGGATGGGGTCACTCACTCTCTCTCACACACACACACACACACACACACACACACACACACGGCATGAGTGTACCGGAGCAGAGTGGCTCACCTTATAGGCGTTGGGTTTAATGTGGCTCTGCTGAGGGCAGTTCTGCTGCGGTGAGTGCGAGTCGTCGGACTCTTTCCCGCTGTGATAAACCACCCGATCAGAGAGGTGAATGCTGGAGGCGCAGCCCATCATTCACCCACGGCTCTCCGCTTTGACTGCGCTAATGTGAACGCGTCTCTCCCTCAGATCATGAAGAATATCACAGATTAATCACAGATATCAACTCTATTGATCCCCCCCACCCCCCTCAGTATTTGCCTCATGTATCTCTTCACTCGAGCGCGTTTCTCTTCATCCTCAGAGGAACTTGGGCTCTTTTGTCGCGGTTTTAAAGCTCCAGCTCGATTCACGCGACCTTTTCATCCATTTTCCCTGCGTGTTTAGAGCGTCTTTTCTCCTTCAGCGCCTGCAAAACGCGTCCGACGCGCCCGCACGGCCTCTTTCAGCCGCTGTGGTCACATTCATTGGGCTCAAACTGGTGTGTTTCTTCCACTTCACATCAACAGGCTGAAATCTGTCCCGAACGCGCTGATCCCGGCACCAAACGATCCGGCATTTATGACGCCAAACGAGCCGTTAAATGAACTCCAGAGCGGCGCGTCAACCCGGATCCCACAAATCCTGAATTAAACTGCAGCTCTCAATCAAGGGCCTACGGATTCTGTGCGTCTTTTACATAGAGAACAGAAAAAAAACACAGATGCGCGACTGTCAAATGACGCGCGACCGCGCCGAAAGAAATGCGTTCGCTCGTCGCGAGTTCCTTGATGAAGAATAACGCGCTTTGAGAACAAATGTGACAGCAGCAGATCCAATAAAAGCACGCGCACGGATTGACCTACAGCCTCGAATGACGTCAATGCAAATGAGCTGTGAAGAGCGAATGAGCGGCGGCTTGCGCGCTGAGGGGAGGGGCTCACGAGTGGAGGGAAGTTTAAAAGCGCGATGCGTGGATGTTTTTGCAGGTTGCAGAGGTGAAGCGCGCCCTGTGGTGTGTGTGAACTATTTTCATGTTGTGTGTCATTTTAATATGAAACCGTTAAAATATTATATTAAGACTGTTTAATAGCTGTATAATATACACACTTGGAACACTGTGGTTTCAGTATATAATCATATTACAGAACAAAACATCTCAGTTAAGTTTGTGTGCGTGTGTGTGTGCACTGAAGTAAACAGTCCCACAGAAAGGTACTGTGGTGGCACTACCATGGTACAATCATATCATCCATGCAAGTTTGATATCAGCATATATGTGGATGCATTTCCTGACTCCAGACAGATAGAAATAATACATACACAGTTTTACTTTGGGGATGTTGGATGTAAACACACACACTAGAGATAGTAAATTCAGCATAAATTTGGAGACACAGATGTCAGAGCCCTTCCTACACAAAACATCCTTGATCAGAGTCAATCATTAACACAAACTCACTTTCTCACTGCAGGAAAACAGCACATGTGAATGTGTGAGAAGTCAGCTCCATTGTAAATCAATTTATTTTGCCTAAATACATAACATTCGTTAAATCAAGGAAAATATAAATACATATAAGGGAAATACTTTTTTAAATTTGAAGGGTTACACATGAGAAAATATAGCTTCAAGACACTGACAAATGCCAACGTCATAGAAATTCGATTCATAGAAATGTTTTCATCATGTGAGTTTTATCCTTCTTTAAGAAAAAAAAACTGCCGTATGACACATGCATTTTAGGAATATTTTGCTAATTTGTGTTCTTTTGATTGTTAATACTTTGTGCAAAATGAAAATAATTCAATCACATTCATTTCCAAGTGTATTTTTAATAGATTTTGTTTGACCTGACTGTGGAGAAAAGGGGATAAAAAAATAAGGAGCAATCTCACGCAACAAGCTAAAAAGGAAGATTCACCTAAAAATGAAAATTTACTCACCCTCATGTCATCCCAGATGTGTATAACTTTATTTCTTCTGCTGAACACAAACGAAGATTTTTAGAAGAATATCTCAGCTCCGTAGGTCATCACAAAGCAGGTGAATGGTGACCGGAACTTTCAAGCTCTAAAAATCACATAAACGCAGCATAAAAGTAATGCATAAGACTCCAGTGGCTAAATCTATATAATCAGAAGCAATATGATAAATGTGGGTGAGAAACAGATCCTTTTTTACTATAAATCTCCACTTTCACATTCTTCTTCTTTTGTTTTTGGTGATTCACATTCTTTGTACATATACCCACCTACTGGGCAGGAAGATTTTATGGTAAAAACTGACTTAAATATTGATCTGTTTCTCACCCACACTTATCATATCACTTCTAAAGATATGGATTTAACCACTGGAGTCTTATGGATTACTTTTATGCTGCCTTTATATGCTTTTTGGACCTTCAAAGTTCTGATCTCCATTCACTTGACTTGTATGGACCTACAGAGTTGAGATTTATTTCTAAAAATCTTCAATTGTATTCTGCAGAAGAAAGAAAGACACACATCTGGGTGAGTAAATGATGAGAGAATTTAAATTTTTGGGTGAACTATCACTTTAACTAGAGAATTACAGCGCAAACACAACATAAAAACCAAGCATAGTGTAGTGTCCTGACTCCTGCTATTGTGAATGACAACAGAGGCAGATGCTATAAAAACACTTTTGTGGAGGGGAAACTGTTGCCAATAAAATGCATATGTATACATTTATATATTTACATTTTCACAATATGCTTATAAAATAACGGTAATATGGCTATAAAAATACCTGAGTTTACGAATCAGAAGTGTTCATACAACACTTGTTACTATACATGAAGGGTAAAAAAAATTATATATAATTTAAAATTCATGATATAATAAGTAATTTTATTACAATGACAAAATAAGCTAAATACAATTTTTTTCTTAATGGTAAAAAGGAGGTAGAAACTCTATTTTCCGTGGTCATGGTGATGGTGGTGGTGGTGGTGGTGGTGGGGGGGGGGTACTGCCTACTTCACTGGAGTCATTACTACAACAGCTGGCCAGAAATGCAGTTGTTATTGAGATCACTGAAGTTTTGATTCATCATATTAATTCGATACATTTGCAAAAGCTTTGACATGCACAGCACTATCAAACCAAAGACCTGCGTTTGTCACTGTTGCTCAAATATATACGCTCAATAAGAACTGCGTCTTTCTGGCAGGCTAGAGGAAGTAAGACTGGAGGGTGCCGCGACGACGGACATCTGTCGTCCAGCAGTGAAATCCTCCTCCCAGGGAGTTAGCGTGACGGATGCTAACTTTAATAGTCTTAATACCTGCAGGAGTGACACAGCAATCAAAAACAAACTGGTTAAATCACAGCAGATAAAACTGGAGCTCTGGATCGTCATATTGAGAGCTACTGTACAAACATGAGTCTTACCAAGATTTTCAAACATTTTCTGGATGGTTGTCTCGTTGGCATCAACCATGACACGTTTTTCGTCCAGCATCAAAACATTCATTGACAGCCATTTGGACGACATCCACAATGGATGATCTGAGAAAATTATATTAATATTTAGGCTAAGTATTATGACCCAAGATCACACATTAAGATCTACATCATTAATCACAGCAGGTGCTCAGAAATGGCAGAGCTATGTCGTTATATCCACATTTGACCTATCACCCTTTATTCTCTGGCCCGCGAAATGCATAGTTATGAATTAATATTTATAATAATTTAACATTTAGTAATATTAGGCACACTTTGAATTTGATGACTAATGCAATCTCATTCTTACTAACAATGTGAAAATTTCTCATGTGTATTTTTGCCTCCCTTTGCATCTATTTTGTTTTGAGTGTGGCCCTCTTATGGCTTCTGAAATTGAGTACTTAACTTACCATCCGGAATAAGAGGAGTTGGAGGGGTCGCCACAGTCCATCCAGCTTTCTTAAACATCTCAATCTGCAGGAGGAATTCATAATACGGTGAAACTTCCTATAGATCAACACTAGGTGACAGCACCTCTCCACATCACTACTGAAAATGTTTATAACTCAAAAGGATGAGTGATTGTCCTAGAAAGCAGAATTACATCACTAACCTGCCGGCAGGGTCGATCTGGGTTGGACAGCACCAGTCCTGGTCCGATGATGTTAAAGGTGGCATCAATGTGCATGGGGTTAGGATCTTTGAAGGAGATGATGTGTATCTTGTATGTGGGGGCCAGATGACGCCTCATCCACTCAATGCCCATGAAGTTTGTAACCTGTCAGTTAAACAGCATCACAGTTTTCAGCCTGATGATGATCAGCTATTTTAGACATGCATTAGAAACCAATGTTTTCCTGCACTCTGTGGTTTGTGAGTCTTACATATTTGATTTGTGTAATCTGACTGACAAAATAATTCTAAAGGTAACACAACTGGTCTTTCACTGTCCTTCCTTACATCTAACAAATCTAATTAAATGATGTAAAAGAGCTGATTCTATGAAGCCAAAGAGTATAATATGATGTAACAGAGCGGCAGTTAACTTAAAGTAGCGACACTACTAACTTGACTACATTTTTCTGTAGTGTGACAGTAGTTCAGATATTTTTACAGTAGTGTAACTTTTCCAATAATGAGCTACATTTTCCAGCAAGTAGCGCTGTAGCGTCACAAAATGCGACATTTGTCACCTTATATTGCGAACACAGCAATATAGAAAAAGAGCAGAGAAAGAAATCAAACACACTCACATAAACTGTCCTCTCGATTTCATATGTAGCGCTGGGAAAACCAAATCATTTAAATGAATCAGTTCTTTCGGACAGTTCATGTAAATGAACCGATAAAAATAAACGATTCCCTTATATTTAGCATTGGGAACTCCGATTCATTTTAGTGGGTCGGTTCTTTAGGACGGTTCATATAAATGAACTAGTTGACATAAGTGACTCACTGATTCACTGGAGCCTCGCACAGCCTTCAGTGGACTTTGTCTTAAATTGAGGTGAAATATTTAGCTAATTGCTGCTGTTTATATTTCGATTCAAATATATGAAATATGTTGTTGTTTTCTAGTTTTATTTGTCTTTATTAAGTATACATTTATTGTGTTCAATTTTATGCTATTTTTATTTGTTTAAAGGGATAGTTCACCCAAAAATGAAAATTCTCTCATCATTTATTCACCCTCATGTCATCCCAGATGTGTATGACTTTCTTTCTTCTGCAGAACACAAACACATTTTTTTAGAAGAATATTTCAGATCTGTAGGTCCCTACAATGCAAGTGAATGGTGACCAGATCTTTGAAGCTCCAAAAATCACATAATGACAGCATAAAAGTAAACCAGAAGACTCCAGTGTCTTCTGAAATGATATGATAGTTGTGGGTGAGAAACAGATCAATATTTAAGTCCTTTTTTACTATAAATCTCCACTTTCATTTTTTAGTAAAATTAAATTATTTATAGTAATAAAAAAAAGGACTTAAATATTGATTTGTTTCTCACATCTCTACTGAAGATATTGATTTAAATCTTATGGATTACTTTTATGTTTCCTTTATTTGATTTTTTTGTAGCTTCAAAGGTCTGGTCACCATTCACTTGCATTGTATGGACCTACAGAGCTGAAATATTCTTCTAAAAAATGTGTTTGTGTTCTGAAGAAGAAAGAAATTCAAACACATCTGAGATGACATGAGGGTGAATAAATGAGTGAATTTTCATTTTTGGGTAAACTATCCCTTTAATACTTTTACTACAAATACCATTGTAAAACTATGGTTACTGTAGTAAAATCATGGCTAATATTTGTAAGGAAATGTCACCCTAATTAAATATATAACTTCTGATTATGGAATAGATTCAATGTAGTTAATTTGTTTAAAAGCATAAATTTTTGTATTTGGGAGTTTCAAACACTTCATTATCATGTTTACAGTTAGTGCAAAATGCAGCAGCTAGGCTCCTGACAGGCACCAGGAAGCACACTAGTATTTCTCCTGTGATGGCTTCTCTACACTGGCTTCCAGTTAAATATAGAGTTCAATTTAAGGTGCTTTTGACTGTTTTAAAGGGTCTGCATGGACTTGCCCCTGATTATATTTCGGAACTTTTACATCAATATCAAACCGCTAGACCACTAAGATCTTCACAGAGCCTGCTTCTGAGTGTCCCCACGTCTCGTTTAAAATCTAAAAGGGATCGTGCCTTCTCTGTTGAGGCCCCTCACCTTTGGAATTGTGTGCCTCTTCACATTACATCCTGTGGTAAAATTAAGCCTTTTAAATCTCAGTTGAAGGCTCATCTTTTCTCTATTGCCTATAACTGTGTCTTGATGCATTGTATTTATTCTTGGGTTTATGTTCTATATTGTCCATGTGTTTTAAATGTGAGTGTATTTTAAATCTTTCTTTTTTTATTAATGTAATGCACTTTGGTCAACATTTGTTGTTTTTAAATGTGCTATAGAAATAAATGTGACTGATTGATTGATACTTTGAGTTATGAGTAGCTTGTAGCTTGGAAAGCTACTTGAAACTGTAGCCTCCCAAGCTACAAGCTACTCATAAATCAAAGTAGTTACTACAGTCAAGCCAAAAACTACACAGCTGATTTATGATGTGCAGGTTAGCGTATAAATAAGGAATGGTCACCTGACTCCTCTGTACAAAAATGTCAGTGCCGGCTCTGATGAAGTCTGCAGCATCAAAACACGGCTCAAACTCTGTGGTGACAAACTTCCCCTGCGCAGCCAGTTTATGTCTGTCCTCCACTGTGCGAATAGGGTAATCCTACACACACACACACACACAAGTTGGTTATAATGTTCAGTTAGCTCATGAATGAGTGAGCATATGATGCATATTTTAAGTGTAATAAACTACACACCACCAGAGGGAGTGCTGGAGATGTTAATAGAGGCCGTTTTCTAACCTCACAATACTTGAGTTCATCTGCACCTGAACGAGTGGTGCTCTCAAGAACACAGTCTTTTTACATGCTTCTGTGAACATAGAAATGCATGACGTTACCTGATCGTACAGCTCGTCGGCCATGGTGGGTTTGGGTGCAGTGGTCCACTTGGCTCCCCGCCTGAAGTACTCCTTAATGAGAGGTCGATAAGCTCGGTACTCGAAGAACCGAGCTCTCCAGGCCATCGGCGCCTCGATAATCTCATTACCCACCACTATCAGGATATCTCTCGGCATGGCTGCGTACATGCCTGTACAAAATAAACAAACAGTGATAAAGAAAATAAACAGGGCAGTGATATCAATGTGATCAATTGCTCTGGACACTCAGATATCAGTGCACTGTCAGCAGATACCTGTGGAGGTAAAATCTGGGGTTTTGTATTCCAATGACCAGTCAATTGGTTCTGGTCGTCTCACCGTAACACCCTCATGACGCAGAATATTGCACATTTCCTCAACTTCAGCAACTGCTTTCTTTACGTGTTCCTTTGGGAATGTCTGTCCCCCGTACTGCTGGTAGAAGGGCCAATATTTCTCATACGTGTTGGCCTGGACACACAGAACAACAGTCTCAGTGCAGCAAAGACACTCAAGGGCAGGTTAAAGGGATAGTTCACCCAAAAATGAAAATTCTTTCATCATTTACTCACCCTCATGCCATCCTAAATGTGTATGACTTTCTTTATTCTGCAGTAAACAAATGAAGATTTTTTTAGAAGAATATCTCAGCTTTGTAGGTCCATATAATGCAAGTGAATAGGTGCCACAAAAAAAAAAAAAAAAAAAAAAAAAAAAAATTATATAAAATATAAATTATCCTCCCTGCTCAGTCAATCTCCACTTTAACTTTCACATTCTTCTTCTTGTGTTTTTGGTGATTCACATTATTTATGCATATCACCCCCTACTGGGCAAGGAGAAGAATTACTAGCAAAAATTTATTTAAATGTTTATCTGTTTCTCATCCACACCTATCATATCACTTCTGAAGATATGGATTTAACCACTGGAGTTTCATGGATTACTTTTACACTGCCTTTATGTGCTTTTTGGAGTGTCAACATTTTGGAACCCATTCACTTGCATTGTATGGACCAACAGAGCTGAAATATTCTCCTAAATTTCTTCAGGAGAAGAAAGAAAGCCACACACATCTGGGATGGCATGAGGGTGAGCAAATAATGAGAGAATATTCATTTTTGGGTGAAATATCCTTTTAACTGCCTACAGTTTTTCATTCTTACATAGGAGCTGGTACCACAGCAGTACCATGCATTACCATGTTTTTTTTTTTTTTTTTTTTTTTTTTGGACATGGTACCATGGAACTACAATGTTTTGGGGACATGTACCATGGTAATACTGGTATTCTTAGAAATACCTTGGAGTGCCATGCAAATACCATAGCATGGTATTACCATCTGATACTGTAACATAATATATTTATAATTTTGTATTGTCATTGTACTGTTGTGGTGTATCTGTTTTCTTTGAGATTTCAAAATGCATAAGAATTACATTGTAGCTAATTTTAAACAGCAATACTGTACTATACTGTACTCTTCAGGAACAGGGACAGGTGAGTTTTGTACCTTGACCTCCACTGTAAACGGGGGGACGCAGGCGTTCTCGGCCCGCCCGACGATCACTTCCTCGAGCAAGTCCCATTCATTGTACGCGCACACGGGACACTCCTCTGGTGCGTGCTCAGTAACGGGCTCGTCCACGATGAGGGGCTGCGCCACGGCGGCGGAGCTCGAGGTGCTGCGGAACGCACGCTGCACCCATCCCGACACCGTGCGACCCACCTGGGCAACACAAGAATCAAACCTCAATACTCTTGAAAGAGAGAAACCACAGCTGGTAAAAAGGTATGCCCGCCTATCCCACTCCCAACCCAATAAGGAAGTCATGGGAATGGGGATATTAAAAGTTCATTTTGTTCGTTTTACATAAGTATACGTCTCAGCAGGGTTTTCAAACTTTTACCAGGCGGAAACTCAGACACTCGCCAACAGAAGTCGCGTTCCCCTGTGGATGTAACTATAGCAACAGGAGATTTGGTTTGGATAATTATTTATTATTTATTTACATTTCATAAATGCATAAATGTGTTTTGTTCTCGAAGTTAAATATCCATTGTTTAATTCTCACTTCGAATGAATGATTTCATGAATGGAATAAAGCAAAAGAGTAGAAAACAGGGAGAGCTCGATAGCGTCTGACACGTCTCCTGTTGCACAATGTGCGCGCGATAACATGCAGTGAAACACGTGGAGCTGCAGGACAGATCTGATCTAATGCATGGAACAGTCATTCTTCATTTACTAATTTAAAGTTGAGCAGAGGGACACTTGAGATGCTGGATCCTCTGATCTTTAGACAGCTGTGCTGTCAATCACTCACAACACATGATCGGTTACTCTGGACCAACTCACCATTTCTAAGAATATTATATAAACATAATAGATCAAAAAAGATATACTGTATATGCTGCTTATCATTTTATTCACCAGTAAGATCTTGGCAATAGAATATAATTAAGGATTAAACACTACAAATAAGTTATACCATTATTTCCATTGATAAGTGAGATACAGAGTGTGGTGTTTATATTTATTGCATGGATCTGTTATTATGGATGTGGTATCTGCTGTTTTTGTAATTACAATATATAAGAATTCCATTACACTCGCGCCTGTGGTAATACAGTTCTCTATAAGCTATATTGACCGATATAAAACGGCAGTATTCACCATAGCGCCGATGAGATGTGCAGCTTCTGCTCCGCGGCTTCCACCTCTGAGGCATCTGACCCGCAGCATGTTGTTCTGGTTCGGGAGTGAAGCTCTGAGACATACAGCAGTTCTGATCCGGGAAAGTATGAAACGCACCGCGGGGACGCGCTTTTATAGTGCGCGCGGCCCCTGCAAGGGTCGCCGAGTGAAATTCCTGAAGCAACGTGACATGTGAGAAACTGCAGCAGGAGAAGATCCTTACAGCAGCACATTCTTATCGCAACAGTGATATCACACTGAATGGATTAAAATGACGCAACGGGAGCGCATGCATCTCCAGACGCGTTCAATGGCGCGCGAAGGATCCTGTCAAGATATTAGCCTTATGTAGGCTATCTACATGCTTAAGTCAAAGTGATTTATGGTCATCTCTCTTCTGTGCGGTGGTAGAAGCCACCAAATACAGTGCAAAACATATAACAGGTCAATTCACAAATAAACAATAACTGCAGAACATTAATACCTTCTGGAGAACTTCTAGTTAGGTTAAAAAAAATCCTATTTTTTTAAAGGTGCTGTAAGCGATTTTTTTATGGAATTGCAGAAAATTTTCCTGAAAGATATTACTGAAATAAGTGGTGTGAAATACTGTATCTCACTGGTCTCTGTGTAAACAATGTAAACAGTAAACAATGTGACACATTCTTTGATCAGCCAATCAGAAGACTTTGATCTGCTTTATGCCTGTGAATAATTTCGCAAGTTCTCATAGTGTAGTAGCTGAAGTGGTTCATTCAGGTTTAAAGATACACACAGTAATTTTTCCTCTTTAAAAAACTCCTAATAACATGAATTGTAATTTTGCATAGGAAATCATGACCATTAAAATGAAGACTCCAGTCATATCAGTAACCTTATAAAAGCTGTTTTATTCTACATGGAGAGGGTCCGCACATGGGGGCTGCCATGTTAGAATCTCATGATCAGCTAAATACTACTCGCATAATCTCAGTAACCGTCCTGTTATTTGACACTTTCACTCAATTATTAAAGTAATCATGGCTGACTGTGAACATTACATTTCTATGTCTTGTGAAACTGAAAACTATTGATTTTAAATAAAGCTACATCCAAGCCACTAGGTGTCAGTCTAGGTCCAAGATGACACAAAGACAAAAGTAACTGAGTGCACCTTTAATGTCATATTCAGATTCATAACAGTTGTCAGCTGAGGGCGATATTTTGGTATTGTTGTGTTTAACAACTGTGAGAAGGGGACGGGCTCAATGCTGTCTTTGAAAAGATTGGGCGTGTCTAATTTAACGGCACAGTCTTGTGGAGGTCCCAGAATGTAAAATCTCTTACAGCTCCTTTAAAGTTCTGTAAGTTCAATTTTGTGAATTCCTCAGAAAACTCCCCTTCTTGACAGAGTGCCTAGAGGTTTTTCCAAATTGTTCTGCGAGTTTATCAATCTGAAGAACCCCAAATGTTGCCTCAAGTATCTTTTATTTTTTAGTGTACGTCACAAAGACCTTCTGCATACCACAAACACTCAATAAGTAGGTCGCCAAAATAAGCCACAGACCTGCTTAGGTGTGATCAGCTTATTATTAATAATAGTATATTAGCAAATATTTCAAGAAAATTAAATAATGCACTTAGTACAACACAGCTGACTGTACAAAATAAACATGTTTTAGGGTGTCAATTTAAATTGGTTAAAACATTAGGTTTATTTCTAACAGGAGTAGTTTCAGTAACCCTGTTTTAGGAAGTTATACACATTTGATTGACCCAGATTCACATTTGATCAAGATTCAGAGATATTTCATGACCTCTCGGAGTGTTTGAGATGTGTGACTATCATTCACAGTAATTCAAGATGTTTTACTGTAAATAGGAAATAACAACCAAGTGTTTGTTAACTCAAGAGATCCAAGTCACCCATTTCCCAAAACCTATTTACGTAAAAACAAAACAGTGAACCAGAACTTTATCAGTACATGGCACCCGGCCTTCTCTCTGCTATCACTGACCTTGAGAAGTTCAAATGTAGTCCATTCTACCACTTTTCCAGAGCGATACTTCAATCGCAGGATTGGTCTACTGGTTTCCTACAGTGCATGCTGGGAATCAGGACTGTAAATATGTCTTTCCAGTATGTTCTGTACATCTGCTATACCACATCCCTGAAAAAATAATACACTGCAGAGAGCTGCATGGGAGTAAGCTATGATAGAATTTGCTGAATTTATCATAGGTTCAAATGAATGAAAGTTGGCCTGTGTTTGTATTGTGAGAGGTCATTGAGTTTGATTTATCAGCTGGAGTAAAACAGCTGCTATCAGGACCCGCTCAAAGCACTGATAGCGACGCTTGAGTTGTCACGACTCCTGATGTAACATTCCTGTGAACCCACTGCAATTCTGGCACTGAACCAGAGCTACTGGACCTAACAGCTTATGTAATATCAGCTAAATAATTAGAGCACATTCACTAAAATATGTTCAAGATTATGTAAAATAAATGTATCAATAATGGTGACCCAGGTATATAAAGTTTCTAAAATGAGTTTTGGGCTCTTCACTAACAAGTTGTCCCGACCAGCATTTCTTCAGCATTAGATTTATGTATTTTGAGTAGGTCAAGCACTGATAAGTTGTGTACATGTGACCCAAGTCTTCCAAGAGACCTTCACAGCTCAAAGGGGGAAAAGGACCAACATTTCCATTTTCTCAAGGAAATACCTGAGCTTACAAAGCAGCAAAAAAATAAAAAGTGTTAGTGTTTTTGGTGAATAAGTTCCAGCAAAGAAGCAAGAGGAATGAGAGACAGATGAAGCAAACAGACCATTATAACATAATGTCTAGGAGGTAGATGTTCTGTCTGTGTTAGCGAATGGGTTATTTTAAAACTTTAAAGGGATAGTTCACCCAAAAAATGAAAATTTGCTCATCATTTACTCACCCTCATGCCATCCCAGATGTGTGTGACTTTGTTCTGCTGAACACAAATGAAGATTTTTAAAAGAATATTTCAGCTCTGTAGGTTCATACAATGCAAGTGAATGGTGACCAGAACTTTGAAGCTCCAAAAAGCACATAAAGGCTCCATAAGACTCCTAAGACAATTCTTAAAATATAAAGTTGCAAAAATGCATAGAACACATAGGGCTCAGTGCAGGGTCAGCCATGATACAGCACCCCTGGAGCAGTTAGGGTCAAGGGCCTTGCCCAAGGGCCCAACAGTGGCATCTTAGCAGTGCTGGGGCTTGAACCTCTGACCTTCTGATTAGTAACCCAGAGCCTTAACTGCTGAGCCACCACTGTCCCATGGGCTAAAATGATCTACAATACAAAAGTTAAGTGTTCTTAAATCTGTTTGTTATGGGTGTGAACCCTGCTTGGGGAAAAAAATCTGGTCATGCCAGAGGTAAAGCTGCAAACTAAGACAAATTTTGCAAGATGGTTAACCACCAGCAAAGCCAAGTTGGTTAACCTGGACATGTTAATGGGGACAATTACCAGCCTGAAATAATAATAAAATGATGATGGAATAAGAGGGATTTTGAGTTGCAAACACTGGTAAACTTTAAGCAACTCTGAACTGAATGAAACTTTAAACCATGTTCATAATCACATCCATGTCGCTCCGCCTTCACGAGAAACAAAAGAGTCTGAAACGAATTCAGTTCTTCAGCTCAAACAGGTCGCTTTTGTTTGTTTGTGTAACTCAAATATGTTCGTTCAGTCGCTTCTCTTGGCTGGATTTATCATCTGTCCGCTGATTCTCAGACTGTTTTTCCCGTATTTGTGGACAGATTTTCACTATCACACGGTTTTGTTGCGTATTTTACTCAAGTTTGCTTCACGCAGAAGAAGGCGACCTCTGTTTCTCGCGCTGGATAGATTTCTCGAGCAGGTCGAAACGCGGCCAAACAAGCCGTTTATTATTTTCGAGAATAAAAGTTACACGTTTAAAGATGTGGACAGAGAGAGCAACAGAATAGCGAACGCGTTACGGACTGCGTCGGTTCTGAGACCCGGAGATACGGCGGTTCTGTTCATGCTGAACGAGCCCGCGTTTATCTTCAGCTGGCTCGCGCTGGCGAAACTCGGCTGCGCGTGCGCGCTCCTCAACAGCAGCATCCGCGCACGGAGTTTGATTACGAGTTTGATCAGATGCTGCAGCGGCGTGAAACTCCTGATCGCGTCTGCAGGTGAGAGGAGCGACCAGCCAGTGCATCTGTATCTAACGGTGGAAACATAAAAGAGGCTAATGCTTTTATGCACTCCTAAAAATGCCACAAATCACATTTAAGGTTTTGGGTTAGCAGTAATCATTATTTTATTAATTTAAAGAAATAGGTCAACCAGAAATTAAAATTGTCATTATTTACTTATACTCATGCCATCCCAAACCTGTATTTGATTGAGTTTTTAAACATAGCATAGCCCATAAAACAAATCAGGCTTAAAAGAGCTAATCAGCAGTGCAGACTCCAGCTCTTCTAACAGGCATTGCTATGCCATGGCAATACCAAACTTATAGTTTAATAATTGCATAGCAATATTACTTTTCTCTGCTCGTACAGCTTCATTATCCTGCAATTTTAGTAAATTAGTGCTACTGCATCTCTTCCTCTTGTTCAGCATTCCAAAGTTCACTGAACGCTGTAAAAAAAGTTCGTAATTTTAACAGTAAAAGACTGTAAAAATGCTACAGTAAAAAACAAACATTAATTGGTTAACGGGTAGTTACCTTAAAATATATGGGAATTTATTTATATATTAAAAAGACAATAAATGTAGTTTTATGGTAAAATTTGGTAGAATATATATATATATATATTTTAATATAAAAATAATGATTTTCTGTATAATTAACAGTAAAAATGTATATTATGTTTAACAAGAAAGTACATGTACTTGTTACGGTAAATTATTGTTAAAATTACGGTAAAAAACAATAATCGGATGTTCCCACAATTCCCTGCATGACCCATCATATTTCATTATATTTTATGGGAATAGTTATGTTGCTTCTTATTTTTTATATCAGTTATGTGCATTGGGGTGTTCTGTTTTATATTTAACGTAGTTAATGTTTACTGCATTATTTAAATTTCACATGTGACACTGAGCACTGTCTGTACATGTTTATTGGTCATTGCTCATGGAAGAGCCACTATTGATGAGCTTCATGTCATCATGTGCCCTTCTGTAATTACTACTGTGATTAACAATACATTATAAAGTGAAAAGCAGATTTTTACAGTTTCAGAAGGTTAATATATCAAGTTTATTATTTAATAATATAAATGACGGTAATGCACCGTAAAATATACAGGCATCAAACTTACATCCCGTAAAACCTGAAACATGGTTACCGTATTTTTAACGGTGAATTTCTGGCATTTTAACATGTTTGTGTATGGTACTATGGTTATAGCGTTTAGACAGTGTAGAAACAGTACCTTGCTGATGATGGCTGTGTCATTTCGTCACCAGTGCAAAAAATAAATGACTTTTTTTTTTTTTTTTTTACATTTTACAACACATTTTAAAACCAACGCTTCACGTTTGGTTATTACACATGCAAGAAAGAATGAATGCCAAACCGGGTGTAATGTGTCAGCAAGCCATTTTTTTATGGCCTTGGGAATGTAGAGAGGTGACAGGAAATGAGAGGGAGAAAACTGGGAATGGGATTAGGACAGGACTTCACAAGCTGGGACTTGAACTCAGGTCACCCCTGATGCATCAGCACCACATGTCATGAGCACAGCCTGCTAGGCTACGGCTCTGACCAGTAAGCCATTTTTGAATCTGAATGCAAACATGAATGTGATTTGAGAGCTGCAAAAGTGTGTTGTAGTGTGTTACTGCTGTTGTGATGTGGTTTAAATTGTGTTGTTTGGGGTTTGCTGTCATCTCAGCGCTGCAGGGTGCTGTAGAAGAGGTGAGTGAAGATCTGCAGAAGGAAGGAGTAAAGATCTTCATCATGGCTGAAGATCTCAAATCATCATGTATGAAGAGTTTGTCCAGAGCAATGCAAGAATCATCAGACACAGCTGTTCCTCAAATGCTCAGAGCAAACGTGTCCTTCACTTCACCTGCAGTCTACATATATACATCTGGAACTACAGGTCACTCACACACACAATATTCCTTTAGAGTGTACGATTACAGAAATATAAGGGTTACACAGAAAGTAATCTCAAATTGTAAAAAAAATAGTTTACTCAAATTAAGCGTAAGTTTTTACCATTCTTACTAGTTTTAATTAAGTTACCTTTACTCTCTTAACCCTAAAGTTGTCATTAATAAAAACATTTAAGTGGTCCTAATTAAACAGTACTTGAAATGGCATATTTTGGAATCATAACTCAAATATATACATTCTTCTAAGTTTGGCTTCAAGTACTACTATCTCAGAATTATCATGTACAAAATTGCAGCTGTGTAGAATACCCATAAGCCCTTGCGCTTGAATAAATTATGAATGTTTGGTCAAAACAAGGGAACTTATGTAGAAAAATAATAATTCATATTTAAAAACGTAAATAGTTTTAATTCTTATGACTGTTGTTGTTGTTTTGTTGTAGCTGGTTGATAGTTGAGATTTTTGTGAAGTAACCATGTGGGTGATTTTGGGTGATTAATGTTACCTCTGGTGAACTTGGAGCTTGTTAAGTTTCAGCCATCCTTCTTTACTCAATTGAACTTTACAAAAGTGCAGATTTATGTGTACTAAGAAGTACTGAGTTTATCTAATGTTCCATATGGTTAACCAAGAGTCCAGTCATAATTCCCCCCTTACTGTTAGACATAACTCCATTTAAATATAAACAATGACACTTTAAATAACAGATGAGTTAAGTTTTCTGTAACTAGTTAACATTACTTAATAAAATTAGTTCTTTTTATCTGAGCCAAATAAGTACATTTACTTAGATATTTCAAGGTAATCGGTTTGCATGCTTTTTCTAAGTAAGATCAACTACTTAGATTTTACAGTGAGTGTGTCAGTCCTGAATGTGTGTTTATAGGGTTTGCACTATATTGATGAAGTTAGCTCTGTCTGTGTGTGTGTGTGTGTGTTTCAGGTCTTCCTAAAGCAGCAGTGATAAATGAAACGCGCCTGCTCGCCGCTCTCGCCGTGTTAGCGTCTAATGGCGTAACAGACCGTGATGTCATTTACGTGACTCTTCCTCTATATCACACAGCGGGCTTCCTCATCGGCTTCTTGGGCTCTGTAGAAACAGGTTCTGTGTCTGTTTGTGTGCTCTAATGTGTGTAAACTTCATGAGCCTCTGATTGTGATTAGGGACTCAGTGTATAATTTTTTCTCTCTCTCCTTATAAAAGACTTCTTTGTGTATGATTGTAAAGCATTGCACAGCACAAATGTTCCTTTTTAACTGGGTTAAAGGTCGAGTCACTCCAGCTTTCTCACACTCTAGCACCCTCACATTAAAAATACACACAAATTTCACAATTTTCATGTTTTATTCTCTTAATATTATCACATAAGTGTGTAGTACATGATCACAATAATCTATTTCTCTCATTTTCAGGTTCAACCATAGTTTTGCGTCGCAAGTTTTCTGCCTCTCAGTTCTGGGACGAGTGTCGATCACATAAAGTGACTGTGATTCAGTATATTGGAGAAGTTCTGCGCTATCTGTGTAACACACCACAGGTACAGAACCGACGGCGCAGTGGTTAGACACTCTACAGGTGGTTAGAAACTCAATTTACAGCATTTGTGGCATGACGTTGATTGCCACAATAATAATTTTGTCTTGTCCCAAAAAACAAAAGCAAACATTGTGGTTACAGTAAGGTGCTTACAATAGAAGTGAATGGGGCCAGTCCATAAACACTAATATTGGATATAACTCTACACAGACAAGTTTAGTAAGCAATTTAATGTCACTAAAATCATGTTAACACGTATTATGTTTACATTTAGTTGTTACACTTTAAATGCTGTGTATTTTATCATTTATGGACTGGCCCCATTCACTTCCATTATAAGTTCCTTACTGTAACTGTTTTGTTTAACAAGCTAGGGACAAGTCAGACATATTTTTTGTGGTAATCAAAATTATGCCACAAATGCTGTTGATTCACCTTAAAGGAACAGTCCTCCCAAAAATGTAAATTATCTCATCATTTACTCACCCTCATGCCAGATGTGTATGGCTTTCTTTCTTCTGCTGAACACAAATGAAGATTTTTAGAAGAATATTTCAGCTCTGTTGGTCCATACAATGCAAGTAAATGGTGACCAGACCTGTGAACAAAAAGCACATCAAGGCAGCATAAACATAATCCATAAATCTCCATTGGTTTAATCCATGTATTCTGAAGTGATCTAATCGGTTTTGGGTGAGAACAGACCAAAATATAACTAATTTTTTACTATAAATTTTGCCATTGTAGTCTTTAGGCATGATCATGATTTCAAGCTCGATTACACTTCCTAGTGCTTGACACATGCACAGTGCACTAGATGCTGCTTGGAAGTGCAATTGAGCTTGAAATCATGAGCGCCAAGCAGACTGCTGAAGTCAAGATTTATAGTGAAAAAGGAGTTATATTTTGATCTGTTTCTCACCCAAAACCAATTGGATCACTTCAGAAGACATTGATTAAACCACTTATGGTTTATTTTTATGCTGCCTTTATGTGCTTTTTGGAGCTTCAAAGTTCTGGTCACCATTCACTTGAATTGTATGGAGCTACAGAGCTGAGATATTCTTCTAAAAATCTTTGTTTGTGTTCAGCAGAAGAAAGAAAGTCATACACATCTGGGATGGCATGAGGGTGAGTAAATGATGACAGAATTTTCATTTTTGAGTAACTATCCCTTTAAGTTATATTGAACCCAAAACATTACTTTAACACACACCAGAATATATTTCATTTCACTGGTGTATGACAGTACAGTATTTAGTGATTAATAGTGGTTAACAGTTCTTTACTGTACTTTAGTTTACAATATATTAGTTTACAGTAAACTACCTTAAATTAGATTACAGTTGTGTTTATGTCAGTGTGAAAGTCAGCTGACTGTGAAACAAATTTAAAGTGATGGCAGCTCAGTGCGGTCAGTGAGGCCATTGGGTGTGTGTGCAAAAGAGTGTTCTCAGTAGTAGGCGTACAGCTGTTACTCTTGTAAACTGATCTCAGCACAGCTGGTTCTTACAAATAGCTTTATTATTTCTACTCTAAACTGTCTGGACTCTCTCAGTGCAGTTACACTCTTCACACAGCTCAAGACATCTTCACACTCATTAATTAATTGACAGTTTTAAATTAAACCACCGATTTGAACTTTTATTAATGGTTGTCATAGTTTGGGTGGTGGAATGTAAACAGTCTTACTTTGGTCACTGAAACTGGATCCTGAAAGAGCACATGAGCTCCAATCTCACAGCGCCATGTGATCATCCTGTCATCCAATGAGAGAGAAGTTTAAGGGCCGGGCCCCGATCTGGGAATAGCTACTGGCCTTTACTTGGAATAATGTATCAGGAGTCAATGAAACAGATATCCTGAATGCATTATGACATATATGGAGTAGATCACGTTTTATGATGTTTGATTTCAGGTTTTGTTGTACACTGAACTGTAAATGCCAGTGCAAAAATGATCTTTAAATTCATCTGATTAGGCTATTAAATGAACATATGGAGAGATTATATTAATCTATAATCTGTTTATTATCTGTGTGATTCTCATAACAGATGAACAACGGCACACAGACTCAGATATTTGTCCTCAAGCTGCCATTTAATTCTGCTTATCCATTTGTTTGTGTTTTTCAGAGAGAGAACGATAAAGTCCACAGTGTGCGTTTGGCTATTGGAAATGGACTTCGGGCAGACGTGTGGAGAGAATTCCTCAATCGGTTTGGCAAAATTGAAGTCAGAGAGTTTTACGCCTCCACAGAGGGAAATGTTGGTTTTGTGAACTATGCTGGAAAGATAGGCGCTATTGGACGTGTCAGCTTTTTGCACAAAGTACAACTATATTTCTGCACACATCTGAAACTCTGAGAGCTTTTCAGTGGAGAATATTAGGTACATTTTCTTGTGTTTGTCTTTGGTAATACAGAAACTGTTCCCGTATGCACTCATTAAATACGATACAGAGCGAGACGAGCCGGTCAGAGACTCCACAGGCCTGTGCATCGAGGTGCCTAAAGGTCAGAGTTCACAAACATAAACATGAAACATCATGAGAGAGGGGGTAAACATGTCTGATCTATTTCTAGAGTTCCCTTTAGCAACTCAACTACAAAAAAGGATTCCTTCAAGTAAGAAATGTATCCCATGAAAGAGTATGAAATTACTGTAAAACTGGCTAAAAACAAACTGCAGTATTTAAAATGCATCCCGAGACCTTTTTTTAAACAGTTTAGGGAGTTCCCATGTATTCTGGAACTACAACTCAAAAAAGTTTACATTTTGAAAAATGTGTGTTTATTTTCAGGGCAGACAGGGCTGCTGGTGTCCAAGATCACAGAAATCGCTCCGTTTGTCGGTTATGCTCAAAATAAGCAGCAAACTGAGAAAAAGAGACTACGCAGTGTGTTTAAGAGTGGCGATGTGTATTTCAACAGTGGAGATTTAATGAAGATTGATAATGAGAATTTTATCTACTTCCAGGATCGAGTCGGAGACACATTCAGGTATTTTCATGTTGGGCTGCTGTCAAATATCGTATTTCAGAAATTTTTAAAAGCTATAACGTGTAATTTCTGTGCCACTAGCGGCACCAAACAGAATTGCAAAAATAACTACATAGAATCCCCTCAGGCTATCCATCTCATGAACAGTTAAATTGCCCCATTGAGCAATAACTATGTGCAATACACAGTTTAGTCAGACAAAGTCAGACAGACAGTCAGACAGATAAAAACTCAACCCACATTAGACCACATCAGAACCCCTAGAGACCACATAAGACCTAATCAGATCCCCAAGAAACCACATCAGAATCCCTAGAGACCACATCAGACCACATTAGACAACATCAGACCCCATTAGACTGATTAGATCCCAAAGAAACCCCATCAGACGACTTCAGACCACATTAGACCTCATCAGACCTCCAAAAAACCACTTCAGACCACATAAGAACAACTGTAGACCACATCAGACCCCATTAGACTAATCAGACCACCAAGAAACCATATCGGACCCCATTTGATCCCAAGAAACCACTTCAGATGACTTCAAACCCCATTAGACCTCATCAGACCTCCAAGAAACCACTTTAGTCCATATCAGAGCCCCTAGAGACCACATTAGACCCCAAAAGACCACATCAGACCCCATTAGACTCTTTAGACCACCGAGAAACCACATCAGAGCCCATTAGACTCTTTAGACCACCGAGAAACCACATCAGAGCCCATTAGATCCTCAAGAAAACACAACAAACTACTTCAAACCCTTTAGACCTCATCAGACCTCCAAGAAACCACTTTAGACAACATCAGAACCCCTAGAGACCACATCAGACCTCAAAAGACCAAATTAGACCCCATAAGACTTTTCAGACCACCAAGAAACCACATTGGAGCCCATTAGATCCCCAAGAAACCACATCAGATGACTTCAAACCCCATTAGACCTCATCAGACCTCCGAGGAACCACTTTAGACCACACCAGACCCCAAAAGACCACATTTGACCCCATTAGACTCTTTATACCACCAAGAAACCACATTAGACCTCATTAGATCCCAAAGAAACCACATCAGGCAACTTCAAACCCCATTAGACCTCATCAGACCTCCAAGAAACCACTTCACACCACATCAGAACCCCTAGGCCCCATTTACACCTTGCATTAACGTGTTTCATATATGGATAGTATTCTTTAGCTGGACTGCATCTCCAATGTGATCGGATAGAGATCCAATCAAATTTACCCACACAAAATGGAAAAATGCTACTTACATATTACATCAGAAACTGCGGTAACTGAAAATTATCTGTCTTTTAGCTAATTTTAAAAAACTGATTGATAATCATTTACACCCTGATGTTGAACACAACATCACCGCGCAGCTGGGTGCAACTACAGTAACGCCTTCCAAATCGGTCAGAAATCTAGGGGTAATCATCGACAACAGACTAAATTTCACAGACCACATCTCAAAGACCGTAAGATCATGTAGATTTACACTCTACAATATCAGGAAGATAAGACACTTCCTCTCTGAACATGCCACACAACTGCTTGTCCAGTCACTTGTCATAACTAGACTAGACTACTGTAACACTCTCATTGCAGGCCTCCCTGCATTTGCAATTAGACCCCTGCAAATGATCCAGAATGCAGCAGCACGTCTGGTCTTTAATGAACCAAAGAGAGCACATGTTACACCACTCCTTGTCTCTCTCCACTGGCTACCGGTTGATGCACGTATCAAATTCAAGGCTCTGATGCTGGCATACAGAACAGTTACTGGGTCTGCTCCAGCATACCTAAAATCATTTATGCAGAGCTACGCGCCCACTAGAAGTCTGCGGTCGGCTAAGGAACGTCACCTTGTTGTATCAACACAAAGAGGCACCAAAACACTTTCCCGGACTTTCAGCTTCATCATACCACGTTGGTGGAACAACCTTCCCAACTCCATCCGTGAAGCTGATTCACTCTCTGTCTTCAAAAAAACGACTAAAAACATCTTTTCCATGAGCACTTAACCAGCCATTAAAAAAAAAAAAAAATTCTGTTGCACTTTATTCTGTTTTGAATACTACTATGATGCTAGTGATACTTTGTAATACTGCACTTTTCATACCACTGTCTCCTAAGATGATTCGCTTATGTTTTCCTCTCTTGTAAGTCGCTTTGGATAAAAGCGTCTGCCAAATGAATAAATGTAAATGTAAAATAATTCAAATGCTTTCCATCACTTTGACAGTCAGGCTTTTCCCGTCATTTAAATTTTTTTTGGCGGTCACCAAAGCTAAATTTCGGGTTGCTGAAGCGAGTGGAGATTTGAGGAGGGAGACGAGATTATTCCAATGGTGTATTCCAATAGAATAATTCATGGGGTATTCTTCATTGTTCGGGTGTCAAGACTGAAAGACGGCAGTGTTCTTTACATTGCAATGGCAGAATTAACAGAAAAATGCAAGAACCCGCAACAACGGATGACTGTAGCATAAGCTATTCACATAATTAATAACTTATGGAGTTGTATCTGGATAACGAATACGCATTTGCATTTACACCTTATTGTGGTCAGAATCCATCCCTGACCACCTCCGAATGTGATTTAGGTGATCCGATCAGGATGCGTCTTGGATGCACTTATACCTGGCATTTAATGTGGTCAAGTGCTATCCGACAGCGATCCGATCCCTGAAAACGCTTGTTAATGGAAGGTGTAAATTGGGCCCTAGAAAAAACATCAGACACCATTAAACCACATCAGACCTCATTAGACCTCATCAGACCACCAATAAAACCACTTTAGATCCCATTAGATCATTTTAGATCCCATTAGTCTCCAAAGAAACCACATCAAACCACTTCAGACCCTCATTAGACCACAGTGGATCACATCAGACCCCATTAGACCTCAATTGAGATTGCAGTTCTGTTTAGAATGTGCCGTTAGAAATGAGACACTTTTGAATGGTTGTCATGTGCAGGTGGAAGGGGGAGAATGTGGCGACCACTGAAGTCTCTGATATCATTAGTATGCTGGACTTTGTCGAGGAAGCAAATGTTTACGGAGTGCAAGTTCCAGGTTTGATGATGTTGAATTTGGTCTGAATATTATGAATATTAGGCTACTTCGAGTGTGGCATTACTGACACCCCCCATGTGTTCTTTTGTGTTTGATAAGGTCACGAGGGACGCATTGGAATGGCTGCAGTGAAAATCAGGGGTGGAATGGAGTTTGACCGCTGCAAAATGTTTAACCATGTCTGTAGTTTCCTGCCTGCTTACGCACATCCTCGATTTATACGAATTCAGGTAAAATTCTACCCATATGACAAGCATTTACACCTGCATGAAGGTGATATAAGGGTGATATTGTTGAATGCTTCTCTGTAGAACTCTATGGAAGTGACCGGGACCTTTAAACAGCTGAAGCTGAAGCTTGTGCAAGATGGATTTGACCCCACGGTGACCTCTGAATCACTGTACTTTCTGTGTGAGCGAGAGAGAATGTTTGTATCATTAACTTCCTCCATCTATGAGCAGATCTTATCTGGCAGCATCAAACTTTGATTTGTTTGTCCAGTTTGGTAAATGCACAGGGGAGGTTAGTATTATTATGATAAAAATATTAAAATCAATACTATGGTGTGTTATTATTAATAATAATATTCTATTCTATTATTATGTAGGTTAATATTATTGATGTACTAAAGAAGAACAGATGGTTAGTGTGACAAGTCAATTTAAATTGCAGATTGTGAAAGACTTAAACCCTGTTACTGCTAGCTACTGATCAAATGTCTATCCATATAGAGCAGCTGTTTTTCTGTTTGAATTGATTAATATTTCTAAATAAACCCGCAGTTTCAGTCAAATAGATCAAAAGTACCTCACATCCATGTTTATCTGCATTTATTGTCATTAGTGTGTTGATGTCTGTGATCAGTATTACAGTTTACCTCCTGAATTCCTGTGAAGCTATTAAATTAGCTTTTTTATATGTATGTGTTTTTACTTTTTGGTTGTCATATTTATCTCAAACTTTTTGCTCTCATGTTTAATAAATTAATAACATTTATTTTGTATGTATACTTATTATATTTTCATTTATTTGAAAACATAGAATAATATAGTATTTTCCAGATGTGTGGCAGGACTGCCGTTTTAGAGTCATAGTGAGGCTGCAAAACCTGAGTAAACTCAAGGGGTCAAGGTTTGGCTGCTTAACATGGTCCAGTTAGCCCCTGCTGGTAGATGCTGTAACTACATCATATGATCCCAAAACACACTTTTATCCAGCGACACTGTCATTCAAAAGTATTGACGAATTATTTTTTTGGAATCAACATAAATCTCAAATATTTCATTATAATACAAAAGATGTACTGTGCATGTGCATGTGCACCAGTGCATGATTTTTTTTTAAGTCTTTAGAAGATCATCCCTCAATATAAATATGCAAGCCATAATAATTAATTATGTTTAAGTGTCATGAAATCCTAGTTACATTACTGAAGACAGCTAATGATTCTTTAGAGAATTTATCCACTGTTTTTGATCCCAAGCAACCACAGTGGTACGTTTACACGACAACGATGTACTAAAAACGGACAAGTTTTTCCTTTGCGTTTTTGAAAATTTTCGCGTACAGACGACAACATTGTCAAAACGATCCCCGTTCACACGGATCCGCGAAAACGACTAAAACACTGTATTATGCATGCCAGGACAGTAGTTGGCGATGTCACTTTGTAAAGAAACACTACGCGCATGCGCACATAAGCATTCTTCCACAGAGCGGTCAATACAAACAATGAAGATGGCGATCGCTGGTCGTAGTAGTAATGCAGTAAATCTACACTTTGCTGGAGAAGCGTCAATAAACTCAGTCCTGTAGTCCGCCATTGTAATGTTGTGTGTCTCGCTTGTTGTTCTGAAGTACTCGCGCGCATGCCAATAGACTGAACACGTAATACGTGTGCGCATGACGTCATCGTTTTTGTATGTTTACACGGAGACGATAACGGCATCATTTCCAAAATCTTGCACTTTGAAACCCGTTTTCAAAAGTTTGCGTTTTCAGGCCCCAAAACGCCGTTATCATGTAAACGAACAGCCAAAACGCATAATAAGTTTTCCATCTTTAGTTGAAAACGTTGTCGTGTAAACGGCCCCTCAGTGTCAGACTGCATATTGCACACAAAAATGGAAAGAGTTTATAAAGCTCAAATCTGACTGCTTGCGTCCAGGGGTCAAGGTGCAAAGGTTATCATTCTATTGGGAAACAAAGTTGTTTACAGAGTACCAGACCTAATAGCTGGATTTGGATGAATTTATCAAGTACACATGAATATAGCTGTGGATATGTTGATCAGGAGAGGCAGTCATTGCCTGTGTAATGTCATGTAAAAATGATTATTACTAGAACAGTCAACAACACTAGTGGTGTACTTTTTAATATTAAATTATATATATACTGTGCTGTTTGCCTTTTCCCCAAAAAAGTATTTAAAAATATATTATTTTAAACAAGCCCATAAGCTGAACCCACTAAACGTGCATTTTACTTAGACCAAACTGATCTCCTTTACAAGGAAATAAGGCATAAAATGAAATGTTGTATAAATGCTTACTTGTGAGTTTTGCTGTTTTGAAGTTCACAACGCTATCTCGCAAACGCTGTAGTAATTCCAATGGCGTGTGCACAAACAGAATTTTAAATTCTTTTGATTCTGAGATAACCTTGGAGTTTAGGTATTTACAGACTACAGGCAAGGCTCCGGGGCCAGACGGCTTTGCCGCTGAATATTTTAGATTTGATGCTACAGAACTGACTCCACTTTTGTTAGAAGTTTATACGGAATCTTTAATTCTGATTCTTAAAAAGGACAAAGATCCAAGCGAGAGTAAGAGTTATTGTCCAATTTCCCTGATCCAGCTAATTTTGGCTAAACAATTAAGTAAGGTTATGACATCATTTATACATATAGATCAGGTGGGGTTTATTCGGGGCCGTAGCTCTTCTGATAACATCAGGTATTTCATCAATATCATGTGGTCAGTGGTGAATCATCAGACTCCGGTTGCTGCAATCTCACTTGACGCTGAAAAGGTGTTTGATATGGTAGAATGGGATTATCTTTTTAAGATTTTGGAAATGTATGGGTTTGGGAATATTTTATTGGATGGATTAAGTTACTTTATAGACACCCTGCAGCAGCAGTACAAACGAATGGTTTAATTTCAGATTATTTTACTCTGGATAGAGGCACCCGGCAGGGTTGCCCTCTTTCCCCATTATTGTTCTGTCTTGCCCTGGAACCATTAGCAGCTGCAATAAGAAAGGAGGATGATTTTCCAGGGGTGGTGGCGGGAGGTGTGTAGCATAAACTTCTGCTTCACGCAGATTATATTTTATTACTCGTCTCTGACCCCACTAGATCTATGCCTTGCCTCCACAAAATTATCAATTCCTTTTTTAAATTCTTGGGATACAGAGTCAATTGGTCTAAATCCGAAGTTTTGGCTCTAACAGTGTACTTGCCCGGTAATGGCTTTTCAGCCGGGCACCTGTCAATGGCCCAAACAGGGCATTAAATATTTGGGTATTTTATTCCCAGCAAATTGATCTGATTTAGTTAGAGTTAATTTTGACCCTTTAATAAAAAGGTTTGAGCGATGTGGGCAGGTGGGCATCATTACATTTATCTATGATTGGGAAGGTTAATGTTATTAAAATGAATTGTATTCTAAAATTCAACTACCTTCTACAATCTCTCCCTATAGATGTACCCCTCTCTTATTTCAAGCAATTTGATAGCATAGTGAAGTCCTTCAATTGCAATGTTAAACATCCCAGTTACATTTCAATAAGTTACACAGGCCGACTGACAAAGGTGGGCTAGGCCTACCCAAGCTTATTGGTCGCTTCCACCTGAGAGAGCCCCTCCCTGGTTTTGTACTGAACAGGAAGTTCTTGGCAATATTTCGCCATTGCAAAGCCTTTCTATCAAACTAATTGGAGAGGTTAAGTAGCACCCCGTTATCTCGCATTTGCACTCGGTATGTACAAAAGTGTCCAGTGTGTTTAATTCGGACATTTATTTAAATGTTGCCTCGAGCATATGGCTGAACCCAAATTATGTATTAATAAGTCCCCTTTCTGCTGGTCAGAGTGGATTGTGAGGGAGGTTAATACACTCTGTGACCTATATGAGAGCGGAGTATTGAGATCCTTTGAAAATCAGTCAAATCAAAAACATCAGTGTTTTACTCCCTGCGAATTCAGAGTCTGGGGGACGGAGCTTTAACTTCTATCAAGAGATTCTGGGAGAAAGATTTAAACTTGGTATTGGAGGGAGTGTTTTTTTTTCTTTTCTTTTCTCCCCAATTTGAAATGCCCAATTCCCAATGCGCTCTAAGTCCTCATGGTGGCGTAGTGACTCGCCTCAATCTGGGTGGCAGAGGACGAATCTCAGTTGCCTCCGCATCTGAGACCATCAAGCCGCGCATTTTATCAAGTGGCTTGTTGAGCGCATTACCGCAGAGACATAGCATGTGTGGAGGCTTCATGCTATTCTCCGCAGCATCCACGCAGAACTCACCACGCGCCCCACCTAGAGTGAGAACCACATTATAGCGACCACGAGGAGGTTACCCCATGTGACCCTACCCACCCTAGCAACCGGGCAAATTTGGTTGCTTAGGAGACCTGGCTGGAGTCAATCAGCACGCCCTGGATTCAAACTCGCAACTCCAGGGGTCGTAGTCAGCATCTTTACTCAGTTAGCTACCCAGGCCCCCCTTGCACCTTATGCAATTCTAGATTTTACATTGGGGGACTCTCGGGGAGGGGCTGTGGAGAGAGAAGCATAGTTTGAAATGTGTATGATTATTATTATTATTATTTTGTGTGTGTATATTTATATGTGACCACAGGGATGTTCCTTGAGGGTCAGAGTGGGGTTGGTGATTGGGGAGGGGTAATAGTGGGGGTTAAATGTTGATTCAGTGTATATATGTTTTGTTTTTCTTTGTTATCTTTACGAATCGGAAAAAGAATACTGTTGACAGAAATATTAAGAGAAAAAATAATACTGCAAGATATTAACAGTGCAAGATATTAACAGAAGAAACCACTAGTGCAGGGGTCAGCAAACTTTTTGACATGGAATGCAGGTGCGGAATTTCATATGAATAAAACAGTCTACTTCTCTCTTGCAGTTGCTGGTGTCCCAGTAATTACCCCTCTGCATGCCAATGCAAGCACGTGTGCCATGGGTTGCCAACCCCTGAGCTAGAGAAACATCTGTTTATAGTCCAGTAATCCACTATTTTTGTGATTTCCCCGCTTGAGCTGCGTGAGTTGAACACACTGAACACCAGCAAAATGAACCGCTTTTAATCGGGTTAATTAGCTTACTAAAACGCACCCTATTTATGCATGAGATTAATCACTATATCCACAACATAAATGTAATATAACAATTTACAGTGGTGTGAAAAAGTGTTTGCCCCCTTCCTGATTTCTTATTTTTTTCATGTTTGTCACACTTAAATGTTTCAGATCATCAAACAAGTTTAAATATTAGTCAAAGATAACACAAGTAAACACAAAATGCAGTTTTTAAATGAAGGTTGTTATTATTAAGGGAAAACAAAATCCAAACCTACATGGCCCTGTGTGAAAAAGTGTTTGCCCCACCTGTTAAAACATAACTTAACTGTGGTTTATCACACCTGAGTTCAATTTCTCTAGCCACACCCAGGCCTGATTACTGCCACACCTGTTCTCAATCAAGAAATCACTTAAATAGGACCTGCCTGACAAACTGAAGTAGACCGAAAGATCTTCAAAAGCTAGACATCATGCCGAGATCCAAAGAAATTCAGGAACAAATGAGAAAGAAAGTAATTGAGATCTATCAGTCTGGAAAAGGTTATAAAGCCATTTCTAAAGCTTTGGGACTCCAGAGAACCACAGTGAGAGCCATTATCCACAAATGGCGAAAACATGGAACAGTAGTGAACCTTCCCAGGAGTGGCCGGCCGACCAAAATTACCCCAAGAGCGCAGCGACGACTCATCCAAGAGGTCACAAAAGACCCCACAACAACATCCAAAGAACTGCAGGCCTCACTTGCCTCAGTTAAGGTCAGTGTTCATGACTCCACCATAAGAAAGAGACTGGGCAAAAATGGCCTGCAAGGCAGAGTTCCAAGATGAAAACCACTGCTGAGCAAAAAGAATATTAAGGCTCATCTCATTTTTGTCAGAAAACATCTTGATGATCCCCAAGACTTTTGGGAAAATACTCTGTGGACTGACGAGACAAAAGTTGAACTTTTTGGAAGGTGTGTGTCCCATTACATCTGGCGTAAAAGTAACACCGCATTTCAGAAAAAGAACATCATACCAACAGTAAAATATGGTGGTGGTAGTGTGATGGTCTGGGGCTGTTTTGCTGCTTCAGGACCTGGAAGACTTGCTGTGATAAATGGAACCATGAATTCTGCTGTCTACCAAACAATCCTGAAGGAGAATGTCCGGCCATCTGTTCGTGACCTCAAGCTGAAGCGAACTTGGGTTCTGCAGCAGGACAATGATCCAAAACACACCAGCAAGTCCACCTCTGAATGGCTGAAGAAAAACAAAATGAAGACTTTGGAGTGGCCTAGTCAAAGTCCTGACCTGAATCCTATTGAGATGAATGGGCCAAAATTCCTCCACAGCGCTGTAAAAGACTCATTGCAAGTTATCGCAAACGCTTGATTGCAGTTGTTGCTGCTAAGGGTGGACCAACCAGTTATTAGGTTTAGGGGGCAATCACTTTTTCACACAGGGCCATGTAGGTTTGGATTTTGTTTTCCCTTAATAATAACAACCTTCATTTAAAAACTGCATTTTGTGTTTACTTGTGTTATCTTTGACTAATATTTAAACTTGTTTGATGATCTGAAACATTTAAGTGTGACAAACATGCAAAAAAATAAGAAATCAGGAAGGGGGCAAACACTTTTTCACACCACTGTACATCTGCACAATGAAGCGGATGAACAGGTGAACTTCAACTAAGTCACTAGTCATAAAACGCATAACTTGTGCTGAGTAAAAAAAACACGCTACACGCAATGCAATATCCTAAAATGACTAAAGGTGGAAAATATATTAAAGCCTCTAAAGCATGAAGAATTCAGAATACAGAAGCCTAACTACTATAGAGTAGTTAACACTTCAGTATATTCATTTGGCTATATGCTATTATTTCAGGAGCTCAGGTTTTCACAACAAGGACAGTTGTACAGTATTTTGTATGTAGCCTATCTTGTATATATTAGATAAATGTTTAAATTAAGAAAATTTATATTATTAAAATATACTATAATTTTTTTTGAATATTTGATTAAAGTTTGGTCCGTTACAGTTCAACACACGTTTTTGTCATTTTGCCCATAATCATCAACTAAAAGATATCATTTTTGTTGACTAAAATTAGGCTATATGCCATTTGATTCAGAGTAAATATGACTAAAAATAATGAATATGAAATGAAATATTGACTCATTTTATAGAACCCATATTATGCTCATTTACAGGTTCATAATTTTATTTTGGGGGTCTACTAGAATAGGTTTACATGCTTTAATGTTCAGAAAACTTGATTTTTCTCATACTGTACATTGCTGCAGCACCTCTTTTCACCCTCTGTCTGAAACGCTCTGTTTTAGCTCCTGTCTCTGAATCCATTTTAGATTCCCGTATTTTATTCAGGAATTTATTTATGTTCTCAAACTAATTAACGTCGCGAGATTGATAACTAAATTTAGGAGTCAAACGCCTTGTTACACAATACTGGAAAGTTTTCAGGATGCTGCGAAAAATCACTCGGATATACGCTTCATCATTTTTGAAGGAGAGTTTTATTCTTAACGTGACGCACCGACAGAATCAGTAACAGAGTCACGAACGCGCTGAGTGGGCGGGTCAGATCGTCACGCTCTTTCGCAGAAATGCACCCCTGTACGTGTGGACGTGGCTCGCGCTCGCCAAACTGGGCTGCATGGTAGCGCAAATGGAGCAAATGCCTACTGCACTGCTATATATATATATATATATATATATATATATATAATTATTTTTAATCATATTTTTAATTCTTTCAATGTTTTAATTATAAGTATTTTTTGTAATAATTATATCCAGGTGTCCAGGCTTCATAATTTATAAAGTAAATGTTTTTTTGCAGATTTGGCTTCAGCGGTGGCAGAAGTACTCCCGTCTCTTTGTGAGCAGAACGTGTATGTGTTTGTGCTATCAGACAGCTGTGAGACAGATGAGATTGTGAATCTTTCTGCTGAAGTCATCTCTGCATCAAGAGTCCCCACCCCTCAGCCTGAGATGTGACATCAGCATCAAGAGCCCCGCCCTCTGTATCTACACCTCTGGCACCACAGGTGAAGCTCGCAACACTCTCAGGTGTGTGTGAGATGTGTTGTGTTTGCTCAGGCAGTTGTGTGTGTGTTGCAGGTCTTCCTAAAGCTGCAGTAATAAATCACGAGAGATTATTGGCAGTGGTGTTCTTGCAGAGAATGTCAGGTATCACATACATGTGATGTTATATTCATCTACCTGCCCCTGTACCACAGCGCCGGTTTCCTCATCGGCCTCACAGGGGCAATAAAGCGGGGTAATTACATTCTTATTACTCCTAATCCACTCAAACAACAAGCACAAATAAATAAAATACACCAAAGTTCACCAAAAATGTAAGGGTGTGTCTCAATCAGCTCCCTAGTTCAGTAGTCAGGACACTGCTCAGTGAGTCAGCCATTTTTAGGGTGGTCTCAATCGCAAAATCGTTCCAAGGCACTGAAACGTTCGCTCCCTAAAAAATCCCACAATGCACCGTAAAAACCAGTGTGCATTGTTTCTCAATATGTTCCCATACCGGAAACGTCATCATGTCTTCTGAAGTCTTTCAAGTCATTAGAAGACAAGCACAAGTGTAAATATATGATGTCAAAGTCTTATTTTCTCTTTAAAAGAGATGTTTTTTGTAATGTCTTTTCTCCATAATGACCATGAAAGGGAAACAATCTTTAAAAGTAGGTTTAAAATACACTTATTTATATTTTTAATTCTCTATTTAATGTCCTTTAACTTTCATAATAACACTGTATGTTTGAATATCTTGAACAAAAATGAACGATAGTGTCATTTATACAGCGATGTTACTGATTAATAACAGCTGTGCTTGAATGCATGAGCTTCTTATCGTGTCGTAGCTGAGTCATAAGTGTCCCAATGTTCAGTGGATGAACACCCTTGCCAGTGCCCAAATTCGTGTTCACGATATGCTGATTCATGACATAGGGAGCTGATTGAGAGGCACCCCAAGTTTATTTAGCAGAATGTTCAAGCATCTGTTTTATTTATTCAAGCAAAGTGGACTGAGCTCCAAAAAGGACACTTTTCTTTCAAAACATTGGTCTGTTTGTTTGACTCAACTTCTGACTCCAATGGTGTGAGTTTTGGGCAGGACTAGCTGTTCTGTTTCCACGGTTTCAGGGATGACAGTGGTGCTGAAGAGGAAGTTCGCTGCTTCCCAGTTTTGAGATGAATGCAGAGAACACAAGGTGACGGTCATCCAGTACATCGGAGAGATGATGCCTTACCTGTGCAACACATCCAAGGTGAAGCTGCCTCATCTGTCCAAAGACACAAGATTACAGTTAAAGGAATGTTCCAGATTCAAAATGAGTTAAGCTCAATTAACAGAATTTGACTTCAACACATTTTGACTAGTCCCTCGGCGGTTACAGTTAGGCACTTACAATGGAAGTGAATGGGGGCCAGTCCATAAACACTAAAATACACATTGTTTCAGAAATATAGCCACAGGACATAAACCTTCTATATGTTAACATGATTTTAATGTTATAAAATCACTAACTAACCTTATCTGTTTAGAGTTATATCCAATAATCATGACAACAAAACCCTGTAATCTCAGTATTTGATATACTATAACTTTACACAGAAAAGGTTAGTAAGTGATTTTATCACACTAAAATCACGTTAACACATATAATGTTTACATCTTGTGGCTATACTTTTGAAACGGTGTGTGTATTTTAGCATTTATGTATTTAAGTGACTTACTGTAACCACTTTTTTAATAAATGTTTTTTTTGTGGTTATACTGATTAACATTTTTTTATTGATTCAACCAATAAATGTAAATAGCAGAACACACATATACAGAATCAATATCCAGCCCCTACTATACAGAACTTTCTGTTCTATACAGCACCAGGGAGGGGCTCTCTCAGGTGGAAGCGACCAATGAGCCAAATGTCTGAGACCGAATGCATAATAATAAAATAAAATCTTGGGTAGGCCTAGCCCACCTTTGTCAGTCGGCCTATGTAACTTATTGAAATGTAATTTGGGACGCTTACCATTCCAAGTGAAGGACTTTGCTATGCTATCAAATTGCTTGAAATAAGAGAGGGGGAGATCTACAGGAAGAGACTGCATTAAGTAATTGAATTTTGGAATACAATTCATTTTAATAACATTAACCTTCCCAATCATAGATAAATGTAATGAAGCCCACCTGTCTACATCGCTCGAAAACCTTTTTATTAAAGGGTCAAAATTGTCTCTAACTAAATCAGACACATTTTTGGGGAATAAAATGCCCAAATATTTAATGCCCTGTTTGGGCCACTGGAAGGCGCCTGGCTGGAAGGCCGTTACTGGATAGTACGCTGTCAGAGCCAAAGCTTCGGATTTAGACCAGTTGACTTTGTATCCTGAGAATTTGGAAAAGGAATTAATAATTCTGTGGAGGCAAGGCATAGATCTAATGGGGTCAGAGACGAATAATAAAATATCATCTGCATAAAGCAGAAGCTTATGCGCCACACCTCCCGCAATCACCCCTGGAAAATCATCCTCCTTTCTTATCACGGCTGCTAATAGTTCCAGGGCAAGACAGAACAATAATGGGGAAAGAGGGCAACCCTGACGGGTGCCCCTATCCAGAGTAAAATAATCTGAAATTAATCCATTTGTTTGTACTGCCGCTACAGGGTGTCTATAAAGTAACTTGATCCAACCAATAAACGTACTCCCGAACTCATACATTTCCAAAATCTTAAAAAGATAATCCCATTCTACCATATCAAATGCCTTTTCGGCGTCAAGTGAGATGACAGCGATCGGAGTCTGATGATTCACCACTGAGCACATGATATTGATTAAACGCCTAATATTATCAGAAGGGCTACGACCCTGAATAAACCCCACCTGATCTATATGTATAAGAGATGTCATAACTTAATCGGTTAGCCAAAATTTTAGCTAAAATTTTTACATCTAGCTGGATCAGGGATATTGGACGGTAACTTTTACACTCGTTTGGATCTTTGTCCTTTTTAAGAATCAGACTGATACGGGCTTGTGTCATGGTTGGCGGAAGCTTTCCATTCTTTAATGTTTCAGTATAAACTTCTTACAAAAATGGAGCCAGTTCTGTAGCATAAGATCTAAAAAATTCAGCGGCAAAACCATCTGGCCCCAGAGCTTTGCCTGTAGGTAAGGACTTAATTACCTCGTCAAGTTCCTCCAGGGTTATCTCAGAATCAAGATAATTTTTTTGCTCAATCGTCAGTTTAGGGAGATCTAATGGTTCCACAAAGTTTCTAATATCTTCATCAGTACACGAAGACGTGGAACTATAGAGATCAAGATAGAATTCTTTAAAGGCATTATTAATATCAATGGCTGAGGTAAAAATTTCACCACCAGCAGATTTCACTGAGGGAATGGTAGAAAAAGACTCTCTCTGCTTTATATATCTAGCCAAAAGTTTTCCTGCTTTGTCCCCTGACTTAAAGTATGACTGTCTTGCCCTGAATAGCCAAAACTCCACTTTCCGCGACAAAATATTATTATATCTGTATTTCAATCGAGTCAGTTCTCTGAGGCCATCGGATGATAAACGGCGCTTCAGCTCTGCTTTGGCATTTTTAATATTTCCTTCCAACTCCACAAGTTCTCATGCTTTGGATTTTTGGGAGAATGAGGCATACTGTATGATCCAGCCCCTAAGAACCGCCTTAAGTGCCTCCCAAGCCACGCCCACAGTGGATACTGAGGACCAATTGGTCTCCATATAAACACTGATTTCAGTCTTTAACATTTGTTGGAATTCAGGATTTTGCAGAAGAGACACATTAAGGTGCCAACTATTTGATTTCTTTTTCTCCGTATGTGGCACCACCTCAAACTCACCAGGGTGTGATCTGAGACAAAAATGTTTCCAATTGAGCAATCAACAACAGATGAAATGAGGGACATAGATATATATATTAAAAAAAAATCTATTCTAGAATAAATATTATGGACTGATGAAAACCATTTATAGTCCCTACCAGATGGGTTCAAAAGTCTCCAAATATCTGTAAGACCAAGATTTCTAAGCGTCAATGTTGCTCTAGGGGGCTTACACACTTTTGCTTCACTATGATCAAGGACTGAATCCATCAAAAGATTAAAGTCTCTTCCCAATATTATGTCATGAGAGATGCCAGCAGCTTGCAACATCCCTTCAAGATCTATAAAAAAGCCCTGATAATCAGCATTAGGTGCGTAAATATTAGCCAAAATCAACCTTTGCCCCTGAATTTCAGCTAAAACAATAATTACTCTTCCTAATTTATCTTTGATCTGTTTGAGACATTTGAATTGTAGATGTTTATTAATCAATATAATGACTCCCTTGCTCTTACTTGAGCCAGCACTAAAGAAAACATGCCCACCCCATATCTTCCCAAATTTTTCCGCTTCCTGCGGAGAAAAGTGTGTTTCTTGAAGAAACACTATATCATATTTTTTACGTTTAAGAAAAGAATAACCTTCCTTATTTTTATGGGGTGCCCCAACCCATTCACATTCCACGTGGAGAGAGATAGTACACTAATATTAACAACTGACATACTGATATAATAAAAAAAATAAACTGTGTGTCAAAAACAAAATTATACAGACCACATTCCCCATGAGTGAAACAATCAAACCCCGAACTTCCCCCGAACAAAACAAACAGAAAAAAGAAAAACGTGCGCATTAACCCCGCGCACAAGAGCGCCAACCGGCGACTCAAAAGGTCCATGAATGCCCACGAGCCCCCACTACAACTTTGCCATCGGATTGCTCAATTTTGCCTCACAAATTTGTGAAGCAAAATTACATAACAGAAAATAATTTGTAAAATAAACCCCAGCCAAAAGGAAGAATGAACACAAAGAACATGTAGATTAATTCACAGAAATGTTTTAAAGGTGTGATCCTCCACAAAACAAATTTCAGCTGATATAAAACCTTTCAATTTCACGGATAGACAAACGAATGTTCAGTGAGCCAGCTGTTATGAGTTCAGCGGATGACGTAATCATTCCAGTGTCCCGTAAACTGAACAAGCTCCATCCGCTAGGCGGAGCCAACACAAAAAGAAACAAAACCGGATGGTCAAGTCAATTCACTCGGAGGCCGCATAAAAGTATATACCATGACTTACTCAATCCATCAACTTTATAAAAGACATCCTTTGTGTGAGCATGTAGATATTTTGCGGTCATCCGTAGTGTCCACTCTCAAACTGGCCGGGAACTTCCATGCAGAAGTAATCTTCCGTCAATGCAAAAGCTTCTTTAAGGAAAGTGTTATTCACAAAACAAACTCCAGCCGCTAGGCGGAACCAACGCAAAAAGAAACCAAAATGACGCCCAGCTTCCTCAAAAGTCAGAGTAAGTACAGCGAGTCAGTCCACTTACATGAGAAACATCCAATGGTTTACTCACCCATTGATTCAATAAAAGACATTGCCTGATTGGGACATGTAAATACTTTGCGACCGTCCTTCGTTTCTATTCTCAGTTTGGCCAGGAACATCAATGCAAAAGTGATCTTAAGCTGATGCAAGAGTTTCTTGCAATCCCTGAACCGATCACGTTTCTCTCTTGTCGAACTCGCAAAGTCCGGGAACAAGAAAATATTATAAGCTTTCCTTTGCTCCTCACCTGGCACAACGCGAGATCTTTATCAGATTACCTCAGAAATTTGACCAGGATTGATCGGGGCCTGTATCCCTCAGCAGATCTCTGAGCAGGGACTCTGTGAGCTCGCTCGATTTCCAGCTTGTGGCCTGTTATGTCGAGCAGACTCGGGAAGAGCTCGTCTAGGAATTTCACCATATCTCTGCCCTCCTCGTGCTCAGGAACTCCAACAATTCTGATGTTATTCCTGCGGCTTCTATTCTCAAGATCTTCAAGCTTTTCAAGAATATGTTCCAGATCAACTTTGGTCGCAGGCGGATTAGCGGATAATTCCCTCTCCGAAGACTCCAAATAATCGATTTGTTTCTCAGCATCTGACACTCTTGTAACTAACTCAGAGAATTTTACTTCCATCGCCATAATCAATTGACGTATTACAGCGAGATCCTCCAAGTCAGCAAGAACCTTCGTCATCATCACCGATATGTTGGACAACTGACTCCTCTCCCGCCGCGCCATCCAAATCGAGTCCCTGGTCTGTAGGCCTGTTGGGGCTTTCATCCTGAACACGTAAGTGTCTTTTAATGTCTCCAGAGCCTGATGAGTTTGACTTCTTTGCCATGTTTTACCTCAAAGAGCAAATGTGTAACTGGGTGTATCAAATTTCACCAGATTATAACATGAGAATAATTAAAAATTTAGCAAAATGCGCAGAGCTCGTCGTTCACACACCTGCTTCTTGCATGGCGTCATGTGACGACATTATACCACAAATGCTGTTGACTGAGCTTAACTTGTACCGAACATGGAATATTCTTTCAAACACTGTCAGGGGAAAATCATGGTCAAAGTTTCTAGATGTTTTGTATATCTAGTAACTGTGTGCATTCATTATCTTAATTATTTTTTAAGCATCAATGTTTATTGACAACAGTCTCAAAATGGTTTTCAGTAGTACATTAAAGGGACAGTTCACCCAAAAATGAAAATTCTCTCTCATCATTTTCTCACCCTCATTCCATCCCAGATGTGTATGACTTTCTTTCTTCAGCAGAACACAAACAAAACATTTTAGAAGAATGTCTCAGCTCTGTAGGTCCATACAATGCAAGTGAACAGTGACCAAAACTTTGAAGCTCCAAAAAGCACATAAAGGTAGCATAAAAGTAATTCAGTGGTTTAATCCATGTCTTCTGAAGATCTAATCGTTTTTGGGTTAGAACAGACCAAACTTTTCATTTTTCACTGTACATCTTGCCATTAAAGTCTCTAGGCACAATCATGATTTCAAGCTCGAATACACTTCCTAGTGCTTGATGCATGCACAGAGCACTAGATGGCACTATAGGAAGTGTAATCGAGCTTGAAATCATGATCGCCAAGGAGACTGCTGTCAAGATTTATAGACCACGTTTACATGCACTTAAGAAAACAGTTTATTCCAGGATTTTTGCAGAAAGTAGCATTCTGAAACATCATGTAAACAAGAATGCAGATTTCCTTACGCCATTTAAGGGATTAAGAGAATGCGGTTTAACACACCTAGGTTTCTCCCAAAGAATGCAGCTTTTGTGGCCATGTAAACATGTAAGTGCCATTCTAACAGATTTTTGAGCGTGAACAGAAAGGATAACAATCATCATAGGATGGAGCCCAACCACATGTCAACAAAGCAGAAAGAATTCAAAATTTCTGGGAGTACAGTGGGAAAAGCACATACACTATTAACTATACCCATTTATACACACCAAAAATATCAAAGGTCTCTCACGTTCACGTATATGCATTCGTACATTGTGGGAATCATGGAGATTTACTTAAGAGGGAAACCCCACTATTGCAGCGCAATTGCACTGTAGGTTGCGATAGAAAGTTACAAACACAGCAACAACTGTGGAATATCTGGAAATAAATCGAAACAACGGGAATAAAATAGCAAAGTCTTTCTCGGATGACATGTATGTTATTTACACAAGCGTTGCGGGGAAATAACGTTGCTGTGGAGAAAGCTGCTTACTGACCAAGCCGCATGTATATGGGAGTAAAGAGGAAGCTGCTTATACAGTGCATGTAAACCAGAACACTCACAATACGTCGCTTTCTGTTGTCATGTAAATGTAGTCATAGTGAAAAAGGAGTTATATTTTGGTCTTTTCTCACCCAAAACCGATTCGATCACTTCAGAAGACATGGATTAAACAATTGGAGTTTTATGGATTACTTTTATGCTGCCTTTATGTGCTTGTTCAAGCCCCAGCTCTGCCAAGATGACACTGTTGGGCCCTTGAGCAAGGCCCATGACCCTATCTGCTCCAGGGGTGCCGTATCATGACTGACCCTGCGCTCTGACCCCAGCTTAGCTGGGATATGTGGAAAAAAGAATTTCACTGTATATGTTCAAAATGTAAAATGTGTGACAAAAAATAAAGGCTTCAATAAAGGCTTCTTTTTGGAGCTTCAACGTTTTGGTACCCATTCACTTGCACTGTATGGACCTACAGAGCTGAGATATTCTTTTAAAAATCTTTGTTTGTGTTCAGCAGAAGAAAGTAAGTCATACACATCTGGGATGGTATGAGGATGAGTAAATGATGAGAGAATTTTCATTTTTGGGTGAACTATCCCTTTAATTAGTGGTTCAACGATATTCGTTTTTCAATAGCCGATATAGCAATGCCTAAATATACAAAATAATTTAATGACAGCAAATGGGATGCACACAAAATAATGAAAACTTTTTTTTATTTTAAACAATATTTACTTAAAATTGAAAACACAATGGTAAGTATCCATTGACAAGATTTTTCTGTAGATTTTGGGACCAACATTGGCCGATGCTAATGATCTCAAAATGGCTAAATATTATTATATTATATAAAATTAATCATCCTGACAATGTACCAGTCTATAAATAATATGAATGCTGTGTTGATGCAGTAATGTTGTAACTGTATTGTTTGTTCAGAGAGACAATGATTGCGATCACAGCGTGTGGCTGGCGCTGGGCAATGGGATCAGAGTGGACACATGGACTGAGTTCATGCAGCGAATTGGGAACGTGCGGATTTGCGAGTTATACAGAGCGACCGAGGGAAACATAGTGTTCGTCAATTATCTTGGAAAAGTTGGTTAAATTCTGTCATTATTTACTCACCCTCCTGTTTTTGTTTTTTTTAAACCCTCATTATTTTCTTCTGTGAAACACGAGAGGAGAAGTTTCGCAGAATGTTCATGCCAATTTTTTCCATACAAGGAGAGTTTATAGTGACCATGTGTGTAAAAAACAAAAAAGAAAACACCATAAAACTACCAAAAGTATCATGTTTGGTTAAACTGTTCTTTTAACTGGTTTAGATGTATAGTGCTGGTCAGTTACTAGCACAATCTAATTAAGCTGGTTATTTTTGCAGGCAGTCCAGTCATGATGGGTGAACAGCCAAGCTGGTCAATATGTTTATTACACGGCAACTTACTAAATAAATAATTAGATGAACATGAAATATTGATTTGAGTTGAAATTACATTATTACGTGAGAAGAAAGAGACCATGGAGTGTCCAGAAACAGCTGAATTCCACCTCTGTTTATGTCAGAGATCTGTCAGGTGTTTATAATGCGAAAATTAGCCTGAATGCTCATTTTCTTGCTTCTTGCAAAACTACATGCCAATATAAATAACTAATTAACAAATAAATAAATAAATTGACATGAAATTAAGTTGATTTAAGAGATTATTTTATTAGCTTACTTGTAAGATACAAGAAGTGGGAAGATGACTCACAATACCCGATTGGCTGGTGAAATATCACTTTTTCTCTGGATTTGCAGTCATTATTTGGAAACATCAGCCCGTTGAATGGTTTGATAGACTAATCAAATTAGAGTAATATAGTTTTAACAGGTAATTTAGCTGGTTTAGAATCTTTTAGCTTCTTCTAGGTTACTGATGTTAAAATTAGCTAGCGTTAGCTCGTTGTAACAAACATATTCTCCATTTCCTGCTGTTGAGAAAGGGTGTATGAGATGAAATTACATTATATTGGGGTTATGGTTAGCCTCCCAATAAATCATAATGAGTTTAATGAAGCTATTAATGAGATGTTACATAATTAGCATATCATGCTAATAAAATAGAGTTGAGCTGGACATGATAGACAGTAACTTACTGATCTTACTGATCCAGATGTTAAAAATGATGATTCGTGAGGGGCAGTAAACCACAAAGTTGATATGGGGTGTGTGTTTAAGGAGAAACTGGGCTGCTGGTGGTAAAGATCAGTAATATAGGTCCATTTAGCGGCTATGCTAAAAACCCTCATCAGACAGAGAAAAATAAACTAAGAACGTGTTTCATACAGAAGAGATTTACTTAAACACTGGAGATCTCATTCTAGTCGACCACAAAAGATTCTTGTACTTTCAGGAGACATGTTCCTGTGAGACACGTTCTGTTTAAATGACTGTGTGTGTCATTAGTAGTTATTAAAGCACCTACATTCACTCATGTGTTTCTGCTGAATCAGGTGGAAAGGAGAAAATGTGGCAACAAAGGAAGTGTCTGAAATGTTGATCATGTTGGATTTCATTGAGAAGCAAACATCTACAGAGTTAAATGACCAGGTCACTGCATTTATAAGGAAAAGAGTTGTTTATCCTGACACAGCACACTTCACATTCAGTGACTGTCACAGTCAGATTAGTGAAGACCAATATGTTCCATCAGTTTGCTGGTATTCTGATGAAGATGCTTTCTCTTAGGTCACAAGGGACGGATCGGAATGGTGGCTCTGAAACTCAAAGACGTGTTAGAATTTGATGTATTCGGCTGGTTCAGGAGGGATTTAACCCAAACACCATCCGGGATAAACTTTTTTTTCCTGTATGACTCTGAACAGTCATTTGTTCCCTTGACAGAAGAGATTTTTATTTTGATCAGTAAAGGACAATTGAGACTGTGACACAAAAATTAAAACTCAAAACATTTATTCAGCTGAAAATTAAACTGTAAAAGACACAGAAATGCTTATTAATGATCTAAATATACATAATACACTTAATAAATCATGGATCCATCTATACTTCCAGTCAACAGTTTTGACACTCCTACTTATTCTTTATTGTTACTATTTTCTACATTTTAGAATAACATTAAGTCATTAAACTATGAAATAATGGATTTTTGGCAATTATGTAGTGACCAAAAATGTTAAACAAAACTAGCTTCTCTCAAGCAACTGTATGAGGTGCATCCTGGGATGCATTGTAAACAGTATTGAAGGACACTTGCTAGCACCTGCTTTTCCTTCATGATCAATTCTAAATCATCCATTTAAAAAAAAAAAAAAGTAAACAAATATTGAATTTAAATGTTAGTATTTTAAAGAAATTAATACAAGGGCACAATTTATTTTTATCTGCAAAATTTCAATCATTTAAGCATGAGCCTTTTACATAAAATGGTTTGTAGTAGAGGTAGACCGATATATTGGTTTTACCGATTAATCTGTGCCGATAGTTGCTTTTTGGAAAAACTATATGCCGATAGTTTACGATAGTTTTATTATATTATTCCTAATTTTTTTGTAATCCTCAACAATAAACCTCATCTGGTGAATTTATATATATACATATATATATATATATATATATATATATATATATATATATATATATATATATACACACACACATACACACACAACTTCATCTGGTGAATATGTAAGCTATAAAAAAATGTAATTTGTTAAATACTTGCATATGGAGCATTGTAACGGGCAAAGTCTCTATAATTTTTAAAATAAAATGCCCCAGTGTATTTGAGGCTTGTTTTTAGTTAAAAGTCCCCCGTTATATACCAAATCTTAATTTTTCTGGTTATTATTGGAATTTTGGTTGCACAATAAATAGTTTTTGGGATTTTATTCATTTTGGAATCTTGTACCTCCAATGTCTGTGCTCGTCTTAGTAAGGAAAGACTAAGAAATCTTTGATTATTCTGTAAATAAATAAAATAAAAAAACTATCGGTCGATTAATCGGTTATCTGCTTTTAACACCACCTTAGTTATCGGTATCAGCAAAATCCCCTATCAGTCAACCTCTAGTTTATAGGATCATGGGGAACATAAATGCAATAAAGTGTGTCCAAACTTTTAACTGTGAGTGTGTATTTTTATATATCAATAACAATACAAATGTATTGAAAGATGATGATTCTGAGGGAATATAAGGATATTTCATAAAAGGAGAGACTGTTTGGGTTTTCATGTGTGTTGATTGTCACTTTTTGGCAGGAAAATAAACTCATGACATCTGAACAATCGAGCGACATGTACTGGCAGCACAACAGTAGGTGTGATTGACATTGATGTCAGTGGATCAGTGGTGTGATGTTCACTGAACTGCCAGTATTAAGATATTTCTGCTTGTATCCAGATGCTCTTAAGTCCTGAGGAAGTTTTGTCTTAAGGGACATACAGTAACTCTGTTCCAAAACCTAGTGAGCTGCCTACCTAGACATCATTTTAAAGCATCACAGAAGTGCTCCAGTTGTGAAGCCTGTCCTAGAAGGCGGGCAACAAAATTATGCCACCTCCTAAGATATCTTCTTTTGACCAAATTCTGAGAGGTTGCAAAGAGCTCAGTGAAAAAACTGATGCCAGACGGGGCGAGAAACATTTTATTATAAATATTTTTTTTCAATATAAAAAATATTGATCAAAAATGTAATGCTCATTAGAGTAGCTGTCTGCGCTGGTATAGCACCAGATTCACTAAATGAATTATCAGGCAATGGTGCACAATTTGCACAAAGCAGTTCTGATCTCGCAGGCTCTTTAACATGTAGAAAGTGTGCTTGACTACACTGCGTATCTGGATATATGTCAGGTTATAACACTCTTCAACAATATTTGACTGTTATTTGATGAATTACTACTGCCAAAATTAATAGAAAATGTACACAAACATCTCTTTTAAATAAAATTCAGTTTACCGCCTGCTTTCCTTGGGCAGTAATAGCGCAACGTTTATTGTTTGAGTTTTGTAAATGAAGCACAATCTCTAACAAGCCTAATTTACATAGAAAGGAGGCGTGTTTCCACGGAAAGAAATGACAATATCTAAATATTAAAGGCGCAGCACTTTTTCAGTGCTGATTGCGCCTGCTTAAAAAGATTGCAGGTGGTCGTGAATAAGATGCATGTTTTTGCACTGAAATACAACGGGCTAAAATGCAGCAAATGTTTAGTGAATTTGCTCCTATGGGACATGACTCTCGTATGTTTCACACAAGTAGCGATATTTGTGTGGCACATGGAGTTGCTACCTATCAAGAGTTTTCCAAATCAGTTACTTATGATGTTCCTTTTCAGTTAGGATGCTGCCTTAGAAGGCAGTAGACAAGGCAGCTCACTAGCATTTAGAGCATAGCAAGTGTGTGTTATTTAGTGTGCAGAAGGTTGGTCTCTGCTAAAGGAAAGCAGTTAAAGCAACTTGCCCGGCTGGTGACCCAGCCTTTCTTAAAGGGGTAGTACAGCTGCTGCATGCCACAGTGCGCCCAGACCTGCGACAGACTCGGAACACTGTGAAATTTTAGTAGACGCCTCTGCGTTCTCTGCTGCGACTGCATCGGCTGCTCTGGAATCTGCGTCAGAGAGCCTGAGGGCGGAGCCTCCTTCAGAGAGTGGGCGTGGTCAGGCCTGGTGGGCGGAAGCTCGGCGCTGCAGCTCAGTGAGCGAATGGCACGTCTCTGCCCCTGACGCACCAAACGCTCATCTATCATTGGCTCCAGCCGCATTTTGCTGAGCTCTGATTGGATGGTCAGCGGTACTTCCTCCGGTTCCTGCGCATTCTCCTCGGAGCTGTCAGCATCAGACAGCATGCTGGGCTCACGTGTGAGGGAGCGTGCATGCAGCACGTCTCTGGCGGCCTGTTGGATGAGGCTCCAATCCCGCTGTATGTCCTGCGCGCTGGTAAACTGTGATGTCACAGTGAAGCGGATGATCAGTTTGTTTCCGATGGCAGCGGGAATCAGAAACATCTGACCTGATTTAGTCAGTTTTCGCAATAGCTCCTGCGTTGCTCCATTACCTGCCTGAGAAAAAAAGGCGTTTATGGGCTTTTATCATCTTTATCTTAAGGAAAGATTCAAAGGCCGTTTACACGACAACAGTTTCAACTAAAAACGGAAAACTTTTTGGCTGTTCGTTTACACAACAATGGCGTTTTGGGGCCTGAAAACGCAAACTTTTGAAAACAGGTTTCAAAATGCAATTGAAAACGATGCCGTTATTGTCTCCATGTAAACATACAAAAACACGAATTTGTGAAAACGATGACGTCATGCGCACGCGTATTACGTGTTCAGTCTATAGGCATGCGTGCGAGTACTTCAAAACAACGCGCGAGACATTCAAAACTACAATGGCGAACTACAGGACTGTGTTTGTGCTGCTCAAGATTTTGAGTTTATTGACGCTTATCCAGCAAAGTAATTGTAGTAATAAAGCAACCTCATCGTCCGTCCAGACAAAATTGCTCGATGCTTTCACCATCTTCATTGTTTGTATTCACCGCTCTATGGAAGAATACTGATGTGCGCAGGCGCGTAGTATTTCTTTACCAAGTGACATCGCCAACTACTGTCCTGGCATGCATAATACAATGTTTTTAGTCATTTTCGTGGATCCGTGTGAACGGGGATCGTTTTGACAATGTTGTCGTCTTTACGCGAAACTTTTCAAAAGCGCAAAGGAAAAACTTTTCCGTTTTTAGTACATCGTTGTTGTGTAAACGTACCTCAGTTCACTTCAGATTCTGTAACCATTATATTTGTGTTTGATATTTGAAGTGACATAATTGTTGTTCATGATGGGTTATCCAGTGGCGGGCTTAGGCATGGGTGACATGGGCCTGGACAGACCCCCCCTCACAAATTTTGTTGGCGGGGTGGGGGTCTGAAGGGGGGGTTCGCCCAGGATGCCATACAAGCTAGAACCCCCACTGGGTTTATCAAAATGTTTTCTGTTGTTTTATACAGTTTTCAGTGTGTAATTTATACACAATTTATGTGGTTGTTTAGCAGGGATTATTAATGCAGTTTGAAAGGTTTTTCTCACTCGTAAGCAAAACACGACCAAACCAAGATGTCGCTGTGCTGGAATCTGGAAATTTAAATCACCCCTGACCAGAGACTCAAAGAGCTTCGCCATCTCCACACCCTAATATCACAGGAAATACATAATAACATCACTGGAATACATCATCATCATCACACATAGGAAAAATTAGCAAACTAAAGTGCTATATTAGCGCTGAATGTTAGCTTTGTGCCACGCACAGGTCTTATTTATGAAACATGAAAGTTAATGTCGAAGTGGCTTATATCGGCTTACACTGACACCCAGTGGCCTGTATGCTACATCATTCAAACACTGTATTTTTCAGTTTCATAGTGAATTTCTTCCATTGTAGAAATTCACTATGCACAGTAAACCAGGATTAATTCAATCCATGAATGAAAGTGTCCAATATCAGGGCAGTTACTGAGATTAAGCAAGTAGTATTCAGCTGGTCATGTGATTCTAACATGGCTAAACATTACTGAGTGCACCTTTAATGCAATAATTTATGTAAGAATGATTTTACTCAACTATTTACTCAGAATTTCATTTCAAAATGAGGCAAATATTTATAATTACATCCAAGTGGGGCCTGGGTAGCTCAGCGAGTATTGACGCTGACTACCACCCCTGGAGTAGCAAGTTCGAATCTATGGTGTGCTGAGTGACTCCAGCCAGGTCTCCAAAGCAACCAAATTGGCCTGGTTGCTAGGGAGGGTAGAGTCACATGGGGTAACTTCCTCGTGGTCGCGATTAGTGGTTCTCGCTCTCAATGGGGTGCATGGTAAGTTGTGCATGGATCGTGGAGAGTAGCATGAGCCTCCACATGCTGTAAGTCTCTGCGGTGTCATGCACAACGAGCCACATGATAAGATGCACAGATTGACTGTCTCAGAAGCAGAGGCAACTGAGACTTGTCCTCCACCACACGGATTGAGGTGAGTGACCGTGCCACCATGAGGACCTACTAAGTAGTGGGAATTGGGCATTCCAAATTGGGAGAAAAAGGGGATAAAAAAAAAGAAAAGAAAATAATAATAATTACATCCAAGTGTTTAAGGTGATTTTTCCTTACTGGGGGATTTGAAAACTTAAATAATTGTAAATCTACTTTATGCCGTGTTTGTGCGTGTGTGTAATTAAGTGTCTTACGTGTCGTATATGAGCCTGCAGGTTCTTCAGGCCGAATGAGCGCATGACAAACCACAACTTCATCGAGCGAAAGCGACGACTCAGAGAAATCTGCCAGTGCTGCAAATATTATTAATTAACATCACTGAAACAAACATAATGCATTACAATGAGTAAAATGCATGTGCTTGTACCATGAAGTCAGTGGTGTCTGAGTTATCATGTCGCAGGTAAAGTGGGTCGACAGTGAATGTCTGCTGCAATTTCATTTTATTCTTCACCCTGAAGATCAAACAGAGACACACCACTCACATTCACTGCAGCCCAATCAAATCACATGACCTTCAGCTTGAAATTCATCTACACACTCAGTAATACACCCATTTATACCCTAAATATCTGAATTCTGTAATTTCATTCAGAACTGAATAAAAGTCCTTCAGTATCTCTCACCAGAATGCCGTACAGTCAAAATGAACCATCATCCACTTTGACGGGTTAAAGACAAATGAATCGGCAAACTCGATTCCATTCAGGAAATACCGCAGCTCCGGACACAGAAGGGCGGAGCCAGCATACGCTGCATCAACGTGCAGCCAGAGACCCTCCCGGGCACCTGAAAACACACAATCAGAAATGGTCAGTATTAAGTCTTGTTTGTGTATCTTTCATTGAGTGTTAACGTTATTGATCACATCACACTTACACACTGGACCGAGTTCATCGAGTCGATCAAATGAACACACACCTGTAGAGCCGAGTGTTGCACACAACTGCAGAACACACACACACACTGCTGTTATCTTCAGTCACACATCAATACACTATTAAACAGCTCATTAGAAACAGTTTAATGATATTTGCACTGGTTGAGAGACAGATACAGAGAGAGAGTTTTACCATCACAGGTATGAATCCTCTCTTGCGGTCCTCGTCGATGGCTCGCAGCAGAGTTTCTCCACGCAGTGAAAATACTTCATCTGTCTCCAAAAATCTGATCTTCACCAGCGCGATCAGACCTGCCTTCTCCACTGATGAATGTGCCTGCAAAATAAAAATACAGAAAAATGTCTTATACAAACCAGACCACATCATACGCAACATGTCATAAAATATAATTGTCTCTCAGGAATACTTGATTGTGATTGGTCAATGGTAGCCTTCTGTGGTCAAATGTTTGTATAATTGACGATTGTCCCAACTGAGTTCCTACATAGCTGTGTTGGTTTCATCAGGTCTGTTGAATCACTCCACACTTTCTTTATTCTCACATAATAAAATTATTTACACTCGAATTAATTTCATGTCAATTTTTTTATTTATTTGCCAAGTAGTTGTGTAACTTGGTTTGTATTATTGTAGTTAACAGTTAAAAAGTGAAAAGAACACGTAAAGGATGGTGATTCTGTACCTGATCAGAGGCGTACACGATGAGTCTAGAGTTCAACACAGATTCGTCTGTGTCGGCGTGAGTGAATTCACTTTTCATCTGCAGAATTCTGTCTTTTCTCGCTGCGAGAAGAGCAACCAATGTACACTCACTGACTGTACTCTACAACAACACACAAACATACATCCACATTAAACACTACGCAAATTTATATTACATAGCAATTTACAGTTTACACATGCTTTGAATACTCTCTTTCTGTGGGTTTTCCCATCTAACACTGGACAGTTAGCAATCTTAGGTGTGGGTAAATGTGTTGTGTAATGTGTACTTACCTGCAGTATTCCTCCTCCGTTGCTCTGTGGATGATGGTGTAAATAATGATCTGGTAACCCGAGAGCTTTACACAACCAGTCCAACACACACATCTCCAGTTCTGTGCATGCTGGACTCGAGGCCTGAGGAACACACACACACTCAAACTTGTTTTTATATCATTGTGGGACTCTCCACAGACTTCCATGCATTTTATGGATTTAATACAGATTTAATGATAATTTCTATCCCCTAACCGTAACCCTACCCCTAAACCTAACCCTCACAGAAACCTTTTTGCATTTTTACTTTTTCAAAAAAACATCGTTTAGTATGTTTAATAAGCCATTTCCCTCGTGGGGACCGCTGGCTGGTCCCCACAATGTAGGTGATCTCAGGTTTTACTATCCTTGTGGGGACATTTAGTCCCCACAATGTAGCATAAAAATGTACACACACACACTATTCAACACAACACATCAGACTGCCAGAGAGAGAAAGTGTGTGTGTGTGTGTGTGTGTGTGTGTGTGTGTGTGTGTGTGTGTTTGTAATACCCATGTGAAGCCGAGGCAGTTTATGGCATCTGCAAGCATGTCACCCAGCAGAGATGGCCATGAGGTGAGCGCAGGGAAATATGCATGCATGTGTGGACTCTGCCAATGCACCACCTGCAACACACACACACACACACACACACACACACACACACACACACACACAGGTGTTACCTTATGCTCACATTTACCACAAAATACAGGCAGACAGAAGATTTTGATCTTCTTGATTTTTCCTTAATATGAACAGCATTGATGACTTGCTAACAATAAAATACAGAAGTTTAACTGAAGAGTGAGATGACATCAGTTTTGTGATATGAACATAATAAAATCCATATAAGAGCTTTGAAATGAATGTGAAATAAATAATAATAACTTCTTCAAAGAATAAATTCTTAGAAAACTTGACATCAGACCGACAGACCGGTATTCATACAGACAAACAGATAGGTATTCAAACAGACAGGTATTCAGACAGATAAGTATACTGACAGACAAACAGACTTGTTTTTAAACAAACAGGTATTCAGACAGACAGACTGGTATTCAGAATGATAGGTACACAGACAGACAAATGGACATGTATTCAGACAGACAGGTATTCAGACAGGTAGGTAGGATAGACAGATAGGTATTCAGACAGACAGGTTTTTAGACAGGTATCAAGACAGACAAGTATTAAGATAGACAGACAGACCCCAGGCATGATGATGTTCTCCACGTCCTGCAGGATGGCGCTCCAGTCCTCTGGCTCATAGGGGGCGCTGTTGGGCAATAGAGGACGCATGTAACCCGGCTGCACGTCTGGAACTACGGGCCGATCACGGATCTCAGTGAGATACTTCTGTATAAAATCGACCATCTCCTTCCCTACACACGCAAAATAAAGAGGAACATCAAGACCAGGGACTAAAAATGAAATGTTTTTCATTTTGGTTCGTTCTGAGAAAAACAGTATTTTGTCGTTCCGGTTCAGAAGTTCCGCAGCCTCCTTTCCAAATGGTAACCGGTTAGAACAAACTAAAAGAACGGTTAATAACGTTCTTTTAAATATGGCAGTACTCTGTGCTAAAATGTGGGGGAAATATCAATTGCAGTGTTGCCAGATCTCGCAAGAGAAACAAGCCCAAAATAAGCCACTTGCCTCACCAAAAATAAGCTAAAATAAGCAATTTTATTCCCCCCGTGTGGTGGATTTATCGGCATAGAAATCATAACAAACAGTTAATTAACAGTTATGTATCATTTTATTTACAGATCTGCTTCTGAGTCAAAACCCCGCAGCATCAAATCTGTATTAATGCATCATATCTAACAATAAGATAGTGAAGACTTCGAAATAACTGAGAAATGTACTTTTTACCTCCAATCATGTTTTCCTTGTATCTGGATTAGCTGTGCATGTATATGTAGTAATTATATTTAGTTGTTAAAAAGGTCTTCATTCACAGAATGCTTCATCCACAACAGACAATTAGGCAGAGTGTGATGCAGCAGTTTCTTCAGGATCAAAGCACATTTCATTTTTTTTGGGCAACATGAAGTATTGTAGTTCCAAATATTAACTGTGATAAACTCTTTGGCCTTTAGTTTCATTAAAAAATTATCGTAACAAAATTAACTGGTTATAACCGGTTTACTCCAGAACAATTGAAAATCACTTTGTTCCGGTTTTCAGTTAAAAATTCCATTCGTTTTTGTTTTCCTTCCTTGAACCATTTTCAGTCCCTGATCAAGACATCACCACACACACCATTATCTTAGGGATTATCTTATAAAGAGTTATAAGACCATTTGGGGTCTCCAAATGTTTAATCAAAATTTGAATATTAAGAACAGAAAATAAGATTTTTTTTTAATGATTGCGATGACATCTCAACATTGTCCATTGTCTGTCCCCCCGCCCCCATACACCGATGTTTTAGAGTCGGTGTACGTGGACCCCCAAGAGTTCTGACTCAATTCGAACACTGACAACAACACAACACAGATAATCTGTTTTCTTTCTGACAGACTTACAAACACAGAAAGCATTTTACTACAAATCACACTGCTAATAATAGAGTACTGCAAATAAAATGATATGAAATAAAGGTTATAATACATATAACATATGAGGAACAAGGAATGTCAAAAACCGAATCGATTAACACAAAATCAAAGTAAAAAACAACAACAATAAAATCAATTTAATAAAAGACCAACTAAAAGCAACTTTAAAGCAATAAAATAATATACTTTACATTTGTGATGTCACAAATATGTTCTGAGTGATTCACGTGTCATTTATCTACAGAGCTTTAAAAACAAAAGTTATTTGAACTAAATCAGTTTTTCCTGTAAATATATAGTCATGTCAGTCGGTGTCCTGCAGTGAGACATGCTATTCAACTAAAACTATTTGTCTAATTCTTGTATAATCATAAGACCGTAGGACTTTGTGAGTGAAAAACTAGAAAAGAAATGGTGACCAGTTACTTACAGCACCTAAAATATACACTTTCTGAGATGAGAATGTGAGTGTGTTGCAGTTACCTCTCTGCGTGTACTCCTCCGCCTGCATCGTCTTTGTCTCACTGCAGTTCTGAGCTTTGAAGGGACGATCAGTGCATTTGTGTGTGCTGGTTTCTCTACAGAGGGTTTTTATAGATGATATTCACTGAGTGCTGCCCACTGACGCAAAAAAAGCCCCTGAACACTCAAGTCATTTTAATATGATCTATGTTCTGCAGAACCTTTTGTTTGCTTTTGACTGGTGCAAATACTGAATTCTGGATTGTTTGAGGAATGTAAACAGACCATGAGAGCAGAATCATGAATTTCTCTATACTCAACCTATTACAATGTGAAAAATAAAGCATGAGAAAAAAATCACCTGGATTCAAATGAACAATTGACTAAAGATATTTCCCAACATTTTTTATTATTAATATCTACAGAGGATTAAGAAAATAAAGACCCTGGCAATGCTGGAATTCTTTTATCACAGCTTAATGATGAATGTAAAACTCTTTTCTGTGCATTCAAACACTCAATTCAGAGTTTTAGATGATAACAGTATTTTAGCATAATAGTTTTGCATGTAAAATCAGACTGCTAGATGTTATGAATTTATGTTTAAAAAAGTACATTTCTGCAGTGAGAATGTGCGTTCATCCTTAATGAAACAAATCCCAAAAATTTGGTCTTAAAAATAAGAATGTTTATGACAGAAATCCAGAAAACTGCAAAATTCATCACAAATCATGATTATCAGAAAACTATAAACAAGCAAACGGCAGACATTATACATCATATCAACTAGAATAATGGGCTGTAAAATCCATTATCAATGATGAAAACCATATCCCATCTTTCTGCAGAAACTGAAACTGTCTGAACAAATTACACTAAACTGTTTTTTTGGGGGGGATACATATAATATATCAAATGTATTATATATACATAATAATGCATTAAATTGTGCATAAAATAAATCATTTAAAATCATTGATTTCCCCGATTCATCTGCAGGTCAGTCAGATTTCCTGTGTGTTTGTATTTTTTTTCCACTTAACTGAGAAGCCATCGGGGGATTGAGTAACGGGATATGGGCGGCAATCAAATCTGTCGCCCACATGAGCACCACAGCTCGACATGTCTGGAGCACACAAGCTAATCGCTGGTGTGAACAGAGGCAAACAAAAGTGATTAATGCTCATGTAATGTAATACTTTTCAGTCTTGTAAAGTAACATTCAATTCACTCAACAAAAAAAAAAAAGATTTTTGCAGGTTGTACAGTTTACTTAATTAAAATGAACTAAAGCAACACAATTCTTGAACATTTGTTCACAACATGATTTCACTGTACTCTAAACCATTGCATCTTTGAAGGGTCCTCAGTAATACAGCTTTAACGTGTGTGTGTGTGTGTGTGTGTGTGTGATGATTTGTGTTTCACACTGTTTTCTTTGCGTTCTGTCGTGTGATGGCCTCTAGTTTCTGTCTGTAAGCTTCTGCTTCCTGCTCTTTCTTCAGGAACTGCTGTCTGTATCTCTGAGCTTCACGATTCGCCTCCTCCAGCTGCTTCAGAAGAGACACTTTTTCCTGTTAGACACACACAGGTTGTATTTTAATTTTATATACAGTAGTTCCATAAATAAGAAGTTAACATCAGATAATTGACATTTTACAGGGTTTCTGCAGGTTTTATGAAGCTAAATTTAAGACTTTAAGACCTTTTTAAGACCAACTAAAGAAAATTTAAGTAATCAATGTGTGTGTGTGTGTGTGTGTCAAAACTGCATTTTGTTTTTATTTAGTACTGCTCCGAAGAAGCTATTTGACATAACACATCCTCACATATATTCCACACAACAAAATAGTAACTGAATTTACACACATGATCCTTTTAATAAGTTTACATTCCCTTGGTTTCTAATATGGTGTGTTGCTTTCTCGATGATCAATGACTGTTTGTGTAATAATTGTTCATGAATCCCTGATTTGTCCTGAGCATTGAAGATGTCCACTTTTCTTAAGAAAAAACCCAACTACAGTAAAATTATTTGGTTTCTCAGCATCTTCTGCACATTTGAGTTCTTCCCAACAGTGGCTATATATGTGGTCCAGATTTTGACAATTGAGGGACTAATACACAAATACTACAAAAGGTGCAAACAATTACTGATGCTCAAGATGGCAGCATAAGAAGTACCAAGGGGTGCAAACTTTTTAAGACCTTTTTAAGACCCGCAGAAACCCTGTTTTACACACAGTATTGCCAGATATTTTGTTTATTCTTGCTTTGCCACTGAAAACAGTTCCAAATGAAGCCAAAGCATTGGACAAAGACCAGCAATGCATATAATCAAATTGTGATACAAATTATGAAATTTTAGTGGAGCAGATCAGAAACTTAAGTGCTGCAACCTAATTTCTTTTAATAATAAATCAACCTCTTGATTATTATTTTTTTTAATTAATTTGATAAAAAAAAGCCACATTTTAATTCCTGCAATTTATCTAAGACATATTATTCTACCATTTGCCAAACTAATAAATGATGAAATTTCACAAGTTCACTGGTTCATATAGTCCTGTAGTGCATTAAGGTAAACGGATTTGGCGTGCTGTCCATAACAGAGGGGCTCAAGCACAGGACTGGGCTTGAGCCCCCTCTGAACTAACTGACTAAAGTGGTGGTGGCATAGTGGGCTAAAGCACAGAACCACCATTGTGTCCTTGAGCAAGGCACTTAACTCCAGGTTGCTCCAGGGGGATTATCCCTGTAATAAGTAAGTCGCTTTGGATAAAAGCATCTGCCAAATGCATAAATGTAAATGCAAGAATGAGAAAGACAATTTTGAATAATAAATGGTAAAGGCATTATGAAATATAAAGGTGCAGATGGGGAGGTGAAGGGATGCTGGAAGAATCATCACTGGTGTGAGGGAGGAATCCACTTATACATATCCTTGGGATATGATTGGCAGGCCTAGATGAACAAGCTACTCCTGAACTGACATTTGGAACTTCATTTGTTGTCAACTGTTTTCATTATTGATTTATTTGAATTAATTTTTATAGCCGTAGAAACATTACATTGTTGTGTGGAGGTTTGTTCACATGTTGCAGTACCTGCATGTCCTGCAGTGAGATGTTTTGGTGGACCTGCATGTCTTGTATTTCTGTCATTTCACTGTCGTCTTCTTCCTTCACACGTGGCCGTTTAATGGATGGCTCCTCACTGATCACCGTTTCCTCAGCAACCTCTGTGTCTGACACCGTTAATACTACAGGAAGACAAATGTGCTCAGCAAGAACTGCACTGCATCTAAATTCACACTATTCCTTTATAAACACTGAGCAAGATTAGAATTAGTGCATCGCAAATCACAGTGCGTTGAAAATAGTACACCTGGTTGGCATGCTATTTTGGATTTTTCAATTATGCATCAGTTCGTGCTTTTTCGGTTAATATTGCCCACAACCCCTTGTGCAACTGAAGAGTGGCGTTTGTGGTAGTTATTTTTTTTATTTTCAGTCGATGTTAAACGTTAAGGAATTTTAAATTAACGCCTTTAGCATGATGTTATTACTTGCATGCAAACGCAAACAGTATGCAACTGTGCAATCAAGTGTTGATTTTACGACATAGTGGTGGTGTGTCCTACTACTCGCACATTTAACCAAAAGTGGGTACTTTTCCATCACCAGCGATGTTACACTTTTAGTGCGAGTATGTGAATTAGAACGCAGCTCTTTAAACTTACCCTGCTGCCCATCAGGCATGGTGACTATTATGGGCTGGCTGATACCTGTGCCAGTCTGCAGGTTGCCCAGTTGAATACCATCTGTTACAATGGTGATGACCTGCTGACCTCCAGAGCTCACAACCTGCTGAATGGCTCCGTCGACCGTATCCGCCGTTATAACTTCCTCTGCTGCCACGACTAAATAAAAGAAAGAACATGAGATTAACATCTGGCAAACATTATATACTGAAATCACATCTCTGTAGACATTAATGCAACTTCAACTCAAATAAGAAAATGTCCAAATTTATCAATGAAAAGAATGATCTCAATCAGTATTTTTGTCTTATTCTTTCTGGTAAAAATATCTAAACTGCTAAAACAAGATAATTTGTTGGTCTTGCTGTCAGAGATCAAACTAAATTAGTAAGGTTTAGGCTTAAAACAAGAAAAAACTATTTGAAAACGGGGTAGTAAAAATAAAGGTCTTTTTGCTTTGAATTATGTTTATTTTTCTTTACCCAATTGGCAAATTAATTTGTTTTGTTTAAACCTTTGATAACAAGACATTACCGTGAGTCATTTTGCATCCAAAGTAAATTTATACAATTTAATGATTTTTTTAGATCTGTTTACTGGAAAACAAGAGAAAAACTGTACATATTCTACACAAGAATGAAATTTTCCACAGTGCGGCAGTTACATCAGGCTCATTTCATTGTAATAAAGTGATGGTGGATGCAGGTGATGCAAAGCTTTGATGATCTGAGATGCTCTGAGCAAATAATCACATGCCAATTTTTGTTCATCATGCGGAGGGCAAACACACAATCATGTCAAGTGTGCACCTGCACAAAGACCCCTTTCACTGAGGTTTTAACTGAACTTATTCATACACACAGCCGCCGTTCCAGACGTTCAGTCCTTATGTTTTTGTTATTGTGTCACCTGTAGATTTGCTGCTGTTTCCAGGTGAGACGAGTCCAGCGAGGTTCACGACTCCTCCCGGGCCGATGATGAACTGTGGTGTAGTTGTGTGAATAGTCAGTGTATCTGGACTCTCTGGGTTTGTGTTGATCTGATTCTGCATTGCTACCTGAACATATCAGTCACGCACAATACACAATAAACCAAAAAATATTCATAAAAACATAGTATGAGACTTCCACACACGGTAAGGTTTAGGTTAGGGGCTCTTTATATCTTTTCTCTCCTGCCCCTTTTTAGAGCCGGCCTGCAGCTATATCCTTCTCGACTTTCCAGGCCATGACCAATCAGTATGACCACATGGTTCTATGCACTGCCAAATACTCCAATGGTCAAGCATAAGAATAAAAACATGAACAGATACAGTAGGTGTTAACACACCTTTGGTGAACGGCCCCTAATAATGTGAGGTTAAATTAGACATCAATGTGATATCAGAAGACTTCATCTGTAAAGCTGTCTGTGAAGGTTTTCTTTTATTTGGGTCATCACAGAATGTCAGGTAGAATTCATTAAGTGGAATTATAATGAAAGTATTCTACCTGACATCCATAAACATGTTTGTCTGCTGAAGATACCTGCAGGATTTCAGCGAGCTCATGACAGCTGTTGTCGAGGGCGATGTCCAGCGCATTTTTGCAGAATTTACTCTGCGCATGGACATCAGCTCCAAACTGCAGAAGAAGTTCCAGCACGTCTCGGTGGCTGTGCTGTACAGCCCAGTGCAACGCTGTCATCTTCAGCATGTCTTTAGCGTTCACGTCAGCGCCGTGCTGAATCAAACAGACATGAATACAGTCATTGTTACCACAGCGCATGATGAAAGCCGCACTTAAAGCAGCAAATTACAGGCAAATGCATCAAAGATCACATCAGCCTCATAATGCACTCTAGCTGCTTAACTCTCGCATCGTCCACATGATGTCACCTTCAGCAGGAGCTCCACTATGAGTGTGTGACCCTCAGACGCGGCCATGTGCAGAGGCGTCCGGTCCACTTTGGTGCGGGCATCGCGGCTCACCCCGGCACGCAGCAGAACCTCTGTGGTCGAGTAATGTCCAAACTGAGCAGACAGATGCAGCGGAGACGTGCCCAGCTAACATGAGTGACAAAGAGACGCTTTAACACAGAACAATACAACTAGATTTGCATTTGCTGTAGAAAATAACAGTGTTTGCATGGCAGCAGTAGAATAGTGTTTAAGTTTTAGTTTTGCTTTAGGTTAGGATGGGTGCCATTGTCATGAACAAACCATAACTAGAACATTTGATGAATATCATTTGAAGTTTTCATCATTTATTTTAAATCTACAGTCTCACCCAGTCGGTAGTGAATGGAGCTCCATTGGCCATCAGTATCCGAACCTCATCGTCCTGACCAGCACGAGCTGCTTCTAGAAGCTTCTTTCCCAAATCCACCAGAGACATCTACAACATCACACTCCAGTTATCCACCACATTCATGTGTAATATCATAACAACAGTATCAGCACAAACATACAAACACAAGCTCTTGAATGTGTGAAATATTCACTGAGTAGATGACCATATTTCAATCCAAAATCCATCTGATGCCGTTACTCAATAAAGCTTCTTCACCCTCCACAAAGTGTTTATCCAAACTGTGCACACTTAGTCTTTAATCACTGTAAAAATGAATACTTGAGGCATTATTTAGGGTTCCTCAGCTGCTACACCAGTAGACCCAGGAGATTCTCCAGGCATGCTTTCAGTTCTCCTTTCAGAGAAACTTACTCTTAGTTCCTGCAAGACCTCTAAAGATTTCTTAAGAACTGTTAGCAGTTCCTTTAGAAACCCCATTATAAGATAAAGGCTCTTGAAACATATTTTGAAGTTCCTTGAGTACATAAATAGAATATTTGAGGTTCCTTTAACCCTTAAATGCATGGTCGTTTCGCCAAAAACTCTTACATACTTGGTCTTTAGAGACCTGGCACGTATATCTATCACAAATGGATCTACAAAATGCCCCAATAAAGTCACATTTTCAAAAAATGTAAAACTAAACAAATTATATATATATATATACACACACACACACACTGGTGGTCAAAAATTTGGAATAATGTACAGATTTTTTTCTTATGGAAAGAAATTGGTACTTTTATCCACCAAATAAAAGTACCAATTCTTAAACTACTTCAAAGAGTTCTCATCAAAAAATCCTCCACGTGCAGCAATGACAGCTTTGCAGATCCTTGGCATTCTAGCTGTCATTTTGTCCAGAAACTCAGGTGACATTTCACCCCACGCTTCCTGTAGCACTTGCCATAGATGTGGCTGTCTGGTCGGGCACTTCTCACGCACCCTACAGTCTAGCTGATCCCACAAAAGCTCAACTGGGTTAAGATCCATAACACTCTTTTCCAATTATCTGTTGTCCAATGTGTGTTTCTTTGCCCACTCTAACCTTTTATTTTGTTTTTCTATTTCAAAAGTGGCTTTTTCTTTGCAATTCTTCCCATAAGGCCTGCACCCCTGAGTCTTCTCTTTACTGTTGTACATGAAACTGGTGTTGAGCGGGTAGAATTCAATGAAGCTGTCAGCTGAGGACATGTGAGGTGTCTATTTCTCAAACTAGAGACTCTGATGTGCTTATCCTCTTATTTGGTTGTACATCTGTGCTGCCACATCTCTTTCTGTCCTTGTTAGAGCCCTTTTATAGAATTGATTTTAAAACTGCTGTCTATGTGTACGAAGCTTTATCTGATGTCGCACCGAAGTACATCAGTGACCTTTTGATTACTCTCCCCAAAGAGCACTTAGATCATGTAATCAACTTCCCTTATCTGTCCCTCGTTGTCGCTGCAAAACTAGGTGTGGTCGAGCCTTCTCCACTGCAGCTCCCAAACTTTGGAACAGCCTGCTCCTTCACTAGCTAGTTTTAAATCTGTTCTTAAATCTTATCTGTATTCTCTATCTTTTGATAATTCTTAGCTTAAGTGTTTTATGGTTTAGTTACACAGACTGTTTTCTGTGCTGTATATTTTGTATGCCGCATGTTGTTTATTAATGTTGTCACTTGCGTATTTGCTCCTGTTTTTGTTTTTTTTAAGATATGTTTTATATTTTACTGTACAGCAACTCTGTTGCTTTTAAATGTGCTATAGAAATAAATCTTGACTTGACTTTGTCTTTGAAGACTGTAGTGTACACTTTTGTATGAAATCTTCAGTTTTTTGGCAATTTCAAGCATTGTATAGCCTTCATTCTTCAAAACAATGATTGACTGACGAGTTTCTAGAGAAAGCTGTTTATTTTTTGCCATTTTTGACCTAATATTGACCTTAAGACATGCCAGTCTATTGCATACTGTGACAACTCAAAAACAAACACAAAGACAATGTTAAGCTTCATTTAACGAATCAAATAGCTTTCAGCTGTGTTTGATATAATGGCAAGTGATTTTCCAGTCCTAAATTAGCACTTTATCATGATTACTCAAGGATAAGGTGTTGAAGTGATGGCTGCTGGAAATGGGGCCTGTCTAGATTTGATCAAAAATGACTTTTTTCAAATAGTGATGGAGCTGTTTTTTTTACATCAGTAATGTTCTGACTATTCTTTGTGATCAGTTGAATGCCACTTTGGTGAATTAAATTACCAATTTCCTCCTGAAACAGCTAAATCTTTACATTATTCCAATGTAATACCACCAGTGTGTATATATATATATATATATACACACATGTATATATATTATTTTTTTCATATATCAAAGACATGATACAACAGGATTCATTACTTCCACACTGAAACATTATAAGACTTAACTGGCTGTCAAACAAACACTGAGCTACACATAACACATAAACTACACATATGTATTTTCTCAGGCACTTTTTGAGTCTAATAGATGCACAATTTACATAATTTCAGTAAAATGACAATCGCCAAATCATACTGTTCATGTGTTGTGCTTGCTATATATTTTGAGGAAATGTTACAGATTTGTGCTAAATCCTATATTGGACCAGTGAGGACATCAATTTAGTTTTTATTAAAACAATAGCAGCTGTAGTTACTAAAGGTGTATAAGAAGCTTGATTCAGCCTCAAAAGAAATCCCATATTTTATTTTGAAGAAACCATATATTAACTGATCTAACCACAGTAATAAGGACTCATGGATGATTTTACCAACAGATACTGTTGTCTTAACACAAATACCACAATGATGGCAGTGATTAATAAAGATGATTTTAAATGTTAAATTGCATCTTAGTAATTGTAATAATGCCTCGTTAATTTTTTAGATTGTATTTGTTAAATCTGAGACAGATTCACAATCCCATCACACATAAACACACGCGTCTGAAATATCTCATACTATCTGCTTTCTCAACTATACTTTTTAAAACGCATACACTGGTTAATATTTATATAATCTTGTTTAAATGTGAACGTGAGGTTAATCTCATAATTATGTCGGTAAATGTGAAGCGCGGCCCGTTAAACTCGATCAACAGGAAATCACTCGTGTTCCGGAGGAAGAGGAAATATTAATACCCGTAAACTCATCAACTTCCACATCCGGCGACGCGATCATGCCGAATTTTGTGCTCCTTACCGTCCGAGCAAAGCAGAAGCTGCAGGACCGAAACCGCCCGAACCCGACCAGAAAACAAAGATGAAAATAATACAGCAGCGGGCACGAGCAAAAGCGCGCGCCTGTCTCTCTGTGTATGAACGCGCTCGATCAGAGACTGCAGACTAGTATAGTAAACAAATACAATATCAACACAGTATTCACCCTCTGCAGCAGCGAATGCTCCGGCTCCCTAGTAATATTATATTATTATTTTTTATTTGGTATTCAATTATGGTTTCTTCATTTAAAACAAAATAGAACTTCAAGCAGAATGAAGGCAGCGCGCATGCGTGCGGTGTCGTACAAATCAGCTGATTAAAGTGCGCATTTCAGATCTCAACAGCATATTTCATTTAGCCACGAATCATAAAAACTCGAATCTCCCCAGTAATGTTTAAGTTCATTAGACTCAGATCTGAGCGTCACAATAATACTCCAGTTTACAAAAACAGTGAAAATGTCACATAATGTGTATAGGCCTGATGGGATGATTAAGAGTTTAAGCACACAAAAACGATGAACACCATACATATGTTTGTATGAATATCTGTGATGAACACTCATTTCAAACGTTTAATGTGTTGAAGTTGTGTTTTGCGTACTGTGTTTAAATAAAGCTTCCGTGATTTGAATCCGTTGACTTCCGGGTTTGATCGAGCAGTTTTCAGTGTGTTTATCATTACTCTGATTAAACTTCATTTTACCGCCCTCATCTGTACTTTACTGTTATCTCCAGTGTCTGTTCAGAGCGGATTTTATTTCAGCTGTGTGTTTGGGGTGAGTTTAGACGGTTAACTGCGCTAATGCGAAGGAGATATACAAACACAGACCATTTACTCTATTGTTATGAATGTGGTTATCATTGCCATCCGTCCGATTATTCTGTTTTGCGTCTGATCTTTACTGTCTTGGTCTGAATCTTCTGTTATGAGTCTGATCTTTACTGTCTTGGTCTGAATCTTCTGTTATGGGTCTGATCTTTACTGTCATTGGTCTGATTCTTCTGTTATGGGTCTGATCTTTACTGTCTTGGTCTGAATCTTCTGTTATGGGTCTGATCTTTACTGTCATTAGTCTGAATCTTCTGTTATGGGTCTGATCTTAACTGTCATTAGTCTGATTCTTCTGTTATGGGTCTGATCTTTACTGTCATTAGTCTGAATCTTCTGTTATGAGTCTGATCTTTACTGTCATTAGTCTGAATCTTCTGTTATGGGTCTGATCTTTACTGTCATTGGTCTGAATCTTCTGTTATGAGTCTGATCTTTACTGTCATTAGTCTGAATCTTCTGTTATGAGTCTGATCTTTACTGTCATTGGTCTGAATCTTCTGTTATGGGTCTGATCTTTACTGTCATTAGTCTGAATCTTCTGTTATGGGTCTGATCTTATTGGTCTGAATCATCTGTTATGGGTCTGATCTTTACTGTCATTGGTCTGAATCTTCTGTTATGAGTCTGATCTTTACTGTCATTGGTCTGAATCTTCTGTTATGAGTCTGATCTTTACTGTCATTCGTCTGAATCTTCTGTTATGAGTCTGATCTTTACTGTCATTGGTCTGAATCTTCTGTTATGGGTCTGATCTTTACTGTCATTGGTCTGAATCTTCTGTTATGGGTCTGATCTTTACTGTCAGTCTGAATCTTCTGTTATGAGTCTGATCTTTACTGTCATTGGTCTGAATCTTCTGTTATGAGTCTGATCTTTACTGTCATTGGTCTGAATCTTCTGTTATGGGTCTGATCTTTACTGTCATTAGTCTGAATCTTCTGTTATGGGTCTGATCTTTACTGTCATTGGTCTGAATCATCTGTTATGGGTCTGATCTTTACTGTCATTGGTCTGAATCTTCTGTTATGGGTCTGATCTTTACTGTCATTGGTCTGAATCTTCTGTTATGGGTCTGATCTTTACTGTCATTAGTCTGAATCTTCTGTTATGGGTCTGATCTTTACTGTCATTGGTCTGAATCTTCTGTTATGAGTCTGATCTTTACTGTCATTGGTCTGAATCTTCTGTTATGGGTCTGATCTTTACTGTCATTAGTCTGAATCTTCTGTTATGAGTCTGATCTTTACTGTCATTGGTCTTATTCTGTTATGGGTCTGATCTTTACTGTCTCAGTTTTAATCTTCTCTTATGGGTCTGATCTTTACTGTTATTGGTCTGATTCTTCTGTAATGGGTCTGATCTTTACTGTCATTGGTCTGATTCTTCTGTTATGGGTCTGATCTTTACTGTCATTGGTCTGATTCTTCTGTTATGGGTCTGATCTTTACTGTCTCAGTTTTAATCTTCTCTTATGGGTCTGATCTTTACTGTTATTGGTCTGATTCTTCTGTTATGGGTCTGATCTTTACTGTCATTAGTCTGAATCTTCTGTTATGGGTCTGATCTTTACTGTCATTGGTCTGAATCTTCTGTTATGGGTCTGATCTTTACTGTCATTGGTCTGAATCTTCTGTTATGGGTCTGATCTTTACTGTCATTGGTCTGAATCTTCTGTTATGGGTCTGATCTTTACTGTCATTGGTCTGAATCTTCTGTTATGGGTCTGATCTTTACTGTCATTGGTCTGAATCTTCTGTTATGGGTCTGATCTTTACTGTCATTGGTCTGAATCTTCTGTTATGGGTCTGATCTTTACTGTCATTGGTCTGAATCTTCTGTTATGAGTCTGATCTTTACTGTCATTGGTCTGAATCTTCTGTTATGAGTCTGATCTTTACTGTCATTAGTCTGAATCTTCTGTTATGGGTCTGATATTTACTGTCATTAGTCTGAATCTTCTGTTATGGGTCTGATCTTTACTGTCTTGGTCTGAATCATCTGTTATGAGTCTGATCTTTACTGTCATTGGTCTTATTCTGTTATGGGTCTGATCTTTACTGTCTCAGTTTTAATCTTCTCTTATGGGTCTGATCTTTACTGTCATTGGTCTGATTTTTCTGTAATGGGTCTGATCTTTACTGTCATTGGTCTTATTCTGTTATGGGTCTGATCTTTACTGTCTCAGTTTGAATCTTCTGTTATGGGTCTGATCTTTACTGTCATCAATCATATTATTCTGTCATCAGTCTGATTCTTTTGTTATGGGACTGGTCTTTACTCTCATTAGTCTGATTTTTCTGTAATTGGTCTGATCTTTATTTTCATCAGTCTGAATCTTCTGTAATGGGTCTTATCTTTACTGTCATCAATAATATTATTTTGTCATCAGTCTGATTCTTCTGTTATGGGTCAGGTCTTTACTGTCTCAGTCTGATTCTTCTGTAATGGGTCTTATCTTTACTGTCATCAATCATAATATTCTATCATTGGCCTGATTCTTCTGTAGTGGGTCTGATCTTTACTGTCATCAATAATATTTTGTCATCAGTCTGATTCTTCTGTTATGGGTCTGATCTTTACTATCATAGGTCTGAATCTTCTGTTATGGGTCTGATCTTTACTATCATAGGTCTGAATAATGCATCATGGCTCTAGCTATTCTATTCTGTCATGGGTCTGATAATTCTGTAATAGGCCTAATTCTTCTGTTATGGGTCTGATCTTTACTGTCATGGATCTGATAAATCTGTCATAGCTCTGGTTATTCTGTCATCATTCAGCTATTTCTTCCATGGGTTTAATTATTTTGTTATTAGTCTGATTATTCAGTATTAGGTCTGATTCTTCTGTTGGGGTTGGATCTTTATGTCATAGGTCTGATTAATCTGTTATAGCTCTGCAAATTCTGTCATGGGTCTAATTATTCTGTTATAAGTCTGATTATTCTGTCATTGGTCTGACTCTTCAGTTATGGGCATGCCCAGATGGAATCTGCATGTGCAGAACTGTAATTCCCCAACCCTTGCATATTTGTTTGTACATTTTTTGTTGTTGTTGATCATTTCATGATGCTTTCAGCTACCATTAAGACTATAGTACCCTCAACTTCTTCTAATACATTTTACTATGTTTAAATCCCTTCCACCAAATTCCACAGATTTTCCCTCATAATCGGGGCAGAAAATGCAAGTCTGTGGATTCCGTCTGGGCCTGGTTATTGGTGTGATCTTATCTGTCATCAGTCTGATTTATTCTGTTATAGGTTTAAACTCAATCTGTTGAGGGCCTGTGTATTATGTTAACAATATGACTATACAGTGAATCTGAATGTGAATGGTTTTGTAGGAATATGAGCTGAAATGCCGTCCGTGTCCACTCGAGTGAAGGATTTGTATCTGTCCACATCACTGGGGGATTTGAACAAGAAGGCAGAAGTCAAACCAGACAAAATCAGCACCAGAAAGTAAGACAAACACACATACACTCATATACTCACACGGCTGTAGAGGAAGACCGATGTTAGTGTTCAGTATGCGGAGGAATGTCACAGGGGTTCAAACAACAACTGCTGCCATTGTCACTGATGTTATAGTTAAATATTTGGCATTAATGTTTTTTTGATCATTAAATACAATGTCTTTAGCTGTTAGAATTTTTCTAGATTGTGGTAAAACTGTCACGTGTGTTTCAGCTATGTCCAGAGTGCGTGTAAGATCTTCAAGGCAGCTGAGGAGTGTCGTCTGGACCGCGATGAGGAGAAAGCTTACGTGCTGTACATGAAGTATCTGACTGTCTATGACTTCATCAAGAAAAGACCGGACTTCAAACAGCAGCAGGTACAGCTGGTAGTGCATTCTGGGAGTAGCATCTGTGACAGCTTTAAATGGAATGATTGAGACATAAAGGAAGAGATTCTTGCATTATCTGACTATTAATAGGGTCATGAAGTTCATGTCTATTTGTGTTTGTACTGATGTACTGATGGTGTCATCTCAAACCTTAAAGAAATCTGTGCTCAGATGTGAACATGTCAGTATCCTGAAAAGCAACATATTTGGTACAGTAAAGGGATCTGCATTTGCTCTGTTAGTAACTCCTCTCATTTTTATGTTTTCAGGAATTCTTCCTGTCTATGCTGGGACCAACTAGCTTTAAAAAAGCTATAGAGGAAGCAGAGAAACTTGCAGAGAGTCTAAAACTCCGGTCAGTATTATACACACACAAATACACACACTGTTCCTCCGCTATATGACAATCACTCTCACCTCCACTGGTTTCTATTTTTCTCTCAGGTATGAGGAAGTGGAAGTGCGGAAAAAGCTTGAAGAAAAAGATAGAAAAGAGGAAATGAGTCGAAGAGAAGAAAGGGCAGAGAAAGATGGACGTGCTTCACCTAGAGGACCATCAGAAAAGAAGGACAATAAGAAGGTGCTTCTGTTGATTCAGTAGTTGATCTAGCAGCTGGCACACAAACAGCTGAACGGGTCAATGTTCAAAGTTTCCAGGCCATTATTCAATGATGTTTTGAAATAGTTTGTTAATAATTCATATTGTTGTATCATGGCTGTAGAGTTAAAGTCTGTGTTCTGCTGCAGGTTAAAGACGAACCCAATAACAGTAAGAGCGGATGTGATAAAGGTACTGTGAGTTCATTTGGATTTTTCATGCTGCTCTTCATTTTGCTTTTATTTAACAACATCTCTCTCTCTCTCTCAGGCAGTATCAGTGCAGAGGGTTTATTTCATTTGATGAAGGACCCCAGTATCAGTGTGCTGGTGATGGATGCTCGGAGCAGACAGGACTTTGAGGAGTCGCAGATGTGTGTTCCGTCTCAGACGTGTATCAGTGTACCTGAGGAGGCCATCAGCCCAGGGTAACACCCGCACAGATGTGCATTACTGAAAAAAGGCACTTGTATAGATTATTTTGTTGTCAATATAAAAGTGAGCACTATTAATGTTATACTGATCTTAATGAGCTCTTTTTTTGTCCAAATTTGGTCAAGTTGTACAGTTTGTGCCAGTTGGTTGATTTTGCATACTTCTTGCCTGCAAGAAAGAATAGAGATGTCTGATTTGCAAACTAATCATTCTTTAGAAAACTGGCTCCTTTATTTCTATAGCCTGAATCCACTAATCTGAATCAAAATAATCGTTGGGAAGTCCAAATACATTTTTAATAAATATATTTTTTTAGACTGTTTCAGTTAATTGGGTCAGATCACCAACTGAAACCAGCATGTTTCAGATTGTTTTATTAAAATGTATATGTAGGTAAATATAGCTGTTTATTATTATGTTTTCTGAAATTGGTAAATATTGTTGTTTCTGATTGAAAAAAAACTCCCTTTGAAGTCATTTTAGAACAAATACTTAAATATTGAGAAATAAATGTTATATGAAAATTCTCTCTCATCATTTACTCCCCCTCATGCCATCCCAGATGTGTATGACTTTCTTTCTTCTGCTGAACACAAACAAAGATTTTTAGAAGAATATTTCAGCTCTGTAGATCCATATAATACAAGTGAATGGTGACTTTGAATCTTCAAAAAGCACATAAAAGCAGCATAAAAGTAATCCATAAGACTCCAGTGGTTAAAGCAATATAAGTGTGGGTGAGAAACAGATCAACATTTAAGTCTTTTTTTTTTTTTTCTATAAATCTCCACCTTTGACCAACCCTGACCAGTAGGTGGCAATATGCATGAAGAATGCGAATTGCCAAAAAACAAAGAAGAAGAATGTTAAAATGAAAGTGAAGATAATAAAAAACAACTTCAATTTTGATCTGTTTCTCACCCACACCTATCATATCACTTCTTAAGACATGGATTTAACCACTGGAGTCTTCTGGATTACTTTTATGCTGCATTATGCGATTTCTGAAGATTCAAAGTTTTGATCACCATTCACTTGCATTGTATGGACCTACAGAGCTGAAATGTCCTTCTAAAAATGTACATTTTCGTTCTGCAGAAGAAAGAAAGCCATACACATTTGGGATGGTATGAGGGTGAGCAAATGATGAGACAGTTTTCATTTTTTGGTGAACTATCCCTTTAACCTGACACAGGAAACCCACAGTACTCTTCTCACATTTGAATATTCAAATGAATATTCACATGTACTTCTCTAACTGAAATGCACTATGCTAATTATCAGGGTGACGGTGAACCAGATTGAGGGGAAGCTACCTGCAGCGTCACTTTGCGAGTGGAAGCGACGAGGGTTTGTGGATTATATTATTCTGTTGGACTGGTTCAGCAGCGTCTCTGATCTCAAACTGGGCACCACGTTACAGAGCCTGAAGGATGCTCTCTATAAAGTAACTTTCGGTCATTGTGTAATAATGACATAGACATAAAACACATGTTTGTGTGTTTTAACGGTGTGTGTGTTAATGTAATTGTGTTTTTGTGCAGTGGGACAGCAGTACTATCCTGCGCAGTGAGCCGTTGGTGCTAGAGGGAGGATATGATAACTGGCTGCTCTTTTACCCCATGTACACCAGCAATGCTAAAGTGAAACCACCCAGACAGCAGATGCCCAGCACACTGCCACAACGTGAGTATCACCAACAGAGTTTAGAGTGATATACGGAGTTGAGGTTAATTAGCAGATTAGCTCTTCATGGGTCGGGGTTAGGTTTAATGGAGTAGTTGGGCAAGATAGAGTTTAGGCTGTACATTTTGGGTGATATATGGAGTTATGAGTGTTATATTGAGTTTGGGGTATATAGGGTGATTGAGTATTGAGTGCAAAGGGTGGTTCGCTGTATCTCAGATTTGATCAATACACGTTGTTGTGTGATTTCAGTAAACTTTACATACCCTTCTCTGGAGGAGCCCAAACCTGTGATTGTGCATGAAGAGCCTGCAGCTCCAGTGCAGCTCAATGGAGAGTGCAAAACTTTGGACAAGGAACCCGCAACAGAATCCCCTGCAAACACACAAACACACACACCACTGCCACAGCCTGCTCCCCCCACAAGCACAGACACTGTAACACTGCCCTCCGCCTCGCCCAGACACACTCCACAGGTAGGTTTTAGCAACACTACACACACACACCTTACCACCTGAGAATTCACATAAATACTCGTTGAACACTTCAACCATCTCTGTACACAGATCGATCGCTCTAAGAAGCCACCAGTGAAGCTGTCGAGTGCAAAGGTCAGCGATAAGCCTGCAGCGAACGACATCCCTGTGGAACACAATGGACTAATGATGCCCGACCGCTCCATCAAACCCAACCTGGACCCATCCAAAGCTCTGAGCGAGGAGGAACGCAGGGAGATCCACGCCGAGACCCTCAGTCTGATGGAGAAGGCTCGTAAAGAACAGGAACAACGCAAGCGAGCTCAGGAGGAGATGAGAGAGAGAGAACAGCGAGCCAGAGAAGAGAAAGAACACAGAGAGACAGAGGAAAGACGACAGAGAGAAGAAGAGGAGAAACAGCAGGAGAGAAAGAGAATGGAGCGACAGACTGCAGAAGAGGAGGATCATGGAGAAATGGAGAGAGACGAGAAGAGCAGAAAAGTGCAAAAGGACATTGCACTGGACGCGCAGATGAAGAGCATGTCACTGGATTCACCTGTACCTTTCAGCACTGTGAGCGACAACAAGGTGAGTGTCATCATCATCATCATCATCATCACACTTCAGCAGCATCAGAATGGGACTGGGCTTTGATAAACTGGGGTAGACTGATATATTGAGTTTAGTCTGATATATTGAGGGTGATATGTTTAGGATGATATATTGAAATAAGGGTGCTATATTGAGTTTAGGTTGATGTATTGAGAGTGATATTATGTTTAGCATGAAAAATCAGCCTCGGCGATATATCAGTCGACCACTACTGATATATTGAAGGTGATATATTGTTTAGCATGATCTATTGAAATTAGGGTGCTATGTAGAGTTTAAGGTGTTAAGGCTGATATATTGAGGGTGATATGTTTAGGATGATAAATTGAAATTAGGGTGCTATATTGAGTTGAGGGTGATATATTAAGCTTAGGCTGATATATTGAAGGTGATATTATGTTTAGGATGATATATTGAAATTAGGGTGCTATATTGATTTTAGGCTGATACATGGAGTTTAGGGTTATATATTTAGTTTATGCTGATAGATTGAAATTATGTTGCTATATTGAGTTTAGGGTGATATTCTAGTTTGGGGTTTATTGTTTTCAGTATTGAGCGACAACAATGAATACTCTTCAACTGCATCAGGACGGGGCTGGGCTTTGATCAAGTGGGGTATTGTAGACCGATATATTGAGAGTGATATTATATTTAGGTTGGATAAGGTGATATTATATTTAGGATGATTATTATATTTAAGGTGATATATCGAAATTAGGCAGATATATTGAATTGAGGATGTATAGGGTCGGGTGATATTGAGTTAAGGATGATGTATTGAATTTAGGGTGATGTATTAAGGTTGTTTAGGGTGATATTTGTAGTTTAGGGGTCAATGGTGTTCAGTAATGTAAGTGACATGACGATGAGTGACATCATTACTTACTTTAGTAGCAACATTCAGGACCGGGCTTTGCTTTTGAGCAGAATGTGAAGTGTTTGTGTGTTGCAGAGGGAGCTTCTGACACGAGCACGCAGTGAGGAAATGGGCCGAACAGTACCTGGGTTACCCGATGGCTGGATGAAGGTAAGAGGAAACAGCAGCAGCAGCAGCAGCAGCAGCAGTAGTTTGTTGTGTCTTCAGTGTGTCGTTTCTCACTCCGGGCCGTTTGTTTGTGCAGTTTCTAGACACGGTGACGGGCACCTATAGATATTACCACTCGCCCACCAACCGCGTGCATCTCTACCCTCCAGAGGTCAACACGCCTCAAATCCCACCCAGCACGCCTCCCACACCCAAGGCCAAGCCGCCACAACCTGCAGAGACTGAGAAAGAGAAAGAACATGAGCGGGAGAGAGAGAGGGAGCAGTCCAAACTGAAACGATCATACTCGTCTCCTGATATCAGTCAGGAGCTCAATGCAGAAACAAGCAGGAAACCTGGAGCTGTACCTGCAATTAACAGAGAAAACAAGTACGTGCATATACATAAACACACACATATTCACTCTAATACACATTTGTTTACACACATACTAAACGAATGTGTGTTTGTTTGTGTCGCAGGCCTCTGACCGCAGCCACATATGCTAAGGTCGAGATCGCACGCCCGTCTGCAGCTAAGATCCGGAATTTAAATCCAGTGTTTGGGGGTCAGGGCCCGTTATTAACAGGCCTTCGTAACCTCGGCAACACCTGCTACATGAACTCCATCCTCCAGTGCCTGTGTAACACTGTTGCCATGGCAGAATATTTCACCAGGAATTACTACCAAGAGGACATTAATCGGTATTACAGTCCACCCCAGTAAACACACAACACTGTAAATAACGTGTCACTCTGATTGAATGATCAAATGTAGGCTGTTTGCGGTCTGAAGAGAAAGGAAAGGAACATGGTGTGTGTATATGTGTGTTTTTAGGGCAAATATTCTGGGTCATAAAGGTGAGGTGGCCGAGGAGTTCAGTGTCATTATGAAGGCGCTGTGGTTGGGACAGTACAAATGCATCAGCCCGCAGGATTTTAAAGGCACCGTCTGTAAAATCAACAACCGCTTTTCCAGCTATGAGCATCAAGATTCACAGGAACTGCTGTTGTTCCTCATGGATGGACTGCACGAAGATCTCAATAAGGTTTGTATCACACTAAAGGCCTTATCACACAACATTTTTGACATGAAAAACTTGAACAACAAATTTTTAAATGAGATACAGGTACACCCCCCAAAAAAAATTCAACACACTGTTGCTTTCAAAAAATACTTTATGTGCTAGCTGAATTCTTTTTATCAGACTATGAGTGTAATGCTTTCTAATGTAAAGCATTCAGCTGGAAACATCACATACTGTATGTGTAGAGACGAGAATTAAACAGTTTTTTTTAGAGCAACAGCGTACTGATGTTGTTTTGTGATTTTGCATTGATGTTCTAGTTGAGCACCTGAACTAACTGTTTTTTTTTTTTGGATGTTTTTGCTTCATATGATATGAGAATAAATAAAACAATGCCTTTCTGTGAACTCTTTCATGCTGTGTCTGAAATATAATAATTAGGGTTTTTTTTATATTTGGAGGCTGGGGGTCCTGGGTAGCTCAGTGAGTATTGACGCTGACTACCACCCCTGGAGTCGCAAGTTCGAATCCAGGGTGTGCTGAGTGACTCCAGCCAGGTCTCCTAAGCAACCAAATTGGCCCGGTTGCTAGGGAGGCTAGAGTGACATGGGGTAACCTCCTCGTGGTCACGATTAGTGGTTCTCGCTATCAATGGTGCGCGTGGTAAGTTGTGTGTGGATCGCGGAGAGTAGCATGAGCCTCCACATGCGGAGCCTCCGCGGTGTCATGCACAACGAGCCACGTGATAAGATGCACAGATTGACTGTCTCAGAAGCGGAGGCAACTGAGACTTGTCCGCCACCACCCGGATTGAGGTGAGTAACCGCGCCACCACGAGGACCTACTAACTAGTGGGAATTGGGCATTCCAAATTGGGAGAAAAAAGGGGATAAAAATATATATATTTGGTGGCTGGGTGGATTTCTTTTTAAATGCTTTGACATTGAACAAATCAGTCAGATATAACTTTTTCAGAGAATGCCAAAATATACCTTCGTGCTGTTTAGTCATATCGGCATTGGTACAAACAGATCTTAATATTCAGGTTACAGAAACTAGCTTTAAATTCCCCCTGAACTGCCTGGCAGATTTCTTTGGTCTGCTGACATATTTCCTTAAAAAATACCCAATAAACTTTCGTTTACATCGCAGACCGGCAAAGCCACACACACATTTATACCCCCTTTCCACCGTGCTGCTTCTCCTGCCAGTGCCAGTTATTTGGGGAACATTTGAGAAGCGATCTCAATACAGCGTTAGACTGCTTTTCCACTGACTTGAGAACCCAACAATAATCGAACAGACTACGTTATTTGAATCACAATACACTAAACAGAAAGTATAAAAAACAGTTGTGCTGTATACCCCAAGAGACCTCTGAAATGCCTTCGTTAAAAATAAGAATAAACTCCAGCCACTTTCTTTGCATCCAACTCCTGCGTTCCATTTAGAAGTGATCAACCCTATGCCCTATTCCCTTCGAAGACAATTACCCTCCACTTTTAGAGCTTCAGATGGCTAAAAGGTGATAACCCCCATTCACAGCTCACTTTTTAAATCATTCTTAGTGGAAATTCTGTGTGGAATGACCCTACAGCATGGATTGTGTTCCCTTTGAAGTACCCTGCGAAGGCACGATCTGCACTGGTTAGAACACAAAAAGATGCACTGATCAGATGTAGGGGGAGGGTGCGTTTTCAGCATCTTTGTGATGTCAAGAATTTTCTTGGGTCTTTTTAGCCAGAGGAGAGAGACTACAGATGTCAAATCTGCTGAAAGCTAATTTTGTGAACATTTATAAGTAAACTATCATACAGATGACCTTAAAGCTAATAGACACGGGCTTACAGTAACATTTATTTTGATTTTATGGGGCCTTTAAAGTTCTGACTCTTGAGAAGCATGAGAATTGCGACCACAGTAATAATGAATATTTTTCTCTCTCAGGCAAACAAACGCAGAGGTTATAAGGAAGAAGACATCGATCATCTGGACGATGTGAGCGCTGCAGAACTGGCCTGGTCTAAACACAAGCTACTGAATGAGTCCATCATCGTTGCTCTGTTTCAGGGCCAATTTAAATCCACGGTTCAGTGCATGAGCTGCCAACATAAGTCACGCACATTTGAGACCTTCATGTACCTCACGCTGGAGATGACGTCCAGCAGCAAGTGCTCTCTACAGGTCACACACACTCTCATGCTCACCCAATACACCCACAGGGTTAAGGTTAAAAGCCGCAACATACTCTATGCAAATACATGATGCAGATGCTTCTAGCTATACAAGCTTGATTTCGTGCATAGTTACGTTCCAAAATGTGTCAAACTGCAGTTAATAACACAATGCAGGTATGCATTGCATTCTCAACGTTGTCACAAGGGCCACTATAGCGGACATTAGGGATGGACATTTTTTTAAAATTGTAGTCGAGTACTCTAATCCACAAAAAAAATGAGTAATCGATTACTCGTAAATTAAAATGTACGTTAAAAATAACAAGTATGACACAAACAGTACGTGAAATTTATATTTAGTTTTATTCACAAATGTTACCAAGAACGTTTTCAAAATAAGGTAACTTCAACAAACTGTTTTTCTTTTAGGAAATAATAAAAAAAGAAGAATATGCATTAATAAACATTTGCATTCACCCTGAGTTTATAAACATAAACCAGTACTGAGGGCATTAGGATAATGCACATATATAAAACCTGAGTCTACACAAAGGCCATCACATTTTTATCATTTTACAAGTTCTTATTCAGAAAAAAACAGTTAAAGTTGTTTCCTCTGCTCGTGTAAAGAGGGCAGAGAAACACAAACACAAATACTGGTCTGATGAGCTTCTGAGTTTCTCGTACTGCTTCGCAGTTTCTTTCCACCATAAAAGCAGATCCCCGTCCTTTGGTTTGCATGCCTCCAACAAGGACCAAATATCAATAGAGTAGGTTTCAACAGGAGTCAAAATATCTTCTCTCAACACCTTGATGGCACACATTCACGCCACACCTCAGTGGACTCAATTGTAACTGCGAGATTTGGTGACAGAGTTAGAGGGAAAGCACAGTATTCAGCGCTGCTCACGGTAGGCAAATGCGCAAAGAAAAATCAATTTCTGATATTCAAGTAGTGTTTTTAATAGTCGACCAGCTGGTGCAGAATGAGCACTTGGCCTGAGATTGCTCATGACTGTTGTTTTGTTTGTTTGTACAGGATTGTTTAAAGCTGTTTTCGAAGGAGGAACGTTTGACGGACAGTAACCGGTTCTACTGCCGACACTGCAAAACACACCGAGACGCCATCAAGAAAATGCAGATCTGGAAAGTTCCGCCAATTTTGCTAGTGCACTTGAAACGGTATGTGAATTCTTCACTGTCTTAGTTCAGAGGTTTATTATCCCTGTATGTATGAACAGAAACATGAAATGTGTTGTTGGGTTTATAAGATTTAAATACGATGGCCGGTGGCGAGAAAAGCTCCAGACATTGGTTGATTTTCCGCTGGATAATCTGGACCTATCGCAGTATGTCATTGGGCCCAAACACAACCTGAAGAAATACAACCTGTACGCTGTGTCTGTGAGTACAACACATCGAACCCATGACCTTGGCTTTGCTAGTGTGAAGCTACAGAAACCATTTCAACATGCATAATTTTCAGACTGCTCTGTAATTGGTCTATGTTTTTCTCTCTCTAGAATCATTATGGCGGGATGGACGGCGGTCATTACACAGCATACTGTAAGAACCCGCTCAAACAGCGCTGGTACAAGTTTGATGATCACGAGGTGTCTGACATCTCCGCCTCCTCCGTCCGCACAGCAGCGGCCTACATCTTCTTTTACTCCTCCTTTTGAGGGAAACAAACCGGTCGTCACCATGGTGACCAGAAGTGATTGACGCACGTTTGAATTGCAACTGTGTGAGGACTCACAGAATCTTCTGTTGAGAGAACACTCTCTCTCTCTATCTCTCTCTCTCTCTCTCTCTCAGTGGCTGGTACCGCAGTGTCCGGTCTGTAGGACTGTAGCGAGGTGTGAACACAGACTCAGGTCTCACTCGCACTCAAGAGTGTCTTTCTGCTTCTTAAACTCATGGCTGGTCTGGTCATTAAGCAGGACCTGTATGCGATTATACGTCAATATATATACATATATATATATATATATACATACACACACACACACATGCTGTAATCCAAACAGCTCATCAGGCATGCACACATGTTTTATTTATTTATATAGTGACCAAATATTTCCTGCAAAAATGCAGTACGGGTCTCTGGCCAGGTGTTGCCGGATCCGAAGTAAACAAAAAGACTCTTGATAAGAAACAACTGAAATCCCATCATCACTACTAAGGGTTTGTTTCTGACATTCTCATAAAAACTTTTATCATATGACTTTACTCAGAAACCCACTTAATCACAGTCACAATAGAGCTGTTATGGTTGTAGTCCAAAAACCAGGAAGAGAATTAGCATTTTCAAGCCATAGATTTCCTCTGGGTTTTCCTATGGGGTTTAATTATGCCAGTTTGGGATTTATAAGTAAAATAAGGTCTGTGGTAAATATTACTTAAAAATACTTGGATGTTTTGTTCTACAAAATATATCGCATAATACATCAAACGATAATTTTGAAGCCACCGTGTTTTTTAATGTTGCTAGAGAGAACTACAATGGTTTTCCATTTCGTTTTCGCACATTTACTCACATGCTTGTGGAATTTGTAGTCCTTATCTAGCAACTCGTTAGCAACATAGATATTTTAAAAACACAGTGGCTTTAAAATAGACGTTTGAGGGATGATTGTTTGTAATTGTATGTTGTACATCAAAATAGGGCTGCACAATTAATCGAAAAACGAATCGCGATTACGATTACGGCTGCCACGATTATGTAATCGTGAAAACTGACGATTACAGCGTTCAATTTAAATCTGCTCCTGTTGCGTCAGTGGTTTCTGTTTACAACGTGTTTTTGCAGCGGTTGAGTACAACATGTCTGTTGAGTAATGAAACGGCAATGGCCAATCAGAGCCGCTTAAATGAGTCCTCCGTCCCATCAGTAATGACAACTGATCCTAATGCGCAAGTTTTAAACCGTCTGAATGCCCAGTTGCTGTATGTTCCACCTCTGTTCGCAGTGGCACACGAAAATTAATACTGAAGAAACATCACCTGACACTTGAAAAGAAGCTGTAGAACAAGAGCGAAAAGAACTTTGGAATTATTTTGGGTTCATTGCATATTGCACAGCTCACTTTGAACATAGATGTTAAATACACTGCAAATGAGCAACAAAACTAAAACACTCCTGTTCTAATCAAGGCATAGAAGCTGTGTAAATAACTGATTTATTATGCGGATTAAACAGCTTTGTTTTTAATGAGAGCGTTCGCGAGAGTGCAGAACACTGCAGAGCGTCACTGAGCTTGTGTGGAAATGCAGGTCTCAAACAGTGTAAACCTGCAGTGAGTGACAGCTTCAGTCATTGCAATGGGAGAGTTTGTCGCATTGCTCGATTTCTGTGTACAATTTATTAAAAATGCTATAACAGTTTTGTATTGTCATGTTAATAATAGGCCAATGTGAATTTGATTTGTACAAAATAGCAATAAAGTAATTCAGCTTAAATGTTCCAAGTTTGTTTTGGAGGTGTAGCCAACATAAAGAATATGGTATGAATAGCATATTTCAGGAATCACTGTCATTTTTATCACGTCTGCTGTAATAAGACCCATTTGTCACGCAGCTGGTATTGGTAGATTTAACATTTTCACGAATTGCACAAACTCCGATCGCAAATGACTGTTTTTAATTTCCAAAGTGCACCACTGAGGCCTAAAATGATCTAACAATGATCTTACATGAACAAGATCACCACTGAAGATCTAACGGGATCAATGGTCCCCTGTCTCGCCACCAAAGGGCTCACTGAACATAGGAACATGGTCAATTTAAATCGGCTGTTAATAAGTTTGAATATTGAATATGTCATATTATTTACTGTACGTGGACTAATAATTTAAGCAGTAATTTAGCAATAATTTAATTTATTCTATACCATAGATATCCATTTAAAATAATTTTTATTTGGCCTAACATTAACAAACATTATTACAATATTTAATGCTTAAAAGAAACTGGAGCGCAGCTCATATCCACCTTTGAAATCTGCTACTCTGAAGAACCGCATGTGACGTCACGGTAATTTAATATTTTAATCGACATTAATAATCGCGATTACAATATCAAGGGCAATAATCGACAATTATGCTTTTTGCTATAATCGTGCAGCCCTACATCAAAACATCCCAGTATCTTTAAGTAATTTATATCACAGACCTCATTTCACTCATAAATTGTAAAATCCCATTATAAAAACCCATTAAACTTCGGGGTTTGCCAACAAATTGAGGTCACAGCTGAACAGCTCTAATCACACATACTTAACTGCAGTTAAAATGTAATTATGTTAAGGAGTAAAGTACACCTGTGGGCCCTATCCTATAGTGTTCAGGGGTCTTTAGGGGAGCCAAAGGTGAATCTCATAAAGGAATTGTCCAGAAGTCCAGATCACATTTCACCCTTAAAGGGATAGTTCACCCAAAAATGAAAATTCTCTCAACATTTACTCACCCTCATACCATCCCAGATGTTTATGACTTTCTTTCTTCTGCTGAACACAAATTATGATTTTTAGAAGAATATTTCAGCTCTGTAGGTCCATACAATGAAAGTGAATGGTGACCAGAACTTTGAAGGACCAAAAAGAACATAAAGGCAACATAAAAATAATCCATACGACTCCAGTGGCTAAATCCATGTCTTCAGAAGTGATATGATAAGTGTGGGAGAGAAACAGATCAATATTTTAGTCCTTTTTTACTAGGTGGCGATATGTACAAAGAATGTGAATCGCCAAAAACAAAAGAAGAATGTGAAGAAGAAGAAGAATGTGAGAAAGTGGAGATTTATAGTAAAAAAAGGACTTAAATATTGATCTGTTTCTCACCCACACCTATCATATCGCTTCTGAAGATGTGGTTGCATTGTATGGACCTACACAGCTGAGATATTCTTCTAAAAATCTTCATTTGTGTTCAGTAGAAGAAAGAAAATCATACATATCTGGGATGACATGAGGGTGAGTAAATGATGAGAGAATTTTCATTTTTGAGCTATCAAAAATCAAAATGATTTTTTTATACATATTTTGTCTGTATTAAGAACACTTTACAAGTTTTTGCATTGTGCCATTTTCATAATTCATTACATTAACTGTGATGTATCCACACGTTATACTTTTTTTTTCTATTTTTTTTTTATTATATTACAGTAAAAAAATACTATGATTTAAATGAGCATTAAAGGCAGCGCAACAAGTGCTACCCTGATGTATAAATACATAACAATTGAAATCAATGTATTTTTTGCATTACGGTAGTAAGAATGTAATTCTTTTAAATTACGTTAACGAGATTTTTGGGAGACGGTGTGCTTCTTTGTCATGAAAATAATGTCACAATGCAAAAAAAATTAATGGTCCTAATAACAGCCTTTTTTCTATAACGAAAATATATAATTTACTCAAAACATAATTTCTCTTTTTTTTTATTTTTATTTTGGGGTGAAATATGAGTAGTTTTTGACAGCTTTTGTGAGATTCACCCAGGAAGTGGAGGTGTGCTTTACAGACTAATGACAACAACATTAGGCCTAACTCTCACTGGACTACTTTACAGTAAATAACATTCATTAAACTGAATACATTTCCAACTAAAGTCAGAGTTGATTAAATTCCCTAGAGTAGTATTAGTAGGTTAGAACACTTAATAAGGGCGTTTTTGATTATATACTCTAAAGGTAACTGTGACACAGAGCTGTCTTGCTCTCTCTCTCTTCCTCTCTCTCTACTAATATTACTCTGAATTAAAGCTGCTTTGTCGTCACTAAATTTGCAATTATAAAATAAAAATTCTGCCTTTATCAAACCAATCTTTTTTTCGACGTGGTCTTATTCCTATGCAAAACATTCTGGTTGTTCCATATTATACACTTGTTGGGGAATAGGTTATGTATAAAAATGATTTTACAGGCTTCTAAAGCTTATCTGGGGAAGTTTGCAAGTTTGATGGGGAGTTTGTTACATTTGAAGTCACAAGACAAATTAAATACACATTTTCCAAAAATGTACTATATAAAATCATAATGAATGATCGTCAGCCAGGCAGCTTTAATCCAATTTGTCTTGATAACTTTAATTAAGAGTATGAAACTTCCTCCCTGTAAATAGCCTTTTATCAATGTTTTTCTTTTAACACATTTCAGTTTAATTTTTCCCACAAAAATCTAAATATAGAGTCAATGGCTGCACAGGTCTTAGATTTAACATATAGGGACAAGGCAATGTATGCAATCCTGGAGATACCTTCATCTTTTTAAATAAGAACATGGCCATAAATTGTAACAATTCTTTGCAGCCAGCAATTAAACAATCTTTGTTTTGTTTTCAACAACAAGCTAAGCAGGGCTGGACTTGACTAGTACTTTGATGGGAGAGTGAATGTTTAAAACCATCACTGTCCAATATTTAAGTTAATATTTGTGGTCACAATAAAAATAACAGAGGTATAAAGGCTAAGTCACCTACCACCAGAAGACTTGTCTGATTCCAGAAGTCAAGCAGGGCAAGGCTTGGTTAGTAGCTACTTAGATGGGAGACTACCTTTGATTTCAGTGGACTTAATATAAAGAGCAGAATCAAACTTAAATAGAATCAAAAATAATTCTTGTAATCACCTACAGCCAAAAGCTCTCTCATGAGTGTAATATCTGATGAATGATCCTCAATCATTCATGTTGAGGAGGGATTCGGGCCAGTGTTTATATGTGTATCTCAATAACGTCTGCATTATACAAGGGTCTGTGCACCTGGAGTAACCTGATGTGCAGTGCCTTAAATAACAGCATAATGGTGACAGTTCATGGGTCAGTGGTGTTTGAACTAGGATGTAATGGTGCTTTGACCTATTTGATTAACCGATTAATCATTGACAATTTCTTTGACAGATGCTCTCAGTTCAAATATCAGTTTTACAGTAAGCAGCTATTTCAATTGATGGGTTTATCATGTAGGGCCTACGCCAGTACATTCAGTTCAATAACTGAGCTCATACTGGGTTAGTGAGGGGCACTCCCTGCAGAAAAGAATACAAAATAATTATAATTATGTAATAAATTAATAACCACTTGGTTGATCTAAACAAAATAGGTGTCATTTTAAAGCTTAGATTCTGGACTTTACAATGCATAGAGCTGATCCTACCAATTCTGTAATAATTGAGTTTTGTTCTCATAATTTTCAAATGTGTCATCACAACAATTATATTCAGAGTTGGTAAAAACATTAAAAAAAAAATGATTAGATAGCCATGTGTTATATATCGTTGGAAAGGTCTCAATTAGTAAAATGCAATGAGCAAATTAGTTTCACTCAGAGGCCAAAATGCAGTGGGTATTAGTGCATGAAATTCCCACTGACACACACAGTATATACCCCGATCACCCACAACATTAAAATCACCTGCCTAATATTGTGTAGGTCCCCCTCGTGCCGCCAAAACAGCACAAACCCGCATCTCAGAATAGCATTCTGAGCTGATATTCTTCTCACCACAGTGAGAATGCTATTCTGAGATGCGGGTTGGCACTGTTTTGGCAGCGTGAGGGGGACCTACAAAATATTAGGCAGGTGGTTTTAATGTTGTGGCTGATCGGTGTATAATAAACAGAAATGTCTTTTTGTCACATTTTTCCTTACTACTTCCTGAAACATTCATATAACATAGACAATAACTTACAGCAGACTATCCTGATTCAAACGAGCCCAAACACAACATGAGTAGATCTTGAGATATTCCTCAAAGAGTGTACATGGAAAGACGATGCACAAAAGAGCGCTCAACACACATTGTGTGTGTGCATGTCCGAGGACTTCTGTGTGTGCAAACACACATCCACATATGTGCTCATCTTAAGGATTGGGATGCTCCTGAACACTTAATATTTCTGTATTTTGTAGTCTAATCGCCGGTCACTTTAGACCAGGAACACCACAGGTGTAACAATGTGAAATAAAACCAATAAACTTTTATGGAAATTATCTAAAAAAAATTTTTTTTTGATGCCATGTGTGAACAAACACATGGAATTTAATTCAAAGTAGATGAAATAAACTACAGTTTTCAGAAGATTAATCGTCAGTTTTGACTGGAACTATAAGGGTTAAAGAAACCACCAGTAAAAGAGGAAAGCACATCAGATGATTTTCTCAGCATTTTATTAGTTTAAATGTACAGTAAAAAGTTTTTAGAGATCCATTCATATCCCCAGCATCAAATATTGTCCTGTTTCAACTGTTATAATAGTGCCAGATAAATGTATCTATAAGATACACTGGATTACATTTCTTACACAATACTCCAATGACAATAAAAGACAAGAGTACCACTGTAACATTATAAAGTTGAGTTATGATTGTGTGCATTTGCTTTCAGTGTTCGGCACAATGAAATCACACATACTGTGCTGTCATTTGCATTGCAATCTGCCCATCATCTACATGAGATTCAAACATGTATGAACTTTGAACCATAAATGCATTTTTTTGTACATAAAAACATTTAGTTGGCATTCAGCTCTGTACAAAATAGGATAATTTCATATGAGCAAGTGTTCTCTTCAAAAAGTGACAGACATCGCACTTAAAATTGCTTTTATTTTATACGAGGCAATGTTGTAGTTCAGAATAAATACTTTACTCTATACAGTGATATTGTACCAGTTATTAACCATTTTATATTTCCATATGGACATAAAACAATTTAAAAAATACTCTTTAAAAGGTAATAATTCCCATTATACTTGTACAGGATAAAATGTGACATTTTAAAACATTTCTGAATTGCATCAGTTCATTTGTTCATAGGTGAGGCTTCACCAGTGTAACGTCATATAAACCACACAGAGGTCCTCCACACACACACACACACACACACACACACACACAACTACTCAGGACAGTAATAACATTACTGTGTTTCCAGTAATGCAAGTCTTGTGAGTGTGTTCGTGTGTGTGTGTGTGTGTGCTCACAGCATTAAGCGCATGGAGGGTCGCTGTTCCTTACTGGTGCCCTCTGTAGGCGGCGAGTTGGACGGGCTCTGGGGCGGGTCGTGCTGCAGTGTTAGTTTATCTGGAGTGTAGTCATTTCGTTCCAGGTCTGAAAACAAAGGTGCACATTAAAAAGATCCTTTGAAACTTTGAGAGATGCAGGCTGAAAAATGTAAGAAAAAAATTAATCTCCAACTTTATTATGTTTACATTCATTATAAAACTCGCTCACCTGGAAGTTTGAGTTTTCGGCAGCAGGAGTTGCAGTGATGTTTGGCACGGAAATTTCGAATGGCGTCATCTCCCAGGTTCGCAGGCCCGAAGATCATATCGTAAGACCTACCACAGTCACCAAATATTCAAATGACAAAATATTCAAAAAGATTCTCATCTACAATTAACCGTTTTTTCTTCCTGGCTTCACAAGTTCTTGAGCTACAGTGCGTAACATTTTAAAACTTACCCTTTCTCCCCACTCTTAATGACCGATGGATCTGTCAAAATCTCACCGACACCTGTAGAGATGAAGGTCATATCATAATCAGGTAGCAACACATCAGAATGCAAAAAAAAAAAAAAAAAACAGTCATTACAGTCATTACAGTTCATGAAGTGTTTCTCTGGGTAAAATACAACTTTAAGGTGATGTGTGTAATTTGTGTGCCACTAGTGATCCCAACACAGTAACAAGCGTACATTGGCACACTTGCCTGCAACACTTCAATTGTATGTGCATTACGGTAAACACGTTTCCTGTTGGTTTTTACAAATTAATTACTGTCTGTGGTAAATGACATCATGCCACAGATGCTGACCATAAGGCTTAAGTTGAATTGAACCTGGAATATTCCTTTAAAGGGGTCATGACATTTGGCCACAATGGCCTTTTTTTATTTTAATGTTCCTTGAGGTTCACTTATAAATTTAGTAAAGTTTATTACACAAAATACAGTCATGTATTTGTAAAACATGATCATTTTCCACCCTCATTCATACCCTCTGTCAGAAACGCTTGGTTTTGGTGCTTTTTCTCCTTTAAGACTTGCCAGTAAACCCCCACTGTTCTGATTGGCTCTCTGCTCTTGACTGACCTGCTCTCTCTACTTGCCATCTCACTGCTCACTGCTACTGGGTGGGGCTACGGAAGTGATTAAAGGTAAAGTGGGCATTGATGTGTTGTTGTGGAGGCGGTCAGATGCAAATGTCTACCACAGTGTGACATCACGAGGAGGAAGTAGAAAACGAGACGTTTTGGCAGCTTGGTTTCAACAAATGCTCTCTTTTATTTATTTATTTTTTTTTCCACCCAATTTGGAATGCCCAATTCCCAATGTGCTTTTAAGTCCTCATGGTCACGTAGTGATTCGCCTCAATCCGGGTGGCGGAGGATCAATCCCAGTTGCCTCCGCGTCTGAGACCGTCAACCCACGCATCTTATCATGTGGCTTGTTGAGCGCGTTGCCACGGAGACATAGCGCGTGTGAAGGCTTCACGCCATCCACCGCGGCATCCGCTCTCAACGCGCCCCACCAAGAACGAACCACATTATAGCGACCACGAGGAGGTTACCCCATGTGACTCTACACTCCCTAGCAGCCGGGCCAATTTGGTTGCTTAGGAGACCTGGCTGGAGCCACTCAGCACGCCCTGGGATTCGAACTAGCGAACTCCAGGGGTGGTAGCCAGCGTCTTTTACCACTGAACTACCCAGGGTCCCCCCAACAAATGCTGTTTTTGCAGTGAGGAGGAAGTTTTGAGTTCTGAAACTTACAGTATGTTTTTATAGTATAATGACCTCTTAGATGTCAAAAGACCAAGGAAAATTTTATTCCTCATGCCATAACCCTTTTAAAAGCAGACCGAGAATGCCATAGCTGCATCTACTGCACATGTTCAATGTTTTCCAGAATGGAGAGATTAATGCAAAAGATCTACAGACCCTGCAGGTCGAGCACAAGCAGTTCTCCTCGCGTGTATTCATACGTCCAGTGACTAAACGCCAGCATGGTTTCTTCTAGCAGGTTGGTTGGAACGATTTCATCTCCATTGTTGTTATTAAACTTCCGGAAGTCTCCGGTGATACATTCCTCAATCGCAAACCACTGGCCTGCAGAATGACAGTACAGCAAGAAAACCTCCAAAAACCTACAAGAAAAAAAAAAAACATTCGTATCATTAAACAAAAACTGTGGGTGGTCTTTGCTTTTTTAGGGACAAAATTGACTCAAGAAGTGAGTTAAATGTAACAATCCTCCCATTGGTGATGTAGACGGTAAAAACGATTCATAATAAAATCAATAATGTGTGTTACCTGGGTGAGTATGGGATTGTTTTGGGTCTCATCTGATTGAAGGCAAACGTGAGTTTTTGAGCAGCTCTCTGCTGCTGAATTTCCTGTTAAGAACAAAAACACACAAAGAGAAATTAATAGTATACCGCTGCTGACAGAGGTGGTGTGTTTTGTTTATGCTCCTTAAGTGGTCTTCTTCCTGGACTGTAATATATGGTTGTAGAGCCGAGGAGGGCGGGGCCGGGCTGGAATGACACACGCCCGGTCCCCAATCAGCCTGATGGGGCGCACGAGGGATAAAGGCGGCCGGGGACGACAGTTCGAGAGAGAGAGAATTACAGGCAGCTGTACTGTGTGTTTATAGTTGTGTGTTTTGTTTAAGTTGTTTATTAAATTATTATTTAAGTTGTCAAGCCGGTTCTCGCCTCCTCCTTTCCACTGAACCCCCTTACACTGGTGCCGAAACCCGGGAAGGAGAAGGGATTCCCGTCGCAGAGTCCTCGACACTGCCGTCCACCCAGGGGAGCGCCGCTGCCATCCGACGGGGGACGGAGTAGCCCGACCACCCGGACGCGGGGAACGGCCGCCATCCGCGAAGCGAGTGGGGACGGGACTCCCCGACCGCCTGGAGCGAGGGAGCCGCTGCCGGGGGCAGAGGAGTGCCCTGCCGTTCCCCGGGAACACGGAGGGGTCGAGAGAAGACCGCCGTCCGCGGGGGGAGGAGGGAAGCGACTCCCCGACCACCTGGAGTGGTAGGGCCGCTGCCAGGGGCGGAGGAGTGTCCCCACGGGACGCCGGGAACGCGGAGGGGCGTTCTGTCCGCTGGGGGTCGGAGGTCTGACTCCGGTCCGCCCGGGGAGGAGCGGCTGCCGTCCGCCTGAGAGGGTGGAGTAGTGATCGAGGACCACGCGACGGCGCATCAGAGAACCCGTGTCTCTCTCTCTGTCGCTCCGTGTTGGCCTTTCCCTCGCCATTTTGTTTTGTTGTTTTTCCCCTCCTGTCTCCTCCCAGGTCGAGGAAGGCGGGGATGACCCGCCGGCAGTCGGGGCGCAAGGCACGCCCCCCCCGGAGAGGATGGGGGGGGATGTACGTCATGCCGGGGGCTCCCCGGCCTGAGGCAACGCTGGGAGGAGTGTAGAGCCGAGGAGGGCGGGGCCGGGCTGGAATGACGCACGCAGCTGTACTGTGTTTATAGTTGTGTGTTTTGTTTAAGTTGTTTATTAAATTATTATTTAAGTTGTCAAGCCGGTTCTCGCCTCCTCCTTTCCACTGAACCCCCTTACAATGGTTAAACCGAGACAGCAGGGCTGATGGGAGACACTACACTCGTTTTTTTTTTTTTTTGTGTTTATTAATTTTTTTAGTATGAATTTGATTGTAGATTCATTATATTACATAAATAATCAAGCTCATAAGAGGAGTGACTGTATTTAGCTGCAGTGTGACAAAGAAATTTGATGTAAAAGTGTAAAAAAAAAAAACAGATGTACTCTAGACAACAATGGATATTTACTGAAACTGATTTGATCACTCTATTTTTTTCTGTTATTTAGAGTATATGTGTGTGTGTTTGTACCCTGAGACAGAGGTGCAAGACTGTGTCCTCTTTGTAAATGGTTTGCCAGGTGTTGACCACCTCAGGTAGGAAGGATTTGACGATGTACAAGTGTCCAGGTTTCAGGATGTCATATTCTGACCAGGTGCAAAGAACCTTTAAAGCCCGCCGAAGGCCGCCACCCATTTCCTCCTTACTGAGAAACTCAATCTTTGCACAGAGCCCGCGCTGTGCCCACGACGACATGCTGTTATTGATGCTGTTAGGAGAACTTTCCTCCAGACGGTACACAGTCACAGGCTCACCTGCAGAACACACACAAACAGAGAGAACTTCAAGTATGAAACATGTCTGATGAGTTACAAAACATTTACACAATACATAAATACAAAACATCAAATTAGGAGTGGGCGGTATGAACAAAATGTTATATCATGGTAACAGTATATATTGCGATGTAGTTATATTTTTGCAGGAAATTCAATGAAAAATGGCTGAATTAAAGGTACTTCATTTCATTTTGTTATTTGTTCTTTTTATTTGGAATTTGACGAATGCAAAAAAAAACAAAACAAAAAAAACAATTATTATATTAAATGATTGAGTGCAAAAAATGGCTTCACATTATGTAACACTTGAGACTGGAAACTGTAAAACTAATATTAGAAAATGGATAGTTCCTATTCTAAATTCTGATTGGATGAGCCATGTTTAAAGCAGTTGTTAAAGTACAAATATACAAGTTCTTAACTGCGACCACACATCACTTAAAGCTGAAGAATGTAATTTCTGTGACACTAGCACCACCGAATGGAATTGCACAAATAAAAATAATGTTTTCAAAACAACTTTGAATACGCCCTCATCTGCAGTTGTTCAGTCAGATAGTCCCACCCCCAACTCACACCATTGGTTGAGTAACATTGTTGGGGCGGGTCTAAGTGGGTCGCTCAAAACAACAGTTTAAAAAAATAAAACTATGAATGTCTTACTTATTGTTGTCTCTGCATATTAAGCTGGTACAGGAGAAAGTATTTTAACACTGAAAAAGTTACATACTTCAGCTTTAAATTCTATATTATTGCTCAGCAATCATGAACAACTCCACGATACGTTACACACCATATGCACAATATGTTTTTCCTCATCATTACTTTTTTGGGACTCATCCCACTCTATATTTTCAACTTAATCCATCGCTCTCATGTGTAAATTAAGTTAAGCAGTCTGGGCCACTGATAGCTGCGCAAAAATACACTATATTGCCAAAAGTATTCGCTCATCTGCCTTCAGACGCATATGAACTTAATTGACATCCCATTCTTAATCCATAGGGTTTAATATGACGTCGGCCCACCCTTTGCAGCTATAACAGCTTCAACTCTTCTGGTAAGGCTTTCCACAGGGTTTAGGAGTGTGTTTATGGGAACTTTTGACCATTCTTCCAGAAGCGCATTTGTGAGGTCAGACACTGGTGTTGGACGAGAAGGCCTGGCTCGCAGTCTTCGCTCAAATTCATCCCAAAGGTGCTCTATCGGGTTGAGGTCAGGACTCTGTGCAGGCCAGTCAAGTTCTTCCACACCAAACTCGCTCATCCATGTCTTTATGGACCTTGCTTTGTGCACTGGTGCGCAGTCATGTTGGAACAGGAAGGGGCCATCCCCAAACTGTTCCCACAAAGTTGGGAGCTTGGAATTGTCCAAAATCTCTTGGTATGCTGAAGCATTCAGAGTTCCTTTTACTGGAACTAAGGGGCCAAGCCCAGCTCCTGAAAAACAACCCCACACCATAATCCCCCCTCCACCAAACTTCACAGTTGGCACAATGCAGTCAGACAAGTACCGTTCTCCGGGCAACCGCCAAACCCAGACTCGTCCATCAGATTGCCAGATGGAGAAGCGTGATTTGTCACTCCAGAGAACGCGTCTCCACTGCTCTAGAGTCCAGTGGCGGCGTGCTTTACACCACTGCATCCGACGCTTTGCATTGCACTTGGTGATGTATGGCTTGGATGCAGCTACTCAGCCATGGAAACCCATTCCATGAAGCTCTCTACGCACTGTTCTTGAGCTAATCTGAAGGCCACATGAACTTTGGAGGTCTGTAGTGATTGGCTCTGCAGAAAGTTGGCGACCTCTGCGCACTATGCGCCTCAGCATCCGCTGACCCCGCTCTGTCATTTTACGTGGCCTACCACTTCGTGGCTGAGTTGCTGTCATTCCCAATGGCTTCCACTTTGTTATAATACCACTGACAGTTGACTGTGGAATATTTAGTAGTGAGGAAATTTCATGACTGGACTTGTTGCACAGGTGGCATCCTATAACAGTATCACGCTGGAATTCACTGAGCTCCTGAGAGCGGCCCATTCTTTCACAAATGTTTGTAGAAGCAGTCTGCATGCCTAGGTGCTTCATTTTATACACCTGTGGCCATGGAAGTGATTGGAACATCTGAATTCAATTATTTGGATGGGTGAGCGAATACTTTTGGCAATATAGTGTATCTACTGTGATATAAACCCATAAGCAAAATCTCTTCAGCTTGACGCATTTCTACTGTTGCACAATATTCACCTTCTTACCGCCCACAGAGAGCAAAGCGTAATGGAGGAGAGAGAGATAGAGGGGCAGGAGGGCAGTAACATGTCTTACCTCTAGGGGGCACTGGGGTAAATGGAATACTCTGAGACAACCGCATCAGGTTATTACGCTCCACCGCTAATACACACATACACAAACGACACACACAGGGCTGATGTCAGTACACATCACAAGGAGCTGCCACCACGTCTGCTTCAAACCCAAACCCTGATGTCTCATCCAGTTAAATGAGAGGTTTAAATTGCATCATTACAGTCTGTGTTTAATGTAGTGAGGAATTATGGTTCGGGTTTGGACCAGAATGTGTTTATGCTTTCAGGACGTGTTTATAGTTTGAGTGAAAGACAGAAACACTGACCTGAATACTGATAACTTTCCATGGGCTTAAACGGAGAACCAATCGCTGCTCAACACAGAGACACACACAGAACCAAGTAAAAATAAACATGTTAGTACCATGTAAATATCATGGTGTGTGAACATGGTTATCACTAAGTTTCATGGAATCTCGCTAAGAAATGTCCAGGTCATATTTCACCCAAAAATCAAAAGAAAAAAAAAAACATTATATTTTACATTAGGAAAATTATGCCTATTTTTTAGGATGATTAAGAATTAAAGTAATGCAAATAGAACCATTAAGTAATACAAAAATAAACAAAAATCAAATTTAGACAGCAAATACTATAATTATGTGTACATTACAATTGAAGTAATATATTATTTAAATTTTGGGGCTAAAAATAGGCTACATTTTCTTTTCAGCAAAACATAATCTTTATTTTTATAAATTATAATTTATTTATTTTTATTTTAGAGTGAAATATGACCCAGAGATTCACCCATATATCACCATGATGATATCCCTGAACCATGGTACCACTAGTATTTTTTTTGTATTTATTGTTTATGTATACACAGCAACTCATTTGAAGCGCAGCTCTAAAACAGACCAGCAGGTGTCAGACTTACAGTCCTTGCGTGCACCCAGGTGTATGTGCCGAGTGTACAGACCTTCTGCAGCTGAAAAACACAAACACAGAGAATGTGGTTAGGTTCAGCAATTATTGTGTTTCTGGATCAGTAGAGTGCATTAGATATACACGGAACCATACTCACCGTTTGAGACGTCATCTGCTACACTCCTGAAGAAAACAAAGGAAAATCAGTCAAAATACAAACACACACACACACACACACACACACACACACACACGATGCAGTTACTCACATTTTGCTGGATTGCACTGATTTACCCTGAAAAACAAAGAAAAACTGTTACAACAGTAACAGTCTTAAACACACATGCGTTGGTGTGTGTTGCAAGTTTGACTGACCAATAGCACCGCAGCTGACAGATCCTCGTGTCGTGAGATATCCTCCAATGACACACGATTCCTTTCCTGTTTACTTTGTGCTGCAACACACACACACACACACTAACAGTTTAAGAGGTTGTGTTAAACATGCTTTCCACATGCACACTGCAAAGTTTTGGAAGTTACTTCTGATGCTACTTTAAATAAAAGTTGGTAAAAGTTGTTACAAGATGCGAGTCGCTCACATCACTTACATCAGATAAGAAAACTGCGAGGGTCAGACTATATTTCTTGCAATTTAAACCATGTATTATATTGCAGTTCTTAAGTTATTGGCCAAATGACCCGTTATTCTGTTTTAATTTACTCCTTAAGGCATTTGTTTTGCCTGCATTTGGCACTAGGGCTGGGCGATAGGACAATGTAATCGAATATCGACGATATCTGACAAATATTGACAGACGATGATCAACAACATTGGGAAATTACAACACCATAGAGCTGGGAAGTTGTCAGATATATTAAATAGCAGCACAGGGTTTGAAATTAGCACCCGCCAAATGCGGGTAGCTTATATCGTGTGCATAGTGGGTAATTTTGCTCATTTACCCACCACTGTGGTAGACTAACTGCAAGACATCTCATGACACAAAGACACACGCTTGAAGAAACACACTTTATTATATTTTGAAGAACAGATGAAAGAAAAACGGGTTGGGGTAGGGTAAGGGTTTAGATGATGTAATCAGATATCGCAATATTTTTTCATAAAAATATCGTGAACATATTTCTTGCATATTGCCCAGCCCTCTTTGGCACTTGTCGAGTTTTTGGACCCTGGTGATAACCATAGTAACAGTTCGGCATCTCATGGCTGTATACAAGACACATGGATAGCAACTACTTAACACGTTCAGTGAAAGCTATTTTTGACCAAACAAACGTTCGAGACCAGAGGTGTATTATTGTCTTGCAATTGTTTGTAAACCGTTGCCAACAAAGGCACAGTGTTTTGTCTACCTGGCCCTTTTAAACAGCCTTCCCTATTAGGAGCAAAATGTATGGATCACTGCTAGACCACAGGACTGGAGAGGACACTTGGATTCAACTGCAGTGTGAACGAGGCCTTTATCTTTCATCATGCATATAATGACCCTTGCATGTGAGAGGGTAAAGTTCAAGCATTCACTGATGTTGTATAATGTTGTTGTTTCGACTCACTGGACAGGAACGAAGGATTTCGGTCAAACTCGGTGAAACCAGCGTATGAATTCACAGTCCGCATGTGACCCCGTGACACCCCCTACAGCCAAACACATAACATCAGTTTAGGTATGACACAGCGAGAAATCATTCTGAACATTCAGCCAATCAACAACAGAACTGAAATCTTCAGACTAGTTTATGACACTTCTACAATATAAAATCTACACTGACCATATCCTGACCCTTCCTGGGTGGACTGAGTTGCCGCCCGGTGGCCAAAACCTCCTTGGGGAATGACCTCTGACCCTCTGGGTCATCTTTGTGACCTTTAGAGAAAAATGGTGAAATCAGTCCAAAGACTATATACACACACACACACACACACACAAACACACACACACACACACACACAACAGATAGACACATGAGTCTCATTCATTTATATAAATAGGCTTTGCTCATACTGCATCCAATTCCGGTCTTTTGTTCAGACAGTGTAGTCAATATTATCCTGTATATTTACATCAGTTGCTATAATAATGACTTATGTAAATGAGGCACAATTAAAAAAAAAACAAAAAAAACATTTTAATCTGATTTTAAACCACATACAAATGGTACATATGAATGGTTTGTAAAAAATCTAATTCCATTTGTTCTATTTTGCTGTTCAAACTACCAAAAAAATATATATAGATATTGTGTGAACAAAGCCATAGAAATAAGTAAATTATACAGCATATCAAAAACAAAGATACCATGTTAAACGCTTCCCTCACATAACGGTGAGTTTAATTAACCGTTTCTATAAAAATCCCCCCAAACGAGCTTTTGACACACCAGCACCATCCCAGGGTTAGTCTCTACCAAAATAACACACGATATGACACAATACCACTTTATTTACTCCCGAGGGGCAATTTAGTAATTTAGGCCTGTTTATATTCCCTCTCAAAAACCACCGACAGATAGGCGCGTCACCCGTCTCACCCTCTCTAACACACACAAGGGCATGCAGATGGCAAGAGGGTCAAGGGTCACAGTTAGGATGAGGTTATAACCCTGATCCCCAGCAGGCCGAACTGGACCGAAACCAAACCTTCGGTTCTCTGTCTGAGTCTCTGCAGCATGCGTCTGCAGCACGCGTCTTTCTGGAACTGTCCGCCGCTATGCTGGCGCCAATTATCAGAGGACTGAGGAAGAGCTGGGAGGTGCATGTTTCTGTCGGGCTGGTCAGCGGCCACAGGTTCCTCTAACCTAATCTCAGATTCATCATCCTCATCATCATCAATAAATGCGGGATTGATGTATCCCTCACACTCCGGCTCACTCACGACCACCACTGGGCAGCCTTCATCACTCTTCCCATAAACACCCTCATCTTCCTCCTCATACTCACCCACAAATGCCCCAAACTCCACGGCGGCGTGTTGCATCTCTGTCTGTATGGTGTGAGAGGGTGTGTGCGTTTGTGTGCCATGTGAATGTGTGCTTGGCTGAGAGTCCGCAAGCTGCGTCGGTGTGCTGACGAAGAACTTGGCCGTGGCGGCCGGTGCGCTGACGAGGCTGCAGGGACTCACATCTTCGGGTCGGCTGACTTTCCCCTCGCGCAGAGAGTGTCCACGCAGGCGCAGCTGCGGGGACTGTGTACTAGTGTGTGTGTGCGGTAAGGCGTAACCCGAGGATCCAGCCTCAGGCATGAACAGAGGGCGTCTCTCTGGCCTCAAAATAAGCTCTTCCCCTTCACGTAGCAGCACTCTGTCTTCACCCCCGCCCCCGAATAGGGAGTCCGCGATGCTGGTTGCAGGTGGCAGGAATCCCACGCTGCAGCGCACCAATGCGCTCGATTTAGAATGTCCCGCCATGTCGGACGGGCCAGGCACCAGATTCTTGGAGACGCTGAGCTCGCGGGTGATCTGGTTGTGGACTTTGCTGGCCTCTGATGCTCGCTGGGCCGTCAGGGCCTTCAGTGTGTCCACGGTTAGCGCTGAGAGATCCTGCAAGTGCCCAATCTGAGAATCCAGAGTGTGCAAAGATCGCTTGATGAAGTTTACCTTGCTTCCGACCTCTTTTAGCTGAACACACATCGTTTCCACCCTAAAAGCACACAGTTAAAATTACTCTCAAATTATTCTAATTTGATCAGCATCTATTCATGTTATATTATCTATTAATGATAATTTACAGTTCTGTAATGGCTGACCTGATTTGATATATGTGTTACAAATAGGGTTGTGTATAGTAAGGAATTAAACAATTCCAATTTCGATTTAAATTTCCTCTAAACGATTCCAGTTCCTTCCAGTTCCAACAAAACTTATAATGTGCTGATTGTCATATGAACAACCATCCAGTAATTACTCAGAATTATTGGTTCATTTCAAGTCAGACATAACAAAATAACTGACTTGCAGTTCAATATGTTTTTTTTATCACTAAAAAGAACAGGCTAATAGAAGTCATTCTTTCGGTAGGAAGCACTTTATATTTTGTGGTGTATATACAAAAGAACCAGCTCATAAGAGTCATTCATTCGGGAATCAGACAACACTTGTCACGCTGTATGTTTCGCGCTGCTGAATAGCAGTGTTGCACTGCCGCTGAGCAGTAGCAGTAAAAACTGTCAGAGTATACAAGCACGGCAAAAGGAATGCACATTTGAGAACCGTTAACGTAACAGAATGTTATTACAAATCCTTTGGTTACGTTGTTTTAATTTTTTTACTAACATTAAAATACATACAATACAATTTATTTATTGTGTAACTACATGTTGTTCTGCAAAATTCTCACAAGATTCTCATTTGCTGCTACTGAGGTTGAGGTACGGATAGGTTTAGGGTAAGGGTTGGAGTAGGGTTAGGGGTTTAGGATTAAAGTTTAGATTAAGGTTAGGTTTAGGGTAAGGGTTAGGGTAGGGTAAGGGGTTTAGGGTTAAGGTTTAGATTAAGGTTAGGTTTAAAGTTTAGTTAAAGGTTAGGTTTAAGGTAAGGGTTTGAGTAGGTTTAGGGGTTTAGGGTTAAGGTTTAGATTAGGGTAGGATAAGAGTTTATATTAGGTTTAGGGTAAGGGTTGGGGTAGGGTAAGGGGTTTAGGGTTAAAGTTTAGATTAAAGTTAGGTTTAAGGTAAGGGTTTGAGTAGGGTTAGGGGTTTAGGGTTAAAGTTTAGATTGAGGTTAGGTTCAGGGTAAGGGTTTGAGTAGGATTAGGGGTTTAGGGTTAAGGTTTAGATTAAGGTTAGGTTTAAGGTAAGGGTTTGAGTAGGATTAGGGGTTTAGGGTTAAGGTTTAGATTAAGGTTAGGTTTAAGGTAAGGGTTTGAGTAGGATTAGGGGTTTAGGGTTAAGGTTTAGATTAGGGTTAGGGTAGGATAAGGGTTTATATTAGGTTTAGGGTAAAGGCTGGGTTAAGGTTAACAGTGTAACTACAGATGTAATTAAATGCAAGTACTTTAAATGGAAGTACAATGCAACAACACGTATATAAACAATAAGTACATTGTATGAAATGCTTAAGTACATAGTAGCTGAAGACACCTAATATAAATGTGTCCAAAAATGGTTCCTAACTCTAGTTGCACATGATCACATTAAACGGAACTTAGTTTTAGCTTCAACTGTTCGCTAATCGTCTGATGCATATTGCAGACATAGTCGGCCAAACTATGAGACGCTTAGTGGCAAGTAAATGAGAGGAGAAGAACTATATTCTGCTTTGTCTTCTGAAATAATCCGTGAAATTATCATAAATTATTACTTTGTAAATGGCCATAAATTCTGATCTCAGTCTACAAAAATGTTATGCTTATTTCTAACATGCTCACTGGTCTATTTTTGGAGTATCGTTTATTTTAGATTTGACAGTGGGACCATATTTTCCTGTCAGGGCTGTGTTTAGCTGTTGATCAAAGAACATGTTCTATACATGTGTACATCGTGTTGCGTGTGGAGAGCTCAGACCTGTCCGATGTGAGTCTGATCCTTTCTTCACTCCCAGAGTGAAACTGATCATCTTTCTCATGGAAGTACGTCTCCACACACTGCTCCTCAAAATCATGCAGCTTCTTCTGGTCCTCCTCTGTCAGGAAGAGCTCTGCAGAAACATCCAGAAGAATAAAGCACTGATGGAGAGTAAATAAAAAGGTGAGTGACTGCACCAACAGTGGATGTGAATTACTTGGTCCGTAGGTGCTGCTGTCCTTCTTCCTCTTCCTGCAGATGGACGACAGGAGAGAACCCACGTGACTAAGCAGAATCAGTGGGGGTGGCAGGACGGGCTTATCGTGATATGCCATGATGAAATGGTAACGCTGGTATTTCCACACCAGGTTTGACATGGACTTAACCTGCAGGTACACGTTACTGCAGAAAAACAGCATGTTTAGTTTACATGACAACCTTTTCAAAGACAACACAGTGGGCGGCAGGGTCACTCACTTGAAAAAGGCGATAAGCAGGTTGACCATAAGAATGTACTGAACAAACAGATACACGGCCTGCAGCAGCGGCGTCAACCATACACCCGTCTTACACAGAGACTTTACTTCACTGTTGTTTGCACACACTGCCGGAGAACACAATTACATAACACACTAGTTACAGGGTTCGTAGAGCTTTTAAAGAGTGAAATTCAGAAGGCTGCTTTGAAAAAATACAAGCTATTCAGTGACAAGATATGAGCTGCATGTGGAATCTGCATTTACATTTATTTATTCATTTGGCAGACGATTTTATCCAAAGCGACTTACAAAAGAGGAATAATCCATCATAAGCGATTCATCTTAAGGTGACAGCAGTATGAAAAGTGTTGCATTACAATGTTTCACTAGCAGAATAGTAGTATCCAAATCTGACCTCTAAAACATGCACATCTGCAGCAGAAATAAATTGAGTGATGGGATTGGTTTCCCCCACACCGGTGAAAGATGTGACCTCAAATATCAGACCGATTTGAAGAATAGCATGTTCTGACAGCTAAATATGTAAGGGATAATTGTACAGCCAGGCTGGGGCACACATTCAACAAGGCCTTGTAATGCTGCTTATCAAACAGGGTTACTGCAAGTTTAAAATAATCATGTTTTCCACTGAATGAGTTCACGGAAGAATAATATTCATCATAAATATACATTTGTGTTAATCATATTAAAATTGGTAAAATGTACCAACATATCAATACATAGCTGATGAATAAACAACAATATTTACCTACAAATTACACTAAATTATTTAACCTAAAGCATCATACATGGAAGTCCATTTCAAAAGCAAACTGTAATATTATATTACTGTCATGTAATATTAAATGATTATTATTTAATATTAATTTCACTGTAATGCAACAGTAATATTTCTGTCCTTATTTCATTGCGTTCACACAGCATTTGTCCCAGCCTTTTTTTAATGGTAATCTGAAAACATTTGTATGTCTTGCTTAGTTTTTTTAAACATGCTCCTCATTTAGGCTGCAATGCCACATCCTATTCTGTGTAATATAATAAAGATTATTTTAAAAAACTACTTTTTCAAACTAGTCGTAGGCCGTTCGCCCGATCGGAACTAAACCAGTGCAGAAAGATTCTCTGGAGTCCCAATATCAATAATTATCAAAAAAAGTTAGAACTTTCGATTCATCGTCACAACGGTATGCCAAAACGTTTCAAGTGGCCGTGGCCACATTTACTTAAATGGTTATAACTCTTGAACGGAATGAGATATCACCAAATTTTGGTCATTTATATAAGACGTCAATCTAAGGACACATGAAAAACAGTTCACACCTCTGCCTCTTGGTGGCACTATAACAAGTCATGAATGTAAAAAATGCCCTATGTCTGTGCTACCTAACATGATGGTTCTGAAAAATTAAGACAGTTTATCATTGTTTTAGGTGCTAATGTACTGTCTAATTCTGTCTATATGGGGCCTGGGTAGCTCAGTGGTAAAATACGCTGGCTAGCACCCCTGGAGTTCGCTAGCTCGCTAGTTCGAATCCCAGGGCATGCTGAGTGACTCCAGCCAGGTCTCCTAAGCAACCAAATTGGCCCGGTTGCTAGGGAGGGTAGAGTCACATGGGGTAAACACCTCGTGCAGAAACAGCTAGTTCGAATCCCAGGGCGTGCTGAGTGACTCCAGCCAGGTCTCCTAAGCAACCAAATTGGCCCGGTTGCTAGGGAGGGTAGAGTCACATGGGGTAAACACCTCGTGGTCGCTATAATGTGGTTTGTTATCGGTGGGGCGCGTGGTGAGTTGAGCGTGGTTGCCGCGGTGGATGGTGTGAAGCCTCCACACGCGCTATGTCTCCGTGGCAACGCGCTCAACAAGCCACGTGATAAAATGCGTGGGTTGACAGTCTCAGACGCGGAGGCAACTGGGACTGAAGCGAATCACTACACGACCACGAGGACTTAAAAGCACATTGGGAATTGGGCATTCCAAATTGGGAGAACATTTTTTTTTGGTTGGATATGTACTTAAAGGACCTTAACAACTTGAACCCTGTTAATTGCTGCTTGCAGCTATATTTCTTCTTTTGTTTTTGGCGATTCACATTCTTTGTGCATATCGCCACCCAGTGGGCAGGGATGAGAATTTATAGTCAAAAATATCTTAAATATTGATCTGTTTCTCACCCACATTTATCAGAACTCTTCTGAAGATACATATTTAACCACTGGAGTCGTATGGATTACTTTTATGCTGCCTTTATGTATTTTCTGGTGCTTCAAAGTTCTGAACACCATTCAGTTGCATTGTATGGACCTACAGAGCTGAAATATTCTTCTAAAAACCTTTATGTTCTGCAGAAGAAAGTCATACACATCTGGGATGGCATGAGGGTGAGTAATTGATGATTGAATTTTAATTTTTAGGTGACCTATTCCTTTAAGAAAGACTTAAAACTAGTTTGGAGAAGTCTAAGTTTTTAACTAATTTTAAAATGGTGAAAAAATCTTGGATGCACTGATCTCAGCATAACCCAAGGAATCTGAAGAATTGGAATAAAATTAAGATATGGTAAGAAAATAAGAATAATCACATTTCTAGGCCACATGGTTCAAATTATAAGCAGAAATGTACATCAAACTTTGAACTGTTGGTGGCACTAGAGGGTTTGGGAGACCAATCCCAGAACAATCAGTGTGCCAAATTTCACAAGCCAAAAGAACAATACAGTAAGAACGATTAAGTGAACAATGAGATATGTGCTGATACCGTCAATCTCATACGCGTAGACTTCACCGTACATCATCCAGTACGGCTGGAACACCACATCTTTGGCCAAAGTCCATGAGGGATCCTCGTCTGGGTACAAAATGGCTTTACGAGGAACTCCAAAACTCAGCAACACCACTGCCATAATTACCACAATATAAAACATGTTAGCCACCTGCGGAAAGAGAAAACACACAAAAAAATTAACATCGCATTCACATTGGAACAAATAAAAATCGTAAAGTTATGCATACAACTACTGTTCTCATTCAGTCGATTAACTCAGTACAAGACACTGTCTATGGAATATTGCGCTCTCACGTATACACACTAAAGACACCTATTTATTTCTAAAAAAAAGCATTTTACACATGGCGATGCAGGGATATAAATACCGTCGCCTACGTCATTCCCGTAGTTTCTGTGACTGTTGGTCACATGAGATCTGTCAGAACTGCAAGCAAGCAGCGCATCGCAACACAACAAAACTACATTGCTCCCTTTATTATCAATGAATCTGCTCTACGCTTGTGGTGTACACTGTTTCTTTGATTACAATGAAAGCATTTTTAAATATAATGAAAGCATTTAGAAATAAACCTATTAATGGGCTGTATTTTTTTTTTTATTATTATTTTCTCCCCTTTTCTCCCGAATTTGGAATGCCCAATTCACAATGCGCTCTAAGTCCTCGTGGTGGCATAGTGACTGGCCTCAATCTGGGTGGCGGAGGACGAATCTCAGTTGCCTCTGCATCTGAGACTGTCAACCCGTGCATCTTATCATGTAGCTTGTTGAGCGTGTTACCGCAGAGACCTAGCGCGTGTGGAGGCTTCACGCTGGAATTCTGCTATTCTACACGTTAGAATGTAGAATAGCAGAAGAATTGTAGAATTCTGCTATTCTGGAATTCTACACGTGCTATTCTCCACGGCATCCACGCACAACTCATGACGTGCCACACCGAGAGCGAGAACCACATTATAGCGACCACGAGGGGGTTACCCCATGTGACTCTACCTTCCCTAGCAACCGGGCCAATTTGGTTGCTTAGGAGACCTGGCTAGAGTCACTCAGCACGCTCTGGATTCGAATTCGCGACTCCAGGGGTGGTAGTCAGCGTCTTTACTCGCTGAGCTACCCAGGTCCCTCTAATGGGCTTTATTTTAATGATTATCAAACTCACCATTTTTCCGATCATCATGACATACGGTCCCGCCTGCTGATTGACGGCCAGAATATCCAGCAGCCGCACGTACCAGAAGATGATGTTCAAGCAGTACACAATCCGACCCGTGTTAAACACGTTCCCCGAGCCGAACCGCAGACCGAAGCCCACGAAGAACATGAGGATGGCCAGGAAGTCAGAGATGTTGAAATAATCACTGAACCAGACTTTAACCTTCTGACTGATCTTACCACCTTCAGACATGAACATCTACAGAGGAAACATGCAAATATCAGACTGAACTCACATGAAACATTTTATTTACCATAAACAATGCATGTGAATTAATGTACCATTCACACTGGATATAATAATCTGCATCTTCTTTTTATGTATATATAAAACATATGTAATAAAAATAAATAAAAAAAAAAAAAAGTTCTCAAAAAGACTTTGGACCACAGTAAATGTCACGTTTGTTCTCTGAATGTGGGTTTGTAATGATTTCAGAACTCTGACTTTAACTGCAAGTCAATCATCACGGGCAAGGTTTTAACATTTCACTAAAATTTGTTGGACTGTAACAAATGTTGCTCATGGGACAGTCAAACAATTAAACAACTTCTGACCATGCACAAACACACACACATACCTCTCGTATCTTCTCCACTGCTAGTGTAAAGATGTAGAGAATGACTATCCATTCCTGAGGAGATGGTAGCATCTCCATTCTCACCAACACCACAAATGAATACAGCATCAGGAACCCTATATAAAACAGCTACAACACACAAAACACATACACACTAAAACATCTCACAAAATGACAATTCTTAAGCATATTTTGCTCATAATGGCTCATAACTAAGGTGACACAGCAGTTATATAATGAATAATGTACAGTAAGTTGGTCATTATTGCAAATTAAACCCCAGCTAAGGGGTCTTGTATCACGCTGATGGGGGTAATTTCATTATGATAATGACTGCCTGATGGTATAATATCCTGCTTATTACATGGCTACTGGGCAAATAAATAAATAAACATAAATATTGATTTGAATGTAAATGATATTATTATATGAGAAGAAAGAGTATGGAGTGATATGAGAGACATGAAACTAGCACAGCTCTGTATGAAATCACTTGCCTGAGATAACGGTGAATTATACAGTTTAATGTCATTATAATATATTATACAAAAAATTATACCAAAGAATAATGCTACTGACCAAATCACAATCAAGTACTACAAAGAAATGTGTAATAATCAGGGGTCCAAGAATCAATTATGTTAAACGCACACACTCAAATACAGAACATATATGATGTTTATGTTGCTTATGTCATACTTTTGCTTTTTCAAAACTCTCATCTCAGCTTACCTGAGAAACAATAGATGAGTAATCGACTTGTGCTACACACTCACACATACACATCATATTAACACACAGACACACACATAGGGTTGAATCAGGTCTGGTTGAAATGTCACTAGTGAACTTTCTGTAGAGTTCTGTGATGTTTATCCACGTGTGTGTATGTGTGTGTGAGTGTGTGTGATGTGACTCTCACAGGTGTAACGCACTGAGTTTATGCAGAGAAGTGTCTCTGATATTATCACCATGTGACCACCAATGCAGAACACTTAAAGGCCTTGGAAATCAACCTAAGGCCACACACACACACACACACACACACACACAGCGTGAGAAAGAAGCAATACGTACCGTGTTAAACCAGAACTTGACGATGGGAGCATGGTAAAAAGCGTAGAACTTGCGTGTGATGGGTAATCGACGAGACCGAACGTGGACCTCTGATTCACTCTTTATTTCTATGTTCTCATTCATACGAACTTCCTTAAACACATCCTAACACACAAACACACACACATGATGGTAAATTCAGTGTATTTCTGTAAATATGTAGAAATTCTACTGTGAAAGGGCACTTCATGCTGGCTGCACAACAGAAATGTTTTTAAAGATTTACCATTTTCTAAGTAACAAATGCTAGTGTACTAAATACTTGATCCCAGAGTACTGGCTCTGGTCAATAAAGGCACGTTAGAGCATTTAAACCATGTTAAATATTATATCGGTGTCATTTGTTTTTTTGTGTTCACCATCTGTATGTCATCAGGGCTCTGGAGGTTGTGTTCACTGTCCTCCATGCTCTGATGGGCGTCTTGTGACTGGGGAATATGGGACATCTCCGCTTTGGTCTTGTACTCCAACAGAAGGATTGCCGGGGGAACAAGGATACTCAAAATCACCTTGTAAAACACATATGTACACAAAAACAAATAAATGCATTTACAATAGCTTATATCGATACCAATATCTAGAGCATTGCTACTCAACACGCAGCCTGCGTTATGATTACATCATAAAAAATATATTTATTAATAGCCTAAATGTCTATGAATTGTGAGGTGTCCACTTTCAGGATAATTTACAGTAGTTCTCTGAATCACAGCACAGTTAGAGAGGGAAATAAACTAGCCGATATAACACCGATATAGAGATGATATTATTTAATGATAGCAAATGACGCATCCACAAAATTGTGTGAATAAAATAAAGTTTTACACAAAATGTATTCCAAATTCTCCAAAAACATTTGAAAAAAGAAAATGTACAAAGGATAGTTAAAGTTGCTATATGTAAGATTTACAACAAGCATTTGAAATGGGTACTGCAGTCCAAACTCAAAATACTGGAGAGTTGTCTGCCCCGCCCCAGACTCGAAGCTCGTGTGGGTTGCCAGAATGTTGACACGCAAATTAGCCAACGCAGCATCCGTTTTAAAGGATTTCTGGGCTTTAAGTTGTCTCCATCTTCCAAAGGCATCCCCAGTATTTATCCTTGTTTTACTACACCTCTGGTCATGGTAGTTTTTAGACGGATAGTGAGGCTTTTTAGGTCGGGTGGAATCTGTTATCTCTGATCCAGTTCATTTGCTGGCTTCCATTGCTGCAGCACGCAGTGTTGTTTGCCTGTAAACTTGTTCAAATCTGGCAACCTGGCGGTGTCGAAATACTATTGGTGAGTGGGCAGTGGGCGGGATCACACAGGTCAAAACATAAACAGAAATTCCGGCCCGGAATTGAAACTTCAAAGTAAAATATACTGGCTGTAGCATTGTTATCGGAGAAGCCAGTATTTCAACTTAGCATGTTTCCTAAATCTCTAATGACATATTATGGTCATTTTATGATTTACTACAGTACAAATATTACATGTAGCACCTTTAACATTAATAGGCCAAGATCGATCGATCTATCACTATTTAGAATCTAAACTTAGGCTGAACTCCACAACTAATGCATTGGCTGTACCTTATACCAGGAGTTTTTCCGCATGTTTAGTCGTCCCATCCACATGTCGAACAACAGCATCTGCGTACAGGTGTGAGCCACGAAGGGGCGGAGCCGCGATGACACAGCCAGTTTCAGACAGGTGGAGTTGCTCCAGTTCTTCAGTTCATATGTCAGCAGCTTCATGGCCATCGTTTCATCCTGCCTGAATGACTGTTCCAACAAATCCACAGCCAATGTGCCAAACTCACTAACACAAAACATACAAGCATGTTTTTAATACCATTTCATCAAACTGACTTGACAAACACTCTAAAGACACTGTTCTACCCCCATCTCAAATGTTTTATATTTGATTTAGGGCTCCAAGCTTGGAGTCTTTGATTCAGACCTACTTGGAATACTCTTTCAGCTCCTCTGAGGTATCATCTACCACGTCGCTCTTCTTGGACTCGTAGCACATCGAGCGCAGCAGCTTGCAGGCCACCAGCGCTTTGGCCATGGACTCCTCTCCATGCTGCCAGAAGAACAAAGACATCTTCTGCCTCTTCATCAGCACGGCCCACACCAGCAGCTCATTAAAAGGATATGGGAAACGACGCGTCTCTGGGTCATCGATGTCCACTACTTCCTCTTTACTCTTCTTCTTCTGCAGCTCAGCAGCCGAATCCAGCTGAAGAAGAAGAACGAGAACTGGAAGATTAAAGTAGCAGATAAGCAGAAATGTTAGAGATGTTCAAAAACAGTGATGATGTTTTACCTTAGGTTTGTATGGTTGTGCAGTCTTAATGAAGTGATTGTGTCTCGTTTTCTCTTTCTTGTCAGCTTGAATGCTGAAGGACTCGTGAGAGCTACTGGCCGTGTGTCGCCCTGACCGCTATCAGACAGACAGCCAGACACCATTAGATCTTTAATTCTGGGTCAAAACACATGCATTAATTAAAAAAGGAAAAAAAAAAGCATTTCTTAGAATCTCGTTACCCGACTGTTTCCGTGGAGATTGTTGTAGATTATCCGGAAGCGTTTTCGTGTGTAGTTGCACCTGTATGTTCCACCCATGAGATACTCAATAACCAACCCAACATCAATCAGTGTGATTTTATAGTTGGGTGGGAGGTTACCCTATAAATAATAAGCAGAAAATTAAAGCAAAAAAACTATTTTGAAAAATTATAATACATTTAACATTTGTCAGTCTGAGCAGGATTACCTGTTTTACGTCTCTCACCAGGTGATAAAGAGTTGGATTTGTTGGCGTTTGTTTCTGTAAGAGGATAAGAGTTTAGACATTCAGACTTTACCATTCAATTATAGTCAGTTCAAGTGTGTGAGTGTGTGTGTGTGTGCACCGTGTTGTAAAGCTCCTCCAGTCTTGTAATTGTGAGGAATCTATGCATACTGACGCCGTTCTCTATAAGCAGTTTAACAAACTCCACACGGTCCATCACCAACGCATCCAACATCGCCTGCTCGAGAGAACCAACCTACACACGTTCATATTGAGATTAATTTAACAAATACTGCAACAGTATGGCTGTGCTGATATGTCAATGCTAAAAGAACAAAAAGACATAAAATTACAAAGAAATAGTAGCTCTCATGTTGAACAGAGTATGCCAAAACTACAAACTAGCAAGCAATGTCTTTTGTCTGCAAATTAATGCATGTCAAGCCCTATATACAATGGTAATACCACGGTACTTTGATAAATACATTGGTACTGAATGATTACCATATTCAAGTACCATATTTTTGACATGTCCATAAAACCATGTTAGTACCATGATACATATTGATACTTTTTTGTTAGTGTCCCGAAATGTTTTTGACAGGTCATTAGTCATTGATGTGACCTCTGCTTGGTCATTGTATTTACTACAAACGCTAAATTATTTCTCTCATTGTTCTACAGAGGTGACAAAGTTTCTGACAATGTTTACTTGCACACAAACACACACGGTCACGAACCAGCAACTGTTGTCCGTAAACAAACACGTGATCTTTAGCGATGTCCACTCTGTCCCACGCCAGCGTCAGGACCAGTTGATCGAAGGCTGATGCGTTAGTGCCTGTGAACACAACGGACACACACACACACACACAGATGCTTATCTCACAGGAGGGTGTGTTTACTGATGCGTGTATGTTCCGAGGGAAAAGACGGTCTCAAAACAACAGCCCCATTACATATTCACTACTGCAGCACTTCAGAACTTGACAACATGACAATGAGAATAAATAATGGTTTTGCCGTCACAAGAATAAGATCAACATGGTTTATTTAGACTTTAGACATAGTCATACTGACATGGAGGAGGTAAATATTTGAGCAACTAAACGTGTATAATCTACTGACAGACCCACAGCAGGATTCAACCTGTTTAAGTGTATATGTGTGTGTTGTTTTACTGTAGTTTGGGGACTGATATCTGACAAAACCTCCTTTAGGAGACATTCAGGAATGTCCTCACAGGTAAAAATGATTCACAAATACAATAAACAATGTGTTTAGGTTTACTTTTAGAGGTAGGGTTAGGATTTGGTTTAGTCTGTAGTCATTATAATTAGCTTTATATGAACAATAGAAGTCTGGTATGTCTTTATTTTGGTAGTTAAGTAAATATGTGTGCTAAACAGACGAGAAAACCTCCAATATAGGTTAAAAAAAAAAACAATTACTCACACACACAATTACACACTGACCTTTGAGAAGAGCCTTTAGAATTGCCACATCGATGTCCTGATGATCCTCGGAGCCCACAGGAAACACTGTTATCTGTCACACACACACACCAACAGGTGATTAGTTCATGACTTTCACATCTAAAACACTGATGTGATCTAAAGACCTGCCATGTGTCAATGAGACATTATTAATTAGTTTATGGATGTGTGTGTTTATTGATGCTTTCATCTGTTGTTGTTGTTCATTTACCAGTTCTTTGCTCTTCATGCACTCCATCAGTGTTTGAAAGAGATGCAGTGCGTCGCTTTGACTGAAGTTAAAGGTTTTCTTAATTGTAGCGATGATGTCGGCCTCAACACCATCAGGCAACGCACTACACACACACATACACAAATGAACACTTGTCATTCTATAAAACAGATGCTTTTCCATTTTGAAACTGTGATTTTTTAAGTCAATTTCTGTTCGATTTCTAACTTTGTTAGATAAAGAATGTTTTAAGTGTTAATAAATTGCATTGTGCAACATGAAGCTAAATTAACAAATAATAATAGATGCTGAGATATAATTATGCCTTCAGAAAGGTAACAAGGTTGACAGTTTTACAGTTTAAATTGGCATTATACGTCTTGTGCTCAAGGTCATGAAAACGTAAGGTGTTTATTAGAAAGTAAATGTAATGATGTTAGTACTAATATCCACTTTTCTATAATCAATGGCCCACTACACAGGCATATTGGCCTGAAAAACCAAGCAAAACATAAGATAATGGGACAAACAAGACTTGTCCTAGCAGAGTTCACTTCCTGAATGGATGACCATGTCATTTTGAAAGAACTCTTTTATTTATGCAATAGCACATTTTTATAATACGGAGAATGCGATTTTAACTGTTGATGCAAAGCGTGGGGACACAACTTTCAAGCCTGTTTAAAATGTATTATGTCAAGCTATACATATAGAAGTATATATATATATATATATATATATATATATATATATATATATATATATATATATATATGAGTAAGTGCAAATAGCGATAGATGTTATTTACATCCCTTAATAAAAACTAACATACAGTATAGGGACATCACCGCAGCATGCTTGTGTTTTTTTTTTTTTTGAGTCCCACAGACATCCTACACCAACTCCTACCCCCAAACCTAACCCTAACATTACCTTACAACAATTAACCATGGTTTTACTACAGAAACCACATTATTACCATGGTATTTTTTAGTAAAATCAAAGTAACTGCAAAATGACACATGGTTACAATATTAACACCATATTATTGTAGTACCGTTGTTAATTGCATTAAAACTATGGCTTCTGCAGAAAAACATGGTTACTATAATATTATTTAGTAAAACCATGGTCAATTTTACCTGGATCAAACCATTCTCTCAACTCCCCGACCTTCACCGTGACCAAATCACTGGGGGAAATCAATATTTATATTCATTTTTCTGTATTTTATTATAAGTAGTATTAAAGGTAATACTAAGAGTGGAAACAGGAAAAAAGTTGGGAAAAAGTGGGAATCAAACCCACCAGACTATTGGAGTGCAAATAGTGTGGCAGATGCTTTCTACACCTAGTGCAAATGGTCACTCCGATATATATATATATATATATATATATATATATATATATATATATATATATATATATATATACACACACACACACACACACACACACACACACACACACACACACACAGTACTGTGCAAAAGTCTTAGGCACATAAGATGCTTCACAAAAACATTTGTGTCAGCTTTAGTGTGTCAATAGGAAATATACATTTTAGACTCCCAAACATTTATTTTGCAATCAGAATAGAATAGAAGAACAGGGAGCCCTGCAACAGATGGCATGGTCCCCACAAAGCCCCCCACTGAACATCCTGTCAGTCTGAGATTACATGAAGAGACAGAAGCAATTGAGACAGCCGAAATAGATAGAAGAACTGTGGCGAATTGTCCAAGAAACTTGGAACATCCTATCTGCCAACAACCAAGAAAAACTGTGTCCAGGTGTACCTAGGAGAATTGGTGCTGTTTTAAAGGCAAAGGTGGCCACACCAAATATTGATTTAGCTTTTTTTATGTTTACTGGACTTTGTATGACATTAAGTGATAAATGAAAACTATTTATGTCATTATTTTTGAAGACATCCTCACTATGCAACATTTTTCACAAGTGCCTAAAACTTTTGCACAGTACTGTGTACACACACACCCACCCACCCACCCACCCACCCACCCACACACGGATGAGCCAAAACATTATGACCACCTGCCTAATATGCTGTTGGTCCTCTGCGTGCCGCCAAAGAATGGACTCTACAAGACCCCTAAAGGTGTCCTGTGGTATCTGGCACCAAGGCATTAGCAGCAGATCCTTCAAGTCCTGTAAATTGCGAGATGGAGCCGCCATGGATCTAACTTGTTGGATCTAGCACATCCCACAGATACTCAATCGGATTGAGATCTGGGGAATTTGGAGGCCAGGGCGACACTTTGAACTCTTCATCATGTTCCTCAAACCATTCCCGAACAATGTGTGTAGTGTGGCAGGCCACATTATCCTGCTGAAAGAGACCACAGCCATCAGGCAATACCATTGCCATGAAGGGGTGTACCTGGTCTGCAACTATGTTTAGGTAGGTGGCATGTGTCAAACTGACATCCACATGAATGCATCCACATGAATGGTTGGACCCAGGGTTTCCCAGCAGAACATTGCCCAGAGGATCACACTGCCTCCACCGGCTTGTCATTTTCCCACAGTGCATCCTGATGCCATCACTTACCCTGGTAAACGGCGCACACGTACATGTCTGTCCACGTGATGTAAAAGAAAATGGGACTCATCGGACCAGGCAACCTTCTTCCACTGCTTCAAGGTCCAGCTTCGACGCTCGCATCTTGGGCGCCCAACACCCTGTCGCCGATTTGTGGTTTGTCCCTCCTCGGAGCACTGTCGGTAGGTACTCACCACTGCTGACCGGGAGCACCCCACAAGCCTTGCCGTTTCAGAGATGCTCTGACCCAGTTGTCTGGCCATAACAATTTGGCCCTTGTCAAAGTTGCCCATTTCTTTACTCCTGCCCATTTCTCCTGCATTCAACACATTGACTATGAGAACTGATTGTTCGCTTTCCATCGAACCTACCCAGATTTTGACATGTGGCCTTGTTAGGAGATGATCAACGTTATTCGCTTCAGCTGTGAGTGGTCATAATGTTTTGGCTCATCTGTGTATATAAAGAATATAACACTAAAGCTTTCCCTTATATTTGTTATTAGTCAAAATGTGCATATTTGCAAGATAAAATAGGAAACATGGGGATGTGGTCAAGTCAAAATCATGTTCCTCATGTCTAAAAAGACATTTGAAAATAATTCAGTGGATTTTTGTTCATGTGTTCAGAAAGTAAGTTGACATCCACTATTCATGGTTAAAATCATTATTTACATACATGTGGCAAATGCAACGGTACAACGGTTGCATACAAGATTCTTTCAAAGTAGAATGAACCACACAGACTCAAACACACACTTTTATGTTGTGTTTTATATGTGTTTGTTTCATACCCGTCCGGCTCTGTCTGTTTGTGGACGTAAGCCAGTATGTCTGCAGCACGACCCGTCCCCTCACACACCACCACAGGCACAGGTGGTCTTTCTTGCAGATACTCCAATACCGTCAGGATCACATTCGGACCACCTTCAAAAATCAGCGCCACCACAGGAACACCCTGACCAATACCTGCGCACACACACACACTTTGTTTATTTTGTAGACAAATATAAATTCTGCCAACATAGGAATTACTTTACAAGCCGATAATTTTAATGAAAGAAAACAACTATTGTTCAAAAATGTGGAAAATAATCATAATAAAGAATGAGTAGGTGTGACCAAACTTTTCACTGGTGCATAATAACAGTGATTGCAAGATAATAACTGTTGTTTAAGTCAAACTGTTTGGGAAAAGTGTGTGTGTGTACTTACGTGCGTGAATTCTCTGCATGTTAATGTGTTTCTCCAGCTCTCTTCGGAGTTTGACTTCTGCTCCATATTTCCCAACCGTTCCATCATCCACAAGGATAAAATGTGAGTGGAAGTTATTTAGCACATTCAGTTTACTAAGGGGATTCAACAGAGTCTGATACGGCGCTACAACCTGCAAACACACACACACACACACATACACACACACACACACACACACACAGACCAGTTGCAGGCACACAAAGAGGAGGACAGCATGTGAGGGGTATTCACTTGTATAAAGAAAAAGTGTTCATAAATGGGTCAAATGTGTGTTTGACAATGTGGTATGAATAAATCTCACGTCTCTTCCAATTAGGTCGTTCCTGTTTTCGATCACTCCCCAGGGTGCGATTCCCAGTGTGCAGATTTTCCGCGCCGATCGTGACAGGTGCTCTTTCAGTGCGTCGCCCACATGTTTGGCCACACCTGAAACCAGTGGAAAACACCCACAGTCAGCGGTTTACAGACGCCTGTGACGTGCTCGAGTGGGTCACGACCTCACGACTGTAACGTGTGTACAGCAGCGTGTGTGTGGGTGTATGTGTAAACACTAATAAAGTGCATTGGCCTGATCTTTACACTCAAATGACTGTCATTATAGTGCTCGAGTTAATCCTGTAACTGCAGCTCTAAACACACACACACACACACACACACGTGCGCACACACACACACACACACACTGAGTTTAGCTGAGTGTGCCGTCTGTACCGCAGGTAACACGTCTGTATGTTGCCATCTGTGGACTTGATGTCCTAGTAATGCGTGTGTGTTTGTGTTACTCCATTGAATTTATAATTAGCTTTATATAAAAACAACAGAAATCTACATGTCCTCATTTAGATAAGTATCATGTCTGTCTGTGTGTATTTTTTTGTTTATGCTTATGCATGTGTGACCTGTATTCACTCCTCCGGTCAGTATCCAGGCCCCTGTGGTAACAGCAGCTTTGATGAGTCCTTTGCCCATTACATGTTTGATTCGTGGATGCAGGTCAAAGTTTTGAATTCCTCCATGAACGCTGATGACGATCTTTGGCAGCTCCATCTGCCATTCCTTCAACATGAGTCGAAGAATCGCCTCTGGACGAGAGTCGTACGACAGGCGCACATACTGCAGGGACGAGACCATGGCATTATTTACAGTACATTAGCCAATCACAACACGCCGTGAGCCACATAACTTCCAGTGCTTCAAGACACAATTTTGAATTAATAATTATTAAAACTGGGGCCTGGGTAGCTCAGTGGTAAAATACGCTGGCTAGCGCCCCTGGAGTTCGCTAGCTCACTAGTTCAAATCCCAGGGCGTGCTGAGTGACTCCAGCCAGGTCTCCTAAGCAACCAAATTGGCCCGGTTGCTAGGGAGGGTAGAGTCACATTGGGTAAACTCCTCGTGGTCGCTATAATGTGGTTTGTTCTCGGTGGGGCGCGTGCTGATGGCGTGAAGCCTCCATACGCGCTATGTCTCCGTGGCAATGCGCTCAACAAGCCACGTGATAAGATGCGCGGGTTGACGGTCTCAGACGCGGAGGCAACTGGGATTCGTCCTCCGCCACCCGGACTGAGGCGAATCACTACGCGACCACGAGGACTTAAAAGCACATTGGGAATTGGGCATTCCAAATTGGGAGAAAAAATTTAAAAATATTTAAAACTAATTATTTAAAAAAAATTAATCATAAAATTAGAATTTTCATATAATTTTATATTTATATTATATATAATTATATTTAGTTAAATATAGTTATACTGATTATATAATTAAAAAAAAAGAGAAAATTTGGAAAAACGAAAAAAAAATATTTTAAAAATCATGCTGTTGTGCAGTTTCAATGAACATTCATGTAAACAATAGAGCATTGGCCTCTGCAGTGAAAATGGAGCTACAGAAATTCATATACTCTTATGCTTTTGATTTATTGCAAAAGCCGCAGACACATGATTTTCAGATTTACTGTATTTCCAATGGTATAAAGTTGAGAATGTAGAGTAAATCGTTCTCCAACATTCAGAAGTTGTTGGTGACAATCATTTGGATGAGTTTGTGCCTTTTTGTTCCTTGTTAAATAAAAACAAAGCTAAAGATTTTGGGTGTTTTGAGGTCCCATGGAGGAATTCAGCAAAAAGTCTGATCCAAGATGTTTAAATCAACTTTTAATCTGTAGACCAAGAGAACAGATGTCATTTGGTTTTGTTCCCATACAGTACTGAATATTGTGATGAAAAAAAAAAACAACAACAAAAAAAAACTGCTGTATACTAAGTTTGGTTGTGTATATAAAGCCAGTTTCAGGCATCTGTTTTCCAAAGAAAGTTCATTAGCCCCCACAGACAGACTTGGACTGAGTATTAGTAGATTTCCCGATTCAATTAGATTCCGATTCACAAGCTTTAGTTTGGTTTCCAATTTTGATTCCATATTGATTTTTTATGGGTATTTTTTGTTTACCTTGTCCGTTTTGCTCACATATGAAAGAAATTATCTCTCAGCTAATGCTCTTCATTATAAAAGCAACCTTCTAGGTAAAATATTCATATAAATTTAACAAATTATATTTGTATTAGTTTATCATATTGGTCACATTTTAGCATTTACATTTTTTTTAATTATTATTATTCAGTGTATTCCATCAATAAATGTCTTGAAATTGCATGTTGCATACATATTTTTTGTTACATGTTTATTATTTACATGCATAATTTGTACTATTTACAGGTATTTACACTGATATGTAGAACACGTGCTAAATTGGTACCGTTTCTTTAAGACTACCGACGTCAGCCAGTGAGTGCATATTAACGAGAGAAGATGCGTTTCTTTAGCGCAACCATGTGTGATTAGAATGAAATGTTTCTTTATTTTCTTTTTTTTTTTTTTGTCAACAACTGACTGTAAAGAATGTAAAGGATATGAAAAGAGACATTATTCAGTGACAAATGGATTGTATGAATCTCGTCTTTAGACATACATCACGCGGAACAAGTCAAACCAAATGTTTACTCTCAGCACACAGTGAAAGATCTCTCTGCTGAACTTCTTCGCAACTTTACTACTCAATCACTGGTGAGTGAAATCTGAACATTTACCAGCCAGTTGCAAATCCCAGACATTTTTTGTTGCATAGCGTGAAATTTTATCGTATATGTGAGTGATTTACTTGCATTGTAGAGAGTTGCACATAAGAGAAAATCAATATCGAGATCTTTCAAACGAAGATTGCGATGAATCGGAAAATCAATATTTTTACCCAGTCCTATACAGACTATGGATCTGTGAAATTCTGAAAGCCCCCAAGGCTAGTCATATACCTTGGTGATGTACAGTATCCAAAACTGTTCCATATACTACTGTACTTAAAAAAACAAAAAACAAATAGACAGTGTATACTGTACAGTATACAGTAAAATAGAGTTCCATTTTATTGTGTCTGTGTGTGTTTGAACCTTGGCTCTGTATGAATGGGATCCACCCTGGAAGTTGATTACTCCATACGCATCAGTGGGACTTTCCTCTGTATGTTTCTCCACAGACCACTGCTCCAGTTCTGAAAGCCCCCCCTCCGCTAATCGCACATCTGAGTATTTCATTGCCAGTGTGGCCGTGAATCCAACGTGCTGCCGAACCAAACGGCCGCAGCAGCATCTACACAAACACACACAAAAGAGCTCTCATCACAACTGCACAACAACTCTTAACTGAACGCCGCTGTCTGTTTATTGTGTGCGACACTCACCGCACGAGCTGCTGGCAGATTTGGCATCCTGGGAGGCATCTGCAAAATAACAAGTTATTTGAGAGAGTGCAGCACTCAATACACAACTGAATCAAACAAAGAGTGAATGTCCAGGTCACATTTCACCCCAAATGAAAGAAAGGGGTTTGAGTGTGGTACCTGTGGGGGTCCTTTGACACGGGCAGAATATAGACACATTCCCTCCTGGTGAAAGTGTTCTCTATCCAGGACTTCTGGGACTGCAGCGGGAAAACAACAGGGAAACCCAGCATTTTTAAAAACTCTTCCCTGTCAGTGAAGTGCTTGACATTTTTGTTAGTTACAGCAATATCAGGTAAACATTCAGAAACAAAAGTAATCAAATGAACTACTTAAATTATTATTAAACGGTGAACTCAGAACATACATGCATTTATTAGGCTATCTTCACCTACAACAGTCTATAGTTAAGACCACTGAACAGTCAAACTAGATTCTGCTGAATGTTTAAGTGAACAGCAGTTCTCTACACACAGTTGAGGGTCCTCGGGGGTCAGAATAAGCCAAAGTACTCAGTTTAAGCTCAACATTCCTGTGAGAAAGTGATGACTGAACAAACTATCACACACAAAACCTGCTAACAAACTAAAAGCACAAAAAGTGTATTGTGTATCTTCAATGTATTGAAAGAGCAGATCAGATCAGAAGTGATGTCAATGCAGACAGAATTAACCCAATGCTCATGGTTATTTTTAGCTTACTTGTTAGTAAGTGCCTCAATCAAAACTAACATGTTTTAAAACTTTGTCAGGAATCTCACAAACTTTGTCAAATCCAGTGACTAGTGCCAGAGACTACTTAGCCCCGAGACTGAGCAATTGTATTAAAATGGATGGGAGAAATTGGAAACGCCCAAAATGGCGGATGCAGAAAAGGAAGTCCCACCTACAGGCAAAAGATTTTGAGGAAGTTCTTGCCAGTTTTGTGTGAAATATACACAAGAAGGTCAGTGAGGTATCTGTGGGAGTGCCATCCAAGACCTGAATCATGTCGAAGACACAAAGTTTGTTCCTGTGACACTTGGTTACCCAGTCTCTATCCTCATAGTTTGAGATGTATATTACAAGTTCAGACTATATACCAGGATTACGGCTGCCCAACCTGTCAAACCCTCTTACCCATGACCGATTCAACCACCTCACAGAATCAACTTAATTAACAACATTAAAAGACATTGTTGCAGTTCTTTAAGTGTCGCTGCTCTGTTCACCTTCATCAGTTTTCAAATTAAATCAAGCTCAAATATCTCCAGCAAGAGTCCGTTCACGGATTTAAAAGCAAGGAATTTTTTTAATAACATTTCCCAGAGTCCTCTTTTGTTTTCAGCCCACTCACAGAAGCCGTTCTGCAGTCAAACACTCCATAGCTGCGCAGCCCGAACAATCTCCAACTCACCAGAGAGGTTTAGACATATACTAGAGTAGATACACTCAAAGTTTGATCAGTTTAGATTTAGTCAGTCTACCTCATACTCCTCATCTTCATCCTTTTGTCGCAGCAGTGAGTACAGAAACATCACCAGACGCTACTGAGAGACTAGTTTAAACTAGTTAACAGTAAACTGTATTTTCTCAGCACAGTTAATCAGCAAGTGACTGTGTGTGTGTGTGTGTGGATGGGGGGGGGGGGGGGGTGATTAATGTTTCTGAGGGTGGATGAGAATATTAGAAAGAGAGAGGGAGGGAGGGGGTGCTCAGATATATGAGGCAGTAACCAGGCACACTGGCACGTACAGAATCTCTCTACTGATTGGATGATGTAATGTCAAGTGACTCCAAGAACGCTGCACATATTATTGTATTAAAACACATGCTGCTTTCCAAATCACACGCTATCCTCCTGAAACAGTATGTGAGATTGTGTAATATGGTAAAGGTATTTAGATGATTTAATATTTGGATTAAAACAAATCTGTTCCATGTTTTATTTCTAATGTATGATTACAATTGTAATATAACATTTATTTTTTTAATATTTTTTATTTATTCCCCTTTTCTCCACAATTTGGAATGCCCAATTCCCACTACTTAGTAGGTCCTCATTGTGGCGCGGTTAATCACCTCAATCCGGGTGGTGGAGGACGAGTCTCAGTTGCCTCCGCTTCCGAGACTGTCAATCCGCGCATCATATCACGTGGCTGGTTGAGACTCACAGCATGTGGAGGCTCATGCTATTATCCACGATCCACGCACAACTTACCACGCGCACCACTGAGAACGAGAACCCCTAATCGTGACCACGAGGAGGTTACTCCATGTGACTCTACCCTCCCTAGCAACCGGGCCAATTTGGTTTCTTAGGAGACCTGGCTGGAGTCACTCAGCATACCCTGGATTCGAACTAGCGACTCCAGGGGTGGTAGTCAGTGTCAATACTCGCAGAGCTACCCAGGCCCCATAATTGTAATATATCTTTAAGATAGCCCACCTTTTTCTTTTTTCCCCCCCCATCGGCAGTGCAGGATGTGAATAGGTAACGTTCTCATTCTCTATGCGCACAACACAATATTATTCCCATGCAGAAAACAGAACAACAAATACTAATGCGAATGAGGCAAGATATCATTCCGTTTATTTTACACATTCTCAGACTTCCTTAAAGTCTATGTTAAATAGTGCTTTTGACTCAAATACACTGGATTGTATTTGGCGGTATTTTGTTTTTGATGTCAAGGAAGATTGCTCGGATGAGGGACAGAGAAATGGAGTGTGTGTCTGACAGCTGTGAGCAAGGCTGTGCTATGTGACGAGCATTGCCGCTATGTCACCCATGACTGAAGGGAAGGAAAATACTTAGTTTGACAAGTTTTAAAGTTATCAACTGGTAAGGGCACGATTCAGAGTAAATTCATTATTCATGATTCATTAGTGTTTTCATAGATCACATGCACATCTTTCACACATCTTTATTTTTAAGGGTGATGCCAGCAGCATAATTTTAGGGGGCTGAGATGAAAAACAGGGTCTAGCAATGCCTAAGCTCCAAATTTCTAATATATATATACATACACACACACACACACACACATATATATATATATATATATATATATATATATATATATATATATGTGTGTGTGTGTATATATATATATATGTATATATTAGTAGTTGGTTTGAACTGGATTGCAAAACTTCTAAATGTTAATATTGTTTGTTTGATTTTAGAAACACTCTTGCTGATTGTGTAAACTACAGAAATATTGATATTAATCAAATATGGTACTGTGTAGGTTGTTCACAATCCTTAAGACTACGTTAAAAATGTATATCTGCCGAATGCTGAGAAATATTTGAGTGAACATTGGTGACTAGGTGGTACTTGAATGCTCTGATTTGATCGAAGGTGGTACTTGGCCCAAAAAGTTTGAGAAGCACTGGTGTATGAGTGCTGCAGATGACCTCAGACATCTCAGCTCTGGAGGTGCTTTGAGTTCAGTTCACTTTATTTCCACAGAGCAGTTCATTGTGAACACAACTCTGCAGCCTATACATCTGTGATTAAAACATAAAATAATACAACAACACATTCACCTCAAACCATGATTTATATTTCAGTGATTATTATCATCATTATTATTATTATTCTTACATTTATAATTGTTTTTAGATCTTAATTTGTGTTAGTAATTTTCCACCTGTTGTCACAGACAGATACTTGGAAAGGTGGTTATATATATGTATAATAATAATAATAATTTTAATTTAGAAATGTCTTTGGTTTAAGTTTTTCATTTTTAAAATAAATGAATTTAATTTTCAATGCAAAATCACTAAAGCAAAAATATTCACCGATCCCTCAGCCGGGAGGTTGACAATGTAATTGGATATTGTGATTTTTTTCTTTTTTTTATATAAAAATATCATGAACATTTCTTGCATATTGCCCCGACCTAGGAGAGAACAAAACAAATGTATTCACACACATTACCCTTCCAAAGCAGCTAAACTGGGTTCTGGGATGAAAGGAAATAAATCACTAACATTAAACCCGCAACAACCCACAATAAGTGATGTATTTGCCTGGACAACAAAATACCCGACTGGTAGCCCATGATGGAGAGAATGCACAGATGAAGTAGGTTCATTGCCAAAGAGATGCCCTTCTTTACTGTTATAAAGTAGACTGTTATAAAGCCATCTTTCAAAAAGTTGAACAACATATTCTAATTGCACTTCATTTTTTTCAGTTTCATTTGAATTTTTAGTTAAAATTAATAAAAAATAAAGTTCAAAGTTTGAAATCAATCTGTTTTGTGTTACTGTGTAGGCCATTGCTTAACGAAAATTACCCCATAGTACCACTTAGCGTCCAACCAGCGGTAATACCGGTGTTAGTCGTTTTGAACGTGAACACCGCACCGGAGTGAAAATTATGGTATTGTGGCAAGTCTATTAAGTACACAGTCTTGTACCAAAAATACCTTTTGCTTCAAATACAGGTGCATCTCAATAAATTAGAATGTCGTGGAAAAGTTCATTTATTTCAGTAATTCAACTCAAATTGTGAAACTCGTGTATTAAATAAATTCAATGCACACAGACTGAAGTAGTTTAAGTCTTTGGTTCTTTTAATTGTGATGATTTTGGCTCACATTTAACAAATCCCACCAATTCACTATCTCAAAAAATTAGAATATGGTGACATGCCAATCAGCTAATCAACTCAAAACACCTGCAAAGATTTCCTGAGCCTTCAAAATGGTCTCTCAGTTTGGTTCACTAGGCTACACAGCCATGGGGAAGACTGCTGATCTGACAGTTGTCCAGAAGACAATCATTGACACCCTTCACAAGGAGGGTAAGCCACAAACATTCATTGCCAAAGAAGCTGGCTGTTCACAGAGTGCTGTATCCAAGCATGTTAACAGAAAGTTGAGTGGAAGGAAAAAGTGTGGAAGAAAAAGATGCACAACCAACCGAGAGAACCGCAGCCTTATGAGGATTGTCAAGCAAAATCGATTCAAGAATTTGGGTGAACTTCACAAGGAATGGACTGAGGCTGGGGTCAAGGCATCAAGAGCCACCACACACAGACATGTCAAGGAATTTGGCTACAGTTGTCGTATTCCTCGTTAAGCCACTCCTGAACCACAGACAACGTCAGAGGCGTCTTACCTGGGCTAAGGAGAAGAAGAACTGGACTGTTGCCCAGTGGTCCAAAGTCCTCTTTTCAGATGAGAGCAAGTTTTGTATTTCATTTGGAAACCAAGGTCCTAGAGTCTAGAGGAAGGGTGGAGAAGCTCATAGCCCAAGTTGCTTGAAGTCCAGTGTTAAGTTTCCACAGTCTGTGATGATTTGGGGTGCAATGTCATCTGCTGGTGTTGGTCCATTGTGTTTTTTGAAAACCAAAGTCACTGCACCCGTTTACCAAGAAATTTTGGAGCACTTCATGCTTCCTTCTGCTGACCAGCTTTTTAAAGATGCTGATTTCATTTTCCAGCAGGATTTGGCACCTGCCCACACTGCCAAAAGCACCAAAAGTTGGTTAAATGACCATGGTGTTGGTGTGCTTGACTGGCCAGCAAACTCACCAGACCTGAACCCCATAGAGAATCTATGGGGTATTGTCAAGAGGAAAATGAGAAACAAGAGACCAAAAAATCCAGATGAGCTGAAGGCCACTGTCAAAGAAACCTGGGCTTCCATACCACCTCGGCAGTGCCACAAACTGATCACCTCCATGCCACGCCAAACTGAGGCAGTAATTAAAGCAAAAGGAGCCCCTACCAAGTATTGAGTACATATACAGTAAATGAACATACTTTCCAGAAGGCCAACAATTCACTAAAAATGTTTTTTTTATTGGTCTTATGATGTATTCTAATTTGTTGAGATAGTGAATTGATGGGTTTTTGTTAAATGTGAGCCAAAATCATCACAATTAAAAGAACCAAAGACTTAAACTACTTCAGTCTGTGTGCATTGAATTTATTTAATACACGAGTTTCACAATTTGAGTTGAATTACTGAAATAAAAGAACTTTTCCACGACATTCTAATTTATTGAGATGCACCTGTAAAAGTTTGCCATGTTGTGATGCACCTTGGAGCTGATTGGTTTGGTTCATGGCTTAGAACACTTTTATCATGACTTATGAAATGAGAAAAATACTTCCGGAATCAATACAGCTGGAAAAGCGGGCGGGCAGTGGGCGGGCACTGTTGCACTCTAGTGGTGCCACTAGTGGTGAAAAAATTACACACTGTGCCTTTAATAATGAATTGTAAGGTAATTTAGCCTCATTACATTCAAATGCAAATAGTGGCAGGTCTCTGGTATCAAGACAAAACTTTATGTCCCAGTACTGGCATACTTCATTACTACAAACTCAAAAGCATGGAGCACTAAGCATGCAAAAACAGCAACATTTCTAGGTTGTAGGACACTGTATGTGACTCCATCACAATATAGGTGTAGTGATTCCATAAAACTTCACACTTAAACTGTCCCTGCTATATACGATGAAAGAGAAACTAAATACGTATCTGCATATCTACAATCTCAGATCTCAAAGATCAGATGAATTTTCCTGATAACTCTATTAAGCTCAACACACTCACACACAGTCATAAAGCAAAGATAATGTGTCAACAGCATCCCCTAACTTTATCAGATCATCAGGACATCAGCAGATAATAGATACACGGACCCTGAAATCACAGGGTAGAGTTTGTCCTAAGGACATACAGAGTGTCTTCACAAAACCAACTTCCTGAATTTTCATACAATACTTTAAATCCATACTCTACTCCTGTAGTCAAATACAATGCAATAATCCCACGTGTTAGTCTAATGTTGTGACCAGAGGGCGTGAGGGGTCGCCACAGGGGTCAACACAGAACCACTGGAGGTCAGTGAGAGTAACACTGTGCTCATGATCACCTGACACATTCAATCTGATCTCAGAATCCCAAAGATGTAAAGTTACATAAGTGTCACTGCAATCTAAAGACTCCAGCAATTCACATAAAACACAAATCGCTGTCTATCTGATAACTGTAAAGGAGTATGTTGATAATTACGTAATATATGGCCTCCTGACCATAAAAATAAAATAAAAAATAAAATATTTTTTCGTTCAAGATTTTTCATTTCGATTTTTGAAGTTTTAATGGAGCAAATGTCCTTTATAGTGCCTTACTTAGCAATGCCAGCTATATATACACACTATATATAGTGCCTATTTGACGATGCATTCCAGAGCTTTGCAGATGTACATTTCTGAAAACCAAAAACTAGATATTGGTATTGCACTCACTGAAGAGCCACGTGCCACTTATTCTTAATATAAGTGTATTTTTGGACTTCTGAAAATCCAAAATTGTGACATTATTGTTTTCATGTAAACAAATAAAGGTACATTTCTAGTTTCAACATTATTTGTACTTCAGACTTATTTGTTTTGTTGGACACGAAAAATTAGCTTCATAACGTGACCCACATTTGTTTTTCGACCATGGAAAATTGGTACAGTTTAACAATTTACGGATGGAGCCACATTGAGAGTCCCATATCTCTGGGATTTAAGCATATATGGCATTACAAATAAAGATACAAAAAGGAATGAATGTTCTAAGCCAGAATCTATAAGGATATCAAGATATCTTTAATAGGGCCCTATGATTTCCGCGTTGTGGAAAACACGGACGGAATAGTGGAATCCAGTCATAAAAACGGAACTAACTATAAAACACGGAATGTCACGAAATTTGACATATTTGGGATCAAATGAATGAGTAAACGCACAATGAATTAAATTAAAATCGTAATATGTCCTAGTGTGATGATTAAAACATAAAAGGCTGAGATTTATTTAAACAAATATACAGTTTGCATGAGCTGCGCTTCAACAGTAAGTGAATGTGTGTGAAGCCACTGCTTAAACACTAACCACATCATATACATCACGTGCAATCTGTGTGTGTATAAATGATCAATAAGCACATTAGCCAATATAGCGAACGGCTTTTCCGGAGGTAAGAAGTGAAGTCGTCGATAACATCCGGTTTTGCGGTAAAATGTCAAAATAAAAGCCCCATTTATCTAGACGCGTGAAATTGAAAAAATGCGACAGAAATATATTTCTTCTGTATATGTAATATACTGCAAAACTTAATATTCAGTGAAGTAGTAGAAATAATGATAATAATAATATATCAATAATAATTACATTATATTTAAGCAATGTCTCACAAGCAAGAGTTTCATCACTGCCTTCATTAATCTACAGTGCAGCACTGTATAATAAAAGAAAATATAGCAATGGTATGTTGAAAAGTAATTGTTCTGTTCTCATTTAGTGTTTCCCATGAATTACCTAGACTGTGGCGGCCCAACACAATTTCCTAATGAACCGAAAATATTTTTACACTTTTCATAATAACATAATAGATCTCTAATGTTGTGTTTTGCACCGTTGCTTCAGCAAAGCATCTCTCACTCCGAGTCTAATGTTAACGTTATTACCAGCGTCTCTGACAACGTAACTATTTTCAGCATCTGAGGAGCAAGTTCAACACAGGTAACCACTTTTGCTTCATTTCTTTGAAATGTATGATCTAGTCAATTTTGTGTTTTGACCATTTGTGAACTGCATTAAACTTTATCTCGTTTACCATGCTTTGTGGGTGTGACTTTTTTGCCATGTCATCACCATTTATGATTAAATTACTACTAGAGCACAAAATTGTTTACAAGAGCAAAGTTCTTCATAGATCTAGCCTCTTAATTTTACTCTTAAAGTGCACCAGATTGATGCATTTAACTTTTAAATGTAAAGAAAATTACAGGGGAGCATGCCCCTGACCCCCATAGAGGTTCCGAGATCCACCCACCACAGTCTCACAAAATCCTGTGGGAAACACGGTCTCATCTGATTAAATTTCTATGAATTCTTTTGATTAGACCTTTCTTTTAATGACAAATGTAATTAAACTTTAAAACCTGGAATTCAGAGAAAATTAAACGGAAAACACAGAATTTGGGGAAAAATGAAATGTAATTTGGAAAAAAATAAAACGCATTTCATAGGGCCCCACTTTAATACATCTGGTTAACCTCATGCGACCCCACGTCCACATGCGTGGACATTGTATTTTGGCTTCTTTTTTTGACACATAATTTCATATCATTTAAACTGACTGATCTCAGTTCAGGAGACTCTGGGCTGTCAGTAAAGGGCTAAACTTTTGATGTACGGAGTCATGTGACCAGTCAACATGGTGTTGATCACAGCGGAGTTTGTCTTGGGGAGAAATGCCAACAAAACTATACCTGGCAAGAAACCTTTTATACATTGACATCTGTTTGAGTAAAAAGATTAAAGTCTCTAGTTTCATCCGATATGCCATTTTTAAAATTTGAGTGATTTATCGCGAAACAGCACGCTGTTAAACACAATGACCACGTACGTGGACTGTATGCTCATTTTCATTTAAAATCCTATATTCATTGTGCATTATCATACTGAGAATCAGTGGATGCATCCAAAAGCTGGAAAATGCTGCTTTCAGAGGCTGTATATGGAGTTAGGGTGAAAATAAGGTGCATTTCAAACTATTCTGAGACCAGTGCAGACAGACAACACACTGCACATTAAGTCATTCACTAAATAGGGAGCATCGGAGCATCCTATAGATCGATTTGCATTCAATCCAAACTTCCTATCAGACTATTCAAACTTCCTTGTTCAGTTTCAGGCTCTAGATGTTTGAACCATTCTCCATGTTTGGCAGACATGGGACACTTATATTCAGAATTTATAATGTAACATGGTTGACAGTATTTGGATGATGCTGGCCATTACTTTGAATCAGAATTAATTATGCTAATGTCTGATGTAATGTCTGTTACATCTCAAAAACATGAGTAACCTACACTCCTGGAAACATAACAAATGTAATAAAAACATTTACTTTAAAATTATATTATTTAACATTTCACAACTTAGTCCCACTGTCCACATATGTGGACATACATTTTGAGGAAAACTTGTAAAAAAAAAGTGTTTGCATTTTTCATAGGGCCTACTAGTTACAAATAAAAAAAGGAGAATGGAAAATGCACTCAGCAGTCAAGCTCAGGTTTCAGGAGGTTAAAGACACTCCAACTTTGGAAAAACAACACAAAAAGGAGTTTATTCCCATTTTTGGAGTCAAACCATTGGCATATAATGCAACAAGGTTTGCTGAATTCAAATGATTTTTGTACTAGACCTACATATCTTTGTGTAAAAATAAAACAATGATGCTGCCACCTTTCTAAGGTTTTTTTTTTTTTTTTTTTTTTTACCTGTAGTTTTGCTCCAAAATTATAAGTGAAAATTGTCAGTCGGTAATGGATTACTCAGTAAATACTGATCCATGAAATTTTAATATTTTGGCTTTCATCATCCTTTGTTTATCTTTCCTTGGAAAAAGTATTAACAAATAGAAGGAATTTTCTGAAATTTGGTTGTAAAAGGGACCTATACTGGACCCTTATTTGCATGAAATCTGGATCTAATTTTTCTGAAACTGGATCAAACAGGCACATATGTGGATGGCCCTGATCCTCACCTTCAAAACTAAATTCAATCAGTCTGAACTCTGAACTGGAGCTCTTGTGTGTTTAGATTGTGTGAAGTTTCCAGCTGTCCTGTGTGTATGTGTGCGTGTACCAGCGTAAAGCTTCTCCGGCTCGAAGCCTCTAAAGAATGAGATATCACAATAAAGAGTATCGAATTAGTCAAAACACCAGCCTTTATAAACACACTTGTCTCTCTCGGTCTTTCTCACACACACACACACACACAAACTGGCTGCCCACTATCTCTATCAGAAACAGAAATATGGCAGTACAGTTAGACTGCTGACTTTTCAATTTTAACACACAATTCTGCTGCTCAAGAGTGAATTACAATCCCTTCACACAGTCTTTCTCTCAGTCTGTCTCTCTCTCTTTGTCTCTCTGTCTGTATTTTGTACAAAACTGGAATTACAGTAATCCGGGACATGTGACTCTTAAGTTGCAGTGTGAAGAAAAAAAAATCTTCAATTCCAATTTCTACTCAAGACACAAATCCAGAGATATAGCAACCATTGTAACATGTCCCCTCATTTTTTAGAAAGTACATTCCACCCAGACTTTATGGGAAATAAGCAATATATTTTAAGAGTTTCATTTTGCTTGGCCAAGGTGCAAAAAACGAAATGCATAAAACACTTAAGCTCAAGCAGAAACCTGCTAAATGGTGGACTGAATGAATGCACATGAAATGTAATTCATATTAATGATATAAATGAGCCAAGCTGAAAAGTTTTAAATTGTGTGTCCCAAAAATTTCCAGTGGACAAATGACTCCAGAAAACTAATTTAACAAACTTAAAAATGAGCATCTAAATAATAATGAGAAGCAGAACGTACATAATTCTATTGTGTGAACATTTATGAATGAGTCCAAACCCTAAAGTAGTGTAGAAAAGCATTCAGAAACAATGAATCGTCCACAGGTTTCAGCACCACAGTCACCATATTTGCATCTTAACAGAGGTAATTCACCTTAAACAGGTTTAAATTGAGTTTAAATTATTGACTTACTATGTAATAAGTATTTAAAGTATCTACATATGCTTAAGGGCAGAGAAAGCAGATAAGGCTAAGACATCCAACCAAATATGGGCTCTTAAAGGGGTCATCAATGTCACCACAAGAGTTTAACCAGTTTAGGCTAAAAATTCAGCTCTAGGCCCACAGATATTTGCAATGCAGGTAATTCCAGTTCTAGCCCTTCAGAAAGACCTTTAAAGTAAGGATCACCTCAACAAAATCACCTCACAAAACTGAATACCCAAGGGCGTTGCGATGGGGGGGCTTCGTTGGCTTAAGCCCCTGATGTATTGTCCCAAGCCCCTTATCCTTTTGAATATTTTTTAAGATGCACACATATTTCACTTTACAAATAAAATATGTTTCATGACTTTAGGCACTGGTTGTGGTAGATTAGGCTACTGCTTCCACGTTCATTCAGTTCACTTCAGAAACCACTATCGGCTGGGTTTTAAAGCCCTCACATTTACACCCAGCTGTTGAACACTATCTGTTCCAGACAGTAGGCAGTCGTCACTCATTAGGTTTAACCGTCATTGTTTCAAAGAACTGATGAGGTAATTAACTGAGAAATTAATGAATGTTATACAGTGAAATATGTTATAGAAGTATAAATAAATACAAGTATATTGCAACGGAACAGTCTAGGTTTCTAGGTTTGAAATAGCCAACTAGGTAGCTGTATGATAACATCAATTACTATAACATTACTTACCTAGTGGCAAATAAGTTAGCTCATTTAAAGAGACAGTTCACCCAAAAATGAAAATTCTCATCATTTACTCACCCTCATGTCATCCCAGATGTGTATGACTTTCTTTCTTCTGTTGAACACAAATGAAGATTTTTAGAAGAATATCTCAGCTCTGTAGGTCCATACAATGCAAGTGAATGGTAACCAAAATTTTGAAGCTCCAAAAAGCACATAAAGGCAGCATATAAGTAATCCATAAGACTCCAGTGGTTAAATCAATGTCTTCTGAAGCGATCCAATCGATTTTGGGTGAGAACAGAGCAAAATATAACTCCTTTTTTACTGTCCATTTTGCCTTTGCAGTGTCTAGGCACAATCATGATTACAAGCTCAATTACACTTCCTAGATAAAGATGCATGCGCAGAGCGCTAGATGGTGGTAGGAAGTGTTATCGAGCTTGAAATCATGATCACCAAGGAGACTGCTGATTTCAAGATTATAGTGAAAAAGAAGTTATATTTTTGGTCTGTTTTTACCCAAAACCGATTTTATCGCTTCCGAAGACATGGAATTAACCACTGGAGTCTTATGGATTACTTTTATGCTGATTTTATCTCCTTTTTGGAGCTCCAAAGTACCATTCACTTGCATTGTATGGAGTTACAGAGCTGAAATATTCTTCTAAAAAGCTTTGTGTTTAGCAAAAGAAAGAAAGTCATACACATCTGGGATGTCATGAGGATGTCATTTTTGGGTGAACTAATCAGAGATTAGTTGGCTAGCCTGCTGCACCTCAGTTAATTAATCACTTTGACAATTTATACGCTTGTAGCATTGTACATCGCTTGACATATGCTACATGTAGGATGACATCTTGCAGAAAATAACTATACTTTTCAGAAAACAGACAGACACTGCCAGTCAGGAAGAGATTGGGAGCTCAAGAGGTCTGACATGACCCATGACAGACCAGTAAATGTGAAGATAATTTCAAATAAAGCAAATGATAGCTTAATGCTGTGTGAAAGAAATGTTGGGATAGTGTCTTCTTGCCCTATATTAAACCATGTAAAGACACTTGCCGTGGTGTCATTCAGTGATGGGCAGCAGCTTCGCTACAAATAGCAAAGCTATTAGGTTAACTACATTTCTGAGTAGCGAGGTGGTAGCGTCGCTAGTTTTTAAATCAAGTAGCTTTTCAGTAGCGAAGATATATTTTTTTTTGACTAGGTAGCGTTGAGAAAACCTACACCACTATTTCATGCCTTGGACCCGGTGTTTACTAATGCCAGTTTTGAATCAAAACTAAAGATGTCAGATCACAAATTAATCGCTCAGTTGGTTCTTTAACATGAATTGGTCACACATGATAGGAAAGCAGTCTGAATCAGTTCGCGATTCAATCTGAATGCTTCAGAAAGCTTGCGCGTGCAGCTGAATCATTTGTGTGCACTCTCACTTGCCAATAAGCTCAAAGGAGTATTTTATAACACAGAAAATTAAGATAACACTGGTTGCAGTGGATCTACAATCAATGGAAACAAAACCTGCAAATGCATCCTATCATTTGCTAGTGATGAAGAAGGTCTTTATAAAGCTCAACATGTTTGCAGCTTGTAAACGACTTCTGCAGGTAAATAGGTTTTCCAACCAAAAGACTTATTAGCCTACATGAAAACACTTAAAAAAAAAATTTTTTTTTTAAAAGTACCAAGACATTACCATGTTTTTTGGACATGTACCATTACCTGGATGTTAATACAATGGTAGGCTATGTGAATATGGTAATCAAATAGCAAACTACCATGGTATTTTTTAATTACCTTGAAGTACCATGTAAATACAATAGTATATGAATATAGTAATCATATATCAATTTACCATGGTAGTAACATGGTATTCTTTGAAGTACTTTGAAGCACCATGCAAATACAGAATGGTAAATAAATATGGTAATTGTATACCAAAGTACCATGGTATTACCATCTGATACCATCAGAAATCACATTGTTATTGCCCAGATGTGCTCTCTCTCTCTCTCTCTCTCTCTCTCACACACACACACACACACACACTATCTATGCTCCGTGCATCTGCAGTTGAAAAAAAATGAAGTAGCTTAAATGTAGCAAGCTACTTTTGGCATGTAGCTTGTAGTGTAACTTGCTACTTTTTCTGAAGTGTAGCTTTTAGCTTAGCTTATCTCATTTTTCTGTTGAGTAATTGGTACCTTAGCTAGCTACATTTTTTGAGTAGCTTGCCCAACACTGGTGTCATTAAAGTAAAATCTAACAAAATATCACTGCATTAGTAGACTACTTTTAGCCGCTGTGAACATGAATCATCACTCAAATGTCACTCAATACCGCTGGCTTTAATTATTTTACTTTACAATAATCCTCACTATCTTAAAAGTCATGTTAAAGAGGAATCACCAACGATAAATTAGTTTAAATGACGTTTAACACATCTAAGGCATCTTTACACAGGCTGCTCTGTACCTGCTCAAATGATGTGTAAAGACGCAATGACACATAGGCTAAAATTCAGACTAAATTAAGCCTGCTCTGACGCACCTCAGCCCTATAGTATCAAAAGCAGTTATGATGCTGCTTTGGTTCTGTGTAAATGAAATGCAGCATCGGAGCACCTTAAACTTAGTTGCTGTCATAATAGAGCATATATTTCATAATTTTGTTTGATATTTAAAAGTATAATATCATAATTTAATATTTATATTTTCATCATTTTATATATTTTTAAAAAAAATCTCATAACATTATTAAAGAAATTGTAATTGCTGTGTAAATACATTTATGCCACCTCTGAGCAGCATTAAACAGGCTGTGTAAATACACCCAAATGCCACTTCAGATGCAGCTTCTGTGCCTCCTCTTCAGTGTAAAGATGCATATTTTACAATAATTGATGTCTGCAATGATCCTCACTTTAATAGTCATGTTTAAAAGGAATCACCTACGACAAATTAGCGAGTATAAACGGCGTTTAACACATCTAGTCCTAATATTTACTCTAAAATTAGCGAAATTTCACGGCATTTATTTGATTATTCGCTGGCAGTTGACGGGTCAATAATGGCCTCAAGTGACATTTCAAACAGTCAAGCGCACTCCCGTCACACATCCTGACTGACACCACACAAGACAGAAGTGTCGGGATACACCTTAAAAAGCATTCATTGATATTGATTAAAGCATAAGAATTGTCACAATGCAATATGCAGCAAACATTACAGCGTTCGCCTAAGAAATGCGGTTTTAAAGAATCATCTCACCTCAGAATCAACATTCAATATTTTGTTAGTATTATTATTATTATTATTATTATTATTATTGCAGTAGATACATTGTTGCTTTAGTTAATGACATACTTCATGTCAACTACATCAAGCGACAGCAGCGTTCAAACAGAGTGAGCAGCTAAGCTAATTGAAGTGTTTTCTCATAGCCGAATGCTTCAATTCCGTGAACACATTTGATAATTATTGAGCACGACAGCAGCGCAAACATCTGTCTGTTCACGACGCCAGCGGTTTTCAATCCGTTTGGCCGCTGGTTTGCCGGTACAGGCTCGACGCACGCTCGCGCGCGTCAGAGGGGCTAAAAGCTAGCAGCGCGCGAGCGCGAACACGAGCCGAAAGCCCATCGCGCTACGCCGCACAGCGTTCTACGCGATGCTCGAGCCGCGCTAACAGCAGTCGGTGAGCTCCGTGACTGAACTGTCAACGCGAGGACGGGCATATAAACGCCAATACAGCGTGCATTCCACCTTAAGCAGCCTCGGCAAGCAGAGACTTGTCACTGAAAGGCGCACTCAGTGTCAGTTTACGCCAGATTTGCCACGCAGCCTCTGGCAAACACAAGAAAACAACCACAGCAACAGGACGCAATCGATGCCTACCATTCTCTTCACCGTTCAGACTCACGAAGAGCGGATCCAGGGCGTCTAGCCATCTATCGGCGCTGTGCTGTTTGTTAAGCCTCGGAAGGAAAGCCCGGTGTCGGCGGTGGGTATCGTGTACGTCCGCTGCAGCTCCAGCGGAAGGTGGAATTTTCATACTTGTGCGACTCCGGACTGACGCGGCGTGACGGAGTCGGCTTGAGCCCGTCCCACCCGCTGAGTCAGCCCGCAGCGCGTCACATGAGCGGGGCGGAGCAGCGGCGTTAGCCGCGGGGAGTCCGGTTCTAGTTCAATGTAGTGTGATTTTTTTTCCCCGCATGACAAACAAACATACACTTGCATTGCCAAAGAAATGCGGCATAGATGATACAATGAGAAATGATGTAAAACAATAGTAGTTATTATTATTATTAATTTGTGCCTTGGTTGTACCATGTAATTCATAGAAGTACTATGTATATACCATGGTATATGTATATGGTAATCATTCAGTCCCATGGTATTGCCATCTGATACCAATACTATGCACTACAGCACTGCACTCATGTTTCCAACACAGTCAAATCATCTGATAGCTTACATCCTGGAAAATAGTTTTAGAACTAATTTAAAGAGATAGTTCACCCAAAAGTAAAAATTCTCTCATCATTTATTTACCCTCATGAAATCCCAGATGTGTATGACTTTATTTCTTCTGCTGAACACAAATGAAGATTTTTAGAATCAATATTTAAATAATTTTTTACTATAAATCTCCACTTTCAGAATGGGAAAGTGAAAGTGGAGATTTATAGTAAAAAAAGGACTTAAATATTGATCTGTTTCTCATCCACACTTATCACTTCTGAAGAAATGGATTAAACAACTGGAGTCTTATGGATTACTTTTATACTGACTTTATGTGCTTTTTGGAGCTTTAAAGTTCTGATCACCATTCATTAGAATTATATGGACCTTCAGAGCTGAAATATTCTTCTTAAAATCTTTGTTTGTATTCTGCAGAAGAAATAAAGTCATAAACATCTGGGATGGCATGAGGGTGAGTAAACGATGAAATCATTTTTCATTTTTGGGTGAACTATCTCTTTAAGGTATTAAAAAGCATTCACTAAACTATTCCAGCACAAGAGATAAATCATTCACATAACTGTAATATAGTAACCATGGTTTCTGCCAAAGTTTATATTAAAATCTTAGTAAATGAATGTGGGATCTCCTTCAAACAGTGTTAGAATCTTTCAGAATCTTTCTGTCAATTTATTTTTAGATAACAATGGTGACTAATACAATGTTACCACAGTTTCATAGTAGAAATAGTGACTATAGTAGCTATGGTGTTTTGGTGGAAACTGGTAAATGTTTAAGGGAGCAGAGTTTAAGGTGAAGTGAATGAAACCTTATTACCAGACTCAAGAACATCAAACACACATTCTCACAGTATCTGACACAAACACGTGTACAAAACCAGACATTGACGCTAATAGAGATCTCAGTCACTGTCAGTAACAGGCCACAGTGTGCTGAATTTACAAATAATCTTCAGTCATTTAAAAAGCCAATTTTGTTGTCATTTTATTTTATTAATGCATCACAGAGGAAAAAACACGAACTATTCATTACTATATTGTGAAAAATTCCAAACAATATGGTACAAAATTATCATGTAAAAAAGTGAAAGTTAAAGCAAACAGCAGGTTGATGCGAAGATTTAAGGCCCCTTAAAGATTCATTTTCATCAGTCAGTTTATGTGTTAATAGTCAAATGTGTAGAAAGTGTCAAAATGTATCTCAGTTTGCAGCGATGTAACTGACAGATTCAGTGTAAAGAGTTTCATCAGTCTGAAACACTCACAACATTCACGTCACATCAACATAAAGTGTTTATTAGGTGGCATTTCCCTTGTTGTGTGTTTGAGGAAATGTATAAATCTGAGATCTGTCAGCATTCTCTCACTCCACCTGCATATCCAGAGTTTCCATCTAAACAAAGAGACAAGAGACAGACATTACTCTAACTTATGATTTTACCCCACTACAGCAGAAAGAGCTACACACATTCAGTAAAGTTTCAGGTGTTTATTTGATGTTACGGCAGAAAAAAACAGTCTGCTCAGAGTTTATGTGTGTCCAATAATGTGTGGGTTACTGACATGCTATGCGCATTTTGGTGTTCTAAGCAAATTTAGAATATAAAACTATATATAGTTTTAATCAATTAAAAAACAACCGTTAAAATGAGCAATTTCTAACTAAATATTCAGCATACGCTTTAAAGTGATAAATCTCAACAAAAAAGGTCCAAGTCTTGAGCGAAGCTCACGTATCTGTTTTTATTTTTCTATAGATTAGATTTGAGAAGTATGTATCAGTTGGCATACAATTTTACATTTTAAATAACTGTTATATGCCAAAATGCATAACCAAAACGTAATCACTTATATACCGTAAGACATTTTCAAAGAGTGAATTCAATACATCATAAAACCATAATATATTTAAACTATATAATTTGAAAACACCAGTTTCAAAGAGGTAAAAAAAAAAAATCCATATTTTTAAAAATAAGCTGTAAATAAATCACTGATTCCTGTTAATTGATTATGTGTTAATAAACGTATGTGTTTCTTAGAGTCTGACTGCAAACTGAAAATATCAGCCAACTGATGAACGTGCTGGAGAGACAGAGAAGCATCAGACAACTACTCTGCCATAAACATCTACTACACATAGAGGAGGACAATTTGCATACTCTAGCAACGTCTTTTGGTGTACAGGTGTACTGCAGGAAATGAGGCATTAGAGAAGGAAGCTGTTCAAACAGACAGACAGCGAGCAGCACTGAGCACGTGTGATTAGAATGAGGAACTAAAACAAACCTGATAACAATGGCTTCCTGGACTCGTCCAGTACCTGATGGAAAACCAATTCACATCGCAAGTCTTATACATAAATATACATTTCATACATGCACACATGCATCTACTGTACATATAAACACCTCTCACTCACACACAGACTCTTGAGGTATCATGGAAAAAAATCACATCCCGACTGCTGATTCTCTGCAACAATAAATGTCTTTCCATTGACTTTTACAATCCAGTCAGAAGCACTGACAAAAATTCGATCAGAATGACTAACCTGGTAAGTGTTTCCATTCCAGAACTGTCTGAACTCCTTCCGGACGGATGCTAGAATGGAGGTGGTGAGGAGAGTACAGGGAACCAGATACAGCAGAGCGGGCTGACCCATCTTAGTCGCCAACATCACTCCAAACGTCACCACTAGACCCACACAGTATGCTAAACACACACAACAAAACAAAAGTTTTTGTTTTTGTTCCAACTGGAAGTAACATTGAAGTACCAGTACAAGACTCGTACCGATAGCGCAGGAGATGAAGTAAATTCTGCAGGAGTTGCCCATCCACACGTCAAACCTGTGACAGTACGCAACCAGCAGCCCTGCAGGCAGAAAACAGCATTCAACACAACATACACAAACAAAAAAGGTGTGTTAGTAAAAAATGACTGTCAGGTATAACTTACAGGAAACTGAGCTTACAACACCATTTGCGGCAGAATGTTGATTACCACAAAAAAAACATTTTGGACTCATCCCATTTGGACATCTCTCTCTCTCTCTTTTTTTTTTTTTTTTTTTAAAACGAGGGACGAGTCGAAAATATTTTCTGTGGTATTCAACATTATGCTAAAAATGCAGTTGATTGTGCTTAACTTGTATTTAACCCGGAACATTCCTTTAATTACAAATAAATACATTATTATGGCTTAATTTTAACGTAACTCCATCTTTTTTTAATTTCTTTTTTTTTAATTTTATCCCCTTTTCTCCCCAATTTGGAATGCCCAATTCCCACTACTTAGTAGGTCCTCGTGGTGGTGCGGTTACTCACCTCAATCCGGGTGGCGGAGGACAAGTCTCAGTTGCCTCCGCTTCTGAGTCCGTCAATCTGCGTATCTTATCACGTGGCTCGTTGTGCATGACACCACAGAGACTCACAGCATGTGGAGGCTCACGCTAACTTACCACGCGCCCCATTGAGAGCGAGAACCACATTAATTGTAACCATGAGGAGGTTACCCCATGTGACTCTTCCCTCCCTAGCAACCGGGCTAATTTGGTTGCTTAGGAGACCTGGCTGGAGTCACTCAGCACACCCTGGATTCGAACTCACGACTCCAGGAGTGGTAGTCAGCGTCAATACTCGCTGAGCTACCAGGCCCCCACGTAACTCCATCTTTGAGTCAGAACTATCTGGTTGGGTTCTGGTCAGGTTTGGGTCTTGATAGTTACGGTCATGTTGGGTCAGGTCACAGGGTGTGTTTTATGTCTGTGATTGTGTGGAAGACTCTCTCACCTGGTACAATGATGTCACCGTAGCCAAGGATGGAGAACTGCGTCATACACAGATTTTGAGCCAATGCCGAGAACTGTGGGATACGCATCACTACAGGCAACTGGAAAAAACACACAATACTGTCTAAATGCTACACAAACAGCTTGTGTTGGCATTAGTGTCTAGAACTGAACGTTAACAACAACAAAAAACACTCATCTAGAATTTTATGGTAATAATTATTAATTTTATAGTATAATTATTTTATACAAAATATATAGTCTATAAATTAGGGGTGTAATTTTCTAATGTTTTGGTTTTACATTCATTGCAATATAGAAAACAGTTATGATCAGTTCTGTTTTTTCTGTCAAAGACAAAGAAATTAATAATGAATGTTCAAAGAGAGATATGTCCAATGTTACTCAGAAACTGCTGCAGTGAGGAAAAATGTGTTCTCCCTCTTTAGCGTTTTGCGGTGAAGTAACACAGATCACCTATAAGCATTTGCGTGAAGCTGTCTCAATGCTATTATTGCAGGATAAACTATAATTTTTTCCTGTTATGACTGTTATGACGAGCATACAAGCTGTTGAGCCATACAGCAGTTTCTTAGCAGCCCCAGGCCACCTCAAGACTGAAGTTTACATTTATGATTGTCACACTAATGTTTTGTCATTCGACTGGTATCTAAAACATTTTTTACTATTTTAGGAATTCTTTTGTTTATTATCATCCACACTTTTATTTATACCTTTTAACATGATTGATGATTAAAGAAATTATTGTCCATATAAAATAGCTGAAATTTAAGAAGTAAAATCTGTGATATGGCTGATATGAGCTCAATGGAAGACCCTTTGCTAAGCCCCACCCTAAAAGTATTTCTGACAAATCCTATTTTTAGCTAAAAAACCACGTCGTTCATGGCACCCATCCATTCATTCGTATGGGAAGCTCCTCAAAGCTTGTTCAGAGCATCCAATGGTAAGCAAGGGGGGCGGAACTTAGCAAAGGGTCAATTGTATTTCTTATTTCCAAATAATTCATCCTTAAAAGTACTATAAGAATCATTACTGTAATTGTTACTTGAACCTTTAAGGAACCAGAAACGTTAAGAGGAACTGGAACATTTAAATTCTTTACGAATCTTATCCCTGTTTATGGCCCAATATTATTATCCTCCATGTTTTCTGCAGTTCAGCAAGAGCTCAGTGAAATGTTCTTTGGTTGATTTTTGAAGATTCCATAATGACTGTAGACCGACATGACCTCCACTGCCTGCTCAAGAAAATCTCAAATATTTTTATTTTCGACAGCACCTGCTGCAAGACACAGGGTATTATGGGCACGAGCACCCGCGAGCAAAACTGCGGCTTTACCGCCATGCCATTTAAAGACAAATCGTGAGATGTAACTTCTTAGTGAGTGCTAATTACTACTATGTTGAATTATTTGTCTGTATTTTCCCAAACCCTGGGAGATAGAGACAAAAACAAATCTCAATATAGTCTATTTTTTAGACAGGGATCTTTTTAGATAAAACTAAACTAAATTGAAAGGACAAAATAAAAATGGAACAGAAATTAAAACAATTTAATCTAAAATTCAAAACTATAATAACCCTGGTTGTAATGACTCTATGGTTAGCTGTTCTCTTTTCTAAATAAGCTACTTTCGCATTAGTCTTAATCTATTTTTGAGTGGCAGGGGAAAGCAACAAATTATTGAAATGTCAACATTGTGTTGGAGGACATACCAATAAAAAAAGAATTGTTCATTGAGTGTTGTTTTCATACACTTATAGAATATGCTTTTGTTCTGAAACCTCTTTGAAGTTTGTTCAGCAGGATAGTAATTATGAGATATTAAGCTCATTTACATGAAAAACCAACAAGCTGATCACTCCCAAAAATCCTCTTATTTGAGACATCTGACAATGCAATATAAAACGTGCTTACATGAGACTTAAAATAATCGAGTTATTCTCTGTACACTTACGCACATTGGATAAGCCGGAAAGAATGCCGGTAAAGGTGTTTATATTGGGGTATGGGCAAAAATCAATGCGTCGATCGGTTTATTCTAAAGCTGTTTATGCCGCTTATTAAGCATAATCGGTGTAAGAACATGCATGTAAACGCGCTCAATGATATGAAATGCAACAGAGGTATTTGTTTTGTTACTTTTATTTTAACACATTGTTTTTCTTAGTTGTGAAGGTTAAAATAAGCTTAAAATATTGATGGAATGGCTCAGTATTTAGTTTACAGTTACAATTTATCAGATGTTATGCACTCAGTCTTGAGTCTGACTCGGCCCACTCTTAACGTGGGCCACAAAAGATGGCTCGAGGGCTGCGTGTTGAGTAGCGCTGATCTAGGCAAACACACATGCAGAACACACACTCAGAAAAAAAGCGTCTTACTTTCTCATAAGAGGACGAGAAGTCTGCTGGAATCTCCACCAAACCATCAGTCTAGAACCAGAAGCAGAACCAGCCAGTGCTGTTAGTACCACACACACACACACACACACACACACACAGATAACTTAACGTGACTTGTCACACTCACCTTTTCTCCACCTGCACCCGGGCCCAGAGCGACCTGCACCATGATGCTCTCTCCATTCTGTAATAACACACACATTTAAGAGATATTTCTCCTAAAAATGAAAATTCTCTTATTATTTACTCACCCTCATGATGTTCCAAACCCATCACTCATGTTCACTTTTATTGTATGGACAAAAGATGCAACGAAAGAGAATAGTGACTGAGGCCGACATTCTGCCTAACATCTTTTCTGTTCCGCAGAAGAAAGAGATCATACAGGTTTTGAAGGAAATGAGGGTGAGTACAGAACTTTACATTTTCAAGGGAACTGTCCATTTAACACAATAGAGCAATAACACAAAACCAGACTATTTGGCAGACGAGTGAGTGTCTATTAAACAGTGAGTGTGTATGAGGTGTCACTCACAGGCGTCAGGAACGGTGTGATGAAGACGAAAAAGACGTCATAGAGCAGCAGCAGACTCAGCAGAATCACACAGATCTACAAGGAACACGCAAGCACACGTCAAACCTGCAGCCACAGCAGCATGTCACGACAGCCATGAGTGAAAACATGTGTTACCTTAAAGTTTGAGAGGGTGATGGTCTTCAGGAAGTTCAAACAGAACGCCACACCCAGAAAATCCTGCAGAATCCATATCCACCTGCACAGACCAGAACAGAACCAGAGGAACACTGTCTGACTGACTGATTGCTACACAATTTCCAGGAGTCAGTGTACACAGGTTTACAGTATATCAGTCCACAGGGAAACAATGTTGTGTTTACAAGGTACCAGGCTGCAGAAATGAGCACTTCTGAAGAAGAATTGTCACTGGATTTGACAAAGCATTTGCAACATTAGTTGCATCAAATCTTGCAATAGTTGCACCAAAGATACTGCATCAAAGGCACTTTGTTACTTTTGGACGGACATAAATTCTGATTACAAATACATACTTTCCACTAATTTCCAGTGTTTTACATTATTTGCATTATTTGACCAGACTTTTGTGTGTACCTGTCATCGTTTCTGTAAACTCCCCAGATCACAGCCAGTGTGACGCAGACAGCTGCAAGCAGCAGCGAGCGCACAGAGAGAGTCTTCCCCCTGCAGGAGACACTGGACACACACACACACACACACACACACACACACACACACACACACACACACACACACACACACACACACCAGATTAAATATAGTCAAAGCCTAACTTCAGACATCAACAACTTAATAGAAGCCATGACAACAGCAGGAGCTACACTTCAACAGGTATGGATTGCAGTGAATTGTGAATTTTGAATTTTCGGTATGCATAGAATACTAGGCAATACACATTGTGCAGGATGCTGTAAGTGGAATGCAAGTATTCCATTTAAAACAAAGCCAATGTGTATGTGTTTGTGAATGTGTAAAAAATGTTCACGAATGAGCCAAGAATGAGCAAAAGCCCAAAAAAGTGTTTGTTAGGGATGGGGCTATGGATATAATCATTAGATTAATTCAAGTGTGTGCATTCACCTTAGTGTTCCACAGCCCACAGCTGTCATCAGTGAATCCAAACAGTTATAGAGTGCCGTCGCTGACGCCAGACAGAATATGACGATAATCACATAAACTACAGGAGATAACAACCAGTCACGGATTACATTCCTCACATCACTTCCTGAAGATGTTACTGTCAGTCTTTAGCCCAAAGTATACTTCAGTCAGAAGAGAACACTAGGCATCTGCGTACAGGACGTGTGCCGCAAATTTCGTCATCAGCAGAGTGCAACCCGATTTTTCTAACCGCGAGTACTCTGAATGAGCAGAATGCGCATGCTCCTGGAATTATTTGCACTAATTAGTGGGTCCACAAGGTGGCAACAGTCACATTTGAGCCATTGCTGTCACAGAGAAGCGCTAGAAGTTGTGATCGCTGTTAATATCAGGAAACTAATGTGTAAATAACAACCGTGGATGTGCAAGTCAAGAGCATGTGTTGAGGAAGTCAGGAGATTTCTGCATTTGTATAACTCAAGTCTGAAGGAATATAAAGACATCTTTATGGATGCATTGGATGCATTGCCGGAAACTCGAAGAGAAATAGTCCAGTGTCTAATAGCAGTTGTAGCGTGCATGCGCCAACTGCCTGTGTATGCACAGTCAAAAAAAGGTTAGCGTTCGACTGTACGCAGATGCTAAGCATTCATGTCAAAACTGAAATATACTTTGGGATTTACTGTACGTCAGCGCCGTACAGACTCACCTAGCCAGCGGTAGAAGAAATACATGAGCACCAGCATCACACACATCATGCCCACAAACAGCAGAACCTTGAGAGGAGAGTAGAGAGACAGCTCGCTGCTGTCGGAATGCCCGTCGCTCACATCTGCTGACGGGCCTGCGTTCTGCTTCATCCTGCCAACACACACACACTGTCCCATCAGCACATGACAATATAGCACTAGTCATATGGACTTTTTGTGGTACTTTTATGTAGGGATGTGCAAGAGTAATCGAGTACTCGTTCTTCACTAACTACTTGAGTATTAAAAACACTACTCGACGGGGGGCTGGATAGCTCAGCGAGTAAAGACACTGACTACTACCCCTGGAGTCAAATCCAGGGCGTGCTGAGGGAATCCAGCCAGGTCTCCTAAGCAACCAAATTGGCCCGGTTGCTAGGGAGGGTAGAGTCACATGGGGTAACCTCCTCGTGGTCGCTATAATGTGGTTCGATCTCGGTGGGGCGCGTGGTCAGTTGTGCACGGATGCTGAGGGGAATAGCGTGAAGCCTCCACACACGCTACATCTCCGCAGTAACACTTTCAACACGCGTTTGCCTGCAAGGAGCAATGCTAAATTACACTGTTTTCCCTCTGAATCTCTCACCATATCTTGCAGTTACAATTGAGTCCACTGTGGATTTGTGTCATCAAGGTGTTGAATGAGAGAAGATGATAAATGCCATCCGTGTTTTTGGAAGTATGGCAATACTTGTAATATTTTGATTCTTTTTTAATTCTACTCAATTGATTTTCAGTTCTTGTTGGAGTTATGCAAACCAACAGACGAGAATCTGCTTTTACGGTGGAAAGAAGTGTGCACGCGAACTGTGAAGCAGTACGAGAAATTCTGAAGTTTATCAGACCAGTATGTGTGTGTGTGTGTGTTAAATCTCTGAACACCGACAGAGTGCATTTTATAAAAATGTGAATAATAACGTGAAATGATTCAAATGTGATGGACTTTATGTAGACTCAGAGTTTATATTTGTGCATTACCCTCATGCTGTCAGTATTGGTTTCTATGTAAATATTTTGGCTGTTATTTTTAAATCTTTTTTGTTTTCCATTTTTATTAATGCATATTTTTCATTTCATTTTCCCCAAAAGAAAAGCATAGTTTGTTGAAGATATCTTATTTTGAAACTGTTCTTGGTAACATTTGTAAATAGAACAAAACATAAGATTCAGTCATACGTGGTATTTTTAACATGCATTTTTATTTACAAGTAATTGAGTACTCGTTTTTTGTGGGTTAGAGTACTCGACAGTGTCCGTTCCCATTCACTTCCATCATCATTATATGGAAAATAGCAGCAAGAATACACTACCGTTCAAAAGTTTGGGGTCACTTGCCTGAAATGTTTCTCATGATCTTACAAATCTTTTTATCTGAAAGCGTATGCTTAAATGTTTTTAATAAGTTTTGTAGACAAAAATATTATTGTACCAACATATTAATTTAATTACAAAACTAACATTTTATTTAAAAAAAAAGTTTTTGAAATGGATGACTTAGACCGAATAATTAAGAAAAGCAGCCAATAAGTGCCCAACATAGATGGGAACTCCTTCAGTATTGTTTAAAATGCATCCTAGGGTGATACCTCAAGAAGTTGGTTGAGAAATTGCCAAGAGTACATTTCTGCAAAATCTAGGCAAAGTGTGGCCACTTAGTGTGTGCTAAAATATAACATAGTTTTGATTTGTTTTTGATTTTTTTAGTCACAACATAATTCCCATATTTCCATTTATATTATTCCATAGTTGAGATGACTTTACTATTATTCAAAAATGTGAAAAAAATAAAGAATAAGTGACCCTAAACTTTTGAACGGTAGATTATATCTGCTAAATCTCCTTTTACGCTCATCAGAAGAAAGGATGCCATACTGGTTTGGAACACATGAGGGTGAGTAAATAATGACAGAATCACTCACTTTTCTGCTGCTCCACTCCAGAACCCTCCCATGACCACCGTAAACACAGCGAGCAATAACATAATAATGATGCTGGTATCAAACAGCGGTGCAGGTGGATCGTATAACCTCACCTCCATCCCATCTGGAAACACCTGAGAGCAGAGATTCATGACCAACATGCACACAGAACGGATGCTGCCTTAAAGTCGGTATGAATAGTTCCTATTTCTGAGTTCGGAAATAATGTTGTGCATTCAACTCATTTTGATGGATGCATTGGGGAATCTTGTTCTCTCTTTTTCAGGTACTGACAAAGACAGGGACCTTTTTAGCACCAGTACAACAATATAAAGAGCAAAGGATGTGCCTAGGTGTTTACAGCAGCTCTGTTGCTAGAGCACGGCACAAACTAAAATCTGTTAATTACGACACTGTTGTGGCGTTCATGTGTGCTCTTCTCATTAATTTGATCATTGCAACATGAATTGAATGCAACAACAGTCACACAGAAGATCAGAGTCACATGGTTCTTTACCTGCATGGCATCCAGAAACTCCCGATACCTCATGAGGGCCAGAGGAATCTTTACTTTACTATACTCAGAGTCGTTCGCTGATGGAGTCACCTGGTGTAAACATGAGGTTTTAATAGGAGCTCACACTGATGTTTGTGGTGTTTAGAAGCAGTAACAGGATGAAGGTAAATTCAAACTCTTACCATACTCTTAGTGCTGGTGATCAGCAGTGCAGTTGCACCCAGTTCTTGAGCGATTTGTGCTTTTGTGCTGTATTCACACTCCCCTCGCATGACCGCCACAGCCTGACCCTGAAGAGAGCCTGGGGTCAGCTGACCCCACTCACACAGGAAACTGGACGTCAGGTTCACTAATGGGTATGGTTGCTGCACCCACACACACACACACACACACACACACACACACACAAACACAAACACACACTCAGTACAACTAACACTGATTCAATAGAGCTGTTCAGGTTGTAGTCCAAAATCCCGTAAGAGAATTCACCATGGGTTCCCTCTGGATCTTCCTATGGGTTTTTATAATGGCAGTTTTGGATTTATGTGTAGAACAAGGACTGTGGTAAACATTACTTAACGGTACATGGACATTTTGCTCTACAACATAAATTACACACTTTTATACTTCAAAAGTGAATTTTAAAGCCGTATTGAATTGCATTCTTTTTAAAAAAAAACAACACTGCACTCCAGTCAGGCTTCCTAAGCAAACAATTGGCCCGGTTGCTAGGGTGGGTAGAGTCACGTTGGGTTAACCTCCTCGGAGTCGCTATAATGTGGTTCTCGCTCTCGGTGGGGCGTGTGGTGAGTTGTGCGTGGATGCCACGGAGAATAGCGTGAGCTTCCACACGCACTAGGTCTCCGCGGTAACACGCTCAACAAGCCACGTTTTAAGATGCGCGGATTGCCGGTCTCGGATGTGGAGGCAACTGAGATTCGTCCTCCGCCACCCGGATTGAGGCGAGTCACTATGCCACCACGAGGACTTAGAGTGCATTGGGAATTGGGCATTCCAAATTGGGGAGAAAAGGGGAGAAAGAAAAAAAACAACGGCTTCAAAATTCACATTTGAGGTATAACAGAGTGTAATTTATGTTGTAGAACAAAACGTCCACGTATAGTCGAGTAATGTTTACCACAAACCTTATTTTAGTTATAAATCCAAAACTGCCATATCAAAACCCATAGGAAAATCCAGAAGGAACCCACGGCGAATTAGACTTCCAGGTTCGCCTACAACTAAAAAAAATTATATTTTGTCATATTTTCGCACCCTCACGTTGTTCCAAACCCTGGCTTTCTTTCTTCTGTGGAACTCAAAAGGAAATGTTTAGCAGAATACTTACAATTGACTTTCATCGCATCTTTTTTCCATACAATGAAAGCGAATTGTGACAGAGGCTGTCATTCTGCCAAACACCACCTTTTGAATTCCATGGAACAGCGAAAGTCACAGGGGTCGGAACAACATGAGGGTGATAGAATTGATGACATAATTAGTCAATTAGTCCTTTAGTTACTAATACCTGCACAGTAGTTTTAAGTGATTTTCTGCATTATAATTAAATTCACTTTAGTTTACAATTGATCTTATGAATGATGAATGCCTTTGCTTTAATTTGAGTCAGAAACTCTGAATGGTGAATACATTCACTTTAATTTGAATCTGATTGTTTCAATGTTAATTAAAATCTCTTCAGCTGAATGTGACGATGTTGAGTTTAAATTCTCTCACAGCTCCAGTAAGTGAGTGTGAGATGTTGCTCCAGGAGGAGTTGTACACCAGACAATATTGTCTAACTGTAGATCCATAAGACACTTGTAGAATCGCCTCCTGACCACCGACCTGTGAAGGAACACACCAAATAAATGAAATTAATCGCCTTTAAAATACAAATACTTCAAAAAGCTTCAGGTTTGATTTGATTTAGTTTCATGTCTAACCTGACAACAAAACAACATCAACGCGAGGAATATCAACACATTTACTGCCATTTTTTAGCATCTAGTCAGATGTCCTCCGGAAAACGATTTTTTGTATTTTTATCTGACTTTTAAGATCCGTAATTTTATTGTCTGAGTTTCGCTTCTGTCATGTTTATTTAATGAAAATACACTTCCGCGTTCTGCCGCACAGTCACGTGACTGAGACGCGTCACGCGTTCTGCCCACAAAAACTTCCATACGAACAAAATAAATCCATAAACATGCGTCATTTATTCATGTTGCATTAATACTAAATGCATAAGAACAAACATTTTTGCCCAATTTAAAAAAAAAAAAACATGTTTAGTTAATACTTCTTATAATGTACAATCAAACTTAACTATAGTACATGATTGTTTAGCTCTGCATATTTTACTTTTATTATATTTTGATTGTATAATAGTATTATGACCCTCATAATAACTTATGTTATACACATACATATTTGAACTGATGCTTGAACAGTTTCCAGCTAAATATAATACAAGTATTTACCACTAATAATATAAGAGCAAAACTAAAGTGGTTTTGATGAATTCTGTTAGGATTTCTTTTTTTTATTTCTTTTTTTTTATGATTCTGCATCAGATATTTATGAACTCGCACAAGACTGTCGTTAAATATGAAGGTTTGGAAACCCCAGAACTGTGCCAACACAACCTGAAAAACCAGAACGAAGTTTATTTTAAGAACATCTTAGTCACGAAAGAAAGTGAAAATATAATTAGGTAACTGCACACAGTCCATGTGTGATTCATTTACATTTATGCATTTGACAGACGCTTTTATACAAAGTGACTTACAGTGCCCTGATTACAGGGACAATACCCCTGGAGCAACCTGGAGTTAAGTGTCTTGCTGAAGGACACAATGGTGGTGGCTGTGGGGATTGAACCAACAGCCTTCTGCTTATCAGTTCAGTGCTTTAGTCCACTACACCAGCACCACCATTAGTGATGAGCAGCAGTAACATGCAGAAATATTTTCCGCTGACAGATGCATGCAATTAAACACAAACTCTTATAAGACTGTTCTTTTATTCAGGAATCAAAATGAACACAATTTTTACAAAAATACTTTCCTGGCAATGCACCCCATACGAGCATTGCACAAATGTTACAGTGAGATGCACATTTCAAGTTTCCTGCAAAGTAGCACATTTAAAACATAAAACAAAGAATATTCCATGAACCAGGGAATATTTGGAAGGTACAAAATATAAGAAACAGCAGTTATTACAGATTTAATAACAGCTCAGAAGCATTTGCAGAGAATTTGCGTAATTGTGATGTCATGTGGCCCAGCCACCATTAAACCATGAAATAAATACAGATCCATTGAAAAAGTCTGATCACAATTGATCCCTCCCATTAACAATCAAGTATTGACATTTGGATCAATCTCTACCATTAGAGGTCTTTTTGTACAGAACAATTAACAAACAGTAAAAGAATAGCAATGCTTTTATTACAAAAATATCTACAGCAGTCCAGACGGCAGTGTTGCGAGCACTTCGCTCCAGTGTATGTGATCTGCATTTGTTTGTGGTCCCGATGGGTTTGCATGAGCTGCAGGACACAAAATGAGCAGTCAATTAACAGAGACTGTTGTCCAAAACACTTATTACAGGTTCAGTCCCCATGCAATAGTCTGAGGCAAAAGTCAACATGAAATAACACTTGCAAAACATTTTACTTCTCTAATGGGCTGAATTTCCAAGTGAAATAGGATATTTCATAAGAAAAAATGTAGGATGGGACTTAATTTTTTCAATCAGGAATTAATTGGACAGTTAAAAGTGGGTGTTCCGTACAAAAATGGAGTCAGAGCTGAATGTGAGTTTGCAGTGGATTGTGAAGGACTACTCCTCTCCTGAAACACCGCCAACACCTTTTTGACTGGGATGTGGAGGCTGAAGGTCAAGTTCACCCTCCAGTGTATCTTCACGTATCTCAATGGTAACGCTTATTTTTCAAATCGATCGTTATTTGCTTTATTAGAGTAACATTACTCAGCATTAAATTTAGGGGTGGGTAAAAATATCTATTTTTCAATTCATCATGATCTTCATTTGAATGATCTCGATATCGATACTTAAATCCCAAGATCGATCTTTTATTCTATGCGCAGCCCTCTGCAGTAAGAGGAAATCACTTGCATTTGCAACCAAATTTCACACTACGTGACAAAAATTTTTATATTAGGCAACTGGCTGATAAATGTTTAGATTTCACTCACCAGTAATTGTGTAGTATAGTGGTGGATTGTTCAACAGCGAGATCCTTTCACTGCATGTTGAGAGTAAAAGTTGTTCTGATCCACGCGACCCATTTGTCATTGAATAATGTCTCTTTTAATATGCTTTCTGCTCTCTACAATCAGTTGTTGATCAAAAAAATAAATAAATAAACATTTAATTCAAATAAAATAAAGCCATTCGAGTCTCTCTGGTTAACGTGCTCATTTACAGATGCTTTTTAAAGAAATGCTGTTTTTCTTAAAGAGACAGTACCGGATTTAGCACGTGTTCAGCAAATGAATATAAATATTTTTAAATAGTAATTTAAACAATAAACATGTAACAAAAATAATATTAAATATATTATCATATTTTTTGATTGAATACATGGATTTGTTCATTTTTAAAAAGCCAAAATGTGACCAAAATGTAAAACATTATAAAATATAATTAGTAAAATTTGTATATTCATAACGTACCTAGTTAGAAGGTCCCCTGTATAATTAACATCATTAGCTGGGAGATCTTTTCTTTCATATGTAAGCAAAAGGGACATAATAACTGAAATACACTCATATGAATCGATATCGAATCAGAAACGAATCGAGAGCTTGTGAATTAGAATCGAATCGGGAAATATTTATCAATACCCAGCCCTAATTAAATTATTGTATATTAACTATTGCCTAGATTTTAGAGTACAGTAGCCTAAAACAATGCCTAAATAGCTATTTGGATTTTATGTTGACTTTAATGCATGTTCCTAGTCTTATTGTGAACGATTCATCAATAAACATTAATCAAGCATAACTTGCTCCGCCTCTGAAACAACTTTCCTTTTTATCTAATGTCACCAATCCTTGTTTTATCCCCAGATTTAAGTGACATTCAACTGTGTCAAACGAGTGAAAGTAATGCTAATATCCATGCGATGTAAAGGTATCACCTTTTTATCCTTGAACGCTCTCTGGTGTGCCGTTCCCATAGCCACCTTTAGATTTCATCTGTGTTTGAACGGAGTCCACCTACAAAAGACAAAAATAAACACTACGTTAAGAGGAAATCATTTCATTAACATTTTAAAAATTAACAGATCATCCATTTCCTTCAAAAGACAAACGAGAATGATGAAGCTGGTCAAAAGCTGTCAGTTTCACAATGATTCTAATTTGAAGTGTTTGGTTAGGTGTGTTAGTGTATTTGTTAGTCAAATGTTTCCTTTTTTAAAAACAAATAGAATGTGAGGTCAGGTGATTCTACACACAAACATTGAGGATTTTCACATGTAAATGATGCATGTCTCTCATTTGCATAATACGTCATATCTGCTGTTATGATATGAAGTATGTGTGAGGAGTAATGACACTCACAGCACCCAGCCCCGAACCCATATCTCCAGAACCCACGTGAGTCATGTGAACAAAGTTTGTTGGTTCTCCGATCATAGAGCGATCTATTCTCCGCCTCCGCTTCTGCAATTCACACACAAGAAATAATACGCTGAAGAAAGAGGGCAGAACATTGAAACAGTTTGAGATGCAGAACATTCAGACTCTAAGCCATGTTTCATTCATTAACTGCTCAAAAAACACACATGAGACTATCTGTAAAGTTTAAGGGACCCTCACTGCTGACATAGCAATGACAGAACTGCATGTTTAACGTGTTTGTGACTCACAGGTTGCGGCTGCTCGGCGATGCAGCAGCTGAAACAAACCCAGAACTCGGTCATGTTCCTCCTGCAGCACTTCCTGCGTCTCACTCTCTTTTCTCTCTTCCTGTATGTCTTTCACTCGTCTCTTCCTGCACAATGGCCACACGCATCTGCCGGAAACTGATTTCACCGACTGAACGCGCACTGGTCATGCATCCACTGTTGCTGATGAGGGTCACAGGCTCCTCCTGAAAGATCAAACACAGAAATGCAACAACTTCAGCGTCATCACCACACAATGAACATCTGCACACTGATTATACAACAGTTATACACATTACACGCACTGTGGTTTTGTGTGCCATTTCCTCTGTAGCACAAACACACCTTTTCCACCTTTTATACTGAATTAATAATTAACAAGAAACATGTTAATAAATCTAAATCTAAATAAGAGTGCATAGAGTCAGAAATTAAGAAGGGCCTGGAACAAACAAAAAATGCCCCCAAAAATCTAAATATGGGTGGTAAAACTAAATTTAATTATCTAACATAGAATGCATTTCAATGTATTGATTCACTTCAAGTATTTCACACAAAAGAATGAGACACAACATATTTTATGTGGTTAAAAATATGTCCTCTTAAAAGGTCAAAAGTATCCTGAAAAAAGGGGGGCAAATTAATGGAAAAAAAGAGACTGGAGGTGCAATATAGACAGGCAGTATCATTACTCTCAAGAGTATTACAGAATATACCTCCTGCATCAACAATCATTTCATTAAAACGAACATCAAAATACAGGCAATTATTTGATTTTATCATTATCAAATCAAATCAGAGTTTAACATTACAGAGTTATTTGGTGGAAGAATGTAAATCCAGCAGTTTAGAAGTGTTAAACATATTAAAAGTTGTTACACATGACAAAAGCTGTTGAAATATAGTAAATATATATTTACATTTAATATGAATTACTAAACAGAGAAACGCGCAGCAGGAAACCTCAGCCACACATTAGCATGCTAACAATCAAATAAGCTCTCTTACAGAACAGTTTGAGAAATAAAACCAAACCTTGAGCTGAAACAAACAATATTTGGTCATACAGGTTAGGTTTATAAAAAAAAAGCTTCTTTTGCCTCACAGTTTACAAAAAAAGGGAAGATGTGATGTCCTACCTCGAGCACTTCCTGAAAGTGTCTGTCTGTCAGAGAGCTGGTGGAAGCTCCGCCCACTTCCGCCACACTCCAGCGAAATCACTCCTGGGAAATGTAGTATGCATTTATGTAGTTCCCACAACTGACACGCACCCCGATACGACCAAAGATTATGTAACGAGTGAAACTTCCGTGATGTTCACTTCAAAACAGATGAAAAAGAGGAATATTAACGACTTAAATAAACATGCGAAGATGTTTTGAACGGCTTAGGAAAGATTGCTCCACCAGGGGGCGACGATATAATGTATCACGACAGTCATATATTCATAATTTTTATTTTCGAACTTCAAAATTCAGTCTGAAATTCCTTCAGAAACTGTCTGATATTAATGTGCGAATTCCCAAATGCCATGTCTGTACATATAAAATATGTGCTGTTTATTTACGAACTTTTTTATACAATTACATTTGGCAGAAGGGAAAGATGACATTAAGCCTAAATTATATTTAAGATTTTAGATGTTAACAAATATACAATGGCAAATAATTAGAAATTCAACTGCATATTTCAATTACTTTAATAGTTTATCTGTGCATGTTAAAGAAACGCTGGTTTCCTCAGACGTGGAATAAATGTGTGGACTGTGGATTTGCAGTAACTGAATTCATGTAAGGAATAAACGGATCACAGGAATACTGTGAAGACATCCAGAACATTTAGTCATCACGTCCCACACGATCTGACAAAACATCTCATTCTGCTTCTCTGAGTATAGACTATGAGTCAAGTGTGAGCTCTTCAAAGACAAGACAAAGGAAAAGTGCGGAGGAAAATAACCTAAAAATATAATAATTATTAGAAAAGGAAAACGAAAGCTTCCTCACAGACTCTTAAATTAGAGAGTTTGAGGTGTATGTGGAACCTGTAATTTGACTGAGGAACTAAGTCTAACCACAAATAACACATGTGACATAACCACAGTAAAAACCCAAACAACTGCCACAACACAAATGTAACAAATAAAGATACGAATGAATTAAATCAGGCATTAGTAAAGGAATATGTGCTTTTGTTTAGAGGGCCATGGGGTGACGTTGTATGTTTTATGAGTTTTGTTCAGCTCTGACCAGTGACGTTTTTTGGGATGATTTTTACTCCAACACACATGAACTGAACATACACCAGTCTGTGACTCTATCACACTTTATAGCCTAGGATTTATCTGGAGACATTTTCTATTGTAAAGACAAGCTTTCTTTTTTTAAAGAGCATTCTAGAAAATGCTAAATTACATTCTATTATATATTATGTATATATTATAGCAACATTTAATTGCTATAATATATATAATATTATATACAATATATTATATACATTACAGCAATTAAAAACATTAATAGTTTTCACAGATTTTCAATGTATACATGTATAGAACACCCATAATTAACAGATTGAAACAAGGCTTGCTATAATTAAATGTATACTTGTGTATTAATTATTCAGCTAAAAGTAGAACAAATTTCATCATGAATCATATACTACCAAAGTATGCCAAATGTGGCCAACTTCCACCCACACTGGGCGTGGCATAGGCTGTGACGTTTCAGCTCTCTGATTGGCTGCCAATAGTTTCCGCTGGCCTGCTGTGTTTATATAGCCAATCAGAGCGCAGCTCTCGGTAGTGTCTGTGCGGCAGTGAGCAAACGAGTTCCTCTTGGTGGAAGATCGCGAGGCAGCGCCATCATCCAACTCTAATTCAGCGCCATGGAGGAGTCGAGTAGTTGACATTTCCTTTCACCTTCTCTTTTCACGCTTTCTTTCGTACGGTCATTGATCCGTTACCGGTGTTATTAGCCACTTTTATCCAGATTTGACGCGTGTCTCTTCCAGTTTGAAGATGAAGTTCATCATCGGCATCGGCGGGTGAGTAAAGAGCGCGTGCTCATTCCAGGCCGCGTGTTGTGCGCGTGCCACTCGTTTAATATAAAAGTAGCCATTAACAATAATTCAAAGCTACAGTGACAACATAGAAACTAATGTATCTTGGACTATTCTATGGTTACATTAGTAATTCGTTGGGTTGAAAATAGTTTGTTAATCTGAGGAAATGTGGACACGTGATGCCCTTGCATGCTACTACGTTGTCACGGTGCTGAACGGCATTCATGACATGTACCGTGGTGTTTACATGATACTTAAATGGTGCATGGGAAATACCAAAGTGCATTCCCAAAAACATGGTGGTACCATTGGCATGGCACTATTTACTCCATGTTACTTGGTGGTTGTGATGTGTCTCTGATTTGAACGTGTTTTTGTCCCTCAGGGTCACAAACGGAGGTAAAACAACACTGACTGACAGACTGATCAAGACTCTGCCCAACTGCTGTGTGGTCCATCAGGATGACTTCTTCAAGGTCAGTAGATGCAGAGAATGCACACATCTGAGCTGTAGGTTATTCATTAATGATATAGATTGATCATTTAAGTCATTTGTGATGGATGAGATGGTTTTAGTCTAGTTGTAAAGGACAGTTCTAGTCAGGAGTGTCTGGAGGGATCTCCATCAGCTTGTGCTGGTCAGAATATTCTGGAGTGCATCTCATTGATGTATGTTTCAGCCCCAAGATGAGATTGCTGTTGGTGAAGATGGCTTTAAGCAGTATGATGGTAAGCTGGGCTCTTATCGAAGGGTTGCTGTGTTGTGTGTGTGTGTGTATTAAAGCAAGGTGCATTAATAAATAACATTTTGCATGTTTATTTAACTAAGACGCCTGGTGGTCTGCGACACTTACCTCTAGTGCTCACCCGTTTCATTTACGTCTTTGATTCCATAGTCATCTCCGCCCTGGACATGGACGCGATGATGAACACCATCCATGCCTGGGAGCAGAACCCTGTTAAGTTTGAAAGATCTCACGGCGTCAACAACACCCTGGACTCAGAAATCGTTCCACGCAAGCAGGATGAAGAGGAAGGTGTTCATATCCTGATTGTGGAAGGTTTCCTGCTGTACACCTACGGGTGAGACGCCACATCTATACTCTACATGGCAGGAGTGGGTGGCATGAGCAAAATCTTATATCACAGTTATTATCTAATCGTAATGGCACATGCTTACCTGTGATCTCACATGAGATGATTTTGATTTTAATGACACTTAATTGTGAAGTTGTAAATGACTAGGCCCAATTGTGTTTCAACAGACCTTTGATCGATGTGTTCAACCAACGATACTTTATTTCCATTCCATACGAAGATTGCAAAAAGAGGAGGAGGTGAGTATCGCATCATTTGAACTGAAGTCAAAGAACTAATGTGGTTTGATCAGACACCTGATCTCTGTGTTTGTGTATGTATTTCAGTTCAAGGAACTATGCGGTGCCAGACCCACCCGGTCTGTTTGACGGACACGTCTGGCCCATGTATGTGAAGCACACAAAAATTATGCAAGACTCAGGGGTTGATGTTGGTAAGTGTTTGTGCGGTTGTGTTATTTCTGATGCATTGAGACTTAAGACATTGACGGTTTGTATGTGTCGTTGTTACAGTGCAGCTAGATGGAACCATGTCTAAGGAACATCTGTACAACTGTGTGTACGGAAAGATTCTCAACGGCATCCAGAACAGTCTGCCGTGAACAAAGGTGTGACGCCTGAGGTCTAATGTGCAGGATTGAGTATTGTTAATTCAGTGTTTGTTAACCGACGTCTGTTTGTCTCTGTAGATCTGTTGATTGGCTTGAAGCACTGTAGCACTGCAGGAGGAAAGCTGCTTTGATTCCTGCAAGCAGCAGCAGTGTGCACTCCAGCCTAGACAGCGTGTGTATCGCTGTTACGGTTTTATATCTGTTTTTATATCCTCTGTATATATTGTTTTTAAAGCACTTATATTGCTACTCATCTGTATCAACATCAGGATTGAGAATGTTCTGAGGATGGTTGCAGCTACAAGCCAATAAAATGAAGCTCCTGCAAAGCCTTTGATCTTGTCGATTGTTTTACTAAACATGATGCATTAAATGAAGACGGCTGGTTAAAAGAGTAGTTGTCTAAAATGAGAATTGTCGATCCAGACTTAAGTTCCCTAGAAGAAATAAAGATGTTTAGCAGAAGTTGCACCTTTTTTTTCTTTTTTTTTTTTTTCAAATAAATGAAAACATTCAGTGACTAGGGGCTATTAAGCTATAAATAGTATCACAATAGTGGTCTATATGATACCAAGTCATACAATTTGTGTGCGCAACAGACCCAAATTTATTCACTGAAAACCTTCACTCTGCTGAAACTCAAATCTCATTTGTGCATGTACTGGTACATACTCAAGCATTAGGTTTGACATCAATGACACTAAACTGTATTTTTGCCTGTCAAGTGACCAGTTGTGCCAAGCCAGGTGTGGAAGTGTGAATGAGATTTGAGAACTTTTATGGAACTTTGGTGTTTCTGTTACTTGCACAAACCTATTGTCCATATGCAGTCTTACGGACTACTTTAATTATGCTTTTCTTCTTGGAACTTGGTAAACCTGTATGCATGTATTGAATAGGAAAGGCAGCTACACATGTTTTGTGTACCACAGAAGAATGTAAGTCACATGGTTTTGGAAGGACGTGAGGGTCAGAGCCAAAAATGTAAATTCTGTCCCAATATATTCCTTTTAAGGATTTAGGCTGCTGTTACAATTTTTTTTGCTTCAGTCTGCTTACGAAAATGTTAAGATCACAGTCCTGCTCATTTTTATGGTTTTCTAGCAAAACTAACCACAATGAGATGAAAAGAACCAGGTAACTAAGGTAACAGCACAGGGAGTAGGCAATGGTTATTTTCATCTATTGGAAATGTGGGTCATATTTGTTTCATATTTATACCCTGATCAGCCACAACGTTAAATCCACTGACAGATGAAGTGAAAAACATTTATCTCATCACCTGTCAAGGGGTGGGATATATTAGGCAGCAAGTGAACAGTCAGTTCTTGAATTTCATGTGTTGGAAGCAGGAAAAATGGGCAAGCATAAGGATCTGAGCGACTTTGAAATGGGCCAAATTGTGATGGCTAGTCGACTGGGTCAGAGCATCTCCAAAACAGCCGGTCTTGTGGGGTGTTCCTGATATGCAATGATTAGTACCTTCCAAAAATGGTTCAAGGGAGGACAACCGGTGAACCGGTGATAGGGTCATGGGTGCCCAAGGCTCATTGATGCGTGTGGAGATCGAAGGCTAGCCTGTCTGGTCTGATCCCACAGAAGAGCTACTGTAGCACAGATTGCTGAACAACTTAATGCTGGCCATGATAGAAAGGTGTCAGAACACAGTGCATTGCAGCTTGCTGCGTATGGGGCTGCGTAGCCACAGACCGGTCAGAGTTCCCATGCTGTCCCCTGTCCATCGCCGAAAGCGCCTACAATGGGCACATGAGCATCAGAACTGGACCATGGAGCAATGGAAGAAGGTGGCCCAGTCTGATGAATCACGTTTCCTTTTAGATCATGTGGACAGCTGGGTGCGGGTGCGTGTGCGTCGTTTACCTGGGGAAGAGATGGCAGCAGGATGCACCATGGGAAGATGGCAGGCTGGCGGATGCAGTGTGATGCTCTGGGCTATGTTCTGCTGGGAAACCTTGGGTCCTGGCATTCATGTGGATGTTACTTTGACACGTACCACCTACCTAATGATTGTTACAGACCACATACACCCCTTCATGGCAACGGTATTCGCTGATGGCAGTGGCCTCTTTCAGCAGGATAATGTGCCCTGCCACACTGCAAAAATTGTTCTGGAATGGTTTGAGGAACATGACAAAGAGTTCAAGGTGTTGACTTGACCTCCAAATTCCCCAGATCTCAATCCGATTGAGCATCTGTGGGATGTGCTTGACCAAGTCTGATCCATGGAGGCCCCACCTCGCAGCTTACAGGACTTAAAGGATCTGCTGCTAGCGTCTTGGTGCCAGATACCACAAGACACCTTCAGAGGTCTTGTAGAGTCCATGCCTCGATGGGTCAGAGCTGTTTTGGTGGCACGAGGGGGACCTACACGATATTAGGCAGGTGGTTTTAATGTTGTGGCTGATTGGTGTATACTGTGACTGTTTTGGGAGAGTGATAGTATGTTTATGTCAGGCAGTAAGATCAAACCTGTCATTATGATGTCCACCATATTTCTTATGCATTCTCTCAAACACTCACCACTAAAAACAGTCTTGTTTTACTGCGTCACTGCACAAGTGTCGGGCTGATAGGGCGCAGTAATCTCACAAAACACCTTAGATGTTACATAACTGTTATGAGATGGTTAATGTTTGAGGAAGGTCTAAAAGAAAGTTTTACTCCTGATTCTCATTCTATCAAGAATACAGTTGTTACAAATTAATAAAGCCACACTAGTTGACTCACTTTCAGAGTATTTCCGCATCTGCGGCTCTGTTCCCCTTGAGCATCACAGTAGAATTAGGCAACAGGCCATGAGAGGCTATCATTACACTGATTTTACCATGGTTAAGGGCAAAATGTGAAGCCAAATGTATTGCTTTTATTAAATGGTGGCAAATGCAATATGATAAAAGACACTAATGTTCAATAACTATTCATAATAGTAATAATCAGAATAAACAACTAAATTTCAGCTCTGTAGGTCCATACAATGGAAGTGAATGGTGACCAGACCTTTGAAGGTCCAAAAATCTCACGAAGGCAGCATAAAAGTAATCCATACGACTCCAGTGGTTTAATATAAGTCTTCCGAAGAGATGTAATCACTCTGGTTGAGAAACAGATTGAGAAACATTTAGGTTCCTTTATACTCTAAATCTCCACTTTTACGTTCACATTCTTCTTTTGTTTTTGATGTTTCGCATTCTTTGTGCATATCGCCACCTACTGGACAGGGAGGAGAATTTAGAGTAAAAAAAGGACTTAAAAATTGATCTGTTTTTCACCCCCACCTATCATATCACTTCTGAAGATATTGATTTAACCACTGTGGCCTGTACCATGAAGCTGGTTTCGGTGGCTAGCCAGGTAAGTTTTAGATTAGTTTGCCTCAACACCAGGTTTTAGGTACAATGAACGTTGGTCGGCTTTTAGTGGTGTTCATCTCCATAGTAACTTAGGCTACAGGCTAACCTGCTCCGTAACAGGTTTCGTTCTGGATTAGAGATTGCTAACAGATGCTGAACCAATCAGCTGTTAGTAAAATGACATCTCTGACGCAATCAAGTCACTCCCCCGTGTCTCTTAAAGCACACTTTACAAATAAAATCATATAAATCCACAAAATCGACTCTTCATGATAAATTATTTATTTGAGAATCTAACTATAGCTTTTCATTTACCCTCTTTAGCCATAGCAAAAATATTTTTTGAAAATATAAACATAATATATTAGGCTATCTATAAAACAGCCAGTAAGATGGATTAATATGATACCTGCAAAATATAATAGTTTTCAAAATATTAAAAGCTCAAGATTGCTATGGAAAGGGGTGAATGCTACCCAAACCCCTTCTTTCTTTCATGGACTCGAAATGAACATACAGTATTTTACTTGAAGTTATAATATAAACAATAAGCAATATACGAAATAAGCAATACACAAAAAACGTTTTTTATAAAAAGAACAAATACATATTGCATACCAATTTTTTTGCATACAGTATTCCAAGTGCTCACATTTTAATCAACAGTAGCCTTTTTTATGCTTTTTATTTTTGCTTTTTTTTTTTTTTTACTAAAGACAATGTACAAATTGTACATTAAGACAGAGAATTAAATGATGCTATTTTGAATAACCATTTCAAATAACCATGCACAATATATTCTATAAATAACATGTGTAATTAATTCATTTGCCTGTTATATTTTATTTCAAATAAAGTGGAAGGCATCACCTCCTTTGTTTAAAAATATAAATGATAGGACATCATACCTCAATTCTGAACAAATTTTGTTCAAAAATCAAGAATCTGAAGGAAGCTAAATTAATCTATAATATTTTTAAGCAAATCCTATTTATGTTCACATTCCAGACTTTTAATTATAAGTGTTATTTGGTATATTTCCTAATCGTTTCTCTCCATCTTTGAAATTGTGGGGGTTCTGGTTTAGACAATTATTTTGTAATCCGTTTCAAAGCTGCTAATCTGATTACCTTAAATATATTTTGTTCAGTTTTATTTCTTAAGGACAATGGCATTTACCCAAAATAAGGTTTTCTGGATGCATTTCTATTGTGCAGTTAAATATTAAGTTAACTATTAAATGTTAGTCTAATCACTTCCAATAATTTGTCAATTTAGAGCACTCACATAGAATTTGACTGTAATGAGCCTTTTTTCCTCCACAATTTCGCCAACAATCCCCTTTTACCATGCTATTGTATTTACTTTGAATAACAGGTGTTCTCAAATCTCATTTGTATCTTCCAAGTTACAGTGCATCCGGAAAGTATTCACAGCGCTTCACTTTTTCCACATTTTGTTATGTTACAGCCTTATTCCAAAATGGATTAAATTCATTATTTTCCTCAATTCTACAAACAATACCCCATAATGACAACGTGAAAGTTAGTTTGAAATCTTTGCAAATTTATTAAAAATAAAAAACTGAAAAAAATAATCACATGTACATAAGTATTCACAGCCTTTGCTCAATACTTTGTTGAAGCACCTTTGGCACCAATTACAGCCTCAAGTCTTTTTGAGTATGATGCTACAAGCTTGGCACACCTATTTTTGGGTAGTTTCTCCCATTCTTCTTTGCAGGACCTCTCAAGCCCCATCAGGTTGGATGGGAAGCGTCGGTGCACAGCCATTTTCAGATCTCTCCAGAGATGTTCAATCGGGTTAAAGTCTGGGCTCTGGCTGGGCCACTCAAGAACATTCACAGAGTTGTCCCGGAGCCACTCCTTTGTTATCTTGGCTGTGTGCTTAGGGTCGTTGTCATGTTGGAAGATGAACCTTCACCCCAGTCTGAGGTCCAGAGCGCTCTGGAGCAGGTTTTCATCAAGGATGTCTCTGTACATTGCTGCATTCATCTTTCCCTCGATCCTGACTAGTCTCCCAGTTCCTGCCGCTGAAAAACATCCCCACAGCATGATGCTGCCACCACCAAGCTTCACTGTAGGGATGGTATTGGCCAGGTGATGAGCGGTGCCTGGTTTCCTCCAGACATGATGCTTGCCATTCAGGTCAATGAGTTCAATCTTTGTTTCTCATGGTCTGAGAGTCCTTCAGGTGCCTTTTGGCAAACTCCAGGTGGGCTGTCATGTGCCTTTTATTGAGGAGTGGCTTCTGTCTGGCCACTATACCATACAGGCCTGACTGGTGGAGTGCTGCAGAGATGGTTGTTCTTCTGGAAGGTTCTCCTCTCTCCACAGAGAAATGCTGGAGCTCTGTCAGAGTGACCATCGGGTTCTTGGTCACCTCCCTGACTAAGGCCCTTCTCCCCCGATCGCTCAGTTTGGCCAGGTGGCCAGCTCTAGGAAGAGTCCTGGTGGTTCCAAACTTCTTCCATTTACAGATGATGGAGGCCACTGTGCTCATTGGGACCTTCAATGCTGCAGAAATTTTTCTGTACCCTTCCCCAGATCTGTGCCTCGATACAATCCTGTCTCGGAGGTCTACAGACAATTCCTTGGACTTCATGGCTTGGTTTGTGCTCTGACATGCACTGTTAACTGTGGGACCTTATATAGACAGGTGTGTGCCTTTCCAAATCATGTCCAATCAACTGAATTTATCACAGGTGGACTCCAATCAAGTTGTAGAAACATCTCAAGGATGATCAGTGGAAACAGGATGCACCTGAGCTCAAGTTTGAGTGTCATGGCAAAGGCTGTGAATACTTATGTACCTGTGATTTTTTTTTTCATTTTGTATTTTTAATAAATTTGCAAAGATTTCAAACAAACTTCTTTCACATTGTCATTATGGGGTATTGTTTGTAGAATTTTGAAGAAAATAATGAATTTAATCCATTTTGGAATAAGGCTGTAATGTAACAAAATGTGGAAAAAGTGAAACGCTGTGAATACTTTCCAGATGCACTGTATTACCTCCAAACACTGGATTGAGTAATATGGAATGTATTATATGATATTTCTTCCAGTCTTGCTGAATTTTTATTTTTAATTCATCCTCCTACCTACATATAATTTTATTCAGAGTGTCCTGTATATCACTTTTAAGTGCACCCTTTAAAATTCCTAACATTTGTATTGGATTAGTTGTATGTATCAGTTATATAATTTATTAATGGATGCATTTCCTTTTTATTTATTTATTTTTTTTTTGTACTTTAACTTCTGTTAATAAATATCTTCTTACCTGTAAATAATAATAATAAAAAAAGCATTTTGAATCTCATGCTTTTTTGCTAGGTTTGAAAAGGTATCCATTCCTTTATCAGTGAACAATTGGTGATATCTTTTCAGACCTCTATCTGCCCAAAACTGTATAAAATAGGTTCCCCCATTTTATATATTTCCATCTTCCTCCATTTCACTTTAGATTCTTCGTTCATCCAAATCAATATAGGATGAATTTGGGCAGCTTTATAATAATTTATTAATTTTGGGAATTCTAGTCCTCTGAGCCTTTTTGACAACTTAAGCATTTTAAGACTAAATCTAGGTTTCCTATTATCCCATATATATTTACAAAGTAGTTTATTCCACTGCCTAAAAACACTTTTTGATATACTAAGTGGTACATTTTGATAAAGGAAAATAAACTTAGGGAGAGTATTCAACTTTATAGTTTTTATTCGTTTTGTAATCAATAATAGACTATATTTATTTGTAATAGTTTTGAATGATATAAAAAAATTTCAATTAAAATAAATATACAAGCTTTTAAAGTTTAAATAAATTTAAGCTTTTAAAACTATTAGGCCTGTGTGTTCTTGTTGTGGGCCTACATGAATTCACTTACGATATACCAGCTGTTTTATATACAGTTGTGCTCAAAAGTTTGCATACCCTGGCAGAAATTGTGAAATTTTGGCATTGATTTTGAAAATATGACTGATCATGCAAAAAAAACTACCTTTTATTTAAGGATAGTGATGATATGAAGCCATTTAGTATCACATAGTTGTTTGGCTCCTTTTTAAATCATAATGATAACAGAAATCACCCAAATGGCCCTGATCAAAAGTTTACATACCCTTGAATGTTTGGCCTTGTTACAGACACACAAGGTGACACACACAGGTATAAATGGCAATTAAAGCCATTAATTTCCCACACCTGTGGCTTTTTAAATTGCAATTAGTGTCTGTGTATAAATAGTCAATGAGTTTGTTAGCTCTCACGTGGATGCACTGAGCAGGCTAGATACTGAGCCATGGGGTGCAGAAAAGAACTGTCAAAAGACCTGTGTAACAAGGTAATGGAACTTTATAAAGATGGAAAAGGATATAAAAAGATATCTAAAGCCTTGAAAATGCCAGTCAGTACTGTTCAATCACTTATTAAGAAGTGGAAAATTCAGGGATCTCTTGATACCAAGCCATGCTCAGGTAGACCAAGAAATATTTCAGCCACAACTGCCAGAAGAATTGTTTGGGATACAAAGAAAAACCCACAGGTAACCTCAGGAGAAATACAGGCTGCTCTGGAAAAAGATGGTGTGGTTGTTTCAAGGAGCACAATACGACGATACTTGAACAAAAATGAGCTGCATGGTCAAGTTGCCAGAAAGAAGCCTTTATGACAACACCTTGACACACCTCACAGATTCTGGCACACTGTAATTTGGAGTGACGAGACCAAAATAGAGCTTTATGGTCACAACCATAAGTGCTATGTTTGGAGAGGGGTCAACAAGGCCTACAGTGAAAAGAATACCATCCCCACTGTGAAGCATGGTGGTGGCTCACTGATGTTTTGGGGGTGTGTGAGCTCTAAAAGGCACGGGGAATCTTGTGAAAATTGATGGCAAGATGAATGCAGCATGTTATCAGAAAATACTGGCAGACAGTTTGCATTCTTCTGCACGAAAGCTGCGCATGGGATGCTCTTGGACTTTCCAGCATGACAGTGACCCTAAGCACAAGGCCAAGTTGACCCTCCAATGGTTACAGCAGAAAAAGTTGAAGGTTCTGGAGTGGCCATCACAGTCTCCTGACCTTAATATCATCGAGCCACTCTGGGGAGATCTCAAACGTGCGGTTCATGCAAGATGACCAAAGATTTGCAAGACCTGGAGGCATTTTGCCAAGATGAATTGGCAGCTATACCACCTGCAAGAATTTGGGGCCTCATAGACAACTATTACAAAAGACTGCACGCTGTCATTGATGCTAAAGATTACTGAAGAGATTACTTTGCATTTTATTGTCATTTGTTTCATTTAATATTTAATCCTTTCAGATGGAAAACATTTATACATATAAATGATGCGATCCAAAGTGCATTTGAACAGCGGTGAAACACTTTCTTATGATGTGTTACATTCATACGAGCAGACAGAGAAGTACGTTTGAAGTAAGTTTGGATCAGAAGAAATAGAAATAAACCTTGTGTAAATTATCAGCTTTACGCAAAGATAAAATGCTATTTCTAGCCATTTTACATGCACGTGTTACCAGACGCGATCATATTTTTATCAAGAAAATTCACATTGGATCATAATTTCTTTTTTTCTAGTAAGACCTTTGATATTAGGGCAAAAATCATATTCTTGATAATAATTTTTGTATTGTTTTCCTGTAAAAATATCTAAAAATCCTTAAAACAAGATCAGTTTATCTTGTTTTAGAAACAACACTGCATAAGATATTTAGGTTTTTCAGAGAATGTATTTTTAACATGTGTATTTTGTCTTACTGTACTGGCAGAGTTATTATAGTCAAAATAAGCGAAAAAATCTACCAGTGCTGAAGAAGTAATCCAAAGTATTTAGAATGCGTTACTGACCTTGAGTAATCTAACGGAATACATTACAAATTACATTTTACAGCATGTATTCTGTAATCTGTAGTGGAATACATTTCAAAAGTAACCCTCCCAACCCTGTATATATATATATATATCACATTAAGAATTTGTTTGCAGCAGACCTCTTGAGCTCTCGTAGCAGCTGCTGTTTCTTCTTGTTGTGTAAATGTCTTTAATTGCTTCATAATTCTACAGTTATCCCTTGAACTGTGTAAATCATGTGTTTAAAGCCTTCATGATTTCATGCTGAACTCTTGAGTAGTGTAAATGCATTTGAATGTTTTTATATTTTTAAAACAATGTCTTGTTCACAGTTTGAATTAATTTAAATTCTTATTTTCATAATCTTCAGCTTTCAGCAGAGAGGTAAATCCCGCTGAGTCTCTCATAAGAAGTGAATCACGTTCTGTCACACGATTGGTTGTGCACTGCAGACGTCACTCATTCATGCGTGAGCACGTAATCTAATCTTAAATCAGGATCGAAGCCTGCGTTGACAGAGAAAGTTGATGAGCTGCATCATGGTACCAATTAAGCTTGATTGGATTGGTTTGAATTTGTCAGCCTGAAACCATCCTAAAACCCTGAGTTCGTTCAGCGACCTTCATGATGCAGGCCTCTGCAGTCAGAAGGATTACTTTATGCTGCCTTTATGTGCTTTTTGCACCTTCAAAGTTTTAGTCACCATTCACTTGCATTGTATTAACCTACAGAGCTGAAATATTCTTCTAAAAATCTAAAAATGTTGAGACCATTTTCATATTCCTTTTATAAGATAGATACTACATACAAATATTAGGAACACAAATTGTCATAAAAATGTTTATTTATTTATAAATTCATGGTGTTATTCTTCCACAATGAGATATAGTCCCTGACTACGTTTAATAGTTATCGTCTATGGGTGCCATGCAGTGATATACACAGTAGCTGGTTGTATTTCATGTCATTGCTGTTATTATATTGTATGTAACATGACTGGAATGCTGTATTGACCAATCGTTAAATAAAAATGCATAAAGCTGCTCTAGTGTACTCATTTCACAGCATTTTCACATTTGCCGTTCTGTTTGTCTTAAGTATCACACTGAAACATTATGCTCAAATAGCTTTTATACTAGAGAAAAGCAGTTTAGTGTGTTTTTAATAAAGTATGTTGATGTGACGTGTGTGTGTGTGTGTGTGTGTGTGTGTGTGTGCGTATACCACAGTCATGAGTTTAATTGTGCTTTGACTCATACACTGCACTGACACGCACACATCGTCTCAGTCATTGTTCTAAAAAACACTCATCACAAGACTCATCTGACCCTCATTATAGAGGCACTGAATCTGTCCGATAAAGGTAAAGTGTGTAATTTCTCCGCCACTAGCGTCACCAAACAGAATTGCAAAAATAATGTTTTCAAACAGGTTTCCTGAACACTCTTCCCTTCTTCTATTGGTTGGAGAAACAGACTCACGCCATTGGTTGAGTTAGTGTTACTGTGTCGGCCTGGTTGGGACGCTCATACAAACAGAGAGATATTTTGATAGAGCCACAGGGGAATCAACCTACAAATGGCTTACTTACAGTTGTCTCTGCATATTAATCTGGGATACACACTTCAGCTTTAAACTGAGATAAACAGAGTTTGAAAAGCGTGTGTGCCTTTTACAGAGACTGTAAGAGTTTCAGTATGGAGTTCATTAATTGTGGCACTCTGAAGTGTCCCTGTTTCATCCGTTTGGGAATTTTCCTGGGACTTTTTGAGCTGCGCTGCACTAGACCATTTCCAACCATTGAATTAGAATTAATTTCCTCTGGAAGAGCTATATAACCAAAACCATCTCACTTATCCTACACAGCATACAGTGTCCCCAAAAAAGTATCTGGAAGCTTGCATCACACTTTAAAATGTCTAAATGTCATTGCATTATTAGTGCAAGTGACAAGATAAATTTTTTGGGGACACTGTAAGACCTACATTTTATTTCCTACATAAAATGGTAAATAAAGTGTTAGTGAATGTGGGCAGTAGGTTGAGTGTGGTCAGTGGGTTTGGGTTCAGTTGAGAGTTTGTATTTTCAGTCTATTTCAGGTTTATGAACAGCATATACTTTCATAAACAAAGTCCAGTTGCCTAATTCTGTAAACCGAGCAGAACACAATGTTGAGCGTGATGGAAATGCCCAGCTGCAAAACCCATGGGTCAGTTTTATATTCCCTCAAACTTTATTTGAATTCAGAGGTTAGATATGGGTCAGTTTAGTCAAAGAATAAAACATTTTAAAAAAATCCATGATTTTGGCCATTACAACAAACAATTACAAGCAATTGAACCCATGGACATCTTAACAGTTATTTTAAAATGAATAGTTGTGGTTCTGGATGCTGATGCTGTCAATTTAGTGTTCCAGTCTTGCTAAAGTACAAAATAAAGTAACAGCTTCTGTGTATATCAATATACAGCACCCAGAGAGACCAACTATAAACTTTAATTCACATGTCAGGGAACATATCTTCTAGCGGAAGAATTAAACTTATTGAATTTATTTAATAAAATACATTTTTAAAGTAAAAATTTTGTTCATCAAATTTTTTATTATTAAGTAACTTTTTTTTAATAATGGCAAGACACTCAAGGCTGTGCTATTTTCTTAAATCTGCCTGTCACCCTTAAACATGATCACACAGGAAATTGACATGCTGTTTCCGAATGTTCATGTACCCTGAACTCAACCCCATTGTGCCGAATTACAGACTGCAATCTCCATCAGACATTTTTGCATCAATTCAAATGTGTTCACCTTTCCCTGAGGCACTACTGATAGTATATTGTACGAGCAAACTCCCAGACACATGTTCTGATCCCGTGGACAGTGCTGGTCTTCCCTTTATGCAAACTGTGCAAGTTGCGTAAGGCCCACATACACCAGGGGGCCCCCATGCTGTCGAAGACATTATAAGTAGTGTATTACTGGTATATCTTTTCATGCAAACATAACCATAATGGTAAAAATGGTTACATAACATGCAAATATGAATGTAATGTGTGGGGGTTCAAAACAGTGTTACTACGAATGCAAACTTTAATACAGTGAAAAAGACACTCTATTAGCATAACATAAATATATATAAATAAATAAAAAGTTCCAACATTCTTTTGAATGTCAGTGTACTAAAATATAATATTTGATGCCATGAGTGTAGCTTCATTTACTATTAGTATTTATAGTATTATATTTAATAGTATTATTTTGAATGGCCATGGAAAATGAAGCAATGTGATAACAATTTTACCTGGTCACAAAAAGTAGTCCGTTAATTTACCTGATGAACTTTCACCTTTTGCTGACCCTTTATACTTCGCAGAGCTAATATGTGCTTCTAAATCACTTGCACCTTTATTAGCAACTGACACATAAGTGCCAGCATTACATGTCATACATTCTGCTTCCACACAGATCTCGACCTGGATGACAGCATGGGAATTTTTGGTGCAAATCTGTAAATTTGCACTTTCATTTGGGCATTGTTTCCACTCAGCTGTCATTTGCTGCTACTGTCAAGCAACTGTTTGATGCCGCACACAACAGCGTTTTGCGCGTTCGCGGAGAGATTGACAGGCAGGAATTTGGCCAATAGTTGCTGCAAGCCTCTTATAATCGACCAATTGGTGTGCGAGAAGGTGGGACTTACAAAGAGGGGTTAATGCAATGCAAATATGCGCGCACACACAGTGAAGTATTACACCAGATGCACATCATAATGCAGCTAAAGCCGAATCCCGGACATTTTTGCAAATTTAGAAATCCCGGCCAGACACTTTTTTAAGGTCTGAAAAAGAGGACATGTCTGGGAAAAAGAGGACATATAGTCACCCTAATGTAATAAAGAAGCACATACCTGTTCAAACATGCAAGCTCTGCTGAATAAGTTATGTCATAAACAATATCCATTAGACCTTTTAGTAAAAAGTTTGCACCTTAAGAGAAATACTGATGGATTCTCATATGTTCACTTTCAGTTTTGGGTGAGAACAGACCAAAATATAACTCCTTTTTTACTATAAATCTTGACCTCTGCAGTCTCCTTGGGAATCATGATTTCAAGCTCGATTACACTTCCTAGCACCATCTAGCACTAAAAAGTGTAATCGAGCTTGAAATCATGATCGTGTCTAGAGACTGCAATGGCAAGATTTACAGTGAAAAAAGGAGTTATATTTTGGTCTGTTCTCACCCAAAACTGATAAGATCACTTCAGAAGACATGGATTAAACCACTAGAGTCTTTTGGATTACTTTTATGCTGTCTTAATGCACTTTTTGGACCTTCAAAGTTTTGGTCACCATTCACTTGCATTTTATGGACCTACAGAGCAGAGATATTCTTCTAAAAATCTTTGTGTTCAGCAGAAGAGTGAAAGTCATACACATCTGGGATGGCATGAGGGTGAATAAATGATAAGAGAATTTAAATTTTTGGGTGAACTTAATGCCACAAACACTGTCAATAGAGTTTAACTTGTATAAAACCCAAAATACATACAAATAAATATCTATGAATTATTGTTAAGTCTCACAGCAGTGCTGGTTTTGAGAGTAGTGTCTGCTCTGAGTGCTGTTCTCACTTCATTCTCAAAGGTTTGAACAAAATATGAAAATCTCTTTGGAGACTCTTCCATCGTTTTCACTCTTCACACATTTGTCCCATCTGTGTTTCCACTATTGGGCCAAACGAGGGCGTGCTAGTGCGTGCCAGGGCCAGTTGCGTTCCCACTGTCACTTCCGGGGCTTCATCATGCCTCCTTGGGGCTTTCTCGGGGCCAATGGCTTTTGGCCCACCGATTACCCTTGGGCCAAACAAGGCCAAGCGGGAATTGAGGCGGGTTCAATGTCAAAGGTCGAGTTTCGGCGAACTTGTCAGGATATGCATCCAGCGCACACCGATATAGGTTCGGGACAAAATAAATAAATGTGGACACAGTACAAATACGTTAAAATATACAATGGACAAAGCGGTACCCAAAGAAATGACTTTCCATGGTTCGGTGAACTTTCATAGACGGTGTGCTGGGACATCGTCCCGCTGTTATTGGAGAGACCACTCAGGACAACATGGCAGTTACAGTCAGTAAGTTGTCATTGCTAATTTATCTTGCTAGCTAGCTAATGTTTACATCTTATATAAATTCAATATTCTAGATATCAAGTTAACATGATACCTCATCTTGAGCTTCCCTTGTGAATGTGAAATGGGTGAGATGTGTGACGTTGGGTAAAACCCGTATTAAGGACGGGTTTTAGGGCAATGCTACGGGGTTATTGGCCCAATGGTGGGAACACAGATTGATTTTGGTCTTGCGGCTCAAGGTCCGAAGCTATTTGGCCCCAGCTGGCCAGCTGATAGCCCTGGCTCGCACTGGCCTGATAGTGGAAAAGTATGAAGGTAAATCTGTTGCAAAATTCGAGAGCTTGCAGATTTGAATTTGAGAACTTTTACAATAAATATTTATACTTGTAAGATGAAATTTACACTCACATCCCCGATGTGAAAACTTGTAAAATACAAATCTTAAATTGAATGTTGCAATCTGCACTCACAGACAATAATTCAAAACCTGTTTTGAATTCAAATTTGCAGACAAATAGTCACAAATGTGTAAAATGACATTCATACAAATACAACGACAGACACAAACTTGTATTATATATTTACTTTTGTACTTTAATTAAATTTCGCAGTACAACAACTTGCCACTGCAACTTCAGATCTTCCCGCCTTGACTTTTGTGGCTACTTTTGCGATAAACCTGTAGCAAAACTCACTTGTAAATCAAGATGTGAGAGAACAGAGCGGGGTGGTGGAGGAGCCAATGAAGATGTGACCAATCACAAGAGCTGGAACGACTGATGCCAGACCAATCTTGATGGCAATCGATTTGGTATAGAATTCAGTGTAAGTTATAATAAATCTATTTTCCCGCTGCACCTGAATTAGAGATATAGAAATGTACATTTTCTGGTATTTTAAGTATTTGCTCAGTTCCCTTATTAAGATGTCAATATGTAATTTAAATTAAAGTGCACATGACCGTGGTAATCTCCGTGTAACACATTTTTATGTATTTTTTGTTCCTGGGTAGTAAGTGTTATTTCCTATTTATTTGTTCCACAAAAGTATAGAAAATGGCTATTATTCCCCACAAACTTTGCTTTTGTGACCAGGACAGTGATATTTAGAAATGTACCTATTTCCAATGAGAAAACGGGCGAATGTGTGTCTTTTCGTTCACAAAGTCAGAAAAAAACAACATATGAATCCAAATTAACATGTATTTATACTAAAGTAATATTCAAAGCCGTGCTGGTCCATAATGGTAACAAGTACTCGTCTCTTCCCCTGGCTCAGTCGGTGCACCTCAAAGAGGATTACAACAGCATCAAGACCTTGCTGGACGCCTTGAGCTATGATGAGTAAGGCTGGGAGGTCATAGGAGACTTCAAAATGGTGGCATTCCTGATGGGTCTCCAAGGTATTTTTACCAAGTTTCCCTGCTATCTTTGCCTTTGGGACAGCACGGACACCAAGGTGCACTACCACAATCGGGACTGGCCACAGCAGACCGAGTTCTCTGTGGGGAGGAACAACGTCAAGTGGGAGCTACTGTTGGATCCCCGGAAGGTGCTGATGCCACCACTGCACATCAAATTGGGCCTTATGAAACAATTTGTCAGAGCTCTAGATAAGGAGTCAGCAGCCTTCAAGTACCTTCAAGACTTCTTCCCTAAGCTGTCTGAGGCAAAGGTCAAAGCTGGTGTCTTCGTTGGACCACAGATAAAGAAGGATTTTGGATTCATATGTTGTTTTTTTCTGACTTTATGTGAACGAAAAGACACAAATTCTCCCGTTTTCTCATTGGAAATAGGTACATTTCAAAATATCACTGTCCTGGTCACAAAAGCAAAGTTTATGGGGAATAATATCTATTTTCTATACTTTTGAGGCATAAGCAATTAGGAAATAACACTTACTACCCAGGAACCAAAATTGTGTTACAAAGTGCATGATTAAAGCAAGTCATTGCAGTCAGGCAATTATATATCTTAATAAGTTCTAAATTATATAGCTTATTCTTCTTAAGGTGTCAATGTGTACTTTATTAGTGCTTGATTTTAAGGATTGATCAGCATAGATGGGTTGATAAAACAGTTTAAACAGACCTTTAACTAGAACTAAGAAATGAACTACTGTCATATAAAAGACATTTAAAATGTAAAATTAAGTTTTATTCTGAATGGACAAATAGATGAACAATCTCATTTCAAACAAGAATGCACACTGTGGGGAGTCACGTGACGCCATGCGAGGTTCGGATGGGAGCTCTGCGCACTTTGCTAGTTTTAATACTTTTTATGTCATAAACCGGTGAGATTCGATACACTATCTTGATCTCTATAGTTCCACGTCTTTGTCTACTGATGAAGATATTGGAAACTTTGTGGAACCATTAGAACTCCCTAAACTGATGATTAAGCAAAACAATTATCTTGATTCTGAGATAAACTTGGAGGAGCTGAGGTAATTAAGGCCTTGCCTACAGGCAGATGGTTTTGTCGCTGAATTTTTTAGATCCTATACTACAGAACTGGCTCCACTTTTGTTAGAAGTTTATACTGAATCATTAAAGAATGGAAAGCTTCCACCAACCATGACACAAGCCCGGATCAGTCTGATTTATAAAAAGGACAAAGATCCAAGCAAGTGTAAAAGTTACCGTCCAATTTCCCTGATCCTGCTAGACGTAAAAAATATTTTCAAAAATTTTGGCTAATCAATTAAGTAAAGTTATGACATCTCATCAGATACATACAGATCAGGTGGGGTTTATTCAGGGCCGCAGCTCTTCTGATAACATTAAGTGTTTCATCAATATCATGTGGTCAGTAGCGAATGATCAGGCTCCGTTCGTGGCCATCTCACTTGATGCCGAAAAGGCGTTTGATATGGTAGAATGGGATTATCTTTTTAAGATTTTGGAAGTATACGGGTTCGGGAGTACATTTATTGGATGGATAAAGTTACTTTATAGACACCTGGTAGCAGCGGTTCAAACAAATGGATTAATTTCAGATTATTTTACTCTGAATAGGGGCACTCTTTCCCCATTATTGTTCTGACTTGCCCTGGAACCATTAGCAGCCGCGATAAGAAAGGAGGATGATTTTCCAGGGTTGATGGCGGGAGGTGTGGCACATAAGTTTTGCTTATGTGTTTACGCAGATTATATTTTATAATTCATCTCTGAACCTACTAGATCTATGCCTTGCCTCCACAGAATTATTCATTCCTTTTCTAGGCTCTCAGGATACAGAGTTAATTGGTCTAAATCCGAAGCTTTGGCTCTGACAGCGTACTGCCCGGTAACAGCTTTTCAGCAGGGCGCTTTCCAGTGGCCCAAACAGGGCATTAAGTATTTCGGTATTTTATTCCCAGGAAATTTGTGTGATTGAGTTAATTTTGACCCTTTAATAAAAAGGTTTAATGTGTTGGGAAGGTTAAAATTATTAAAATGAATTGTATTCCAAAATTCAACTACCTGCTATAGTCACTCCCTGTAGATGTCCCCCTCGCTTATTTCAAGCAATTTGATAGTATAGCGAAGTCCTTCATTTGGAATGGTAAGTGTCCCAGATTATATTTCAGTAAATTGCATAGGCCGATTGACAATGGTGGCCTAGGCCTACCCAAGATTTTGTTTTATTATTATGCATTTGGTCTCAGACATTTGGCTTGTTGGTCGCTTCCACCTGAGAGAGCCCCTCCCTGGTTTTGTATTGAACAGGAAGTTCTTGCCCCTATTTCACCATTGCAAATCCTATCAAACTAACCGGAGAAGTTAAGTTGCACCCCGTTATCTCACATTTGCACTCGATATGGACAAAAGTGTCTAGAGTGTTTAATTCGGACATTTATTTAAATGTTGCTTCAAGCATATGGCTGAACCCAAGGTTATGTAATAATAAGTCTGCTGGACAGAGTGGATTGAGAGGGAGGTTAAACGCTCAGTGACCTATATAAGAGTGGATTGTTGAGATTCTTTGAAAATATGGTTCAACATTTTGGGATTCCCAGATCTCAATTCTTTAGGTATTTACAGCTGTGCCATCTGCTCTGAACTATTTTTGGCAGTAGGGTACACCCCCCTAAAGTGGCAGATACTCTGGGAGTGGTGATTACTGCTTTTGGAAAAGGTCATGAGGCATCAGTGTATTATTACCTGCTAATTCAGAGTCTGGGGGATGGAGCTTTAACTTCTATCAAGAGATTGGGGAGGGATATATAATTTGATATAACTTGATTCCGTGTGTGTATGTTATGTTCCTTCAATACTGTGTTTTTCTTTTTTTTTTTTTTTTTTTTATCAATAAAATGTTAATATCAAAAAGAATGCACACTGTGTACAATATTATCTTTATTTCACAAGTGGGTTTCTTACAATAATTACAGTAGCATTGCAATTAATCTTAGCAAGTACAGTATGACTTCTTTAGATTTAACATTTGCTTGCTAATTTGCAACAATGCTATATCAGTTACAACATCGAAGTAGAAATATAAGGGAAACGACTAACTGAAATAATAATAAAATAATAAAGGCTTGATTTTTAATCTTCTATAGATAGTCAGCAAGCGTGATTAATATAGTTATCCATTCATGTGAAAATTAGGAGAATTTTTGGAAAGAATAACACTGAAGTTGTCGTGTGTTTTACACTTTAAATAATACAGAATATAAATAAATGTCAGAAAATGACATTACGCATAACGCTGCACTGTGACAATTTAAGGATTTGTCAGCTTTCATGTCTCTGGTGTTATCAATAATTAATTGTATTTTATCTGTTGGAACAGTTCTCTGGTAATAATTGAGATTTTCTTACTTCACTCTTATAACTATTGATACTTAACCTCTATTTCATGTTTTCATGGAAATATGGAACTCGTGGCATATGAAATTTGGCTGGATTGTCGCACCCCATGTAGTTTTACTAAATTCATACATCCTGCAGAAATATTTCTTCAGAGAATTCTCTCACTGCCATCCTTAGACATAAAATGTGCGGTCTGTCGGCAGTGAATTCTGCGTTGATCACCATGAGCAAATCGTCTCATTTGATTTGTTGCATGATAAATTAATTCTTAATCATTTAATTGTCAAGTTATTTAACTTATCATGCCACTGCATCAACTAGCCATTGCCACTGCTGGACTTGTTTTGCTTACAAAAAGGCACTGAAGCTGTTGCGTGACGTCATCGCGTTCTGAGATGATTCAATTGGTCCGGCTCTTGTGATTGGTCATGACTTAATTGGCCCCGCCCAGCATCAGTAGTCTGTTCTCTCACATACTGAGTTACAAGTACACAAGTCAGTTTTGCTACAGGTTTTTTGCAAAAGTAATTGCAAAAGTCAAGGTGGGAAGATTTGAAGTTGCAGTGGCAGATTGGAGAGGTTGTAAGTGCCGATTTGTTGTCGTACTGCGAAAATGAATTAAAGTACAAAGTAGATGTGTAATACAAATTTGTATCTGTCGTTGTATTTATATGAACGTCATTTTACACATTTGTGACTATTTGTCTACAACTTTGAATTTAAAACACAGATTTTGGATTATTGTCTGTGAGTGCAGATTGCAGCATTCAACTTCAGATTTTTATATTACAAGTTTTCACATCAGTACTGTGAGTGTAAATTTCATCTTACAAGTGCAAATATTTATTGTACAAGTTCTCAAATTCAAATCTACAAGCTCTCGAGTTTTGCAACAGATTTACTTTCATAGAAAAGTGGCTTATGATATACAGCAAAGTGACCCAAAACTCTTGTTTTTTCATTTCCTCTCATAATGTGATGTTCATTCATCTCTGCTGTGAGTGTGTTTTGGGAGTGAGTGAGGTGTACTCTTGACCTCCTCCCATCCAACCCACTTCCAACCCCTTTACCCTGCCACCCACATCTTTTCTCCACCCATTACATGAGCCTCATATTCAGTCTGAGGTGTGAACGATTGGTGCTGAACTAGGGAGGTTTCATGACACTTTAAATGCTGATTCTCTTTATTTGCCCAGTTATAAGTGATTATATCACAAATTAACCTTTGATTGGCCTTTAGCACGTGTGTGTCATTCATGTGTGCAGTAGTTTAGTACACACTTAAATTCAGCACCTATACATCATATTTCACATCCACTCTTGATGGTACAAGAGTGTTGTCATGAAGTAGGAAGTCTCAGTGTGTAGTGTGCATGGGGCCGCTCTGCAGAAGAGTGTGTGTGCGTTTGACAGATAAGCAGTTGTGTAACCGCAAACTCCACACCCTTAAAATACCCATGACAAACAACTTTATAAATACGCCGATCAGCCACAACATTAAAACCACCTGCTTAATATTGTGTAGGTCCCCCTCATGTCGCCAAAGCAGCGCCAACCCGCATTTTAGAATAGCATTCAGAGATGATATTCTTCTCACCACAATTGTACAGAGTGGTTATCTGAGTTATCGTAGACTTTGTCAGTTCAAACCAGTCTGGCCATTCTCTGTTGACCTCTCTCATCAACAAAGCATTTCCGTCCACAGAACTGCTGCTCACTGGATGTTTTCTGTTTTTGGCACCATTCTGAGTAAATTCTAGAGACTGTTGTGCATGAAAATCCCAGGAGATCAGCAGTTACAGGAATACTCAAACCAGCCCATCTGGCACCAACAATCATACATGCGATTATCTAATCAGTCAATCGTGTAGCAGCAGTGCAGTGCATAAAATCATGAAGATACGGATCAGGAGCTTCAGTTAATGTTCACATCAACCATCAGAATGAGGAAAAAATGTGATCTCAGTGATTTCGACCTTGGCATGATTGTTGGTGCCAGACGGGCTGATTTGAGTATTTCTGTAACTGCTGATCTCCTGGGATTTTTACACACAACAGTCTCTAGAGTTTACTCAGAATGGTGCCAAAAACAAAAAACATCCAGTGAGCGGCAGTTCTGTGGATGGAAATGCTTTTTTTTTTTTTAAGTCAACATTTCTATTGATTAATAAACATATAACAAAATAAAAAACACAACATATATACATTGAATCAACATTTAACTTTTAATCCCCCAGCTAATGCCCCTCTCCCTCCCCAATCACCAACCCCACCCTAACCTCCAACGAACACCCCTGTGGTCACAATAGATTAAATAATAATAATAATAATAATAATAATAATAATAATAATGATCATATATAATTAAAACTAAACATCTCTCTCCACAGCCCCTCCCTGAGAGTCCCCCAAAACCACCAAGTAATTGCGTAAATAATCAATAGCCTGTATAGCAGCAGCAAAATAACAGACTTGCTATAGCTAGTAAACAGTGTTTCAACAAACATTCAGTAGACTTTCAGTAGCTTGTATATTGATCTCTATTAATGACCTACATACATTATTGTTGAGAACATCAGTTCATTAAAAGGTCATTAATAAAGATCTATATACAGGCTACTGAAAGTCTACTGAATGTTTGTTGAAACACTGTTTACTTGCTATAGCAAGTCAGTTGATAAAACAGATATGCTGGGAATAAAATGCCCAAATACTTAATGCCCTGTTTGGGCCACTGGAAGGCCCCCGGCTGACTATCACTGGAAGGCCCCCAGCAGTATGCTGTCAGAGCCAAAGATTTGGATTTAGACCAATTGACTCCCTGACTGTATCCCGAGAACTTAGAAAAGGAATTAATAATTCTATGGAGGCAAGGCATAGATCTAATGGGGTTGGAGATGAATAATAAAATACAATCTGCATAAAGCAAAAGCTTATGCGCCACACCTCCCGCAATCACCCCTGGAAAATCATCTTCCTTTCTTATCGCGGCTGCTAATGGTTCCAGGGCAAGACAGAACAATAAAGGGGAAAGAGGGCAGCCCAGCTGAGTGCCCCTATTCAAAGTAAAATAATCTGAAATTAATCCATTTGTTTGTACCGCTGCTACAGGGTGTTTATAAAGTAACTTGATCCAACCAATAAATGTACTCCCGAACCCGTATATTTCCAAAATCTTAAAAAAATGATCCCATTCTACCATATCAAATGCCTTTTCGGCATCAAGTGAGATGGCAGTGACTGGAGCCTGATCATTCGCTACTGACCACATAATATTGATGAAACGCCTAATGTTTTCAGAAGAACTGCGGCCCCGAATAAACCCCACCTGATCTATATGTATAAGAGATGTCATAACCTTACTTAATCGGTTAACCAAAATTTTTGACAATATTTTTACATCTAGTTGGATCAGGGAGATTGGAGGTTAACTTTTACACTTGCTTGGATCTTTGTCTTTTTTAAGAATCAGACTGATCCGGGCTTGTGTCATGGTTGGAGGAAGCTTTCCCTTCTTTAATGATTCAGTATAAACTTCTAACAAAAGTGGAGCCAGTTCTGTAGCATAGGATCTAAAAAAATTCAACAGCAAAACCATCTGGCCCCTGAGCACTTATGTGAGAATGCTGTTTGTAGACTACAGCTCAGCATTCAACACCATAGTGCCCTCCAAGCTAGATGAGAAACTCCGGGCTCTGGGCTTAAACAGCTCGCTGTGCAGCTGGATCCTGGACTTCCTGTCAAGCAGACGCCAGGTGGTTAGAATAGGCAGCAACATCTCCTCATCACTGACCCTCAACACTGGAGCCCCGCAGGGCTGTGTTCTCAGCCCACTACTGTATTCCCTGTACACACATGACTGTGTGGCAACACATAACTCCAATGCCATCATTAAGTTTGCTGATGACACGACGGTGGTAGGTCTGATCACTGACAATGATGAAACAGCCTACAGAGAGGAGGTGCACACTCTGACACACTGGTGTCAGGAGCACAACCTCTCCCTCAACGTCAGTAAGACAAAGGAGCTTGTGGTGGACTTCAGGAGAAAAGACAGAGAACACAGTCCAATCACCATCAATGGAGCACCAGTGGAGAGAGTCAGCAGCTTCAAGTTCCTGGGTGTCCACATCACTGAGGAACTCACATGGTCCGTCCACACTGAAGTCGTTGTGAAGAAGGCTCATCAGCGCCTTTTCTTCCTGAGACGGCTGAGGAAGTTTGGAATGAACCGCCACATCCTCACACGGTTCTACACCTGCACTGTGGAGAGCATCCTGACTGGCTGTATCTCCGCCTGGTACGGCAATAGCACTGCCCACAACCGCAAAGCACTGCAAAGGGTGGTGCGAACTGCCAAACACATCATCGGAGGTGAGCTTCCCTCCCTCCAGGAAATATATACAAGGCGGTGTGTGAAAAAAGCTCGGAGGATCATCAGAGACTCCAGCCACCCGAGCCATGGGCTGTTCTCACTGCTACCATCAGGTAGGCGGTATCGCAGCATCAGGACCCGCACCAGCCGTCTCCATGATAGCTTCTTCCCCCAAGCAATCAGACTTCTGAACTCTTGATCTCCCACGATCAAAATACATCATCCCTGCACTTTATTAATCTTATCTCACACCGGACTGTCATAAATTATATTACTGTCATTATATTATGTCTCTCTTAACAACTGACTATCAACCGACAGCCTGAATGTCAATACAGTACAATACTGTACATTCTATATATATACTTTTTTTCATATATATTTTAATTTTTATTGAATAATGTGTATCTATATAGTATCTATATAGTAAAAAAAAACAAAAAAAAACAAAAAACAAAAACAGCATATTGTATACTGTGCAATGTATGTTATTATTGTATATTGTTGAGTGTAATTGTGTATAACAGATGTTTAAATTGTGTTGTGTTAATTTGATGTTTTAAGTTGTGTAATTATGTATAACAGATGTTTAAATTGTGTTGTGTTAATTTGATGTTTTAAGTCGAGTTTAATTATGTATAACAGATGTTTAAATTGCGTTGTGTTAATTTGATGTTTATTGTAGATTGGTATATGTCTCATCACTGTCACGACTGCTATGTTGATCGGAACTGCACCCAAGAATTTCACACACCATTGCACTTGTGTATATGGCTGTGTGACAATAAAGTGATTTGATTTGATTTGAGCCTTGCCAGCAGGTAGGGACTTAATTACCTCGTCAAGCTCCTCCAAGGTTATCTCAAAATCAAGAGAGTTTTTTTGTTCAATCGCCAATTTAGGAAGATCTAATGGTTCCACAAAGTTTCTAATATCTTCATCAGTAGACGAAGATGTGGAACTGTAAAGATCAAGGTAGAACTCTTTAAAGGCATTATTAATATCAATGGAAGAGTTAAATATTTCACCACCAGCAGATTTTACTGAGGAAATGGTAGAAAAAGACTCTCTCTGTTTTATATATCTAGCCAAAAGCTTCCCTGCTATGTCACCCGACTCAAAATATGACTGTTTTGCCCTGAATAACTAAAACTCCACTTTCCGTGACAAAATAGTATTATATCTGTATTTCAATTGGATCAATTCTCTGAGGCCATCAGCTGACATACGGCGTTTCAGCTCTGCCTCGGCACTTTTAATATTTCCTTCCAACTCCACAAGTTCTTATGCTTTGGATTTTTTGGTGAATGAGGCATACTGTATGATCCGACCCCTAAGAACCGCCTTAAGTGCCTCCCAAGCCACGCCCACAGAGGATACCGAGGACCAGATGGTCTCCATATAAACATTGATTTTAGTCTTTAACATTTGTTGGAAATCAGGATTTTGCAAAAGGGACACATTAAGGCACCAACTATATAATTTATTTTTCTCTGTATATGGCAACACCTTTAAACTCACCAGGGCATGATCTGAGACTAAGATATTTCCAACTGAGCAATCAACAACAGATGAAATGAGGGATCTGGATATCAAAAAAAAAAAAAAAAATCTATTCTAGAATAAATCTTATGGACTGATGAAAAACATTTATAGTCCTACCAGATGGGTTCAAAAGTCTCCAAATATCCATAAGACCAAGATTTTTACACATCCTGTGAAGCGTCACTGTTGCTCTAGAGGGCTTACACACTTTTGCTTCACTGTGATCAAGGACTGAGTCCATCAAAAGATTAAAGTCTCCTCCCAATATTATATCATGAGGGGTGCCAGCGGCTTGCAACATCCCTTCAAGATCTATAAACAAGCCCTGATCATCAGCGTTAGGTGCGTAAATATTAGCCAAAATCAACCTTTGCCCTTGAATTTCAGCTAAAACAATAATGTTTATTGTTAATTTATCTTTAATCTGTTTGAGACATTTGGATTGTAAATGTTTATTTACAAATATAATGACTCCCTTGCTCTTACTTGAGCCAGCACTAAAAAAAACATGTCCACCCCCTCTCTTCCCAAATTTTTCAGCTTCCTGCGGAGAGAAATGTGTTTCTTGAAGAAACACTATATCGTATTTCTTTCGTTTAAGAAAATAAATAACCTTCCTTCTTTTTATGGGGTGCCCCAACCCATTTACATTCCATGTGGAGAGAGATAGTACACTAATATTAACAACTGACATATAGATATAATAAAAAATAAATAAACTGTGTGTCAAAAACAAAATTATACAGACCACATTCCTCATTAGTGAAACAATCAAACCCCGAACTTCCCCCTGAACAAAACAAACAGAAAAAAGAAAAACGTGCGCATTAACCCCGCGCACGAAAGCACCAACCGGCGACAATCCCTCTAAACTCAAAAGGTCCATGAAAGCCCACGAGCACCCATGACAACTTTGCCATCGGATTGCTCAATTTTGCCTCACAAATTTGTGAGGCAAAATTACATAACAGAAAATACTTTGTAAAATACACCCAGCAAATAGGAAGAATGAACACAAAGAATGTGTAGATTCATTCACAGAACTGTCTCAAAGGTGTGATCTTCCACAAAACAAATTTCAGCTGATATAAAACCGTTCAGATTCCTCGGACAGACAGATGAATTTTCAGTGAGTCAGCTTTTATGAGTTCAGTGGATGACGTAATCATTCAATGTCCCGTAAAAAAACTCAGCAGGAGGAGGAATAAGCACGAAGAACGAACAGATTAATCCACAGCTGTTCCAAAGGAGTGTTATTCAATAAAACAAGCTCCAGCCGCTAGGCGGAACCAATACAAAAAGAAACAAAACCGGCATCCCGGTTCCCCGGATGGTCGAGTCAATTCACTCGGAGGCCGCATAAAAGTATATACAATGACTTCCATAATCCGTCAACTTTATAAAAGACATCCTTTGTGTGACCATGTAGATATTTGCGGTCATCTGTAGTGTACAATCTCAAACTGGCCAGGAACTTCAATGCAAAAGTAATCTTCCGTCAATGCAAAAGTTTCATTAACGAAAAGTGTTATTCACAAAACAAGCTCCAGCCGCATGGCGGAGCCAATGCAAAAAAAACGAAACGTCGCCCAGCTTCCTCGAGTAAGTACAGCGAGTCGACCCACTCACATGAGAAACATCCAACAGTTTACTCAGCCATTGATTCTATAAAAGACATTGCCTGATTGGGACATGTAAATACTTTGTGACCGACCTTTGTTTCTATTCTCAGTTTGGCCGGAAACATCAGAGCAAACGAGATCTTTCGCCGATGTAAGAGTTTCTTACATTCCTTAAACCGATCACGTTTCTCTCTTGTCGAACTCGCAAAGTCCGGGAACAAGAAAATATTATGTTTCTTCCAAGAAAGCTTCCCTTTGCTCCTCGCCTGGCGCAACACAAGATCTTTATTGGATGATCTCAGAAATCTGGCCAGAATCGATCTGGGCTTGTCTCCCTCAGCAGATCTGTGAGCTGGGACTCTGTGAGCTTGCTCGATTTCCAGCTTGTTATGTCGAGCAGACTCGGGAAAAGCTCGTCTAGGAATTTCACCATATCTCTGCCCTCCTCATGCTCAGGAATTCCAACAATTCAAACGTTATTCCTGCAGCTTCTATTCTCAAAATCTTCAAGCTTTTCAAGGAGAGGTTCCAAATCAATTTTGGTCACGGGTGGATTAGTGGTTAATTCCCTCTCTGATGACTCCAAAAAATCGATTCGTTTTTCAACATCAGTCACTCTTGTAACTAGCTCAGAGAATTTTATTTCCATCGCCGTAATCGATCGATGTATTACAGCGAGATCCTCCAAGTCAGCAAGAATCTTCGTCAATATCACCGACATGTTGGACAACTGACGCTGGATTCCTTCTCCCGCCGCGCCAACCAAATCGAGTCCCCGGTCTGTAAGCTTGTTGGGGCTTTCATCCTGAACACGTAAGTGTCTTTTAATGGCTCCAGAGCCCGAGGAATTTGACTTCTTTGCCATGTTTTGCATCAAAGAGCAAATGTGTAGCTGGGTGTATCAAATTTCACCAGATTATAACATGAAAAGAATGAAAAATGTAACAAAGTACACAAAGCTCGTCTCTCACACGTCTGCTCCTTGCATTGCGTCACGTGACCCCCCGTTTTAGCTGAAATTCAAGGGCAAAGGTTGATTTTGGCTAATATTTATGCACCTAACGCTGATGATCAGGGCTTGTTTATAGATCTTGAAGGGATGCTGCAAACCGCTGGCACCCCTCATGATATAATATTGGGAGGAGACTTTAATCTTTTGATGGACTCAGTCCTTGATCACAGTGAAGCAAAAGTGTGTAAGCCCTCTAGAGTAACATTGATGCTTCACAGGATGTGTAAAAATCTTGGTCTTATGGATATTTGGAGACTTTTGAACCCATCTGGTAGGGACTATACATTGTTTTCATCAGTCCATAAGATTTATTAACAGATTGTTTTTTTTTATATCCAAATCCCTCATTTCATCTGTTGTTGATTGCTCAATTGGAAACATTTTAGTCTCAGATTACACCCTGGTGAGTTTAGAGGTGATGCCACATATAGAGAAAAAGAAATCATATAGTGTATCCCTTCTGCAAAATCCTGATTTCCAACAAATGTTAAAGACTGAAATCAATGTTTATGTGGAGACCAACTGGTCCTCAGGATCCTCTGTGGGTGTGGCTTGGGAGGCACTTAAGGCGGTTCTTAGGGGTCAGATCATTCAGTATGCCTCATTCATCAAAAAATCCAAAGCATAAGAACTTGTGGAGTTGGAAGGAAATATTAAAAATGCCAAGGCAGAGCTGAAGCACTGTATGTCATCTGATGGCCTCAGAGAATTGACCCGATTGAAATACAGGTATAATACTATTTTGTCACAGAAAGTGGAGTTTTGGTTATTCAGGGCAAGACAGTCATACTTTGAGTCGGGTGACAAAGCAGGGAAGCTTTTGGCTAGATATATGAAGCAGAGAGAGTCTTTTTCTACCATTCCCTCAATGAAACCTGTTGGTGGTGAAATATTTACCTCAGCCATTGATATTAATAATGCCTTTAAAGAATTCTATATTGATCTTAATAGTTCCACGTCTTCGTCTACTGATGAAGATATTAGAAACTTTGTGGAACCATTAGATCTTCCTAAACTGACGACTGAACAAAAAAACTCTCTTGATTCTGAGATAAACTTGGAGGAGCTTGACGAGGTAATTAAGTCCCTACCTACTGGCAAGTCTCCAGGGCCAGATGGTTTTGCCGCAGAATTTTTTAGATCTTATGCTACAGAACTGGCTCCACTTTTGTTAGAAGTTTATACTGAATCATTAAAGAATGTAAAGTTTCCTCCAACCATGACACAAGCCCAGATCAGTCTGATTCTTAAAAAGGACAAAAATCCAAGCGATTGTAAAAGTTACCATCCAATCTCCCTGATCCAACTAGATGTAAAAATATTGTCAAAAATTTTGGCTAACCGATTAAGTAAGGTTATGACATCTCTTATACATATAGATCAGGTGGGTTTTATTCAGGGCCATATCTCTTCTGATAACATCAGGCATATCATCAATATCATGTGGTCAGTAGCGAATGATCAATCTCCGATCGCTGCCATTTCACTTGACGCCGAAAAGGTGTTTGATATGGTAGAATGGGATCTTTTTAAGATTTTGGAAATGTATGGGTTCGGGAGTACATTTATTGGTTGGATTAAGTTACTTTATAGACACCCTGTAGCAACGGTACAAACAAATGGATTAATTTCAGATTATTTTACTCTGGATAGGGGCACTTGGCAGGGTTGCCCTCTTTCCCCTTTATTGTTCTGTCTTGCCCTGGAACCATTAGCAGCCGCGATAAGAAAGGAGGAGGATTTTCCAGGGGTGGTTGCGGGAGGTGTGGCGCATAAGCTTCTGCTTTACGCAGATGATATTTTATTATTTGTCTCTGAACCTACTAGATCTATGCCTTGCCTCCACAGAATTATTAATTCCTTTTCCGAGTTCTCAGGATACAAAGTCAATTGGTCTAAATCCGAAGCTTTAGCTCTGACTGCGTACTGTCCAGTAACGGCTTTCCAGCCGGGCGCCTTCCAGTGGCCCAAACAGGGCATTAAGTATTTGGGGATTTTATTCCCAGAAAATTTGTCTGATATAGTTAGTTTTAATTTTGACCCTTTAATAAAAAGGTTTTCGAGCGATGTGGGCAGGTGGGCTTCATTACATTTATCGATGATTGGGAAGGTTAATGTTATTAAAATTAATTGTATTCCAAAATTCAACTACCTGCTTCAGTCTCTCCCTGTAGATGTCCCCCTCTCTTATTTCAAGCAATTTGATAGCATAGTGAAGTCCTTCATTTGGAATGGTAAGCGCCCCAGGTTAAATTTCAATAAGTTACATAGGCCGATTGACGATGGTGGGTTAGGCCTACCCAAGATTTTGTTTTATTATTATGCGTTCGGTCTCTAGACATTTGGCTCATTGGTCGCTTCCACCTGAGAGAGCCCCTCCCTGGTTTTGTATTGAAAAGGAAGTTCTTGCCCCTATCTTGCACTGCCCAGCCTTTCGATCAAACTAGCCGGTTAAGTCGCACCCCGTTATTTTGCATTTGCACTCGATATGGACAAAAGTGTCCAGAGTGTTTAATATGGATATTTATTTAAACGAGCATATGGCTGAACCCTAAACTATGTATTAATAAATCCCCTTTCTGTTGGTCAGATTGGATTGTGAGGGGGGTTAATGCACTTGGTAACCTATATGAGGGTGGAGTATTGAGACCTTTTGAAAATTTGGTTCAACATTTTGGCATTCCCAGATCTCAGTTTTATAAGTATTTACAGCTTCGCCACCTACTCTGCATTGTTTTTGGGAGTGGCACGCACCCCCCTAAAGCGGCAGGTGCTTTGGGAGAGGTGATTGCTGCTTTTGGAAAAGGCCATGAAGCATCAGTGTATTACTTCCTGCTAATTCAGAGTCTGGGGGATGGAGCCTTGACTTCTCTCAAGAGAGTATGGGAAAAAGATTTGAATTTGGAATTGGAGGATGGAGTGTGGACTAAGATTCTTAAAAATGTCAAGTCTGTATCTAGACATGCAAGGGTTTGCCTTATGCAATTTAAGATTTTACATAGATTTTATTGGACCCCCTGTAGATTATATAAGCTTGGTCTTAAAGACACACCCACTTGCTGGCGATGCCAATCAGAAGTTGGAGACACTACCCATGTCTTTTGGGGGTGTGTTAAGATCCAGGAGTTTTGGTTGAGGGTTTGGAGTTATTTGTGTGACGTTTTGAACATTCAGGTTTTGCTTTGTCCCAGACTCTGTATTTTGGGTGATGGGGCGGTCATGCATTTAGGGGATAAATGTCATGTGCATATGAATCAATAAAAATGTTAATTATAAAAAAAAAGAAAAAGAAAATATGGTCTGTTAAATTTACTAGCAATTTCTGCGTGGAAATTGTTTCCTAGGTTTTTTTTAAGTAAGCCCCACTCCAAATTTTTTTCAGTGTGTTGTTTTATGTATCTATTATAATATTTAGTTATTATAAATTATAATACTTATTATTTAATACTTAATCATTTATTAATTTCACAAGCAAAGTGTATATTTAATATCTGAGGAATGCATGGGTCTAAGGCTCTTTGCAGGCCTTGCGTTCATGCTAGCTCTGGGTGCCGTGTAACTACATTAATGATACGACTTTGATCTCTCTAATCATCTTCTCCTCCAGAAAATGTTTCTGGGCATGTGACTATGTTTTTGTTAATGGGGTGCCATATACGTAGCTAATTAACTCCCACAGAATGGATATTTTATGGATATTACAAGTAAAGAGGCCTTGCTACTCATGATTCCAACCCAAGTGCTGGAATTAGTTATGGTTGTGATAATGAATGTTATGCCTAAATAATTACAGCTGTCACATAATCAGATATATTCCATATTTGGAGTAGTTTCTGGAATCTTTTTATGTTTTAACCAATCAGCATGTTAGAAAATTTGTCATGTAAACTGATTTTGCATACGGTATGCCTATAATTCTGTATTTTATGTTTGTTCGCTCCCTGAATTCATCTGTAAGCTGTCTTGCTGATTGTTGCCAATGGAATCGTAGAGAATGGAAAAAAACTTTGTCTTCAGTACATTTTGTCAATTGATTGCAACTTTGACTCTAGGTCTTTTTTCAAATTGTTCTCTTTGCTTGGTTAAGCTGTATTCCCCAAAAGGAATTATGATTTATTGAAAGTTCAACAGTAATATTTTCATATGTAATGATAAAAATGTATTAAACTTTTTTCTCTGAAATATTTTAGCACAAATGTCACAGTTTCCTGAGAATGACCCACTGGAAGAAACGTGTTTGCTGAATGAAAAAGAAAGAGAAATGACACACGTACTCAACACGTCTACTACTCCAGGTCTGGCAGTAATTCAGTTTTTTTTTTTTTTTTTTTAAACGTACAGCTCCTGTGGTTAACTCACATAAATACATGCTCACAGAATAAACAAGTCAATAAATCCTTGTATAGGACATTTTCTCTAGGTCTGCTCTTTGTTTTGAAAGGTTTGTGCCAAGAAGATAACCCCAAAAACTTTGTATGCTCCAAGACACTGCTGATTTCTCTGTTTCTATCTCTCTTTCGGTCTCTCTTTCTCTCTCTCTCTCTCTCTCTCTAGACTGTTTTTCTGTAGACTAAAATAACAGGGTCGGTTTTCTCTGGTTTAATCAACTCTTGCTTTAATGTTTCTGTTGTTTCCACTTCAGAATCTGAATTTCTACATTTACTTACCACTGAAACCGCTGCATTTTTCAGCAGTATTGATGCATCTGTTTGGTTTATAGTGAAAGTTTAATTCTGACTCTCGTATATGAAGAATGAAGAATAGAGAGAAAGACACACAGAGTTAACCCTAACCTAACCTAGATGAGATTAAATCAGATGATCTCAAACAATACACAAGTTTTAACAGATTCTCTGTCCCACATGCTCGTATATCTATATAAAACACTGTGTAACGGAGCTTTTAGCTACTTTATGACTTAAAAATAGGATCAAAACTTATAGGCCTGCTTTTAAATACATATGTCAGCATTTTGAACACAATTACGGGCAAACTAATTATAGTATTGGCAGTTTATTGTTTGGATCTATGTTTTCAAGTGGATGAATATTTAGGCGGGGCTCTGCCCTACCTGCCCATATAGACGAACCGCACCTGCTTTAAACCCTCCAAAAACTGGCCCCATTCACTTCCATTGTAAGTGCCTTACTGTAACCTCAATTTTTGCTTTTTTAAAGAAAAGGAGGGATGAGTCAAAATAATTTTTGTGGTAATCAACACTATGCCACAAATTCTCTCGACTGAGCTCAACTTGAACTTAACCTGTAATATTAATTTAATGCCGTAGCAGATGTTACAGTTGGTTGAGGAGAAACATGTTCAGTTCTATATTTGGATTTTGGTGTCTAATACGCAAAAGCTTCTGCTGCTCCACCCAATTCCATACCAATTACCCCTCACCTCAACTTTCCACCCGTAACATTATATAACCATCTTTTAAAAGTCACTCAACCTCAACAGCAACAAACCGCAGAGCATTTCCAGACACACCACAGTCATGATAAGCAGACAACAACGAGTCCACAAACACACAGGTCAGAACAAGCACTTTCTATTTTGAGTGGACACTTGTAGCAAGTGTTTATGGGGGGTGGATAGGGGCAGAGAAACCTAAAGAGGGGTGCTAGAGATTGTTTATTTACATGCACCATGTAAATATCATATGTTTTTGTATGTATACCATGGTAAAACCATGGTTTTTCAGTTATCTTCCATGGAAAAATCAAGGTATTTTTTTAACAACAGGTAGCGTGTAAATACATTATCCATGAATATGGTAATCATTCAGTTTCACAGTATATATAGAAAGTTCCATTTTTTCACTTTCTGATACCATCTGTACCATGTTGTTTTGTTTGGAGTGGACATATTTTTGGACATGCACCATGACATTACCATGATATGAGTGAAAGTGAGTGAAAGAGACAGACACAGACAGACAGAAACAGAGCGGTGGTGTATTTATTGAGTTTTCACCTCCACATGTGCTAAGTGTCTGTCGGAGCATCTGTGGTTCAGCTGTGGGTTTGTTTTTGCTCATTCAGGCCCAAACATCTAAATCCAGAGGCAAATTGAAACGCCCCTGCGGAAAGGAGGGGTGCGTCACCCTCTAAACCACCGGGAAACCAGGACTGTCTGTCTGTCCCAGTGTACCTCAGAGGAGTACTGTCTGAAAAACACACATACACAAACCAGCTTGGAGGTGTTAGAGAGCTGGGGATTGTGGCTGCAACTCAAACCTGCAGTTATGTTTACAGCAGCAGTGAAAAACATCAGCTGCGCTTCATTAATCTGCAGAATGTGCAGAACACAACACAACACTGTCTTTTGTCTATAATGTTTTTCTAAATTAAGCTAAATATGTATAGTTTATGAAGAATATGACTGGTGTTTGCCTGTGCACAACTCACTGCCATGATGCTTGAGTGTTTTTGAGTGGTTGCCAGGGCGTTGCTATGTGGTTGCTAAGGTGTTGCGGAGCCCACCCCCATGTCTCTATGATATATAAAACTCAAGATATTTCCTCTGGTCCCTCCTTTAATGTAAGTCTATGGGATTTAAAACCTATTTTACTGTACATCAAGAGAAAATAATTCTGAACACTTCTCCAGCAAGCCAGATGATTTGAGGCATCATTCATATCTGTAGCACAAACTGAAGTTTAAAAACGTGGGTTTAAGGGGTTTGTTCAAAAGTTCTATCAACATCATTCCTCAGGAAACACTATTGACAGTCTGTGTCACTAAGATGAAAGTATACTCTCATACTATTCTTGCATATCTACTTACTGCATGTCTGCAGAAACATTATGGTAGTCTGCTATCTGTCTCCACATTGTCATGATGCTATGCTGCCACCTGGATTTCAACACTCAAACTGTAGTTCTTCAGACTGTTCACACGCCTGCCATTACATGATTCTACTTACATGCACACTGTGGATGGAATGCTTTAACATCATTTTCATTAATAAATCATTCACAAACATTTAATAATGCTTAACATATCAGTAATTCATACACAATCATATGTGAATGTATATGGGTGTTTCTTCAACTGCGGGCACTTTTAGCACTGTGGAACTTCAGAAAGTAAAGTCTCTGCTAACAATGTCCAACAGTGTATGAACATGTACGTATGTACACTACAGTGTCATTTTCACCACGTCTCAAATTATGTATAGTGTTTAATAGACTTTTCTAGAGGAAATGACAGTGATGAAATGTAAAGTTTTAATGTAAAAAAATAAATAAATAAATAAATAAAATGGCTGACTTCGTTTTGTCTTGCTAAGGCTAATTTAATAGCTAACATTATGTATTCATAGCTAACATTTACATTTATGTATCATAAATACACACAATTAACCCTTTTTTGCAAACCTTGGGTTTTTAGTGACCCGAGACCTCAGTCCACCTCCTGTGTATTCCCACACCTCTTTAGTATTCCTCAACCTTACTATTCTGAATAATGCAACAATAATTAAATAAATAATAAATAAATAAATGTAAGTGTATTTTTTTTTTTTTTGGCACTTCCATAAATCATATTTTTTATGATTATTTCACATTCACATATATTAGTGTACTTTCACAGGATATCTATTTCTTTGTTTATTACAAGATAAATTAGTACTATAACCATACAAATGACTTGATTTTCAGTGTGACGCTGGTGAATTATCAGTATCCCATACGCATACACACATACATATTATACATGCTATTTCTTACTCAAGGTGGCGCTGATGTGTCAGTGATTGACTTGATTTATATTTGACATTGCTATTTGATGAAGAAACAACATGGAAGTAAACTATAGCAAGTGTAACACATGAACAGTATGATATGGTGATTGTCATTATACTGAAATTATGTGACTATTTAGACTCAAAAAGTTCCAGAGAAAATAAATATGCGTTACTTGGGTAGCGCTGGCTCAGCGGTTAAGGCTCTGGGTTACTGATCAGAAGGTCAGCAGTTCAAGCCCCAGCACTGCCAAGATGCCACTGTTGGGCCCTTGAGCAAGGCCCTTGACCCTAACTGCTCCAGGGGCACTGTATCATGGCTGACCCTGCACTCTGACCCCAGCTTGGCTGGGATATGTGAAAAAAAAGAATTTCACTGTATATGTGCAAACATATAATGTGCGATAAATAAATATAATTATAATAATTATGTGTAGCTCAGTATGTGTTTGACAGCCAGTTGTGGCTCATGAAATTTCAGTGTGGAAGTAAAGAATCCTGCTCTATATTTGTAACGTCATCTCTTTGATGTATGAAAAATAAAACATCAAAATATATCAGAACACATTCTATTATTTTCTAATTGTCTTGAAAATGTTTTGAAAATTTGACCCTATCTGGGGATTGTGTTGATCAGTTTGTGATAGATATACGTGACGGGTCTCTAAAGACCAGAGTGTGTAATAATGTTTGGTAAAACACCCATGCTTTTAAGGGTTAAATAATATTTTCACACTTTTGCATAATTTGGCAAAATTACAGCTCAATTGGAAATGACGACCAATAATATATTCTGCTCACAAGTGATATTTACATTGATTTTTCCTTGTTTTCTTCAAACATCACTTTTCATCTCAAGCATACACTTTACTGACACTTCTGTCAAGTACACTAACGTTTGAAGAAAAATAAATAAAAATAAAAATAAAAAAATAAAAATAAATAAATATATATATTTACACACACACATTTTATTCCAAATGTAATCAATTCCACACAATACATTTTGTGAAATGGTAGTTTATTTTACTCTGTTTAGATTATCATAATTTTAAGCATGCAATAATTTCTATTTTTATTGAAAGTCTAGGTCTGGGACAAATCTATACATAAAAGGCATTAGAAAATTACCAAAACTAAATGATCAATGCCTGATTAAAAAGTTTCCAAGTCAGTTTTAATGTGACCTTCATACAACAAAAAGAAAAAAGTTGCATTTTATATGATGATAATGATAATGAGTAACAGATACAGAGACCAACAACACTTCCACTATAGAAAGAACGTTTATTGGATCGTGTTTTTAATGTCTGGACATTTTACATCATAAAGAAAACAAATGATGAAGATGATGGCGAAGAGGGGACACTGCAGGATCTACACATTATTTCAACATGAGAAACTGACATTACAAATAAGAAACATTTTTACCTGTCTGTCATTCACAGGCAGCACACTGTTTCTGATTAATTTATAAATATATCCAGGAAAAGAGCAAAACATTGATTGTGGAGTCTCTCAGAAGTGCGTGGAGCTCTGTGTCTGAGCATGCTCAGTCTGTGCGTTTCAGGTGTCAGTGCGTTTGGCGGGTTTGGCGGTGAGGCGTCTCTCTCGCTCTATCTCTCTCTCTCTCTGCTGCTCTCTCTCTAGCTCCTCCCGCTGTTTGTGCTGCTGCAGCTTCAGCGCACGCTTCTATACACACATACGCAAACACGCACAAACACATAAGGGTAAAGATAAAATGTGAACAGTGTGAAACATGGAACAAGTTAACCCAGAAGTACATTATTCTGTAGTTTTGCTGAAATGATCAAACCTTCAGTTTGGTCGTCTTGTCGTGCAGAATGATCATTTCTTTGCGAATATTCACTAGTTTGCTGTGATAAACTTTCGCCTCTGTAAACTGAAACACATCAGCGGTGAGAGTAAAGAAAAGCATCGATGTTTGAGAGCTGTTTAAAAAAAAACGTCCTGGTTACTTGCGTAACCTCTGTTCCCTGATGGAGGGAATGAGATGTGTGTCGATGTAGTGACACTAGGGGTCACCTCTGGTCTTTGATAAAAGGCCAGTGAAAATTGGCGATAAAAGGAGCTGGTATGCAACCACTCATTCAGGTTTTATGTTGAGGAGCCGAGACAAGGTCTGGCCATTTCAGCGGGTAGTTCAGCGTTGTGGCAGGAGGGACACAACGTCTCGTTCCCTCCATCAGGGAATGGAGGTTACACAAGTAACCAGGACATTCCCTATCTGTCACTCACTCGATGTTGTGTCGATGTAGTGACACTAGGGGTCCCTATACAAAATGCCGCAACTGGCTGAACTGTGTTACGTAAACTGGCGGTGTGTGACGGGCAGACCACTGTGTGCCTTGTAGCCAGTGCACCAGGCCGACACATATCCTCCCCCAACAATGTTATGAGTGTCGAACGGCCCTTTGGGACAAGTCGACTACCCAAAAGATAGAGACGGGCTAGCCCAGTCGTGGCCTCTTATTCCCCTTTTTTTCCCCACTCCCTCCGACCAGGTCTAATCGGGGGGGGGGGTGTCCCTCCCAAGGGAAGGACACCGCGGAGACCACACCTCACCCCGGGGGGGGGGGGGGGGTTAAGTGGAAATACGTTACATGGTCTTGCTGAGCTATGTCGGAAGTATGCCATGTGGAGAAGTCCCATGCTAGGTCCTACCGTACAGGGGAGGAGTTACTACAAGCATGGAGACTGAGGCAGAGGGGCCTCTGCCCAAGGAAGACGCAGTTTGCCAACAGGGAAACTAATTAGCGGAAGATATACTTCGCATGGGGTCACAGGAGCACCTACCCCAGTACAGTGCTTTAGTTAGCACATGTACTGGGAAGGCAGCGAGTCTCTCCGAAAACTCGACTGTCACAGAGCTCGGAGGATGTCAACCAGGGAACACAAGTTTGTGAACACTACTGGGAGTTAACGGCGCACGTCTTCAGCTCAGGGGAGGTGAAAGGCACTATGTGCAAGCGATACACCCTGCCGGCTGTCCCGGACTTACCTGCTTATGCGTGCCATTACCTGGGATGAAATCGGTTCCACCCAGAGGTTGTAGAACCTCGCAAAGGTGTTGGGTGTTGCCCAGCCCGCTGCTCTGCAAATGTCTGTTAGAGGGGCGCCCCTGGTCAAGGCCCAGGAGGCCGCTACACCCCTGGTAGAATGGGCTCATAGCCCTACCGGGGGCGGCACGTCCTGGGTGTGATATGCCATAATTATGGCGTCAATGAGCCAGTGGGCGATCCTCTGCTTGGAGACAGCGCTTCCTTTCCGCTGTCCACCAAAGCAGACAAAGAGCTACTCAGAGACTCTAATGCTCTGCATGTGATCCAAATAGATACGTAAAGTGCGCACTGGACACAGCAATGTCAGGGCTGGGTCTGCCTCCTCCTGGGGCAGCACTTGCAGGTTCACCACCTGATCCCTAAAAGGGGTCGTGGGAACCTTGGGCACATAGCCCAGTCGGGGTCTCAGGTTCACGTGAGAGTAGCCCGGACCGAACTCCAGGCATGTTTCGCTGACAGAGAATGCTTGCAGGTCTCCTACCCTCTTGATGGAAGTGAGCGCAGTCAGGAGGGCAGTCTTCAAGGAGAGTGTCTTAAGCTCAGCTGACTGCAAACGCTCAAAGGGGGCTCTCTGTAGACCCTGAAGGACTACAGAGAGGTCCCATGAGGGAACGAGGTGCGGTCTGGAGGGATTCAGCCTCCTGGCACCTCTCAGGAACCTGATGATCAGGTCGTGCTTCCCTAAGGACTTACCGTCCACTGTGTCGTGGTGTGCCGCTATAGCAGCTACATACACCTTCAAGGTGGAAGGGGACAGCCACCCTTCCAACCTCTCCTGCAGGAAGGAAAGCACCGATCCGACTGCGCATCTCTGGGGGTCTTCCTGTCGGGAAGAACACCACTTAGCAAACAGATGCCACTTAAAGGCATACAGGCGCCTCGTAGAGGGGGCCCTAGCCTGAGTGATCAGTTCCGTCCAGGGGCCAGACATGGAGATTCCAGAGGTCTGGTCACGGGTGCCAGATGGTGCCCCGTCCCTGAGAAAGAAGGTCCTTCCTCAGGGGAATTCGCCAGGGGGGGGGCTGTTGCGAGGAACGTGAGGTCCGAGAACCACGTCTGGGTGGGCCAGTAGGGTGCTACCAGGATGACCTGCTCCTCGCCCTCCCTGACCTTGCACAGGGTCTGTCCAAGTAGGCTCACTGGGGGAAATGCATATTTGCGCAGTCCAGGGGGCCAGCTGTGTGCCAGCGCATCTATACCGAGAGATGCCTCGGTCAGGGCGTACCAGAGTGGGCAGTGGGAGGATTCTTGGGAGGCGAACAGGTCTACCTGTGCCTGTCCAAATCGACTCCAGATCAGCTGGACCACCTGAGGGTGGAGTCTCCACTCTCCCCTGAGGGTAACCTGCCGTGACAGCGTGTCCACTGCAGTGTTGAGGTTGCCCGGGATGTGAATGGTTCACAGCGACTTGAGGTGCTGCTGACTCCAGAGTAGACGGCGGGCGAGTTGTGACATACAACGGGAGCGCAGACCACCTTGATGGTTGACATATGCTACTGTTGCCGTGTTGTCTGTCTGAACTCACATGTGCTTGCCCTGGATCAAGGGAACCTCCGCAGGGCGAGCAGAATTGCCAGTAACTCGAGGCAGTTGATGTGCCAACGCAGCCGCGGGGCCGTCCATAAGCCAGCGGCTGCATGCCCGTTGCAAACAGCGCCCCAGCCTGTCTTGGAGGTATCTGTCGTGACCACGACGTGCCTGGAGACCTGCTCTAGGGGAACGCCTGCCCGTAGAAACAAGAGGTCAGTCCAAGGGCTGAAGAGGCGGTGACAGATCGGCGTGATGACCACGCGATGTGTCCCACAGCGCCATGCCCATCTCGGGACTCGAGTCTGAAGCCAGTGCTGAAGCGGTCTCATATGCATCAACCCGAGTGGAGTGGCCACCGCTGAGGATGCCATATGCCCTAGGAGCCTCTGAAAGAGTTTCAGTGGAACCACTGTTTTCTGTTTGAATGCCTTCAAACAGGTCAGCACCGACTGTGCGCCCTCATTTGTGAGGTGTGCTGTCAACGAGACTGAGTCCAACTCCAAACCGAGAAAAGAAATGCTCTGAACCAGGAGGAGCTTGCTCTTTTTTAGCTGAGATGCGAAAGCACCAGGTCCCTGTGTGCACAACATATCCCGAGAGTGAGCTAGGATTAGCCAATCGTCAAGATAGTTGAGAATGCGAATGCCCACCTCCCTTAACGGGGCAAGAGCTGCCTCTGCGACCTTCGTGAAGACGCGAGGGGACAAGGACAGAGCGAAAGGGAGGACCTTGTACTGATACGCCCGACCATCGAATGCAAACCGCAGGCAGGGTCTGTGTCGAGGTAGAATCGAGACGTTGAAGTACACATCCTTCAGGTCTACCATTGCGAACCAATCTTGATGCCGGATGCTCGCCAGAATGCGTTTTTGTGTCAGCATCTTGAACGGGAGTCTGTGTAAAGCCCAGTTCAGTACTCGCAGGTCCAAGATTGGCTGCAACCCACCACCTTTTTTTCGGTACAATGAAGTAGGGGTTGTAAAACCCCTTCATCTCGGCCTGAGGGACAGGTTCTATTGCATCCTTCCGTAGGAGGATAGCGATCTCCACGCGCAAGACAGCAGCGTTTTCGTCCTTCACCGAGGTGAAGTGGATACCGCTGAACCTGGGCGTACACCTGGCTAACTGAATCGCGTAGCCGAGTCGGATGGTCCGGATCAAGCGCAAGCCACGCATCCAAGCTCCAAGCGAGGGGGACCAAAGGGACAATTTTGTCGGATGTACCGGCAGGTGGGGCCTTGCGGCGGGGCGGAGCCCGAGGTGCCACACCATGTTGTGGCCATGCTGAGTCCAGGGACATCGAAGCATTTACCTGGCTCCTGGTGACCAACCCCGGAACAGCCTGGGATGGGGGAGGAAGAGGCCTGTCCTCACGACCCGTGGAGACTGTCACATCGGGGGCGGATTTGTGCCACAGCTGGGTGCGCAGAGGCGGGGAGACCGCCGCTGGAGCGCCAACCCTGCAAGGATAAAAAGGTGGAAGGTGGTCGAGATGACAGCCGTGCACACCAGTTATGTGACCCAGGGAACGAGGCAACGCTCTTTTGCTGAACTGTTGGGTACTGCAGCCACTTGGGCATGCGGCGAAATTAAATGAAAAAGCAACAAAAAATTCTCCTCCCGGCCCTCCACCGTGGGATGGAGTGGTCTGTTTACCAGCTCCAAGGTGGGTTTCGTCGTCTCTGGGTCGCCCGTCTCAGGGGCGCTTTGAAGACTTCCGTGCGTTCTTGGCGGCCGGGCCGAAGAGGTGGGCTGTGGCAGAACCGGTGCAGTCACCACAGGGGGACACCCTTGGCGACGAGCAGGCGGGGTGCGGGATCTTGAGCTACACTGGGGCAGGATGTGCCGGATAGCCTCCATCTGCTGCTTCACCGTCGAGAACTGCTGGACAAAGTCCTCGACGGTGTCGCCGAACAGGCCAACCTGGGAGATAAGGGCAGCAAGGAACCATGCCTTGTCGGCCTCACCCATCTCGACCAGGTTGAGCCAAAGGTGGCGCTCCTGGACCACTAAGGTGGACATCACCCGCCCGAGAGACCGCGCCGTGACCTCCGTCGCCCGGAGAGCAAGGTCAGTTGCCGAGCGCAGCTCCTGCATCAAATCTGTTGCAGAACTAACCTTGTGCAGTTCTTTTAGCCCCTTGGCTTGGTGGACCTGCAGGAGAGCCATGGCGTGCAGGGCGGAGGCGGCTTGTCAAGCGGCACTGTAGGCTTTGGCCATCAGGGACGATGTGAACCTACAGGCCAGGTGGCGGCGCTCTGCCTTATCCACTGGGGGAATCGCTGAATAGCCCCTGGCCGCCCCGCCATCGAGGGTAGTGAGGGTGGGGGAGCTGAAAGATCGGGACCGGGCAGTAAAAGGTGCCTCCCACAATTTTGTTAGCTCCTCATGCACTTCTGGGAAGAAAGGGACTGGAGCAGGGCGTGGCTGCTTTGAGCAGCGCGGCGAGCCCAGGAACCAATCATCGAACCGCGAGGGTTCAGGGGAGAGTGGAGGGTGCCACTCTAGCCCGACGCTCGTGGCCGCCCGGGAAAGCATGTCTGTCATTTCCGCATCAGCCTGTGACTGGGCAATCGTCCCTGAGGGGGGGAGCCCAGCTGAGGCTTCTGCATCCGACTGGACGAGCCCGCTCTCCGATGCTGCGCTCGAGAGCTCATCAGCTTCGCGGGCTCCAAACAAGAGGTCGAACTCGCCGTGAGACGAGCCGGCGGACTCATCCAGATGCCTGATCGGTGCAGACGAGCGTGCTGGGGAATGGGAGGTCTGTGGAGGGATACATGGCTTTCTTACGAAAGCAAGCCACGACCGCAACGTTGCCATGGTCATGTTCTCGCAGTGAGTACATGATCCATCCACGAACGCTGTCTCCACGTGGGTCACGCCCAGACACGAAAGACAGCGATCGTGACCGTCCGAAGTTGAGAGGAAACGACCGCAACCAGGAATAACACAAAAACGGAAAGGCATCTTTAAAAAGATGCGTCTTTAAAAAGACATTCTGTGTGTGCCGCTCTTTTAGAGAAATATACTCTTTTAGAAAAATATACTCTCTTTTTTCTGCCGAAGCGCCCAGGGGCGTTCTCTGCAGTGCACCAGTGCAGAGGAGGGAGAAGCCACTGAAATGTGCTGTCAGATCCAGCAGAGGTGAATGAACAGTCAGCTCAGTAAACATCGACCGTTCGGCTCCGAAGAGAAAATCTGAATGAGTGGTTGCATACCAGCTCCTTTTATACCCGTATGTCCGGGGGAGTGGTATGCAAATACCACTCGCCAATTTTTATTGGCCTTTTATCAAAGACCAGAGGTGTCTCGGGCTCCCAAGAGTGACCCCTAGTGTCACTACATCGACACAACTTCTAGTGAGTGACAGATAGGGAACATAGGATTAAAAACCCACCAGAGCATTCAGATCAACCATAGCGTTGCACTCGCGGAATTTGTTCACTTCTTGCTCCAGAGTATCGAGCAAAATAACTTGATTTTGTCTAGGAAGAAGAGAAGATTAAAAATAGATGGAACATATCCACCACACATAAAACACGTACACAGTATGTGGCATGTTCAGAATGGAATACTTGTCCAGAGATAAAGTTGATCATACGTTAGCTCCTGTAGGGCTCGTTTGGAGGTGTGTAATTCTGGCAGATAGTGCTGTATGAATCCATCTGTCAGTCTCTGTACCGTCTGTTCATTCACATGCAGAATATCCTGCAGCACTACAGTTTCTTCTATTACACCAGACTCTGCAATAACACACACAGACTACATTTAAATTGGAATACTAGCCTAATACTGTACTTATTGCATACTCTGTAGTATACAGTTTCACATATACAGCTCTAACAGTATTATGCTGCATTGTTGTCACATGTATGCAAGCCCATTTCCACCACATTGAATAAAAAAGAAAAATTGTGTTTTGGTAAGTCAATAGAATAAAAAGTCATAATTATGATATAAAAAAGTCAAAATTATGAGATAGTTATTATAAGATAGTAAATCATAATGACTAAAAGTCCAAATCTAGAGATAAAGTCACAGTTATGAAATATGTATCTCATAATTTTGACTTTTTATTTCACAATTATAACTTACCAAAGCATTTTTTTTTTATGTGACGGAAAACGGCATCCATACACATGACCTCATTCATTGCATATTTAATTTGGCAGGTGCCGTCCGGTTTTCATCTCAAAAATAAAGACAGTTATTTTGTGTTAACATGTCTTCACTTTTGTCAGTCTGACCAAATAATGAGTCAAGGAGAAATTTTTAATTCAGTACAAGTTAAGCTCAATCAACAGCATTTGTCGTATTATGTTGATAACCACAAAAAAATAATTTTGACTCGTCTGTCCTTAAAAAAATAAAAAAATAAAAAAATGCAAAAATTGAGGTTACAGTGAGGCGCTTACAATGGAAGTGAATGGGGCAAATTTTTGGTGGGTTTAAAGGCAGAAATATGAAGCTTATTATTTTATAAAAGCACTTACATTAATTCTTCTGTTAAAACTCATGTATTATTTGAGCTGTAAAGTTGTTAAAATCGTCATTTATACAGTCGTTTTAGGGTTTGTTGACATTAAAATTTTGTAAATTGTAGTAAAATTGGATATAATTTTACACAGAAAATGTTAGCAAGTGATTTTATGACACTAAAATCATTTTTATATGCATATTGTTTACACCTTATGGCTATACTTTTGAAACGGCGAGTATTTTAATGTTTACGGATTGGCCCCATTCACTTCCATTGTAAGTGCCTGCAACTCAGATTTGGCTTTTTTTTTTTTTTTTTAAAGAAAAGGAGGGACGAGTCTAAATAATTTTTTGTGGTGATCAACATTATGCCACAAATGCATCTGATTGAGCTTAATTTGTATTGAACCCGAAATATTCCTTTAAAAATCATGGTTGATATTACTTCCTGTTCATTCATCACACTAAAAATGGATGGTCAAGTCAAGCACATTACATTTTGAGATACAGTATATCACTCAGTGTGCACTGTTGTAAACTGCACAATATAGTAGTAGGTCATGTACATACTGTGCACAAAGGCATACTGCAGTAATAGTATGAGTAGTATGCTATTTCAAACATAGCCATGAATTGATCAATACAGGAAGTCGATGTGTTTAACAGCTTATTTATGATCACCTTTCTCTGGACACGCGGCTTCATCTTCCTCCTCCTCCTCTTCATGTCTGTCCATCATCACTTCAACTCTTTACAGTTTACCAGCAGCTAAAAAACACAAAATCAATCAGTTTCTCTCTGAATGCTCTGCATAAACTACAATAATCCATCTGTGCATCTGTACGAGCACTAACACACGTGTGTATCACATCACTATTGATTTATTAAACACAAACCGTCTTAAGTGAATCAGTAAGTGATAATAAATGAAAATGTTTCCATGCGTCAGAGCAGCAGCTGCAGCTCACAAACATCATGTGACCGCACGCTCATGTGACTGCAGATGGAAACAGGACAAAGATGCTTTAAAAACACGACATGCGGCCACACTGACTGCACTTCCATTCGTTAACATTAGTTAATGCATTAGGTATCATGAACTAACAATGAACAATGAATGAAACATACAATTGATCATTGTTAGTTCATGTCACTTCATAGTGCATTAACTAATATGATGTGATATGCACGTGTGTTAATGCTCATACAAAAGCAAAAATCGAGGTTACAGTGAGACACTTACAATGGAAGTGAATGGGGCCAATTTCTTCTGTTATAATTAATGTATTATTTGAGCTGTGAAGTTGTTTAAATCATAATTTGTACAGTAATTTTAGGGTTTTAGGGGTTTGTTGGCATTACATTGTCAAGTTATAAAATTGGCTATAACTTTACACAGAAAAGGTTAGTAAGCAATATTATTACACTAAAATCATGTTAATACGCTATACTTTTGAAAGAGTGAGTATTTTTGTAATGTTTACGGATTGGCCCCATTCACTTCCATTGTAAGTGCCTCAATGTAACCCAAATGTGTTTTTTTTTTTTTTTTTTTTTTAACAAAAGGGGGGAGGAGTCTTAATAAATATTTGTGGTAATCAATATGACAACAAATGCTGTTGATTCAGCTTAACTTGTAGTGAATCCGGAATATTCCTTTAAGATATAGACCCTCAATTAAGTAGTAATACCTAAAAACGGTTTATTTACACGGTAAAGCCATTTCGCATTTGTAGGGTGGCGAGTGTAACTTCTTGAACTATGGATGGCCATCTGCTGGCCGTCAGGCGGTACTGCAGCAGTGTTGGGATGAGCGCAGAGTGGACACGCTAACATGAAACACATTCACAACACAGCCGGACTGTGACTCCAAGATCTGCTTCAACACCGCAATGGACGGAACCAGCAAACGTCAAACTTTAGGAAGGTTTGTGCTCATTTAATAACACACAGAAGTGATTTATTGAGTTGTTCGGTGTTTATTGTTAATGGAATAGCTGTTAGCTGCTAGCAAGAGTGACAGGTCTGTCCAGAATCACACATTTACATCACATATGTTCATTTCTATCAGAGAAAACACTGTGATGTTAAGTTAATGAACACATGACACTCATTTAATATAATAAAATGGGTATGTGTCAGGATTGTGCGCAATTCAGAATTGAATGGCAAAGGCCTTTTAAAATTCAGTTCAGTTCTTGAATTTGATGCAGAATTGTATTCTATGGAATTTTAAGGAAGTATTAAAATGGAATGTTATTCAAATAACGGTTGTAAGTATATTTTAATAATACATTTCATTTTACTGTATAAATCAACAGATTGAGTTTCAATAGATTTAATTGGATGAACCTTTTTTGGTGCTGTATTCAAGTTTTGATGGCTCATTGTTTTGACAGTGTTGAACATAGTTTAGAGAAGTGTGTCTAATGAATGAATTTTGCTTATGTATTGTACATATCAGGTTATAAATAAGCAGAACTAGTCAAAATTAATGATATATGTTATGTTACAAAACATATTCCAATTTAACCTCCTGTGGGATGCGGCCTGTTCAAACCAAATTCACTCTCATGAATTGAAAGGGAGTAAATTCTTAAATTGTGTGTTCTACTCAATCCTTGTTTATGTGTGTGTAAAGTGTGTTTGTTGTGTTACAGGTAACCCACAGTGATGACGCTCAAGAGACCGGCTGTCAAATATCCAGCAGCCGCATACATGGACTGATCTATAGTCAGTTATTCTGAAAATTTATATCTTACTGTCAGTGAGTATATACTCAGAGATGTCTGGCTCAAATCTGATTGGTCGTTTGAGGTCAGCGTTCCACCGGCAGCCGGACAGCTGGCATCTCAGTGACACGGCCGCATTTGATTTCTCTGATGAACTGGATGATGATGACATGCCAAAGTTCAACCGTCTAAAGGTGGTTGTGTCCGGAGAGGTGGATGAGTTCCCTGTGGCTGCACGCAATGGCTCGGCGGTCAACACGGTGGTGGTGGATGATGATGACTCACTTCTGGGTTCGTCATCGAGTCTTGGGAGCCCTGCTGTGACAACAGACCCCTGCGAGAGCTGCAGGACGTCAAGAGAACACAACAAACGCAGAAGAGTCATGAGGAAACTGGGCTTTGCTGCACTGTTGTACTTCCTGTTCATGGTCGGTGAGCTGATTGGTAAGCAGATGCCCCTCAGAGACAATGTGTGACATTCATTTGACTTGTTTGTTTGTCATTTGATTTTTGTTTAACTGTGGTTTGACTTTCATTTGAAGGTTGTTTGTCTGTAGTTTGAATTTCATTTGACTGTGGTTTGACTTTTGTTTGTCTGTCTTTGGGTTTTGTTTAACTGTGGTTTGACTTTAGTTTGACAATTGTTTCTCTGTAGTTTGACTTTCATTTGACTGTTGTGTGTCTGTACTTTGTCTTTCATTTGACTGGGTTTGTCTTTTGTTTGTCTGTCAATTGAATTTTATTTAACTGTGGTTTGACATTCGTTTGACAGTTATTTGTCTGTACTTTGACTTTTATTTGACTGTGGATCGACTTGTTTGTCTTTCATTTGACTTGTTTAACTGTTAACTTTCGTTTGATGGTTGTCTGTACTTTCATTTTTCTTTGACTTTGGATTGATTTGTTTGTCTGTCATTTTACTTTTGTTTAACTGTGGTTTGACTTTCGTTTGATGGTTGTATGCAGTTTGACTTTCATTTGACTGGTTTGTCTTGTTTGTCTGTCATTTGACATGTTTAACTGTGGTTTGACTTTCGTTTGACAGTTGTGTGTCTGTAGTTTGACTGGTTTGACTTGTCTGTCATTTGCATTTTGTTTAACTGTGGTTTGACTTTCGTTTTATGGTTGTTTTTCTGTACTTTGGCTTTTATTTGACTGTAAATTGACTTGTTTGTCTGTCATTTGACTTTAGTTTAACTGTGGTTTGACTTCCGTTTGACAATTGTATTGGCTTTTTTTTAAATCTGTACTTCGACTAATTTGACTGGATTGACTTGTTTGTCTGTAGTTTGACTTTCATTTGTCTGTGGTTTGACTTTTGTTTAACTATGGTTTGTCTTTCAGGTGGGTATGTGGCGAACAGTCTGGCTATCATGACGGATGCACTGCACATGTTGACGGATCTCATTGGGATTATAGTGTCACTGCTGGCACTCTGGCTGTCCGCAAAACCACCAACATACAGATTCACATTCGGCCTCCACCGGCTTGGTAATCAACTTGTCTTGTCTCATCCTGTCTTGCCTTTTTGTGAAATGGCATACGCTATTTATGTTACAGGGTAATTACAAGTGTGTCATACCTGTGTGTGTTTGTGTGTGTGTGTTCAGAGGTGTTGTCTGCAGGTATCAGTGTGTTGTTGATCTATATTCTGACGGGTGTGTTAGTGAATGAAGCCGCACAGAGAACCATTCATCAAGATTTCATGATAGATGGAGATGTGATGTTGATCACAGCTGCTGTTGGCGTCGCCGTCAACCTGTTGTGAGTCTGAAATGTTCATCAGCTTAAACAAGCACACAAATACATGCTTACTAAACTTAATACTGAGAAAACAACATACTAAATTTAAAGTCGTAAACGTCCTCTTTTCTATTGATAGCTAGATCAACTGTGTTCTTGTTGCCACAAATGAGCTTTCAGAAGAAAGCAAAAAAAATGTCTGTACACCACTCTAAGGGGCCATTCACACTGGACATGTTCTTGAATTCTAACACAGCTAGATGATGCGCAACAAAATGGAACAGAACACAGGGCTCTAAAAGTTTCACACAGATGTGTTTAAAAATAGAACTTTTTAACTTGACACGCTATCTATAAAACATGGAGCTCATGTCACGAGTTGCTGAAAAAACAGTGAGATGTGATGCAAGGCCAAAGACTCATTGTGACGATGGACCAACAGTTAAAGAAAGCACAGACAAAATGCAAGAACACATCCTTTGTGAATGCCTCCTACTCCTCTTAACTCAAATTTGACAACTACTCTATAACGTCTAGAACAGCTGTTAATCGCAACAAAACCACTGTTAATTGCTCTAGGACATTTTAGGACTGCTGGTAATCACTCTAGAACTCTCTAAAACTGTTCCGGATCATTCTAAAGGTCCTCTCCACGGTTGCTGGTGTTTTGCTCATGAGAATGTCGGATCTCTGTGATCTGTGATTGTTGTGTTTTGGATGTCACTGTATATAAACTCACTGCAGTGATGCTAATATCAGCTCATAGAAACACATTTTGTTTAAAATCATTTGCTAAAAGCTTGTTTGATGCGCTTCTTTAAAGCTTTTATGGCTTTGAATTGGCCAGAGATTTTATGGGTCGTAAACGGGTTGAAAGTCCATTAGCGTCATGTTTGATTCTGTCCCTCTGTGTGTCCTGCATGTTCCTCCTCTCTATCTCTCACACACATACACACAAACACACAGCATATGTGTATCTCATAACATAAACACCTCATGTAGGGTCTCACATCTGTGAGTGTGTGTTTTGTGGTTGTGTAGGATGGGGCTTCTCCTCAATCAAACAGGACATCTTCACTCTCACTCTCATGGCCACACCCACTCACATGGGTCACCGGGCCGAGGTCAGGATCAGGGTCAGCAGGGTCATGGGAGCCTGGCAGTGCGAGCGGCCTTCATCCACGCTCTGGGTGATCTCGTTCAGAGTGTTGGCGTTCTCATTGCTGCGTACATCGTAAGGTTTAAGGTACGACTGCGGAGAGCTGATCACATGATCACTGATGCACTTTAACACTTTAGGTTGTGTGTCTTTTTAACAAGAAGCTGAGCTGATTTTTGATTCTCTGTAGGACTGTCAGTTATAAAAGCTCCAGATCTCAAACTGACTTTATAAAATAAGAATAAACACTCACATTCATAACACGGCCATGGAGTTGCTGATAATGTGTGTTTGTGTGTGTCAGCCGGAGTATAAGCTGGCAGATCCAGTGTGTACGTACCTGTTCTCAGTGCTGGTGCTGTTCAGCACGTTCCAAATCATCAGAGACACTGGAATCATTCTACTGGAGGGTGAGCAACAGAGTCTGTGTATCTGTCTGTCTGTCTGTAGTCTGTCTCTCTGTCTGTCTCTCTCTGTTTGTGTGTCTGTCTGTCTGTCCGTCTGTGCTTGTGATGGATCGTGTCACATTTGTGCATTGTTGCTGTAACCGGCACTGTCTTGTGTTTCCACATTGTGTGTGCAGATAATAATGAGACCAGATGCCAGTATGAAAACTCAAACTTAGCTTGTTTATTGTCTGCTGTGGTTCTGTGTAGATGCATCAAAGGATGGGTTTCAGTGAATGGATTGTCCCGTGAAATCATTCCTCTCAGTCTAAATGTCTGCAGCAAGCGCATCAGGACAACACTTTTCAAAATTGAAGTCCCACATTGAACTAATTATAAAATAAGTATGATATATAGAAATAAAATATTTCTCAACACATACTATTTCAGGATATACCACAATATGGTGAAATTAACTTTATATTCATATGATTTTTTACAACAAAAAAATATGTGTACAAATATTTAAAGAGGAATTTTAATATCTTCTACATAGCTCATGGTAAAGCTGTGTGTATTATATGCAATCTATTTGCAATTTGGAACAAAAGACAAATATGTTTGTGGTAACTGGGATAGATGGTTATTTTTTTATTCCAGTAAACTTCAGTTTATTTGGGCGGTGGGGGATCTAATGTTCTGCATGCTCTGATGTGTCATAATAGAATTATCGTATCGCATATCGCACTATCCTACAACTTATTGCATATCGCATTTTTCCTCCATATCGTGCAGCCCTACTGTTTGCCTGCCTGCCTCCCTGTCTGTCTCTCTTTGTCTGTCTGTCTGCCTGTCTGTTTGTCTGTCTGCATCTCTCTGTCTGTTAGACTTTAATGACTCTAGTCTGTGAGTCACTATGCTGAATGCGTCCAGCATCATCTGCTAACAGTGTTTGTTAATGCATGTTCAGGGGTGCCGCGTCATGTGGACGTGTCATGTATCAGAGCTGACTTGCTGAAGCTGCAGCATGTGGAGCGTGTGGAGGAACTCAAGTTCTGGGCCCTTACAGCTAATAAAACCGCAGCAATTGTTCACTTGCAACTTGGTGAGACACCAAACCTTCAAACCTTGTCACTCTTTTGTCATTTATAAACATTATCAACTTCATAAGCTCAGATATATACTGAAATATGTATCAGAATTATGAGCTCACCTTAATTTTTACTTTGTTAGTCCCTTGAGATTACAATCTTTTTTTGAGAGAGATCTGACAGCATGAAATGTTACAACAATAAATCACATGACAAACATAAAAAAAGGGATACATGAAAAGAACAAATGTGACTACCTATACATTAAAACTCTGACATTGACCAAAACACCCATTTATAAAGTCTTTCAAACAATCCTAAAATCATTTATAGCCACTAGAGATTGAAGAAAGGGCAGCAGTCCTTGTTTTAGGCAAAAAAAAGCAACTGATCGTAAATATGATTTAAGTTTGACTGGATATTAATATATTATAATAACAGAATAATCAGACAACTCTGAGGTTCTGCTTTGTAGTTCATGCCCAGTTTTTCTGTTTGATACATGCTATTTGTGCATGCAGTCTTCAGTGAGGACATTACAGTGTTATTACAGTATAAAACAACTACAGCACATTTATGCAATGCATGACAACACAGAGCAGAGTGATTCCAGAGCTATTGTCAGGTGTTTGGGTCGTGACGTCAGCCTGATGCTTGTACATCTGTCTCTGTTGTGTGTTCAGCGCCGGGGATTGCGGATAACTGGGAGGAAGTGCAGTCAAATGCGCGGCGCCTGCTGATGAAGTCACATGGGGTTACGCATTGCACGGTGCAGCTGCAGACGCAGAGGCAGGGGGCACCACAGTCCTGCACACACTGTCTCACACAGAGTGCCTGAAAACAGTAATGTTGTCTGTCTTTCTCTCTCTCACACAGACACATCCACACAAGATGAGAGAGAGAGAGAGATAGATGGGTAAACTGACATGTTGACCCGGCAGGGTTTTAAATGATTGTCTAGCAGCTTTTTTTCTATTATGAATAATGACCTCATTTTTTATATGCCTTTAATACAAACCTCCAAAACACAGAAACAGACCCGGTTTGCTTTTGTTTAGTATTTTGAATCTTTCACTGAGGAACTCTAACAGCTGGAGTGTGTGTTTAATGCCTGTGTCTTTTGGGTGAATCTAATGAAGAACATATCCAGGTGACATTTAACCTCCGAATGAAAAAGACAAAATGAGAAATGTTATTTTGCACAGAGAAAAATTTTAGGACCATATTTTATTTAATTTTTTGCTTTTTGACATTATTTTCATTACAATTTAGCACCACCTCCCCACTCCATATTCCCATTACTATAATTAAATATATACACACACACACACACACACACACACACACGCACTTTATTTTTTTCTTCTTCTTTTGAATTTGGGATGAAATATGATCTGGATATGTCCTTGACAGGAAAAATAATCCAATCCCTCTATGTGCATGTGTTTTTCCTGTGAGTGTACGTGTGCACGTGAATGTGTGCGTTCCTCTCATATCTGTACTGCCTGCAGTTGAATTACTTTTTCATTTCAACACAATAAATATTGGTTTTTGTGCATTTAACACATTTAGAATAATTTTCTTCATATATTTGAGTGCCAACAACAAAAGCTACAGATTGAATATAAAATTATTTAAATATCAATAGTGACTTTCATCAGTGTTTGGCCTTTTTATTATTTTTGTAGCCTTTTGGTTATAGTTTTTTACCCTTTGATTATTGGAACTAAATCTCACAGTAATGTGAAGTTTATCTCATTTCTTTATATTTGTAGCATTTGTTTTTTGTGGGTCTGTGTGTCTGAGGGCATCTGAATTATACATTTACACTGACTGCTGAAGAGCTTGATAGATTTTAAACACCTGTATTCTGTATTCATGTGTGGTACAGCTGTCATTACACACCCACACCACAAGATGGTGCATTTGTTGGTTGAACAATGCAGGACTTGGGAGAAGGGAAAGTAAGACAGTCTTTTTTTTTTTCTTTTTTTTTTTCGTTTAATGCCATATGAACAAGAAATATTTAGATTGTAATTACATAATTTACATTGCCAGACAATATTTTTACATAACTTTACATGTTTTCATTTTTTTTTTTTTTTACGTTTTTTTTTCCAAAAGGTATATACTGTAAACAATTCAAAGTCATTTATAAAATGAAAGAAATTTGGTTTACAATGAGCCCATTTTTCCTTGGGTATGTGGTATAATCCCAATAAAACAAAACAATCAACTGTACTTTATATTTTGTTTTTTACATTCCAGATTATTACCTTCAAAATAAAATTTCTAAATCCTTCCCAAACAATCTTGAATAAATACAGTGATAAAACATGAAGAATTGTTTCTTTCTCAGAATTCGCAGGTACAGTGCATTCAGAAAGTATTCAGACCCCTTAATTTTTTTCATATTTTGTTATGTTGCAGCCTTATGCTAATATGCTTTAAATTATTTCTTTTTTCACATCAATCTACACTCCTGTGACGAGGAGGAGGGTGTGGCCAGGCCGTGATGGTGCACGGCCGGCGCTGCATTGGCTGATCAGCGGGACAGCGAGATAAAAGGGAGCTGGAGGCGCCAGACACACATGCGCAACGAGATGAAGGGGAGCTGGGAGAGCCAGAGGTGCCAGACACACATGCCTACCTCTCTCTCTCTCTCTCTGCAGGCAGTTCCTTTGACCTCATGGCTTGGTTTTTTCTCTGATATGCATTTTCAGCTGTAATATCTTATATAGGCAGGTGTGTGCCTTTCCAAATCATGTCCAATCAATTTAATTTGCCACAAGTGGACTCCAATCAAAGTGTAGAAACATCTCAAAGATGATCCAGAGAAATGGGATGCACTTGAGCTACATTTCAAGTGTCATAGCATAGTGTCTGAATACTTATGTCAATGTGATATTTCAGTTTTTTCTTTTTTTTATAAATTTGCAAAGTTATCAAAAATTTGATTGTGGTAGTGGGGACGTGGTTGAGCACTGGCTTGCTAATGGAGAGCGAGATGAGAACGGTGAGGATCATCACCTGTTAATGATTGTTTCTAACAGCTGTTTGTCATTGCAGTGAGAGTGCAGACGGTGTTAAAAGTGAGCCAGATGCCAGTAGAGGAGAGAGAGAGAGAGAGAGAGACCCGCACACACACCCTCTGAGCCTGTGTGGCATGAGAGCTTTGCGAGAGAGTGTTTTGTTCTGATCAGTAAATAAACATACCATTTGAGTTGAAGTTCACCGTTCCCGATTCCTCCTTTCTCACCCCAAGAACCCGATTCTTTTACACTGGTTTTTGCTTCATCATTATGGGGTATGGAGTGTAGATTATGTGAAAAAAATGAATAATTTAAAGGATTTTAGCATAAGGCTGCAACACAACAAAATGTGAAAAAAATGAAGGGGTCTGAATACTATATGAATGCACTGTATATGAAATGTTCAATTTAAATCTTTACAAGACATGTTTGGCTGGATTAAGCCTATGCATTATTTTGTATGATACTTCTTCTTTATCTTTGTTGAGACAAAACTGATTCTGTATTTTACATGCTTCGTCCCTAGATATACTGCCAAATAAAGAAGACCAAAAAAATCTTGCTGCAAGAAATGAAACCGAGCAAAGAGTATTCCTTATTACCTTATTGCTACACTAATGTTTTAAAACATAAACATTTTAATATAAAAATGTTAACAAATATCATTGATGCTGACTTCCACTGAAAATTAATTTATTAAAAGTAGTAGTGCACTTTTTGTTATTGCATCAAGAACAATGCCAAAAAAATGAAATTTTCCCAGAAATTCCTTATAGACTGCAATCATTGGTGGTGTTCAAGTCAAGCCTCACTACTACTATTACTTTTTTTTCATACTTGATTTTTTTTTTTTTTTTTTTTTTGTTATCTGATTATATCACAGTAAAATGTGCTGCATTGAGTGTGATGTCTCTATGGGAAAAATGTGTGAATACACCAGAGCATCAGCTGCTGTTGCTGGGCAATCATCTTTCATAGAAGGTGGCTTATACAGTTAATGAATTGTAAGTTCAGTCCTGTTTCAAGGACAGTGATGATGCTGGAGAGGGATTTTAGTCACTTAGTAACTCTGTCAACAGGAAGTGATGATGTCACACAAGAACTGAGACAGGAACCGAGCAGGCTGATTATTTAAAGGGAAAGTTCACGCAAAAATGAAAATTCATGCCATCTTTTTACTTTGAAGGTCCAAAAAGCACATAAAGGCAGCATAAAAGTAACCCATAATACTGCAGTGGTTAAATCCATATCTTATGATAGGTGTGGGTGAGAAATAGATCAATATAAAGTGCTTTTTTACTATAAATTCTCCTCCCTGCCCAGTAGGTGGCGATATGCAGGAAGAATGTGAATATTGATAGTAAAAAGAATTAATATTGATCTGTTTCTCATCCACACCTATCATATCGCTTCAGAAGATATAGATTAAACCACTGGAGCCTTCTGGTTTACTTTTATCCTGCATTTTTGGACCTTCAAAGTTTTGGTCACCATTCACTTGCATTGTATGGACCTACAGAGCTGAAATATTCTTCTAAAATTTTTCTTTTGTGTTCTGCAGAATAAAGAAAGTAACACACATCTTGGATGACATGAGGGTGAGTAAATTATGAGAGAATTTAATTTTTTGGGTGAACTGTCCCTTTTATGTTTCAACTTGTAAACCTGTGAACTTCAACAAAATGTTTGTTGCATGATTACAATGTCCAAAACTAGTTTATAAATAAAGGTTTTATAAAAAGTGGTTGTGCTCCGTCACCTCTCCGGTGTTCAGTTGTTCTGGTTGTCATCTCATGAGGAACGGTAATGAACCACACATTCGATCACATGACTGCCGGCAATCCATGCAGTACTGAGTCATGTACACAGCACACACAGGCACTCTGGGGAGATGAGTGTCAGTTCCAAACCTGAACTCACCTCATTCTTGTGTAACAAATAACTAACACAAACATGTGTACTTGTAGAATGTGGGCAGATGGGAAAGTACATTATGATGAAGGGAGTTTGTTTTGGAGGGTGTGTGTGAGTGAAGAAGGACGTTTCAGATGATGTTAAATGTGTGAATGTATCTACAGCAGCAGCAGTAGATAGTTATTGGATACATAATGTTTGTAAATAAAAGTGTTGAGCTGCAGTAATCACATATACAGAAACAGTCTCAACATTATCTTACGTCACATCACATTTAATCATCAGCCTCTTTGTAATTGTCTGTTCTGAATTAAACTGATTTAATTTGATGTGATTAAGTGAGTTAAACTGGGTTCTTCAGGAGGTGAACATTTAAACTCAAGCACAGTGAACAGAGACTGTATTAATGTGTATTAAACTGCTTTATATGTGTTTGATGAAAGATTCAACCATCTGTGTTTCTGTGTAATGTATAGTTCACCCAAAAATGAAAATTATCTCATCATTCACTCACTCTCATGCCTTCCCAGATGTGTATGACTTTCTTTCTTCAGCAGAGCACAAACAAAGTTTTTTAGAAGAATATTTCAGCTCTGTAGGTCCTCACAATGCAAGTGAATGGTGACCAAAACTCTGAAGCTCCAAATAGCACATGAAGGCAACACAAAAGTAATCCATAAGACTCCAGTGGTTTAATCCATATCTTCTGAAGTGATCCAGTCGGTTTTGGGTGAATATGGACCAAAATATAACACTTTTTCACTGTACATCTTGACATCTGCAGTCTCTTTGGCGATCATGATTTCAAGCTCAATTACACTTCCTAGTGTTTGACGCATGCGCAGAGCTCTAGAAGGTGCTAGGAAGTGTAATCCAGTTTGAAATCATGAACGCCAAGGAACTGCAGATGTCAAGATGTATAGTGAAAAATGTGTTATATTTTGGTCCGTTCTTACCCAAAACTGATTGGATCACTTCAGAAGACATGGATTAAATGACTGGAGTCTTATAGATTACTTTTATGCTGCCTTTATGTGCTTTTTGGAGCTTCAAAGTTTTGGTCACCATTCACTTGCATTGTATGGACCAACAGAGCTGAAACATTTTTCTAAAAATCTTCTTTTGTGTTCTGCTGAATAAAGAAAGTCATACACATCTGGGATGACATCAGGGTAAGTAAATGATGAGAGAATTGAGGGTGAACTATCCCTTTAAACAGAAGAAACAAATCTGTGCATTATCATAACCAGGAGGAACAGAAACATCAGAGTCAGAGTCAGTGACCTTAGCAGATGCACACTGATCAGTTTCCTCTGTAATCACATCAGTGATAGAGTCTCATTATACTATCAACAGGTTTGATATGTTCTGTTATTGTTCTAACTGAAGGAAACAGTTTAGAGTGTGTGTGTGAGAGAGAGAGGAATGAATACAAGTGTTTTTAGACAAGAAGAGAAATGACAAATCTACAAAAACATCAATTTATTGTTTCTTCATTTAACACCTTTTGTTGTTGGTCTCAGTCCAGTGAGCAGGTGATTTAAAAAAAAAAAAGAAATTCCTTTTTTTTTTTTTACAGTAACGGGACACAGGTTATTTTGACATTAACAGCAACATTACAGGTTTAAAGTGTGATACTTATTAGCTGCGCTTTAACAGTGTAGAAACTATATGCAAAAATACACATTCACATACACTGTATATTCAGTTTTATAGTTCTTTGATAAAAGATCTGACATCCTGATTTAATCAGCATGAACATTCAGAGGAGAGAATGAGATGAAAGGAGGAGATGGTGTCATTTTGTCAGTTTTTTCACTAGCTCGAGTTCCTCCACAGGTTTCCACTGCTGGTTAATAGTTATTAGCTGAAAAAAGAAACACACAGTTTCTGTTATTGTTTCACATACTTTGATGAGCCTTAATTGAGACATTAGAGTAGTTGGACAGAACTAAACATATACTATTAATATTTAATAAGCAATGCAAAGAGAGATGGAACAGATGTGGGTGATGTAATGGTTTAGGATCTGGGCTGGCAACATAAAGGTTGCAGGTTCGATCTCAGTGATGTCACAACGGATCTGATCTATCACACTGAACATCAAATTACTTTAAGAGACTTTAAAGTAGATTAGATTTTTGTGACTCTTTTTACCTTCTGTGGTTTTGATGGATCGAGTCTCTCCCAGGGCTCAGGGTTTCTGGTCTTGTTTAAACTACAGAAGTCAATAAACATCATCACTGTACAGACAGACCATTTCATTTCATATCAAACTCACTGGTACATGCCAATACACGAGGAATCAACATGATTTACTCAACATTAACAGGTTGAAATTTTAAACTTAGAAAAATATTATTAATAGTAATAATATAAATGAAACAAATATCATTTACTCACATGACATCAGGTTTGGTGAATAAAAAGTAAATTGAGGCTGTTACTGCTCCAAGTGCTGCACAACCAACAAACCCAAACAAAGGAATTAACTAGAAAGATTAAAATATATTATTAACGAGGACATGAAACAGATACAATAATAATCTACTGCAGACTGTTGTTGAAATTAACTTCACCTCCTTCCTCTTGTTGAGCATTTGTAGAAATCCAGACATCTTTCACCTGCTATGAGCTATCCTATATAGAAAACAAAATCCGCAATGATTTGTTAATATTCAGCTGTAATATAGTGCAGTCCCTGTATTGAGAATCAAAAGATAAGTAATCAAATGAAATATGAATGAAACATGATGAGAGTGAAGTGACCTGTGATGAAGTTGAGTTGAAGATGCAGTATCATTCTGACTGCACGCGCATATAAACACATCCAAAACGCGTTCAATGGCACGTACACAGAGACGCATCAATTCGTCACATATTTACACCATCATACACTTCAACTTGAAACTGAAACTATGTCTAGAGCACTGTACTGTCTGTGCCACCTGCTGACCAAAAATCATATTTTGGCTTCAAAACTAGTTAAGCTCAATAGACGGCACTTGTGGCATATTGATTACCACACAAATATAAAAATAAAATATTCGACTCGTCCTTTTCTTTAAAAAAAAGAAGCAAAAATCGAGGTTACAGTGAAGCACTTACAATGGAAGTGAATGGGGTCTATTTTTGGAAGGTTTAAAGACAGAAATGTGAAGCTTATAGTTTTATAAAAGCACTTACGTTCATTCTTTTGTTGTTGTTTTTAAGTCGTCAGTTTTAGCTGTTTTAGGGTTTGTCCATTACATTGTTATGGCAACAAAGTTGTAAAACTGACTATAACTTTACACAGATGCAGTTAGTAAGTGATTTTATCACACTAAAATCAAGTTAACCCACATATTGTTTACATCATGTGGCTATATTTTTGAACTAGTGAGTATTTTAACATTTACTAATAAGTGCCTCACTGTAACATATTTTTGCTGTTTTTTAAAGGAGGGGCAAGTCAAAATTATTATTTTTGTGGTAATCAACATTATGACACAAATGCTGTCAATTGAGCTTCACTTGTATTGAACCTGGAACCTTTAATGAGAGAGGAGAGGGGAATCACTTGATGGCGAACTAGGAAGTGTAATCGAGCTTGAAATCATAATTGCCAAGTAGACTGCGGAGTAACATTTTGGTCTGTTCTCACCCAAAACCAAATAGATTACTTCAGAAGACATGGATTAAATCACTGGAGTTATCCACTTATGGATTACTTTTATGCTGCCTTCATATGATGTTTCTAGCTCGAAAGTTCTGGTCACCATTCACTTGCATTGTATGGATCTACAGAGCTGAAATATTCTTCTAAAAATGTTAATTTGTGTTCAGCAGAAGAAAGAAAGTCATACACATCTTAAATGGCATGAGGTTAAGTAAATGATGAGAGAATTTTCATTTTTGGGTGAACTGTCCCTTTAAAAGGAATAAAACTGCTGTAATATTAAGAATGAAAATAGGAAAGCACAACACAAATTATAAACACAATGATTTTATTCCATAAATATTTAATAATATATCATTTTTAATAGAGAGTTGAATGAATGTTTTGCTTCAGTTGTTCAGGACTCAATGAAGGAGTCAAACTCTGAAGAGCTCTCAGGAAGTACTTCTGCTCCACACAGGAAACACTGAAACCATCTTCACGCAAGGCTAAAAGAGCAGCCTGACACAGACACACAGAGAAATATTACCAGCCTGATATAAAACGGCAGAGAAATGAATTCTGTATGGTCAGTTCTCGTGTTTTACCTCTTTGCACAGATTTTCTAGATCAGCTCCAGAGAAGAGATCCGTTCGAGCAGCCAGATCTTGTAAACACACATCCTGATGAAGAGGAATACGCTCAGTGCAGATACGCAGCACAGCCAGACGCCCCTGAGATAAGAGAGTATCAAAACATGTAAATCTGCTGTATGATGTAGTCAACAGTTCTGACACCATTTAAACCAGTAGGGAGGAGACTAGTGGGTGTGGCTTAAGTTTGAGAGGAGGGGTTAGGTTTTGTGTTTGTGAGAGGATGGGCATGGTCTAGGAGGAGACTAGTGCATGTGGCTTACATTTGAAGGGAGGGGTTAGGGTTTGTGTTTGTTAGAGGATGGGCGTGGTCTGGGAGGAGACTAGTGGGTGTGGCTTAAGGTTAAGAATTGAGGGGTGTGAATTGGGCAAGGGACTTTTGAGTCTGAGGCTGCATAGGCGTGGCTTATGTTTATGAAAAAATTATTAGGTCTTGACAGGTTCTGTGGGTTTAGACTGTTTGAAACTCACCTCAATATCTGGAGGTGGTACATATATAATTTGGTCGAGTCGACCGGGTCTGAGCAATGCGCTATCCAGAACATCCGGTCTGTTAGTGGCAGCCACAATCAAAACATCCTTGTTACACAATTCCTGGAGTTCCATCTGAGACAAACCACACACACAGCATTAATATCAATTTAAAAATGACGGTTCAGTTTTAGCTCTACACACTAATATATATATATATATATATATATATATATATATATATATATATATATATACAGTACATCTAAAAAAACAAAAAACAAAAAAAACACATTTTTAGATAAAAAAAAAAAAAAAAAATTAAGCATATTTCCACCCCATCATTTCTTATTTCTTTTAATTTTGGGATTAAACGTGACATGGACATAGACAGGTTTTGTGAGATTCAACCTAATATATAAATTGTAACTCATCTGTAAATGAATAAATGAGGGAAAGTGTCTGTATCAGTGACCTGATGCAGTCTAGTTTCCTCCTGTTTTCCTCCTTCGAACTGAACAACCTTTCTGCTACTCCGTCTCTCAAGGGTTCGAAACCCCACCCCGTCCAGCTCAGTCAACAGAACAGACAGAACCTGCGACTGTACACTGTGAGAGGAACCGCTGTCTGCTCGAGAACCCACCATACTGTCAATCTCATCCAGAAACACGATAGAGGGAGCGCATGCACGTGCCTGAACAAACAACTGACACAGAAAGAAAGAGACAGTCACCATTGAGCACTTGAAAGCCCACAGGAAACCTGTGACTATTGCAGATTATAACAGAAGCATGAAATCACAGTTACTGTCAGTGCAACTGTGTGTCAGACCTGTGCTAGTGTTTTTTCAGAGTCTCCCACATATGGAGAGAAGAGTTCCGCCCCACTGAGGGAGAGGAAGGTGCAGTGCGATGAAGAGGCAGCTGCTTTCACCAACTTGGTCTTTGCACAACCTGGCGGTCCATACAACAGCACTCCTTTGGGACGAGAAATACCCAACCGCATGAAAGCTTCTGGAAACTTCATGGGCCACTCGATACTCTAAACACGCACACCAGACAGTGGTTAGTGTTATGTCATTACAAATGAACTTGCTAAATCAAGACTTTTGCAAGACTATTCTATACAAAAACTAGAATACTTGTGTGCTAAAGGTTTTCTGTCATATGACTTCAGAAGACATGGAATATAGTTGTATGGACTACTTTTATGGTGCTTTTAAAGCTGAAGCATGTAACTTTTCAGTGTTAAAAAACTTTCTTCTATCCCAGTTTAATATGCAGAGGCAACTGCAAGTAAGCCATTCATAGGTAAATTTTCTTGAAAACTGTAAACACTGTGTTTATAGCACTCTGTGGCGCTATAAAAATTCCTGTGTTTTGAGCGACTCGCTTAGACCTACCCCAACAATGGTACTCAACCAATGGTGTGAGTTGGGGGCGGGACTATCTGACTGCTTGAACAAAGCAGACCAGTGGGGTATTCAGAAAACTGTTTTGAGAACATTGTTTATTTTTGCAGTTCCCTTCGGTGGCGCTGGTGTCACAGAAATGACAAATTACACACTTCAGCTTAAGATACTTTAATGATGCTTTTTGTCCATATTGGAGCCTGGTCACTGTCTGCTTTCATTGTATGAAAAAGAGTGGAGTGAACATTCTGCTAAACATCTCCTTTTGTGTTCCACAAAAAAAGAATGTCATACGTGTTTGGGGTGACATGAATGTTATTAAATGACAGCATTTTCACCTTTTAGCTCAAGTAATTGTTTAAAACATGGCCAGCTGTTGTACCTGTTTGAGTTTGAGTTTGACCTCCTCTAGTCCACCGATCTGCTCCCAGTTGATGGGTTTGAAGTCAGTCGCACCAATACTACTCCTCAGACATGACGGCTGCACCTGCCGCAGCGCTCCGGTGAAATGCTGCATCTCTACACACTCGCATGCTCCTTCCTAAACGACAACACAGCCCAAACATTTCACATGAATGGATAAGTCTTTGTTAATTGTTTATACTGTAAGAATTTATTAATGTTGTAAAAATGCAAGATAAACTTAGTCACTTACCTGTGAATGTTGCATGGCTTGCAGCGCTGCCTCCCTGCTGAGCGCACTAAGATCCGCCCCAACGTAACCACAAGTCATTTCAGCGACAGCGCTCAGATCTACATCAGGGGAGAGCGGCATTTCTCGACATACACACTGCAAAATACTGCGCCTCTGCAGCAACGAAGGAACGCCCATGATCACCTGTAGAACAAGTGAGATTGATCACCTGTGAAACATTTGTTTCAATGTTAAAATACTTTCTTATATCCCAGCCTATTATGCAGACTAGAGCTGCAAACTTATGACAAAAATCATAATTGACGATTATCTCCCTTGATATTGTAATTGCGATTAATTTCGATTTACAGAATTTACATTAAAATACTCAATTTTGGTGGATCAACTGCCTGCTGCATGTCAGCTACACATTCAAAACAAGTCGAGAACTGAGTTTCTGAATGACTGTAATGCAGTTTTATACATCCAATCAAATAAAGGCTAGCTGCCAAAACAGTCAACTTCACTAGCCCTCTTAGCAGCATAAATAAAAAAAGCGGTTATTTAAATTCTAACTAAATTATCCACGAGAGCCAGCAATGGATTTGTCTGTGATTGATTACTTTGCTCAGCTACTGCATAACCACTCGTTAAATAGAAAATAAAATAACATTCTAACGTAACATGAGTAGATCTACATGGATTGCTATTACTTTTTCACAATGAGTTAATTGTAGCAGCTGTAATTGTACTCTCGATTATTTATTTGATTAATTGTGCAGCCCTAATGCAAACCACTGTGGTGGTATTAAAATATTGCTCGATGTGTTTGAGCATCGTAACCAGTCCAACACTGCCTCAACCAATGGCTTGAGTTTGGGGTGGGACTATCTGTTTTTCGACCAATGAAAGATGAGTGTTCGGGAAACCAGTTTGAACACAATCATAAGGGCACCTTCACACTAGAGTTCATGCTGCGAATTCATAGATTTCAACAAGGTTGGTGCGTTGGATATACCCGGAGAGGGAAAACATGAGGGTTTGTGATAGTGACTCTCCATCATGTGACCTAGAGTTGAGAACATTTAAACTTTTACTGCAATGCACTCTGACGTAGGCATGCGTTGACAAATGAGAATCTCATAAAGGCGGAGAAATTGAAAAAACATATAAAATTTTTGTGCGTGTGTGTGTCTATATCATTTGCGACCACTGGGATGTTGTTGGGGCCAGGGTGGGACTGGGAGGGGTAATAGTGGGGGCTTAAGATTGATTCTGTGTATATATGTTTTGTTCTTCTGTGTTCATTTATGTGAATCAATAAAAAATTGTTAATTTGAAAAAACATATAAAAAAACTCATACATGCGGTGCATTCATTCCCTGTCCTTTGTTATGTTTCTCTGCCAGGCTACAAAGACAGTTATTGTAGAGGGAGATCCTGGAGAAGTGTTTAAGTATTTACTGGTACATTGTCAAAAAGTAATATTTTATCTTAGCCACTGGATTGCCACTTGTTTTCAAACTGAAACACCTCTTCCCTCTGTTACACGCTGTCCTTTCGCCAAACGCTCTGTCGAGCTTTTCCTAGTGTGTAGCTGCCCTTATGCTTGCAATTTCATTTGGTGACACTAGTGGTGCAGAAATTACACACTTCAGAGAGTGATTTGGTGACCTCCAACTTTCGGTGATATCGATCGAAATGCAGTCTGATCACCCATTTACACCCAGAATTACCTCTCTGTCGAAGCGCCCGGGTCTCCTGAGCGCCGGGTCAAGAGTGTCCGGTTGGTTTGTAGCTCCAATAATGACGAAACCTTCATCGCTACCGATGGCATCCATCAGTGTTAGCAGCTGAGCGACCAGCCGGTTCTCTGGTGCACTGCTGCTCCCTGTTCGCCTCGGACACAAAGAATCAATCTCATCAATGAGCAGAATGCATGGACCCTCCTCCGCTGCATCCCGCGCCTGATCAAACATCCGCCGCAGGTTTTCCTCACTCTCACCGGGTCTTGAACCAATCACTTCAGGACCATTTACGGTCACTAAGGTGGCCCCAATGTCCTTAGCCATGTAGCGCACCAGCAAGGTCTTACCAACGCCGGGTGGTCCGATCAACAGCACCCCCCGTGGGCATGACAGTCCCAGCTGCCCCAGCGCCTGCGGGTAACGCAAAGGGAATGTGATTATTTCCTTTAGTGATGCGCAAACATCCTCCACACCGCCCAAAGTGAGCAACAACATCTGTTGCTGACTCTGGTAGTGTTTAACGGTCTGCACCACACTGATGTCCACATGGGTTTTACCTGTAACCAGACCAGCGGTATGTGAGCCTGAGTTCACCTTTTCAACCAGCACAAACCTGATCTCAGTTTTAGCATGAGAAAGTTCCACTAAATGACCCTCGTGAACATAAAGACCATTTAGCAGTTCCTTCAGCAGCTCCTGAATGCTCCGTTCGGAAACATCTCTCTTGTATTCTAGACTTTGCACGAACACTTTCCCCCTCAGGCAGGTGAGTTTGGGGCAGGTTAAAGGTTTTATTTGTGCTGAATCAACCATGAGTCCGTTAAGTGTTTTTGTACTGAGGACTGGTGTTGCACACTGAGTGCTAAACTGCAGGTAACCCTCTATGAGGTCTTGACGTGGCCATGCGGTGCAGAGACACGTCCCCTGATGAACCCTGATCAGAACTGGAGAGCCCAGCCGTAGTTTTAACCTGATCATCAGAGAAGGGCCCATGCGACAGTGCTGTGTGTCCAGGTCCATGGTGTCCAGCGGTAGAACTCTCACACCCTCCATTAACGTCATCTCACAAACCCTGAAAGATGAACAGCAGTTTAAATTTCACATATATAAAACCCAGTCTAGATTTATAATAAACAATAGCTGTGGCAACTTGTGACACTTTAAGAAAGCTGTCAAACACATACTTCAGCTACTCAAGTGCACAACACAGGGGTGCAAAACTGAGTATTTTGCTAAACAGACATAAGCGAGTAACAAATAGAGGTGTGACCTGCACACACATACCTATATATCTATCTATCTATCTATATATATGAATATAGCCTATATATACACACTACCTGGCCAAAAAAAAAGTCACACAATCAAATATTTCATTGGTCTGCCTTTAGCTTTGATTACGTCACGCATTTGTCATGGCATTGTTTTGACAACCTTATGCAACGTCACAACATTTACTTCCATCCAGAGTTGCATTAATTTTTGGCCAAAATCTTGTATTGATGACTGGAGAGTTGAACCACTCCATAAAGTCTTCTCCAGCACATCCCAAAGACTTTCAATGGGGTTAAGGTCAGGACTCTGTGGTGGCCAATTCATGTGTGAAAATGATTCCTCATGCTCCCTGAACCACTCTTTCACAATTTGAGCCTGATGAATCTTGGCATTGTCATCCTGGAAAATGCCCGTGCCGTCAGGGAAAAAAAGATCCATTGATGGGATAACCTGGTCATTCAGTACATTCAGGTAGTCAGCTAACTTCATTTTATTGCTACATAATGTTGCTGAGCCTAGACCTGACCAATTGAAGCAACCCCAGGTCATAACACTGCCTCCAGAGGCTTGTACAGTGGGCACTATGCATGATGAGTGCATCACTTCATGCGCTTCCCTTCTTACCCTGATGCGCCCATCGCTTTGGAATAGGGTAAATCTGGACTACATGACCTTTTTTCATTGTTCCACAGTACAATCTTTATGCTCTCTAGCAAACTGAAGTCGTTTTTTCTGATTAGCCTCACTAACAAGTGGCTTTCTTGTGGCCAGACAGCTGTTTAGTCCCAATCCTGTAAGTTCTGATGAAATGCTCTTACTTACACTATTAAACATAGCCGTGAGTTCTACTGGCGATTTTTTACAATGTGACTTCAAGCGTTTTAATGATCTCTGATCACGATCATTCAAGATTTTTTTCCGACCACATTTCTTCTACGAAGCTGATGGTTCACCACTATCCTTCCAGGTTTTAATAATGCGTTGCACATTGGACAGTTCCTAACCCAATTCCAGTGATTTCAGCAATCTCCTTAGTTTTGTTTTTTTTTGCTTGATGCAGGCCAATAATTTGCCCTTTCTGAAACACAGTAACATCTTTAGGGTTAAAATAATTGAAACATATTAATCACTGCATTACTGATCCAATCATAATCTCTTAAGTATCTGCTTATTTAAATCAAAACAGCTATTTTTTATTTTTATTTTGGCCAGGGTAGTGTATACAGTATCTCTCTCTCTCTCTCTAATATATTATTTAAATATTTGATTTAAATAAGCAGAAAGTAAGAGCTAAATTGCTAATTGGGTACTGGAAAATCACTTGCCATTATATCAAACACTACTGAATGCTATTTGATTCGTTAAATGAAGCTTAACATTGTCTTTGTGTTTGTTTTTGAGTTGTCACAGTATGCAATAGACTGGCATGTCTTAAGGTCAATATTAGGTCAAAAATGGCAAAAAAGAAACAGATTTCTCTAGAAACTCGTTAATCATTCATTGTTTTGAGGAATGAAGGCTTTACAATGCTTGAAATTGCCAAAAAACTGAAGATTTCATACAAAGGTGTACACTACAGTCTTCAAAGACAAAGGACAACTGGCTCTAACAAGGACAGAAAGAGATGTGGAAGGCCAGATGTACAACTAAACAAGAGGATAAGTACATCAGAGTCTCTAGTTTGAGAAATAGACGCCTCACATGTCCTCAGCTGACAGCTTCATTGAATTCTACCTGCTCAACACCAGTTTCATGTACAACAGTAAAGAGAAGACTCAGGGGTGCAGGCCTTATGGGAAGAATTGCAAAGAAAAAGCCACTTTTGAAACAGAAAAACAAAAAGAAAAGGTTAGAGTGGGAAAAGAAACACAGACATTGGACAACAGATAATTGCAAAAGAGTGTTATGGATCTTAACCCGAGTGAGCTTTTGTGGGATCAGCTAGACTGTAAGGTGCGTGAGAAGTGCCCAACAAGTGCTACAGAAAGTGTGGGGTGAAATGTCATCCGAGTATCTGGACAAAATGACAGATAGAATGCCAAAGATCTGCAAAGCTGTCATTGCTGCACATGGAGGATTTTTTGATGAGAACTCTCTGAAGTAGTTTAAGAAGTTCTGAACATTTTGTAATAGTAATTTGTCATGTTATTAATGTCCTGACTATACATTGTGATCAGTTGAATGCCACTTTGGTGAATAAAAGTACCAATTTCTTTCCATAAGAGCAAAATCTGTACATTATTCCAAACTTAAATATATATATATATGCTCTCCAGCAGTGTGTGTGTGTGTGTGTGTGTATAATAATATATATATATATATATATATATATATATATATACACACACACACACACACACACACATATAAACATTTGTGCACATAGCTCAACAAACAGTCTTAATTTGTGTTTATGAAGACTATATGTACATATAAATGCTAAATATATGCATATAAATACACAGCATTAATAATGTTCTGTATGTATTAATGCTATTACTACATTTATGAATGTTTTGTAATTATGAATGCAATGCATACTCTCAATCATGTCAGTAAATCCTCAGCGCATATAGTTTATGTTCAGCTAGACTGGAAATCCAGTACAAGCTACATCACTAGTCGCGTAGTTAGTAGTAGTTGGTGATTGACTTGAACAGCCTGACTAACCACATTCACATTAGAGCATACAGTAACCAACACTGGATTTTCTTACCACCACTCGAGTACATATGTGGGAATAAATGTGTATTCCGTGTTGCAGTAAATTTACTGTACCAGCATTAACAACACATGGTCAGTCAGTCTTCTTCACTGCCGCGTCTGCAGATGAAAGACACACAGCGACACCTGCTGGAGTGGAGTAATATTGACAAAGCAGCAAAACAACTGACAGGAAAAAGTAAATGGTAATACAATCAATACAAATATTAAGCATACAATAAAACAAATGAAAACTATAAAATAAACATTAAACAAAGAAAGAATGAACAGGTTTAGTCACGTGGGGTGTATTCAGATTAAACCAGGTTTATTCACCTCACAACGACTCAACAAATGTTGTCGTCCATAAAATTTAGATAAACGTCAGCTTTAGTGAAGGTAAAGTTCAGAAAAAATACTGTTCATTTTAAAGATTCAAACATGAAATCGATGAACTACAAAACTACACTGAATGAGATTCTCTCTGATAAATTTGTCAGTTCAGGGGTGTTAAATACCTGTTTATTTACATTTTTACAAGTTAATCCTGACCTATATAAACTTAAACTGAGTTTTAAGTGTATACAGTTGTTTGGATTAAATCTCCACTTGTAATGCCACCATTTGCCATTTGAATCACATGATTTGCTATTTATAGTTTAAGCAAGTGTGGAGGACACAACAGTTCAATGAATGTGAAGCCCATATGTGTGTTTGTGCTGCTGTGTGGTGCTTACAGGTAAAAATACACTGATTCTCATCAGGTCTGTGCAGCTGTTTGCTCATGGAGACGTTTGAAGACAATTTGGAAACTCCAGTTGAGCACCTCATTTGTAGTTCTGCATTGCATGACAGATTAGTGTGTGCAGAGATGTAATTCAGAACAGTGTTTCCCAACGGCACACTTTTTACGACTAAAAAATTCTACGGCACACCACTATCCCACATTGGCTAACCATCGTCAATATTTTTCCTTTTCACGAATTTGTTCATGTTTTCTGTCTGTCTTAGTAGCATGTTTACTTGTAATGTTTGAAATTCAGCTATGCAAAAAAAAAATAAATAAATAAATAAATAAAAAGAAAGTCACACTGGCAGGCTTACGCTGTGTGAGGTCACAAGTGGCAAAAGCGCTAAATGGGTAATGAAAAAACAACAAATTACAGGGATGCAAAATCATGAGGGGCGAAAAAGGTAAGACAATCACTGGTCCACGAAAACATTTTCTGGGGATATGTTTTTTAAAGAATAAGCTAAGAGCACCAATTCCAGCTAATTTAGTGATTCAAGTTTATTCAAGTTTACAACTGTGCAGAATTAGCTGCAAAATAAAGAGTATTTTGGTGAGGCTTGCTTCTGTTTCACAAATTTGTTCAATATTATTAACTGATTAGTTCAGTGACCCCTTCTGGAAATGTCACTAGGTGGCGACAAATGAGCGTCTTATGTGCTATGAGTGAGTCAGTGAATCATTTTGAGTCGTTCATAACTGAAATCTACCAAGAGACTTTATTAGGGCTGCCCCCAACCAAAGATTTTCCTAGTGGACTAGTAGTCGTTAATTTAAGCCATTAGTCGACTAGTTGCACGTTTATGATATTAATTTAATTACGTAAATATATATATATATATATATATTGGGGGGCATCAGAAAATGGTTTGAGTTCCAGGGCTGAGAAAGAGTGTTATAAGTAACATTGCTAACACTGTTCTACATTACAGAGAAATACTAAACTGTAATAATGAGCCTTTAAAATATACATTTTACAAGCGCACGCACGAAGCCGCAGCGACACCGGCAAAAGCGGTAATGATTCTGAATGTGTCGGAAAACCCAGCAAGGAGACTGTCTGAACATTTTGTTAATTTATAGAGAGAAATGCACATTAGAGTTGAGCCGATAAACGATGATCTCGGGGATCGACGATGGTCAGAGTGATCGCCAATAGCTGATGCCTTTGATGATGTCAAGATGATATTTGGCTCATTTTCCCATTATTGTATTAAAGTATTGTTATTAGGCTATTATTATTATCAAATTAATATTACAAATAATTTGCCCGTAGACACACAGACACGCACTTGAAGGTTCTCACTCTTTCTTTGTTTCTGTCTTCTGAATTTATTTTTTGCAAGAACAGTATTGTCTATGAGTGCTGCAGATGACCTCAGACATCTCAGCTCTGGAGGTGCTTTGAGTTCAGTTCACTTTATTTCCACAGAGCAGTTCATTGTGAACACAACTCTGCAGCCTATACATCTGTGATTAAAACATAAAATAATACAACAACACATTCACCTCAAACCATGATTTATATTTCAGTGATTATCATCATCATTATTATTATTATTCTTACATTTATAATTGTTTGTATGTCTTCATTTATGTAATTCATTTTCCGCCTGCATGTTTCGATGGACACTTGTCTGACGGTAAATGGAAAGGTGGTAACTTATATATATTTTATTCTTTTATCACTTTATTATTTATTTATTTGCTTTTTCGTTTCGTTTGGAGTGCAATTTGGATTTAGAAATGTATTTGATTTAAGTTTTTCGTTTTTTAAAGAAATAAATTTTCAATGCAAAATCACTAAAGCAAGAATATTCACCGATCCCTCAGCCCAGGGGTTGCCAATGTAATTGGATATTGCGATTGTATATATATATATATATATATATATCTACCGTATACGGTATATATATATCGTGAAGGAGGGAACAAAATGAATTTATTCACACACATGATGTATTTTCTCGGATAACGAAATACCCGTCTGGTAGAGAATGCACAGATGAGGTTCTTTGCCAGAGAGATGTTGCCCTTCACAACTGTTGTAATGCCATCTTTCAAAAAGTTGAACAACACACATTTTAAATGCACTTATTTTTTTTCCAGTTTCATTTGAAATTTTAGTTAAAATAAATAAAAAATCAAGTTCGAAATCAAGATTTCTTGCTTTATTGTGTAGGCTTAACTCTAACCCTGCTTAACGAAAATTACCCCATAGTACCACCTAGCATCCAACCAGCGGTAAAACTGGTGTTCATCGGTTTCCTGTGGAGTTTATTTTTTTTTCTGCTACCAACCGACCAATAAAAACTTGGTCGACCAAGACTCTTCTCATCGACTAACCTTTGGTCGACTATCGGGGGGCAGCCCTAGACTTTATAGTGTTTAAGCATTAAAAGAACAAAGCAGATCTACAGTCTTCAGTCTGAGCATTATTTTTCATCCAAAAAGACAACAATAATAGTCTGATAATAGTGAGTTTCAATAACGTCCTTAACTTCTCCTTTATTAAAACTTGCATGGGTACAAATCTACTGATTTCAGTATAAGAATTATAAACACAAAGCAGATCTACAGTATCATTTTCCTACAGTAGCCTATTTAAACTGCTGAGCATGGCTTTTATCAGAAAAGACCACAATAATAGACAAATAATAATAATTTTGAGTTTCAATAATGTTCTTTCGTCATTGTAAAGCACATTTCACATGAGTTGAGTCGAGGCGTCAACGCTCCGTTCAACGCCCGCGTCATGCGCCGCATTGCCCTCCACATGACAAGAGTTGCAGAAAGCGTCACAGAGGGGTGATTTTACGAGTTTACCATGTAAAAAAGCATGAGGTGTGCACAGTAAACATTGAAAACATGTATTTGGAAGAGAGAAAAAAGCTTGCAGCTGCTTTGATAGCAGAAAGTAATAAAAGGACTCGTTTGTTTTGGTCTAAGCGTTTTCTTGGTGAATTTAAATTAGTTCAATAACTGGAGTCTCTGATATTCATAAACGATAAGATAACATTTCATTAAAATACATTATGAGACATTCAATACAGGCCCGGTTCCAGATCAAAATCACTGAGGGTGCTCTGTATAAAGTGGAGATGTATCATAATTACAAATTTTTATGCTACTTAACGTAAATAAAAGTTTGTTTTTTTTAATGTACAAAACATTTATTGCTTCTGGGTTTTTCCCCATGATCTGTCGCTGAAAATGACAGTAAAATTCTGCGCCTGCAGATTAGGACATACTGATTTGCAAAATCATACACATTTATAAGTTTTGATGCAGCAATTGTGTGTTCACAATATGCAAGGATTTTTGTGTGTTTGCTGGTATTCAAGAAAATCTGCTTGCCAAATTTCAAGTATTAGTCTTACATATTCAGCTGAGCAGGGGTGTGCAATTATTTTGGTACTAGGGCCACATCAGCAGTATTTTACAAATAACACAGAAAATAAATATATTCCTCTCTCACTTGATTTTACTGGCCTGTCCCCTCTGTGCACTATTGAGCGCTAAGTTGTTTGTTTGTTTTTTGCGGAGAGAAAGCGCGTGCACTCGCATGTATGGTTTCCAGATTGCATAAATTATGACATAAGGCCAAATATTTCCAATTTGTGCAAGTATAAATCTCTGATTGGGGTGTTGCATCTATTATCTGGCAACCCTGAGCATATTAAAAGCTTGTGGATGCGCGATAGGTTCAAACGCCAGATAAATGAAAGATCTAATAAAAAACGTTCATGATAAATCGACCTGCGGGCAGTAGTTTGCCCTGGTCTGCAGTTGAGTTTCCTCTAGTTAACACCCCCGTAGAACCGGGACTGATTCAATGTCTTCACAAATTTGGACAGTTTTTAAATATTTCTTGTTGCTTAGTACTCTCAAAGACATTATTGGTGAAGCAAAAACGTGTGTGTGAAAAACACTTTGGTGTAAAGTGTCGTCACTTCATAGACTTCAGTGTATTCTGCAGCACTGACACGAGTCATGTGAAAGAATTTTAACATGTATAAATATCAGTCACTTTTGCACATTAATCATTGCTCTTTACAGGTTTCAAAACAGCAAATTTCTCTGAAAGGTGAGGAGTTTGGATACCTGAAATTATTATTATTATTATTTTCATGCATTTATTTATTATGTGGAATTTGATCATTTTCACACTAGTGTGCCGTGACACAGTGGTTGGGAAACACTGATTTAGACAATATTAGTAAGATTGTTTTGATTTGTTTTTACATTTTTGATCATTGTATTATTCCCATACTTTTATTTGTGTTATTTGAATTTTAATGACTTCTAAAATGTTAAAAATAATAACAATAAAGCATGAGTAGGTGTGTCCAAATTTAGAACTGATAGTCTTCCTACAAAGCAGTGGATATATTAACTGCTCCATAGTTTTTTATTTTTATTTTATTTTATTTTTTTTAAATTACAATTATTCCAGGTAATATAAAAGCATAAAATGGCATAATAATTAGAAAGTTTCACTATCAACGATCTGATATTTACATCTACATTTTATACATTTGGCAGACGCTTTTATCCAAAGTGACTTACAGTGCCCTTATTACAGGGACAATCACCCTGGAGCAACCTGGAGTTAAGTGCCTTGCTCAAGGACACAATGGTGGTGGTTGTGTGGATTGAACCAGCAACCTTCTGCTTACTAGTTCAGAACTTTAGTCCACTACACCACCACCACTTTTTGGTACATGTGGGTATGCACTGAAAGCCTGTTTCCATCACATGCAAGCAAAAAAAAAAAAATGCTTTGGTAACTCATAATTATGATACACCAAGTCACATTAATGAGATTGAAAGTAATATTTTTTTTTTACTAAAATGTCTAATTATGACATACTATCTCATAATTTACACTTTATCTCTTAATTATGACTTTTTATGTCATAAATCACTTTGAATCTAATAATTAAAACTTTCTATCCCATAATTATGACTTAGTATCTAAATTATGACTTTTTATTTCAAAATTATAACTTTGAATCTAATAATTATTACTTTCTATCTCATTATTATGACTTAGTATCTCAATTTTTTTTTCATCTCAAAATTATAACATTGAATCTAATAATTATGACTTTATATCTCATAAAAATTAGCACTTTTCAATGTGGTGGAAATGGGCATCCATAGTATGCTAAAGTTTGGAGGAGTTTTAATTAATGACTGTCATTTATCTGTCATTTAACATTTATCTTTTGCATGATGAATTGCTTTATAAAGAGCCTTTATAGACCCTTCAGTGGGACAGTGAGTGATCTTGAGTTGTAATATATCGGCCATCAGACACCCTGCTCTAGATATCAATATTGCCATTACCTGTAAACATAAAAAAAAAAAAAAAAAAAAAAATAAACCTATATGGGTCGACCACTAAGCTTGTTGTTTTATATTTGAAATATGTCATAAATATCAGTTTTAGACTAGCTATATGACAAAGTATATTTCCATGTACTTTGAACAAAACAAAAAAACGGGAGGTCAGAGTTGATATTGGGGTTAAAGGCCAGGTAAAGATTGTGTTTAAATTAGTGATCCAGGTTATGGTCATGCTTAAGGTATGTTTGAGAAAATCAGGATTATGATTAGGGTCACCTAAATGATTCAAGTTATAGTCTGTTGTAAACTGTGTGAATGGGTGGCAGGGATTTTTTTTTACGGGTTCCAATGGTCATGGAAAACCTGGATATATCAGGAAATTTTAAAACGATGATTGCTAGGCCTAGAAAAGTCATGCATAAGTAATAGAAATGTCAATAGTGAATACATATATATATATTTCTAGCTATAAAAGCTTTGTGAGTGCAGTGTCTGTAAAATTAAATGTGTAAAAGTCATGGAAATTGATTGATCAAAAGAGGTGGCAACCTGTTTTACATATGTGCCCTTTGAATGCATTTGTGTGTTATAGTTGAGTGTGTGTGGAGTTTGTGATTATATGTGTCTTGGCACTTTTCCCTCTCTCGTCACTGGTAAGTGTTCTCGCGTGGCCGCTCGAGAGCTGCAGGTGTCACCCTGCGAGGCCTGCAGTCTGTGTCCGGCTCCACCGCTGCTGGAACATGAGTGTCTGTGTCTGAGAAAAACTGTGTGTGTGTGTTTGAAACTGTGTGTTGTGTTTCTCAGAATTTGTGGAGAAAGGCCATCTGAGACATGTCCTGCCTGCTGCGCTGTGTGACTTGCTCCTGTGTGCCCTTGCAGCAGCCGCATGCACTGTGGAGGACGGCAGGGAGACGACTCTTCCAGACCTTCCCTGTTCTGTGTGATCAACAGGCGAATAAAGGTGAGTGCAGCCTTATACAGCTCTATATAAACACCAGACAAAGAGTTTGTGCCATTTCAAGTTCACATGAGGTTACACAGCTGCTCTGAGCTCATTTAAACCCATCACGATAACTGAGAACAGTAAGAAAGAAGTGCAGTTGTTCACAGAGGGTTTCTCTTAAGGAGCTAAAACCACAGTAACACATTTAAGTTCAGCTTCAGTGCTGGTATTATGAGTTGAAGTGAGAGAGGTCAGTTAAAGGTAAAATGTAGTTTATGGTCTGTCACTCTCAATGTGCTCTCAAAGTGTCCTTATAACAGCCACATAGTGTGTGTGTGTCATGTCCTTTTTTGCCATTTGCTCATGTGTGTGTCACTTTAGACTGTGTGTGTTGGTTTGCAAGGTCATTCTGTATATTATTGGATTTCTGCCAATAAGTGACTACTAATGTCTGCTGCCTCGCTCTGATTGGATGTCGCCACGCCAATTTTGGAGAGAAATGTGTTAGCTGAGCTGCCTGTGACGCTGCACTGAACGTCACCAGTGTGGAACACAATGTTTGAGTGTGTGTACAGAATGCCCCTACAAATATGGTATAACCTGAAATATCAACATTTGTGAGGAGCCAAATCTGACCACAAAGAAAAAAAAACATCATAAGGTCTAAATAATGTATTATTTCTTATGTGAAATGCATATGGTTTTCTTTTAAAGGTAGGGTTTAGGTTAGGGTTAGTTTTATTTTAACTAGATTTATACATTTTCTGAAGAAAACTTGAGTGTGCTTACCTGGGCAAAACTCTCTGTTTGGTTGCCCGGGCATTACTATGTGTTCTGAGTGTTTTTTACAACATGATCACACGGAAAGTCGGCATGTTGTTTCCAAGAGTTCCAGTTCCCTACATAGTCGGCTACATTATGCTGACTCACTGACAGGCACCATCTCCTATCAGACGTTTTTGCATTGGCTTCAGCATGTTTACTTTCCCCACGGTGCTACTGGAAGTACGTTGCATCAACAGCGTGGGAAACCTGGGTTTGGATCCTGCGTTGAAACCAGGAAGTAATTGCGTTCACATAATCAGTGATGAGCGGGATTCGAAGGTTGTTTTTCCCTCTAACATTGCATTTTTACTCCACTGATGGTTAGGTTTAGGTTTGGATTTTGGGTTGGAGGGTTCAGTTTATAAAATATGCATTCCTCTTCACTGTATTATAGCCTGTTCAGCTGAAAACCACTCGCTTGTGGCGTCCCTCTGTGGAAATTACACTCGGAAAACGGAGCTGGGGGCAGTGTTTCTAAATTCGATAAGCATAGGCCGATTTTAGCTAAAGAAATGTCAACCTACTGTTTCCGATTTCACTGTGAGATCAGTTTGTTTTTTTAATAACATTCCTATGCAGTTGCTAGGGTGCTGTGGGTGTTTTCTAGTGTTCTGTCAAAATAGCCTGCCCCCAAGTCTCTATGATATTCTGGTCCCTAGATATGGCTTCAGTCAGTGCAGGATGAGGTACATGCTGAATGTTACAGTGATACTTTGAGTTAGAGGTTTGTTCAAATCAAAAAGAGCATTAGTAATAGTGATGCTAAACTATTAAAAAATAAATAATGTGCTTGGGGGCCTGGGTAGCTCAGCGAGTAAAGATGCTGACTACCACCCCTGGAATCGCGAGTGTAAATCCAGGGTGTGCTGAGTGACTCCAGCCAGGTCTTCTAAGCAACCAAATTGGCCCAGTTGCTAGGGAGGGTAGATTCACATGGGGTAACCTCCTTGTGGTCGCTATAATGTGGTGCTTTCTCTCGGTAGGGCACGTGGTGAGTTGTGCGTGGATAATGTGCTCAACAAGCCACGTGATAAGATGCGTAGATTGACATCTCAGAAGCGGAGGCAACTGAGATGCGTCCTCCACCACCTGGATTGAGGCGAGTCACTACGCCATCACAAGGACTTAGAGCACATTGGGAATTGGGCATTCAAAATTGGGGAAAAAAGGGGAGAAAAAAAATAATAAAAAAATAAAATAAATAATTCGCTTAATTTAAGGACAACGGAAGGTCCCCACCATGATATAAAAATATGTGTATGTGTGTGTCACAGGTGTGCTGTATAAGGACGTCCTGGTGGGTGTCCCTAAAGAGATCTTTCAGAATGAGCGGCGAGTGGCGGTGTCGCCCGCGGGCGTCCAGGTGCTGGTCAAACAGGGCTTCCTTGTGCAGGTGGAGTCTGGTGCCGGGCGGGAAGCTAAGTTCTCAGATGATCAGTACCGGGCTGCTGGAGCCCAGATCACAGACACGAAGGGAGCGTTTGGATCAGACCTGGTCTTGAAGGTGAGAGTGCCCGTTTAATGTGTCAGACATGATTAATCTAGATTCAGTGTGTTTTCACAGTATAAAATGGTTTACATACCCCAGATTACACTTAAACATAAACACATCTGCTCAAAGAGACTGTTTAAATCACAGCACATCACACTATGAACTAAATCACACCTGTAAACCACCCTCAAACTCTGATGTCAGTGAAAACAGCTTTATAGAGTCAGTGCTGAATATTGAATTACATTAATGAGATGACTATAAAAAATCAGCGTATTAAAAAAATCAGACAATTTAAGAAGCAATGCATTTTATGTGAAAATGTAAACAGTCATGCGCACAACACTTGCACACATTGGATAAGCTGGTAAGAAAGCAGGTAAAGGTGATTACATGCAACACTAAACTGGGGTAATGAGTAAAAACCTAGGTGTACAAATAGGTTTATGCTGAAACCGTTTATAACCTTGCCCAAATAAAGGAAAACCATTCGAAGTGTTTAAATGACCTTACGTGTTGTCAACTTAAGAATAATCGGTTTAAGAATGTGCATGTAAATGTGCTCATTAAAGGGATAGTTCACCCAAAATGAAAACTCTCTCATCATTTACTCTTCATGTCATCGCAGATGTGTATGACTTTCTTTCTTCTGCTGAACACAAATTAAGATTTTTAGAAGAATATTTCAGCTCTGTAGGTCCATACAATGCAACTGAATGGTGATCAGGCCTTTGAAGCACCAAAAAGCACATAAAGTCACCTTAAAATTAATCCATAAGACTCCAGTGGTTTAATCCATGTCTTCTGAAGTGATCCCTTCGGTTTTTGGAGAAAACAGGCCAAAATATTACTTCTTTTTCACTGTACATCTTGATAGCAGTCTCCTTGGTGATCATGATTTCAAGCTCAATTACAGATCCTAGCACCATCTAGCGCTCTGCACATGCGTCAAGCAATAGGAAGTGTAACTGTGCTTGAAATCATGATCGTGCCTAGAGACTACAATAGCAAGATGTACAGTTAAAAATGAGTTATATCTGTGGATCACTTAAGAAGACATTGATTAAACCACTGGAGTTTTATGGATTCCTTTTATGCTGACTTTATCTACTTTTTGGAGCTTTAGGAGTTCTGGTCACCATTCACTTGCATTGTGAGGACCTACAGAGCTGAAATATTCTTCTAAAAAACTTTGTTTGTGCTCTGCTGAAGAAAGAAAGTCATACACATCTGGGATGGCATGAGGGTGAGTAAATTATGAAAGAATTTTCATTTTTGGGTGAACTATCACTTTAAGAGTTTTGACGAATGTGCTCACTTATAAAAATTATGCAAAAAAATATAAATGGTTTTTAAATTGGTTTCATTTTATCTATGCTAAATGTAATTTGTTCTTTTTCTTTTGATTCTGGGGTGAAATATGACCTGAACATTTCTTCAGGAGATTTACCTTGTGTCTCTTTGACTCTCTATCCTATACACTATTTCATAATATATTATGAAATATAATTCATTAATATATTCTCCAACCATATTTTAATCTCTTCTCTGAGTATCAGTCTTCATAAATGTCTTTGCAGGTTGTTTTTTTTTCTTTCTTGGTGTAAAAACAGTTTTGTTAATGTAATGTGGTGTATCTGGTCGCACTGCAGTCCATCCTTGAGGTGGGTCACAGACACGCAGCGTGTGACTGACATGTCATGTGTTGCAGGTTCGAGGGCCGGTCTTTAACGAGGCGTTACGAGTGCATGAGGCAGAACTACTGAAACCCAAATCCACACTGGTGAGTTTCATCTATCCTGCACAGAATCCAGAACTCATGGACAAACTGACCAAACAGCAATGTACTGTACTCGCTATGGACCAAGTGCCCCGGGTCACTATCGCCCAGGGTTACGACGCCCTCAGCTCCATGGCCAACATTGCAGGGTAAGAATGGCCACATATCTCTCTCTTTCTCATTCTGTACATTTTTTATGATAATAAAACATATCCATAAATTCCTCATCTGCAGGTATAAAGCTGTAGTTCTTGCAGCCAATCACTTTGGCAGGTTTTTTACTGGTCAGATCACAGCGGCAGGAAAAGTTCCTCCAGCTAAGGTACACACACACAAATATATATGCATATACAGCATCCCCAAAAAGTATTGTAGTACATAAAATATGTGAATATCATTGCATTAGATAACAAAATATAAAACAAATGTTGCTAGAGCTTTCCTCAGAACTAACTTTCTAACATTTTTGCAATGACTTCTCAGCAACTGGTGTCAAGGTGATTTTTAGTAGATGTATGAAGTCAGTTACTCTTAAAGGAATAGCTCACCCCAAAATTAAAATTCTCTCATCATTTACTCACCCTCATACCATCCCAGATGTGTATGACTTTCTGTCTTCTGCTGAACACAAAGTATTTTTAGAAGAATATTTCAGCTCTATAGGTCCATACAATGCAAGTGAATGTTACCAAAATTGTTATGCTCCAAAAAGCACATAAAGGCAGCATAAAAGTAATCCATAAGACTTCAGTGGTTAATTCTATATCTTCAGAAGCGATATGATTGGTGTGGGTGAGAACAAGATCAATATTTAAGTACTTTTTTACTATAAATTCTCCTCCCTGCCCAGTAGGTGGCGATATGCATGAAGAATGTGAATTGCCAAAAACAAAAGTAGAAGAATGTGAATGTGAAAGTGGAGATTTATATTAAAAATGGACTTAAATGGGGCCTGGGTAGCTCAGCGAGTATTGACGATGACTACCACACCTGGAGTCGCGGGTTCGAATCCAGGGTGTGCTGAGTGACTCCAGCCAGGTCTCCTAAGCAACAAAATTGGCCCGGTTGCTAGGGAGGGTAGAGTCACATGGGGTAACCTCCTCATGGTCGGTATAATGTGTGGTTCTCGCTCTCAGTGGGGCGCGAGGTGAGTTGTGCATGAATGCTGCGGAGAATAGCGTGAAGCCTCCACATGCGCTACGTCTCCATGGTAACACGCTCAACAAGTCACGTAATAAGATGCGCAGATTGACGGTTTCAGACGTGGAGGCAACTGAAAATTGAGGCGAGTCACTACACCACCACAAGGACTTAGAGCACATTGGGAATTGGGCATTCCAAATTAGGGAGAAAAGGGGAGAATAAAATAAAAAATAAAATAATGGACTTAAATATTGATCTGTTTCTCACCCACACCTATCATATCACTTCTGAAGATATACTGTAGATTAAAACACTGGAGTTATATTAAATAATTTTATGCTGCCTTTATTTGCTTTTGGAGCATCAAAGTTCTGGTCGCCATGCATTGTATGGACCAACAGAGCTGAAATATTCTTCTAAAAATCTTATTTGTGTTCAGCAGAAGAAAGAAAGTCATACACATGTGGGATGGCATGATGGTGAGTAAATGTTGAGAGAATTTTCATTTTTGGTTGAACTATCCCTTTAAGTTCAGACAGGTTTCCTAGCACAGTAACCACAGGAGTAGTACATCACATTAACTGTGGACATGTTCTGCTAAAGTCTGACATCCACTAAGGTTCACAATACTTTTTGTATTATCTAATGTTTAGTTATTAGATCTGTATTAATGATGCACTTTGAATTTGTCTGTGTGTGTGTGTGTGTGTGTGTGTGTGTGTGTGTGTGTGTAGGTGCTGGTTATTGGTGGTGGTGTTGCTGGTTTGGCTGCGGCTGGTGCAGCTAAATCAATGGGAGCCATTGTCAGAGGATTCGACACCAGGTCAGTGAGGAAACATGAGTGACTGATTAATGATTAGTTAAGCTCACATCTGTCTTGTGCTTTAAACTGTTTTGACTGGCATCTGTTTGAAGTGTCTGTTTATCTCCCTTTAGACCAGCAGCACTAGAGCAGTTCAAATCGTTTGGAGCGGAGCCGCTGGAAGTAGAAATCGCAGAGTCGGGTGAAGGGGTCGGAGGTTATGCCAAAGAAATGTCCAAAGAGTTTCTGGAGGCGGAGATGGCACTTTTTGCCAAACAGTGCAAAGAAGTTGACATTCTTATCAGCACCGCTCTTATTCCTGGTGAACACGTGCAAAAACACACACATTTTTCCTTTGTCTCAAACATATTCCTAATATATCACAATCATGAAGACGTGCAATGAGTTTTAAAGAGAATACAAGTGTGGAGACTCCTAAAGCTCTTTCACATTACTTGCACCACATCTTCATCACACCTCTCAGCACATGTGCCATCGGTCACTTTGACCTCCACATGAAAAGGTTTGCAGAAAGCAAAGTCATGTGAAAGGGCCTTCCTTCGATCACATGGCGGTGTGTTTGTGCAGGTAAAAGAGCTCCAGTCCTCATAAAGCGTGAGATGGTGGAGAGTATGAGGGATGGCTCAGTGGTTGTGGATCTGGCTGCTGAAGCTGGAGGAAACATCGAGACCACCAAACCTGGACAAATCTATGTCCATGAGGTGCATCAGAATGACAGTTTATAGACTGAATCATGTATTTATTTACATAATCATTACCCTGCTGGTTTATTCTGTAGGGTGTGACACACATCGGCTTCACAGATCTGCCAAGTCAGATGCCCACTCAGGCCAGCACACTTTACTCCAACAATGTCATAAAACTGCTAAAGGCCATCAGCCCAGATAAAGAATACTTCCATTTTGAGCCCGTTGATGAGTTTGATTATGGGACTCTGGATCATGTGATCAGAGGGACTATGGTGATGAAGGTGACACTCACTCTTCCTCTCTCACTTTAACAGAAATTTCACTTGAAACCAAATAAATAAAAATGAGATTGTCTGAACATTTAACAATACTGAAATGATTTGGTCATTTTCAGGATGTAAAATAAAACAAAGAACTTAGCTGTCATTATTAAAATCTCCAACTAACAATAACTTTCTCTGAAGTAATTAATTTTATTATATTTATATGTTCATATTTTATCATATTCATTTTCCAGGAAGGTATAAATCTTTTCCCTGCCCCGCTGCCAAAAACCACCCCACCTCCAGCACCCACTAAACAGAAGACTGTTGCTGAGCTGGAAGCCGAAAAACGCGCAGAAATTTCCCCCTTTAAACGCACCATGACATCAGCAGGCATCTATACAGCAGGTGAAGAGGAGACAGAGAGACAAGAAGAATGAATGAATGAATGACACTTACTGAGGAACACTCTCTCTCCATCATTGCGCAGGTCTGTCGTCAGTTCTGGGCTTGGGTATCGCATCTCCTAATGCTGCTTTTACACAGATGGTAACCACCTTTGGTCTTGCTGGAATTGTGGGATATCACACTGTGTGGGGTGTGACACCAGCACTGCATTCACCACTGATGTCAGTGACCAACGCCATCTCAGGTTAGACACACACACAAACACTGATCTTAGCTCTCTTGTTTGTCTTTTATCATTTGTTTGTGTGTAATAAGTGTGTGTTGATTGTGTATGTGCAGGTCTGACAGCAGTAGGTGGGCTGGTGTTAATGGGTGGAGGTTTAACGCCCTCATCTGTGCCAGAAACTTTGGCTCTGCTCGCAGCATTTGTGTCCTCCATCAACATCGCAGGTCAGAGCAGCTACACAATAAAATACACTCCATAATTAACTCATCCCATAAACTCTGCAATAAACTTGTTGCCTTTCAGCAAAATTAATTGTTTTGGATATTAGGCTTGGGATCGATGCCTTCTTCACGCATCGATAATCGCATAGTTTTCCATTAAATTCGACCTAAATCATTATCAAAGCGCAAAGATTATTTACTCTAGCCATTGCTGGATGATATATTGTTTATATGTATCTTTCACAGAGCCTACACAATGTATTTTCAGTTACAAATATGTCTTTTTGACAGCTTGATTGAAAGACCTATTCAAGGCTTCATACAGATAAATTGCATAATAAACGTTGCACAGTTACACCAGTTTCATACACTAACCTGCAAACTCATCAAAGTCACTTTGTTCATTCTTGAAGAAGTACAAAAACCTTCGTAACTTGTCCTGTGTGTGTATGTGTGTGTGTGATCGTGACCGGCTTCAGTAAATGTTATATCACCCCCTTATGGTCTCCCATCATTATTACACAAGACTGTTTAACAGATGGCCAACTGAGTGAATTGGAAAGCACGCAAATTAGGCTTCTAATTTAAATGTCTGCTAATTGTAATATATCGATGCCTCAAAAATATATTGATAAGATAATGTGCCAATCAATAATTGATATATCGATATTTTATGACATCTAAAGACATTGCTTAAGTTTTTCACTGTAGTAATGCATAAAAGACATAATCTAGCAACTCATGTAAGCAAGGTGTTGTTAGTAGTTAGTAGTAGTAATAATAATTTTAAAAACAATAACAAAAAAAGTGGCAAAAGCAATAATAAGAATAAAAATGTCTGCACTGGGGCTATACTTTTGAAAGGATGGTATTAAATTGGGCCTCAGTGGTTAGCACTGTCCCCTCACAGCAAGAAGGTCCCAGGTTCGAGTCACAGCTCAACTAGGCCATTCTGTGTGGGGTTTACATATTCTCCCAGTGTTAGCATGGGTTTCCTCCAGGTGCTCCAGCTTCTCCCACAAGCCCAAAAACATGCAAGTTAAGTGAATCGGAGGCTCTAAATTGGTATGAATGTGTTCCCCCCTGCCACTGGGTGTTGCATCAGGAAGGGCATCCAGCATAAAACCTATGCCAAGTCAAATATGCAGAGACAACTGTTGTGGCGACCTGAAAGAAGGACTATTTGGGGCAAAGGAAAAAAAAATAAATAAAAAAAAATACAAATTGAATTACATAGAAAAGCAAATATGTTAGTAGATGCATGTAAAAAGCACTAATATTACATTGTAGTTTATTTAAGTTACTCTCCCACACCATGTCACCTTGTCCAACTTTGTTCTGAGTTTGCAGGTATGTAAACTACAACCCATAATTGACACCACACACTGCATAAACAACATCTACACCACATAATCATTTACAACAACCTATTAATTACACCCTTAACACAACAATCTATAACACAGTTATACCCTATGAACTACACTTTACACCATAATAATAAAATACACAATAAATTACTACTTGCTACATTCTGCATGTAATATTGCATACAGTACAACACAATAGTAAATACAAGTCCCTGCTACATTCTAGAAATGTTGATGTTATTTTCTTTAGGTGGTTTCTTGATCACCCAGAGAATGTTGGACATGTTTAAGAGGCCTACAGACCCTCCAGAATACAACTATCTGTACGCTATACCTGGACTGGTGTTTGTGGGTGGTTACGGGGCGTCTGCCGCTAGTGGTTACAACATTGAGCAGGTACTTCATGTTTGAGGATGACATCTGTGAGAACAGTGCTGAAATGAGTTATATAACTCTATATACTGTGTGTTTGTAGATGATGTATCTGGGATCAGGTTTATGTTGTGTTGGAGCCCTAGCAGGGCTCTCGGCTCAGCGCACCAGCAGGTTGGGTAACGCCCTGGGCATGATCGGGGTGTTAGGGGGCATCACAGCCACACTGGGCGCACTGAAACCCTCCCCAGAACTGCTGTCGCAGATGTCACTCGCCATGGCAACAGGAGGAACTCTTGGTAAGATCTGAACAGCACTGACAGTTTAATCACACTGAGTCTGAGTTTTTCCACATTTTAGAATAATTTAGAAAATCATCAGAACTATGAAATGACACGTGAAAGTATGGGAATTATGTAGTGACCAAATTAACTTCATGGGCTCTATTTTCGTGAGCACGCAAAGCGCAGCACTACGCACTAAGACTGTGTGCAGCGTCTTATCCAATTTTATACATACAGTGGCACATCAAATTATGTCCATGATAATCACTGTAGTGGCCGTTTTATGAAATAAATATTTATGAGATTTGTGTTAAACTATTTATTTTTCCATTATGATTATTTTATTTAAAATTATATTTATGATCTAATTTATATTGGTATTTTTCCACCTGTGATGTTTAAGTCACTGCAAAAGGGGCCAGTGGAAGAAGTTGGAGAGTAAAATGTTTGGATTTAGCATGATTGTTTGACCACTTCGTTATTTTGATTATATTTTTGTTTCATTTGAAATGTAATTTGAATTGTGAAATAATTTTGGTTACATTTTTTCATGTTTCAATAAATGTATTACATTTTTCAAACTCAACCGGTAGAAGTGAAGTGTGTGCTGATACAATCACTGTTAATACTAGTCATGATTTGTGTGTTAGTAGAATACTTACATTCTCTAGAATTTAACTGGCCTACATCCATATCCTGAACCACATTTTATAAAAGAACCATGCTTATAAAAGAAGCGTGTCACATTAAAAAAGGTCGCAATTAATGCACAAAAGAACTGAAGTCCATTATTTCTATTATTCTGATTCATTGCATACAGTCCATTTACACTATCAACTTCTTATGAATGTGCTGTCTTTGTGTATATGGTGCTTGAGGGAATTGACTATATAATAGGATGCAGACGCTGTTGGAGAAAAACCTCCGAATTGAATTGCACTTGACCCAGCCCATTAGCGCTTTGCGTGCATAATTTTGCCAGATGACTTAGTGCATGCTTGCATGAAAATACAAAAACTTCATGGCCATGCCCATTGACTGCGTTTTTAACTTAAAGCATAATGCTAGCACTCTTAAAATAGCGCCCCATGAGTTGAATCTCCTGGGATGGTTTTAAACTGTATTGAAGGAGTTCCCTTGTAAGCTGGACACTTGATGACTGCTTTTCCCTCAATATGCTTCATAATGGATCCATATGTAGGCACAATTTATGTTGTCTACCAAACTAATTCAAACATTTAAGCATAAGCCTTAAAAATATCTCATGATAAGATCATAAGAAACATAAATTCAGTCAAAATTATTCAGTGTGCCCAAACCTTTGTAGATGTGGAATGTGTGTGTATGTAATACATATGTGTTACATTATAATATCAGGTTTGACGATTGCGAAGCGCATTGAGATCACAGATCTGCCTCAGCTGGTCGCTGCATTCCACAGTCTTGTGGGTCTCGCGGCGGTTCTTACCTGCATCGCTGAGTTCATGATCGAACACCCACACCTGGACGTCCACCCGGCTGCCAGTGTACTGAAAATCGTGGCTTACCTGGGCACCTACATCGGTGGAGTGACCTTTAGTGGATCTCTGGTTGCTTACGGAAAACTACAAGGTGAATTCCTTTAACAGAAATCGTTTTTGTAAACAACTGCTAACAGCTGTTCTGTCTTAAATCTGCTTTTATGAGGCCAGTAAGAGCTACAAAATAAGAAGTCACTGATAATAGTCCATTTCTGTCTCTTACTGGCACTCAAGTTCTTTGAGAATTTAAGAGATGGCAGATAAGAGCCAGAAGATGTTATTTAAAGCTTTCATAAATATTCCATTACTTCCACAACCATTAACAGAGACAAAACCTGAATGTTGAATGTTTCAGAATATTTCGGTGTGTATATTTCAGGCTGGACACTTCACAGATGTTCATCATCAATTTTATTATGTTAAACCTCTGGTCTTCATTTACTGGTGATTTAATTTTCCTCACAGTGGACTGTAATTGTTGATCTGGAGGAGGAGAGAGATGTTCAAACACACATACACTTTTTAAATGACCTTGTTTGTGTGGTTGTGTGTGTGTGTGTGTGTGTGTGTGTGTGTTTTCAGGTATGTTGGACTCAGCATCTCTGTTGTTGCCGGGGCGTCATATGTTGAATGCAAGTCTGATGGCAGCATCAGTGGGGGGGATTGTGCCCTTCATGATGAGTGAAAGTTTCAGCACAGGCATGGGGTGCCTGCTGGGTGTGTCAGGTCTCTCCACCATCATGGTGAGCTGAACCTCACAACCTAAACACAGAGTAATACAGTATATCAGAGTAACACAGAAGGTGAGTGTTTACGTGTGTGTGTGTGTGTGTGTAGGGTGTAACACTCACAGTGGCTATAGGAGGGGCGGATATGCCCGTAGTCATTACGGTGTTAAACAGTTACTCGGGCTGGGCTCTCTGCGCTGAGGGATTTCTATTGGACAATAACCTCATGACCATTGTGGGCGCTCTGATTGGCTCATCTGGTGCCATCCTCTCTTACATCATGTGTGTGGTGAGTAAACATGGAGAATTATAACAAACAAGATTAAATAAAGCTCAGTTTCTCTGATGCTGGTGTGTGGTGTTCCTGCAGGCCATGAATCGTTCTCTTCCAAACGTCATTCTCGGTGGATACGGAACCACCTCCACTGCCGGCGGGAAGCCCATGGAGATTGTTGGCACACACACAGAAGTGAACGTGGAGCAGTCCATCGAAATGATCAAAGAGGCCAATACCATCATCATAACACCTGGTGTGACACACATACACATTTATAGAGCCTTGAGGTGAATTATGCAGTTATGGAAACCCTGGAAATATCAGGGAATTTTTAAATGCGGATTCCCAGGCCTGGAAATATAATGGAAATTAGTTTAATCTTAAAAAGCCATGGAACTTTCTATAGTGAATATATATTTTTCTAGTTATGCTCTGCTCTAAAATATTTCTTTCGCTAGAAATTGCTCTTCATGAATCTGATCTCTATACAATGATCCTTATCCAGTAATCCAAAAGACTGGAAAAAATAATGGAAATGTATTAGTCATAAAGTGTGAGAACCCTGTTGTAAAGAAATGTTCTGGGTTCAATGTAAGCATTGGCTCGACCAATGACGTGAGTCTGGGGCAGGACTATCTGTTTGTTTGATCAAAAAAATTGTTTTGTTTTTTGTTTTGTTTTTTGTTTTTTTTTTGCAATTCCATTTGGTGATTCTAGTAGAGCAGAAATTACACACTTTAGCTTTAATATTATATGTGTAGGCATGACATATGAGTGTGAAAAATCACTTATTTACAACTCCTCAACATGAATATGTAAAAATAAGACTTTTTACATAAAGAAAAATCAAAAACTATGTTGGTGATGGTGACGAATAACTAGAAGTTCATCCACTTAGAAAGGTAATCACATTGCTAAAATGATGATTTTAGACAACAGCTCAATTCATATTATTATTATTTACTTTTAATTTTTTTACCAACCATTAATGTAAGTGCTTTAACAAAAACACAAGATGCACATTTCTGCTTTTAAACCCTCAGACTGCATGGCCATGTGTGCTTTCTTTTAAAGTGCATTACTGTAAACACAATCTTTGCTTTTTAAAGGGACGAATCAATTTTTTTTTTTTTTTGTGGTAATCAACTTTATGCCACAAATTCTATTGATAGAGCTAAATTACATTGAACCCAGAACATTTTCTAAAAGGGATAGTTCACCCAAAAATAAAAATTAATTTACTCATCCTCATACCATCTCAGATGTGTATTACTTTTTTTCTTCTGCAGTACACAAATTAAGATTTTTAAGAATATCTCAGATCTGTAGATCCATACAATGCAAGTGAATGGTGACCAGAATTCTGAAGTTCAAAAAGCAGATCAAAGAAGCATAAAAGTAATCTATAAGACTCCAGTGGTTTAATCCATCTCTTCAGAAGTGATATGATAGCTGTAGGTAAGAACCAGATCAGTATTTATGTCTTTATTTATTTATTTATTTGTTACTATAAATCTCCACAGGTACCACAGGTGACTTTGAAATGTAAAGTGAAAGTGAAAGTGGAGATTTATAGTAAAAAGGACTTAAAGGGATAGTTCACCCAAAAATGAATATTCTCTGATACTTTACTCACCCTCTTGCCATCTGAGATGTGTATGAATTTATTTCTTCTGCAAAACACTTTTGAAGATTTGTAGAAAAAGATCCAGGGTCTGCAGCTCCTTAGAATGGGAGTGGATGGTGATTAGATATTTGTAGGTCCAAAAAGCATAGATAGTCAGCATAAAAGCAATCATCCTGTCTCCAGCGGTGACATTAATATCTTTTAAAGCGAATCGATCACTTTGTGTGCGATAAAGGTTATTTAAGCACTTAAGTAATGAAGGTTATTACGTGCCAATGTGCTTGCATCACAGCAGCACTCGGGTAAATTCGGCTATTCGTCAACGCCTGACTGGAAGCAATCTTTTATAGTTAAAAAGTGCTTAAATATAGTTTGTTTTTCCG